>NC_139516.1:108866019-109601019 GCF_947247035.1 Vipera ursinii | reverse complement strand
ATAAGAGAATGAAATTAAAAAGCTAAAATGGAAAAAATGAAAAAGGACTCTGAAATACCTATATTATTTTCTGTCAAAATGTTTCACATCTCTTAAATTATCTGTTAATGCTGCAGATATTAAAATATTTTTCTAATATCTAATATTTCAACATTATTCTTTTAATATCTTCTATTAAAGGAATACAGAAGAAGCGAATCTTTATATGCGTAATGGCATTGCATTTAAAGGAGAAAAAAATAAACCCATATGTAAAAGCGCTATTATATCACTTGCCTGGTTCCATAATCACTACAAGAAGAACAGAAGAAATATAAGAATACCTAAGAGCCATGTGGAAAGATTAATATAGAATTTTATTTTGGGTTACAACCTTTTGTTAAACGTATTTTTAATTGTGTCCTTGGAAGATTTTATGTAATATGCACTGTACAAAAAATTTTTTTTACAATAACTTATAATATATGCATGTACGTAAAAGCTAGTGTGGTGCAGTGGTTAAAATGCTGGATTAGAAGTGGGAAGAGCCAGGAGTCCGGTCTTCCCATATGCAGAGAAGCTGACTGGGTGATTTTGAACCAGTCTTGCATTCCCAGTCCTACTCTGGGAAATCAAAAAAACATCTCTCTGGGTCATCATGGTAGACAATTGTGCATAACCTTCTACAAAGAAGTTGTTGTGGAATGATTCGGGATGACAAGGTTATATACTTATATGTAACATTACATAGGATGAATGACTACTGCACAATACTACTAAGTAGCTTGGAAGATGCTGCTCTCCTCTTTCAAAATTTGCTTCAAAGCTTTGCTAATGCTGTATTTTAATTCAGAACAAATACTAAGGACACAATGTCTATAGCAACTCAGACCCACATATTCTAAAACCATTAAACTAGATGGTATTATACTTTTTAAAATAAATAAGCATTACTTTCCTCAAAAAATTGTGAGAAGTTAATCTTCTGTATATAATCACTTTATTTATGCCTTCCAGGCAGTGCTTGACTCCTCAAGACTCCCTGGACTAGTGCTGCAGTTTTCTTGGCAAGCTTTTTGAAAATTGCTTGACATTGGCTACTTCCTGGAGCTGACAGAGAAATAACAGGCTTAAAGTCATCCAGCTGGTTTCACGTCTAATGCAGAACTAGAACTCATGGTTTCTTAGTTTCTAGTGTGACACCTTAACCACCCCCTCAAACTGGAATTTTCTATGCGTCCATAGAACTTGCCTAAAATAATTGTCTAATCATTTATTGCTTACTACAAAAATACTTAAGTCTCCTAATAAAAGTAGTTTTTCACTGTTGAAAACTTTAAAAAGAAGGAAATGTGGTTTATCTAAAATTAAATGTTTGTACAATCATGCTCAAGAATGCATCAAGCAGTCTAAAATTAAAATATTATATATTATATTTTTTAAAAAACAATATGAAGGAGAGAATGACACAAGATTACATAATTTTTTTCCAGGAAAAATGTAACTTAAAAGAGTATTGAAAACAGGCTTCTCATTCATGTTTACTGACCTGTATAAACAATAAACAAACTGAACAAATGAAATCTTTTAAGGAAGTGTTTTTGGATAAAATCCAAGAATAAATATTCTACTTCCTAGTATAATTAAGTGTTTAATAGCTCAACCAGAAAACGGGTGCCAATTATTCTTATCTTAGTCACCATCACCAGAATGAGTTCTACCACAAATAGCATGTTTTTAACTTGGTTCTTACAGAACATTAAAAGTTTTATAATGGAAACAGCCTCCCAAACCTTATTTAGGATAGGCTGGTAGCATAAGTATTGCCTATGTATTCAATAAGACTAGATATGCCTATTTTAAGGTTAGCACATTTTAAGGTGTTTTTATTTTTAGCTTCAGTGGGAAAAATTGGAGATGGTTGGGTATTCTTTTTGCATTCACGAACCCAAATATTTCCTGGTTCGTAAGTCAGTTTAAGTGTCTGTACTTCATTCACAGAGAATGACAGCTAAAATTAGCCTCTGAAATGAACACTCTTTAAAAACCATCTTCCGATTCTCCCAAGCCTGTTATTCCATACATGGAGAAATACCATTATGTTACCATTGCATTTCTTCAACCACAATATTGTGGCAGCTATAAAATAGAATGGGCCATATGAAGAGAGCGATAGTTATTGAAATGTTATGCAATAGCAAGCTATCCACAAATCATCCAGTTGTCATGATTACCTATTTAATTCATGAAAATATGCAAATATATTATCATCCTGTTAGAATTAACCACAATTAACCATTCAACAAAATAGAGAGATTTACTGCAAAAATATAAATGCTTATGCAAGTGGTACACAATTTATTTATTTTATTTATTTTAATTCCATTTATATCCCGCCCTTCTCCGAAGACTCAGGGCGGCTTACAAGCTTAGCAGTAGCCTTCATTCTATGTATATGCCTGCTTATTAGGGCTTTCACACAACCCCCAAGCGGCATTATTACAAAGTCAGCTTATTGCCCCCAACAATCTGGGTCTTCATTTTACCTACCTCGGAAGGATGGAAGGCTGAGTCAACCTTGAGCCTGGTGGGACTCGAACCTGCACTAATTGCAGGCAGCTGGTGTTCCTTAATGAATTGCAGTATAGTCAAACCTCAATTTATTGAAACAATTAGGGGGATGAGATGTTGATTATTTCTTTAAATCACAAACCATTTGTGGAAATTTGAGTTATTAATGTAATGTTCTGTAAATGATGTAAATTTCTATATATTAGGTAAAATTAATATAAAATTAGCTTCCTTGAGCAGATTATTTCAGATGTCACGGCCTTGCCTATTATTTCGTTGGCAAGAAATGTGATCTATTGAAACTGGAAGTCCAATAAACGGGAGGGTCTATTAAATTAAGGTTCTACTGTATTGAATGTTAGAATTAAGAAAATATTATTCAAATTTACTGTTCATGGAAAAATGTTAGAATTATTCTAACAGAAGTTAAGCCAACAAGTTACCCAACTAGTATGGCAGAAAGCTGCAAAGCCCATTTTTGTCATCCCATCTATCTGCTCTTAGGTAATATGTAAGGTCATAAGCCAAGATTCCAAGACCAAGCAGCAGTAAACAATTGAAAACACTGTGATAGTTTTCATATACGTTAGGCAATGCAGCAGAAGTCACAGAAAGATGACCTAAAGACCAAATTGGTAGGGAACTACAGAAACACAATCAAACAACAGACCATGAATCCACAGGAATACCATAACTGTGACAAAGCAGTCAGAGCAAAAGACATTATTTCCAGTAGTCTGGTACATATAAAGAAGGTTTAAATATTCCACAAGGAACCTATTCAACAAAAAGTCCTTGTGCTGGACCAGTCTATGTTCAGTTGCTCCATTTTATATCTAGTTTAGGAATTAAGAACTGTGTTAGTGTATTCAGCATTTACAGGGTTAATACTAGCAGCAATGTATGTAAGAACATGTAGCATTTACAGGGTTAAACATTATTTCCTCAAGAGATGCCTTATGGGAATTGTAGTCTAACTGTTTAGTGAGTACCATGCTTACATAGTTAAGTGGGTAGAGTTTTAAGTTTTATGGTAGGACTTCCTGCCTTTGTCTTTTGTACTATCTCTCTGGAATGAACCCTGGCATGGCTGGGGATCTCGCTCCATCTTCATCATGTAGCTTTGCACAGGATACGATACGATACGATAATCTTTATTGTCATTGTCCCATACAGAACAACGAAATTGAAAAATCCACATCAACCCCACAAAACCCAACAGAAACAACAAAAAACATATCAACATACCACCCACCCCACATATACACATTTAACCCCTAGAAACACTCTAACACTCTAAAAACTAAATACAGAAGTTCTCTCAGAAACTGCATTCAAAGCCAAAACCGCTTTTGGATAAAAACTATTTCTCAAGCGGCTGGTCCTGGTCTTTATGACCCTATACCTCCTTCTAGAAGGCAGAATCTGAAAGAGATCATTTCTGGGGTGCATGCAATCCTGCACAATCTCTACAGCTTTCTTATAACACCTGGAGGCATAGATTTGATCTAAAGTAGGAAGAGTACTCCCAATTATTCTCTCTGCAGTCTTTAGGATGGAAAGCATCATTTTTTTCACCTAATGAGTTGGACTTCAAATTACAATCTTGCATTCCGAATGGACCAGTGCTGTAACCGTGAGTTATTGACATTGGAAGCATGAGAAATAAAAGTAGTTTGTTTATTCCATTTCATTTGAGTTTATTCTGGCTGTTTCAAGACAGATCAGCATTCACATCTTTATTTGAAACAGAACAGTCCTTAAGCTACCTGTATATACCTTCATCTGCCTCTCCTCTACAAACATATCTGACTTGCAATTGTTTGCTCAAGATGCAACTGGAACGAATTGATCTTAATTGATCAATTAAATATAGAGTACCAATGAAACACAAGATGACTTAATTTGACAAGCCATCTGAGAAGTTGCAAAAATTATGGTTCATACACTTCCATACAAGTGAAGAAGTGACACTGAAGTACTGTACTACTCTGTTATTCCATTAGATCAGGGGTCCCTGACCTATAGGCTGCAGCCCACTACTGGGCCATGGCCTTTTGGCCACCAGGACGCATGAAGGGATGGCCAGTGCACACCCGTGTGTGCATGCACTCACCCCCCCCTCGCGCTAGTGCCGCCCCAAGTATCTGTGTGTGTGTGTGTGTGCACGCACACACACACACACACACACACACACAAACACAGATTTCTAGTTGGTTTGAAAAGTGTTGTTTGAATCTGTCCAAATCTAAATTATGTGGGTTTTATTAGCCTCTTTGTTCCAATTCTGATTTCAACTTCCCCCCTTCCTGAGAAGTAAAGATTCACCAATTCCCATCCCATCAGCCTATTTAGTACTGTGCAGTTAATAAACTTTTTTATGCCAGATATTTGTATAATGAACTTTTGGATTGGATCATAACTGAAAACATCATGATTGAGAAGTAAGTGAGCTTCAGAGAATGTCAATCTTTTCTTGATCGTTTTCTAACTCCTCAATGTTTAATTGAAAAAAATATTCTGCTGGAGCTTGTCCAGCACTATATGCAGCTTTTATTAATCTTAGATGTTCCTTCAACCTTGTCTCCAGACCCAAATATAGAAGAAATTGAGGTACTCCAGGGGTGTCAAACTCAATTTCACTGAGGGCCACATCAGCCTTATGGTTGCCCTCAGGGGGCCGGGTGGGCGTGGCCAGGTGGGCGTGACCAAGTGGGCGTGGCCAGCACATTGCCCCACAAGCTCTTCACCTCCCCAAACATCTGCAGCCAAGCATGTGCAGAGGATGGAAAGGGCCTTCTTCCCAAGCCCAGGCATGATTGGTAGTTTGTTAGCTCAGATGGAGAGAGAGAGAGAGAGAGAAAGAGAGAGAGAGAGAGAGAGAGAGAGAGGGAGGGAGGGAGGGAGAGAGAGAGAGAGAGAGAGAGAGAGAGAGACAGAGACAGAGAGAGAGAGAGAGAGAGAGAGAGTGTTCCTTCTTCTGCCTTGACAGATCTCTGGAGAGCAAGAGGAGGCAGGGAGCAGCACTTCCCAGTCCTGCATGAGGGAGGCTGGCCCTTCTTGAAAGGGAATCCCCATTTCCACTCATGCGTGGAAAGGATGCTGGCTTGTGGGAGCAGCCTTCCCTCATGCAGCGTCCCTGCCACCTTATGCTCCTCTCCAGAGATCTTCCCTCAGCAGCGGCCGGCAAAGTAGCTCGCACGCGAAACAAGCCCGGCAGAGGAGCCGGAGCGACGAGCAAAGACGCCCGGCCTGGATCCTGCAAGGCCCCGGCCGAGACGCGCCCCCAGCAGCCTCAGGCAAAGAAGCTCGCACGCGAAAGAAGCCTGGCAGAGGAGCCGGAGTGGCTACGCTGCTGGGGGCGCGTCTCGGCCGGGGCCTTGCAGGATCCGGGCCGGGTGCCTCTGCTCGCCCTCAGCAGCGGCTGGCAAAGTAGCTCACACGTGAAAGAAGCCCGGCAGAGGAGCCGGAGCGGCAAGCAGAGGCGCCCGGCCCGTATCCTGCAAGGCCTGGCCGAGATGCGCCCCCAGCAGCGGAGCCGCTCCAGCTCCTCTGCCGAGCTTCTTTCATGCACAGGCTCCTCTGCCGGGCCTGTTTCGTGTGCGAGCTACTTTGCCTGACGCTGCTGGGGGCGCGTCTTGGCCGGGGCCTTCCAGGATCCGGGCCGGGCACCTCTGCTCGTCCTCAGCAGCGCCCAGCAAAGTAGCTCACACGCGAAACAAGCCAGGCAGAGGAGCCGGAGCAGCTCCGCTGCTGGGGGCGCGTCTCGGCCGGGCCTTGCAGGATCCGGGCCGGGCGCCTCTGCTCGCTGCTCTGGCTCCTCTGCCCGGCTTGTTTCGCGTGCGAGCTACTTTGCCGGGAGCTGCTGAGGGCGAGCAGAGGTGCCTGGCCCGGATCCTGCAAGGTCCAGCCAAGATGCGCCCCCAGCAGTGGAGCCGCTCCGGCTCCTCTGCCAGGCTTCTTTCACACATGGGCTCCTCTGCTGGGCTTGTTTCTCGTGCGAGCTACTTTGCTTGGTGCTACTGGGGGCGCATTTCGGCCGGCCCTTGCAGGATCCAGGCCGACCGCCTCTGCTCGCTCTCAGCAGCGCCTGGCAAAGTAGCTCGCACGTGAAACAAGCCCGGCAGAGGAGCCGGAGCAGCAAGCAGAGGCGCCCAGCCCGGATCCTGGAAGGCCCTAGCCGAGACGCGCCCCTGTTGGAAGAGCAGGCCGGTTCCTGTGGCTCGAAAGGTAAACGGGGCCCAACCCGCCCCCCCCCACTTGGTCGACCGGCCTTCGGCCTGCCACCATCTGCTTCTTTGGAGACCTCAGTAGTTTCTTTTGTCCTCCGCGACTTGGCAGGTGGATGGCGGGTAGCCAGAGTGGCGCTGAAAACAAGGCAGGCCAGCTAGGAATTTGCATCAGTGGGTAAACTCCCTTTCTTTCCCCTGCCCCAAATAAAAGATGTCCCAGACCCCTTTCCTCAGCTCCTTAGAGCCCTGATCGCCTCTGCTCTTGCTTGCACTCTAATCAGATTTTTTTTTTTTGGTCTCCTCATTTATAAAATAGCACAGATGGGTTTCAGAGCACTGGCAGAAAACGGCAGCCTTGCTCCTTGGGAAAAGAAAGTGCAAGCCCAAACAGCAATTCTGTCCAGGCATTCCCTGGCTTCCCACCCTCCACCAAATCTCTTTTCATCCAGTGAAGGGATGCAGAATAAGCGTGAACCCCTTGCTGAAACTCCCATGCAAGCTGTTTACCATGATCGGCCCCCCCACCCCCAAAAGCGTGTCACTCACACATCAGTTTGGACAGCCCATGCAGAGAAAAAGCCTTTGGTCTCTGCCTTCCAAAGATTGTCCAGTAAGCAGCATATGCAAATCCAAAATTAAATAAGTCTCAAGGGAACGGTCGTCTTCCATTGAACTTTTTACACCATTGATTTAAGCCTTGCAGGATCCAGGTCGGGCGCCTCTGCTCACTCTCAGCAGTGCCCGGCAAAGGAGCCCGTGTGCGAAAGAAGCCCGGCAGAGGAGCCATCTGTGGCTCTTTCTCCAGCTACCTCAAGTCTGCCTTCCTGCCTGGGCATCTCTCCCCCTCACCGGCTAGGTGTTGCTCGTCCTCCCCCCCCCCCCGCGTTCCACCTCACTCCCTCTTACCTCCTACCTCTTCCTCCTCCACTTTTTTTTTGGAGCCGCAGGAGACTAATGAGATGCAAATGGTGCTGGGTTCCACCAGCCCACGTGCACTTGCCTCCTACTGAGCAAGTGCTCAGCCGGGCCGGCGCCAAGGTGGTGGGGGCCGGACCTTTGTAATTTCTGGGAGAGTTGTGCGGGCCGGATTCAATCATGTGGCGGGCCGTTTGTGGCCCGCGGGCCTTGTGTTTGACATGTCTGGATTAGAAGGTCATTTTTTTCTTATCCACAAATTCTATGACCTTTCCAAATGCGGTGTAATGTGCATGGACATTACATTACAGAAACTACTGTCAAAAGAGATATTAAACAAGTTTATATTTTGTCCCACCCACCTCTTTTTCAATTTATTAATCTTTTTAGACATATTGAACAAGCCAGTTCTCCCCAACAAATCAGTAAACAGCCATTTCTATCCTCCTCTATGCAAATGAAGTTTACTGCTTTCACAGATGTAGATTGATTTGAGGTGAATTACATGCTTAATTACTATCAAGAAAAAAATGCCTGTAATCAACTACTCCAAAACAATGGTTATGGTGCTTGCTAAGGATTCTAAGTTAAATAAACTAAATAATCCCCTGGTAGAACAAGTCAAGTACTTAACTATTTTTTTCACATCACAGTTAATCATAAAGCCTATGTTGATTATGCTATCCTAAACACTGAAAATTAATCTTAATCTTAGTTCTACAATTTTTCCATTTCTCTAAAAGAGCACAGTTTGTACCTGAAGCAATTAGTCTTTGGAACTGAATTTGGACTTTATGGGTGAATTCCTTCTCTTTGTAAAAGTACAATCCCAATTTTTAGGATCCATCTTCAAAGCGCCCCAGCAATTTTCTAATGCACTATTGCACCATGAAGTCCATTTATTTAAAATCAGAGTTTTTTCTCCCAAATGATTTAGGTCTTGTGATCTTGGTTGACAATTTTAATTCTTCCTGGATCCAGGCACTTCATGAGAAATTAAAATCTCTTGGCTTTTCATGGGCCACAATCTCCCAGATGGATTATGAACATGTGTTAGCTAGCCACTCTTAAACAATAGGTTATGGAACAGAGATACAAATGGACCTGTCAGTTTTACCCAGGAACGTGTTTTTGAGTTGTACTATTCATCTATTCCACTCTGCTAAGTACTTCAGCTATACAGAAGTCCCCAAATACAGAAGGGCATTATTTCTGTCTAGATTTAATGCCTTCCCAACAGCTGTTACTAAAGGGAGATATGGGAACATATCATTTGAGTGGAGACTCTGCTCTGGTGGTGTAGGAGGAATTGAAATGCT
The DNA here is from genome assembly GCF_947247035.1 of Vipera ursinii. NCBI lineage: Eukaryota > Metazoa > Chordata > Lepidosauria > Squamata > Viperidae > Vipera > Vipera ursinii. The sequence continues at coordinate 109,592,003 of NC_139516.1, read as the reverse complement.
ATCATATTGCTCATTTTATCCTAACACTTGGCAGGAGTTGTTATCTCCATTTTTAGTCAAGCATCCTGGTCACTCGGATTCTTCTCACCTCCAGTTGTTAGCATCAAATCAATCTGACTCTTTTTTCCCAAATGTTGCTAAATGTACAATATGCCACAGTCTTTGTCTAAATAGCGCTTAGATATTTATTTGGTTTTGTTGATTACCCATCTTAACTGTGGTTGTTTATCCAGTTGTCTATGTTTATACATTATGCACAAATGCATTTTATTTATTTTTATTAAATTGCTTGGATTTAAGAATTGCATTTCTACTTGGAATTTGCTTATGCTGGCCTACAGTAAACCATTCCTTCATTCAGGACAGATGTGGATGTGTTGAGTTTGTGTGTGTGTTTGTACTCTCCTCTCCCCTGCCTTGCATTTGTCTGTGTTTATGTGTATGTGTGGCCTGGAACTATAAAGCGGGCTGCATACTTTCCAGTCTGGGTCATGTGACCAGGAAGGAAGTGGCTTAGAATGGAACAGTTGGTATCACTCCAAGCCACTGCCACTTGCCTCTCCCATAGTGATGCACCTTGGACATTTTTCATTCCTTTTTTTTCCTCCACAGCCTCTAATTGGATGTGCTCAGTGGTGTGCTGCAGCCAGCTTATACTGGCTCATGAAACCCTATTGTTAAATTTTCTGGAATTTTGTCAGCCAGTTGAAAACACAGCTGAGCCATGACATTTAGTGCGTCAATCACTTGTTCAGCAGCTAATAGCACAGCACAGTGGTGGCAATGCAGACAGCGAAACCTGTGGCTAAACATTTATTAGTAGATCACTTTTTGAACAATTTTGTTTTTCATGTATTTATGTCATGGTTCCGATAGATGAAACCCATCAAAAGAACTTCCAGGAAAAATCTTCCTTAAAGAACATTTTATTCGGAAAACACAGTATTGGCACTACATAGTTGGCGAACCTATGGCACATGTGCCAGAGGCGGCACTCAGAGCCCTCTCTGTGGGCACGCTCACCATGCCCCAGAGATGGCAACTGTCCCTCTTCAAGCAACCGCCCACTAACTTGCGGAGGTCCAACGTGGCTGGATGCATCCCGGCACAGCTGGTGTCCCTCCCCCCCCATCCCGTCCCTCCTGGCCTCGCATGCTCTCCTTTTCCTGGGCACGACCCACTGCATCACCTCCTCAGCTGTCAGCCAGCCATCCAGCTCAGAGGTGGCTTCTTTGAACTGCTGGCGGTGGACTGCGGAGCCCCAGAGTGTGTTGGTCGAGGAGCCGGTAGGCTGTGGCTGCTGAGGGACAATGTTGGCCCCCATGCGCTCACTGGCCTCTGGGTGGGGGGGGCAATGTCAGGCAGCAGCCGCCCTGGCCCTTGCCTTGCTCCATGGCAATGGCACCCCCACCCTGCCTTGCCTCACCCCGCAGGATGAGCCTCCTGTCTATGACCCTCTGGATCTCCTCCATCCCTGCCCACCCCCCACAGGCGTCAATCCCCATGAGCAACATTGAGGTGACCATGCCCACCTTGGCCACACCCACCCAATCTGCCATGACCACCACAGCCACGCCTACCCAGTGGGCCACGCCCACCCAGCACCCAGCAATAAATAAGTGGGTTTTGGGGTGCAGTTTGGGCACTTGGTCTCTAAAAGGTTTGCCATCACTGACATAGTTGAACCCAGAAACTAAATTCCCTTCACCCGGATACAAAGTAGCAAAGTGCAATTTCCACCCCCAATAAACTGTCATAAATCACATTCCCCAGTTAGCTAAAAGTGCATTTTCTCCCCAGCTCCTCAGCCCAGCAAAATGTTATCAGCTTGTCGTTGGGTTCCCACAGCAGCGTTATTATTATGGCTAGCTGAGCTTTCATCCCAAACCCCGCCCCATCCCCCGGGTGCACCTGATTTCTGAAAGCAAGAAAAAGCATAGTAAAGGAGAAGAGAAAATGGCTGCATTTTCAACAGTTGTCAGAGCGGGAACATCCAATGTTAGCAGCGTTGACAATTTAATTTGTATCCCACCATTATTTTTACAAATACCAAGACGGTGAACATATTCAACACATCTTCCTCCTATTTTCCGCACATCAACCATCCTATGAGGTGAATTGGGCTGACAGAGAATGACTGGCTCAAAGTCACTCCTCTGGCTTTCATGGCTAAAGTGAGACTAGAGCTTATGGTCTCCCTGCTTCTGCCCCCACACTCATCCTGTTCTGCTTTTGAAGAGTTGTCCTCTTGATACAGAAGGAGACCAATGGGATAGAAAGAATCCTGATCCCCTTCACATAATTTCTTTCCAACGTTTCACTTGGTTGGAAAAAAAAATCAAAAGAAAAATGGAAAAGGGTAAATGTTCTGTTAACAGGAGGAGATTCAATGTAATATTACTGTGCATATTACTTATCTCTTTGTAAAATCTGCTTTGAATTGGAAAGCAGTATAGGTTATCTACCAAAGATTAAAATGTGACCCTCTTCTCTTGCCATGAACAAATACTGGAAAAACACCTTTCCCCCTAGGAACTGGGCTGGGTGGAAGTTGCACACGCACTTTCTTGTCACCATCACATTGAATGGATTGAGAACTAATAGGGAATCTCACTCTTAGATGGTATCTGGGAATTTTAATCCTCATTTCCTTCAAGAGTTTTCTTTCTCCAGCAAATTCTTCGCAGCTCAGTTCATCCAAACTTATTTTTAAGTGGCTTAAATTCATCTTTCACTATGCTAAACATAATTAAGATGGCTTATCTTTGTAAAGATAAAAATATCTTGGGAGTTCCAAAGATCACATTGGTCTACACAAACTTTAATACAAAGGATGCAAAGGTCCAGACCTATTTCTGCTTTTTTTATTTGCTTGTGAAAAAAATGCTATTTATAGAGATGTCAAACAACCCTTTTAAAAACCCGACTAACAGGGACCATGTCATGAATATTCTGATGGGAATCAGACTAGTTAGTACACTCCTTATTCTCTTTCCCCCTTCTGCTTCTAATTTGTGAAAAGGACCTTGTAAGCTTATGCTTAATTTTTGATTAATTACAGCTTGCCACATCATCAGAGCTGACAATCTACTATTCATTTTAACTACAGTTTTTTTTAAATGATCTCCAAGCACATGCCAATTAAGATTTATGTCATTTCTCAACTATGAATAATGTAAGAAACTAAAAAAATGGACAACTCTAAGATGGCGGACGTGTCGAGCTGAGCTCCGTTAGCTCCGTGGGTTTGGTTTGGTTTGGTGGTCTTGGGGGCGCCCTTGGAGTGCATAATGCCTCCATGTTAGGGCTGGATGATCAGACTGCTTTCTCACCCCTGTTTTTGGGGGCGTTGGTGCCCTCCATATCGGCGAGAGGCAGCTGGAGATCTGGCCGGGAGATTGTGGCCGTTTTGAAACGCCGCGTCTTGAAACGCCCGATCAGCTGATTTTCGGGTGGAAAGAGCCGCGGCTTGAACCTGCTTGCATCTTTCTGAATTAGACCGAAACGGCCTGAATTTGACTAGAATTGTCTTGTAACGGCTGGAGGAACTGCAGAGGAGGTCTTGCCGGGAGATTGTGGCTGTTTTGAAACGCCGCGGCTTGAAACGCCCGAGCAGCTGATTTTCGGGGCGCAAAGAGCCACGGCTTGAATCTGCTTGTAACTTAACCAGAAACGGCTTGTAATGGCTGGAGGAACTGCGGAGGGAATGAATGCCCCAGCCTGGAATATTTGGAAAGGCTGGGGGAACCGGATGAACTGTAGCTTAAGTGACTGTTGCCGGAGGAGCCACGGCTTGAAACGCCCCAGTTTTGGGGCAGATAGAGCCATAGCTCCGAATGGCTGGATTAACTGGAGAAACCGCGGCATTGGTGAATGCTGTTGGAGGAGCTGGATAATTCCATCGATTCCTCGCTTGCTCCTTGCTCCTAGCTCTTCGCTTGCTCCTACCTGCTACCTGCTGCTATCTACCCACCGCTGGTTTAAAGCAGCCATTGGAGACTATCGAGGGAAAGATCAGGATGGTGTTGATCTCCTATGTTGATTAAGATTTGCTGCCTTAAGAGATCTGAGGCAGCTTTCAATCATGGCCTGGAGTTACGGCTCCCAAGTTGAGCTGGGTTTGCCTATCGCCCATATGGAGATGGACTCTTGTATGTTATCTCTCCCATCCCCCATAAACTCAGGAGGACCCGGGGTGAAGAGTCGCTGTGAGAGGGCGGCTCAATCTCTTTTCATCTACAACCTCTCCGGATGTGAGAGATGCGTGAGGGTATGTTCTCTCTCCCTGGATGGGGTTTCCATCTGCCTCCCAGATCAGCCTCGAGGTCGGGGTGAGAGATCGACTGCTGACTGTTTCTGGGGTACCCAGCACAAGTGAAAGTGGTGCTGGACTGGCGGTTTTTAGACTCATATACTCCTCCTAATATGACATCATCTTTCAACATCTGACTGCCACTTCCCGAACTCACATGGCCAGTTATGGCACGCTTATGTTATTCTGACACGGACTTACTCGCGCTCAGGGGTGCCCCCCCTTCCTGGGTGCGACCCGCCTTCATTTCAACCTATCCTCTTGATGATGGGCCCAAGTATTGGGACCCTGAGAGATGGTTGGGCAAGGGCAAGGGCAGGAGCCTCCATCACAAATTTAATAAGAGGCCCCTGGTGCATTTTTTATCTCGATTTTTTATGGGGTTAGGGAGGGGCAGGGTTCTAAAAAGGTTCGGTTGGGGACTGGGGGGGTTCCACCAACCGATTCTCAGACCAGGTCAGGGACTGATCGCGCCGTGGTGGGGGCTGGGCTGGGGGCCTACGGGGCCCCGGGGCGGGGTGTGGGATTAGCTATTCCCACGGCGGTTGGGAATGGCCGCAGGTGTAGGAACAGAGGGCCATATCAATACCCGGGGGTGCGTCCCCGCTGTCTTCAAGCGGTGATGCGCTCCGACCCTCTGATTTCAGCACGTGGTACCGGGAGCGAGGATGAGCAGCCACCTGAGCTCAGGCTCGTGTATTTTAACGCCAGGTCCGTAATGAATAAAGCACCTCTCATTCGTGATCTGATTGAGGAGGAGCATGCGGACCTGGCTTGCATTACGGAGACCTGGTTGGGCCCAGAGGGCGGGGTACCCCTGGTCGATCTTAGCCCATCAGGTTTCCAGGTGCTACACCAGCCTAGGGCTCAGGGTAGGGGCGGTGGAGTGGCAGTCATTGTGAGGGAGACCTTATGTCCGCGGGAGGCCACCACAGTCCAGATAGCCGGGTGTGAGTCCCTCCTCCTGAGATGTGGTCCCAGAGCTCAGTTGGGCTTGCTGCTGGTGTACGTTTCACCTAGACACGTGGCAGCAGCCCTGCCTGAGCTTCTCGATATCCTCTCAGGGTTGGTGGTTGAGTTCCCCAAACTTATAGTTTTCGGTGACTTCAACCTACCATCCCTGCGGGGATCATCTGAGTTAGCTCGGGAGTTCATGGCTTCCATGACGGCCATGGACCTGAAGCAGGTTATTCTGGGCCCAACTCACGGGGGGGGTCACACGCTCGATCTGGTTTTTCTATCCGGACGGTGGTTAGATGATCTCGGGGGGGGGTTCTCCAATTAATTCACCCCTGTCATGGACCGATCATCATCTCCTGCGGATGGTCTTCCGTTTTGCCATTCCCTGTCGTGGGGTTGTTGAGCCAACAAGATGGTTCCGCCCTAGACGCCTTATGGACCCTGAGCGGTTCCAAACGGCGCTTGGGCCCCCACCTGCCTCCTTTGCTCACAGCTCGGTCGATGCCCTAGTGGAAACCTGGGAAAGGGCAGCCACAGAGGCACTCGACCAAGTTGTACCCATGCAGCCCTTGACCCGACGCAGATCTCAACGGGCCCCATGGTTCTCCATGGAGCTCCGCGAGATGAAGCGTCGGAGACGGGGCCTAGAGAGCTGTTGGAGGTCCAGCCGATCCGAATCCAACCGGTTACGACTAAGGTCGTTTACGAGAACTTATCTCGCAGCGTTGAGGGTGGCTAGGTCTAACCACTTTACCACCCTCATCGCGTCCGCAGATAATCGCCCGGCCGCCCTGTTCAGGGTAACTCGCTCCCTTCTTAATCAGGAGGTGAGGGAGGAACCCTTGCAGGGTCGAGCCGAGGAGTTTAGTCGATTTCTGTCGGACAAAATCGCTCGGATCCGGACCGGTTTGGACTCCGACTGGGCAGAGTCTGACGATGAGGATACGGGCGGCCTTGTCGATTTAATCTGGGAAGAGTTCGACCCTGTGACTCCTGAAGAAGTGGACAAGATCATGGGGAAGCTGAGCTCCACCACGTGTTTGTTGGACCCGTGCCCCTCCTGGCTGACTTATGCAGCCCGGGATGGGACACGAGGCTGGCTCCAGGCAGTGATTACGGCCTCTTTGAGTCAGGGTAGCTTTCCCGCCGCCTTGAAGGAGGCGGTGGTGAGACCCCTCCTCAAGAAGCCTGCCTTGGACCCAGCAATTTTAAACAACTATCGTCCAGTCTCCAACCTTCGCTTTTTAGCAAAGGTTGTTGAGAGCGTGGTGGCGCAGCAGCTCCCTTTGTTCTTGGATGAAGCTGATTACCTAGACCCGTACCAATCGGGTTTCAGGCCCGGGTACAGCACAGAGATGGCATTGGTCGCGCTGGTGAATGATCTCTGGCGGGCTCGGGATAGAGGTTGCTCCTCTGCCCTAGTCCTTTTAGACCTCTCAGCGGCTTTTGATACCATCGACCATGGTATCCTGCTGCGACGTCTCAGGGGGTTAGGAGTGGGAGGCACAGTTCTTCAGTGGTTCTCCTCTTACCTTCTGGGACGTTCGCAGTCGGTGTTGGCAGGGGGGCAGAGATCGACCTTGAAACCTCTCATTTGTGGAGTTCCTCAGGGATCGGTTCTCTCGCCTCTCCTGTACAACATCTATATGAAGCCGCTGGGTGAGATCATTCGTGGTTTTGGAGTTGGGTATCACCAATATGCTGATGATACCCAACTTTTTATTTCTACCCCAAACCACCCCAGCGATGCCCTCGACGTGATGTCCCGTTGCCTGGAGGCGGTCCGGGTCTGGATGGGGAGGAACAGGCTTCGACTCAACCCTGACAAGACTGAGTGGCTGTTCGTGCCGGCATCCCGGGAAATTCCGATTATTCCATCATTGGCCATGGGGGGTGAGCTATTACCCCCCCCGTAGATAGGGCCCTGCAACTTGGGGGTCCTTCTAGACTCACAGCTCTCTTTGGAAGAGCATATTGGAGCTGTGACTAGGGGGGCCTTTGCCCAGGTTCGCCTGGTGCGCCAGTTGCGGCCCTATCTAGACCGGGATGCCTTGCGCACAGTCACTCATGCGCTCGTGACCTCTCGTCTAGACTACTGTAATGCTCTCTACATGGGGCTGCCCTTGAGGTCCACCCGGAGACTCCAACTTGTGCAGAATGCAGCCGCGCGAGTTGTCTTGGGAGTTTCCCCGATACTCCCATGTTACACCTTTGCTCCGCGAGCTGCATTGGCTACCGGTTGCTCTCCGGGTGAGGTTCAAGGTGTTAGTTATGACTTACAAAGCCCTTCATGGCATGGGTCCGGATTACCTACGGCAACACCTGCGGCCGGCGTCAACTTCCCTCCGTCCAGTGCGCTCCCACAGAGAGGGCCTCCTCAGGGTGCCGCCGATCAAAGAATGCCGATTGGTGGCCCCCAGGGGGAGGACGTTCTCTGTGGGCGCGCCAGACCTCTGGAACCGCTTACCGGTTGAGCTCCGGATGGCCCCCGACCTTCGCTCCTTCCGGCGCGATCTCAAAACATTCTTTTTTGAACAAGCTGGCCTGGTCTGACGAGATGGGGTTGGGTTTTTAAAATTAGTTTTAAATTTTAATATGTATTGATTTTATGGGCATGATGTTTAATGGTTTTTTAATTTTTGTATTCGATTTTTATTGTGTATTGCCCTGTTCACCGCCCTGAGTCCTTCGGGAGAAGGGCGGTATAGAAATCAAATTATTAAATTAAATTAAATTAAATTATTAAAACGCAGGAATGAAAGACCATCTTGAGACTTCCAGAGGAGAGTGTTTGAGATTTGGGAAGGATACCAAGGGTGTTCTTGCAATCATAAAGCTTACTAGCTGCTGCATTCCTTGTAACTTATTGTTTTATTTTTATTATTTTATATTCTACTTGCTTATTATTGTTCAAAAAGAAGTGGCTGATAATTTAAAAGCCTTTTCCACCTTTCCCTGCAAAAAAGAAATTGTGGCAGGTAGCAAAGCGACACTTGCCATTTTAATTACGTACAGTAGCTTCAATTAGTCAGGGATCTAGCAAGCAATGGGAATACTTTTCGTTGTGCAAAAGTTCAAAACTGATTTGCTGTTTGTATCCAAATCTGAATGAAAATAATAGTCATTCTTATAATAAAAAATATGTAGCTCAAATTATTTCAGATGCAGAACCTAAGGATACCTTAGATCAGGGCTTTTCAATCCATGGTATGCGTACCACTGGTGATACTTCGGCACCTGGGAGGTGGTACATGTATGACGGGCTGAAAAGCACTGTAAAAAAAGTGTAAAAGTGGATGAGCTGAAGCAGCGGCAGGGCCAAAGAGGCCTGGGGGAGAGTCGGCTGGAGCTGCAGTGTTGCCGGGGCTCTGCTGAGAGCCCAGGATCAGTGCACGTGGCTCCAGCTGATCGGCGCTTCCAGCGCACCCGGAAGAGAAAAGGAGGGGGGGGGACAGAAGAGAGGATATAAAAGGAGGAGTAAAACCGGTACTTTTTCCTTTTTTTTACTGTTTGTAGCATTTTGCAAGATTATAGAATAAAATACAAAAACACAAAAGCAAATAGTAGGACACAGTGGGGAGGAAAAAAGAGACAGAAAAGTGAGGCGGAGAAGGGAAAAAGAAAAGGTATTGACTTCGGACTTCCTATGCTGCAGCAGAATGAAGCATTAACATCAATCCTCAACTTTTTACTTTTCCATAATAGTATAAACTAGCCATTTCCACAACAACAAATCAATCTAATCAGTAAAACCCAAAATTCCTCCCTCTTTTTTTTTTTTAGTCATCAAGTTTTTGACATCTTGCTAAGCACTGGTGGTACTCGAATACTGTCATGCCCTAAAAGTGGTACAATCTGTGAAAAGGTTGAAAAGCCCTGCCTTAGATAATAGTCACAGAGTTTGCAATTTCACTATGGATTGTTGCGCACTGCTGCACAATAGGCATTTTATAGTATTGTTTGATCACTTATGAAGGTGTGTTACAGCACAAAAAGAGCTCGGTCACATACAGAGATAGTGATAGTGATAGAGACAGAAGCACACACACACACACACACACAGAGAGAGAGAGAGAGAGAGAGAGAGAGAGAGAGAGAGAGAGAGAGAGAGAGAGAGAGAGAGATGCATAATTCACAGGCTGCATATACAGGTGCTTCTACAATATCACATGGACATATACATGTTTCAGCAATTATGCTATTATAGTTGTTCATTTGAATTCATCAGCCCTGCACTCAAACAAATGTTTTAACACATACCTTTTCTGTTACATATTCCTACTGAAAAAATTATGTAAATATATTTATTCACTTTGTATAGTAACTCATTTGTGATTATGGGTAGCTCACATAGTTAAAACAAAGCAACAACACAAAAAATAAGCTGCAGAAAAAGAATAAAAATACAATAACCCTTAAACACCAAATTAAAAAAAACTAATTAAAATTAAAACCATAAAAAGCAGGCAAAGTGCAAGTCACCATCAGTATAACCATTTAGCAGGCTCCAAACCATAACTAGGTCAAAAAAGGGTTAATTTACAGAATACACAATAACAGACTTGTAAGGGACCTTGGAGGTCTTCTAGTCCAACCACTTGTTCAAGCAGTAGACCCTACACAATTCTGGAAAAATGCCTGTCCAATCTCTTCTTTAAAACTTCTGGAGGGAAGCCGTCTCTCTGATTAACTGCCTTCACTGTCATTCTAGATCTCTCCTTCATATCCATTACTTTTTGTCCTGCCCTCAGAAGCTTAGATCCTATGTTATTTTTCTTCTTTTCTTATTAGTTATTACACCCCATCAATTTAATTCACGTATTTCACTAAGCTACTGGTTGCTTAACTATACTTCATTAAATAAATCACTATTTATAATACAAACTAAGTAAAAAAATTGTTTCCAATCTCCAGTAGCTAGAGTAATACATTTGGCTGATATACTATGACAAACAAGCTAAGTTATGGCTTAACATGAAATATGGACCCAGAGGTTTCCCCTTAGGAAAATGGTCAGCTGCAACCTATATTCTTATGCAGCACTTAGAAAGACAGTTTGGTGTAGTTAAAAACCAGGTTAAAAACAGGAGACTAGGAGTGCTAGTCCCACTTTAAGCATGAAGTCAACTGGATGACCTTGGACTCACTAGTCACTCTCTCTCAGCCCTGAAAGCAGGCAAAGACAAACCATTTCCAATATCTTGTCAAGAAAACTGCAGGCATTTCTCCAGGCAATCACCAGGAGTCAACACACACTTGAATGACACCAAAAAGAAAAGAAAAAACTACACAGAAATCAAGTGATAAATCCGAGCTATATTATAAGGATAAATCAAATGAGAAATTAAAAGCTCATCAAAGCAATTGAGAAAATATATCTAAGGGTTTCAGATTTCCTGTCTTTTGTCAATTGACCACTGATCCAAAACAGCCTATCTTTTGAATAAAAGACCAATAATGCCAGAGAAAACCTTGCACTGACGGTGGCAGAGATTCCATACAGGAATATTACAAAGGTTACAAGTAAACAAACGGGATTAATTTCAAACTGGATGTGTTCAGAAATTAGAACCACCATATAAGAATAGGGACGTATTCCACAGCATCCGTGGTTTGCATCCTTTACTTTCTCCAGGGTGTCCTAGTTTTATTTTAGAAAGTGAATTTAAGGTAAATCATAGGATGGGCACAAAGAGGTGCTTTGCAAAGGGAACCAGCGGGAGTAACACAAGGGGCTTGTCACAGCTGCCATGGGGGATTTCTAGATTCTCTGCATGTGTATGCACAGGAAATGCTTCCACTGGGGCTACTAGCAAAGAGAAGCATCAATATGTCCAAATGAAGATGACCTGGGAAAGATCTCACACCAACTGGGCCAAGCTTCCCAGAGTCCAAGAGGGTGATTCATTCTTGTCAACATGCTTTACAAAGTAGCTCTTGAAGTATTTTGCACAGTTCTGGAAATTGGGCCCAATTAACATACATGGCTATTTGTATATCATATCTGGCATTATTATTTTTAATGATATGGTGATAACAGATTCTGGAATATTCACCTTTGAATCTTAAATTTCTGTTATCCATGATAAGACAGCAAATTTTAATGCAGCCTCCCTTAAAGGATACATTTTAGCTGTTTTAACTGTCATTTCTCCAGTGGGGACATCAACCCACTATGGTGTCTTCTGTCAATTTGAAATGCTGACAAGATTTGAAAGTCATTGACCCCCTGTGGGTGCTGCAGAGACAAAAATATTTTCACCTTCCACTCCAAGAAGAGGCAAACAAAATAAAAGGTTCAGTAATGACAGAAAGAAGAAAGTGACAAAATATGTCAGTTTCATCCCTCTCATCTTTCTGTGGACTCTGCCAAAACCTAAGAACAAAGCCATCACCGGGACTTCTCTTAAATGGTCTGAAGCTGTGGAAATGTTTGAGGAAGAATTTCCTCCAAAAATGAAGTCACAACATCTCAAAAAAAGCCCCAAAAGTGCTTCAGAGCAATTTCAGCTGCGACAGAATTCAGATCTTCAATACAGCTGATGTTGAAGACCTAGGCTGCTTTCAGACTGGCACCAAAACCAAGAATGACAAGCCCTTTCACAAAGGCTATTTCCACACTAGCAATTTATAATACCTTCTAGAATCCTCCCAATCACTGTTGTGGCAAAATGCAAGTGGCACATTTTTTTTTATCACTACAGTGATACCTAGGCAATGCAATGAAGATGCCATAAATCTTTACTGCAGAAATTTCCTAAATTGTCTACAAAACCCAGTTTACCTTTATTTGGAATAGGCATGGCAATTAAAGTAAGGGTGAAGGGCATATATGACACCCAAAAGATTTTATTTCAACATCCAGAAACCTTTCAGTTTTAGCTACCAAATTTTAAGTTTTAATATGATCAAAGGAAAAATAGGAAGTCCACAGTGAATAGCCATATTAATTGTATCTATTTGATTGATGAAATGTCAATTCAGTTTAAATATAAATTTAGTACAGTATTTATTTCTTTAGAATGGGCTCTCAAAGGCTAAATGCGCCATTGAGCTCCAAAAGTGTTGTACAGCCCAATCTAAAAAGACTTTCTAACTACATATAGGTCATGGTACAATTGACAACAGTTCATTTAGTGATCATTCAAAGTTACAACGGCACTGAAAAAAGTGACTTATGACCATTTTTCACACTTACGACCACTGCAGAATCCCCATGGTCATGTGATCAAAATTCAGATGCTAGGCAACTGACTCACATTTATGACCATTGCAATGTCCCAGGTTCATGTGATCACCTTTTGAGATCTTCTGACAAGCAAAATCAATGGGAAAGTCAGATTCACTTAACAACCGTGTTACTAATTTAACAACTGCAATAATTCACTTAGCAACTATGACAAGAAAGGTCATAAAATGGGGCAAAATTCATTTAACAAATGTCTCACTTAGCAACAAAAATGTTGGTCAATTGTGGTCATAAGTTGAGAACTACCTGTATTAAGAAAATTTATCTGTGATACTTAGCCTCCTGACCAATTTCTACAAAAAAAAATCACTGTTCCCTCACTCAGGCACATTATTTGATTATTCTACCCAAATAATATCTAAATGCTTCTATTATAGTTGTAGAATGTAATACAAGCTAGTATCTGTTTTGAGGGAGGGGAAACCTTGTGCCTTATATATGCAAATCTGGCTAAAAATCTGACTGAATTCAGTGAGGTTTGTTTCCAAATGTATGTATATGATTTATTGTTGGTAAGTTGCAATAACAATTAGTAGTTCGGTACCTTACCAAATCTATTTTTTTAATTTAATTTTAATAACAGACCACAATTATTCCATATTTTTTAAACAAGTTTATAGAAATTTATGTTTTACAAAGTGAGATACCATCAATCATATCAATTCTGAAGCTCAATTTTGGTATATTTTTCACTATACTGAAAGGTTATTTAACCTTTTTTGAGGAGGTTTTTCTTACAACCTTTTACCTACAACGTAAGGATGCATTTTTGTCCTCTTATTTTAAGTTTTCTGAGCAAAATTCAAACACAAACTGAAAGCACTGAGATTGGTTGAACATGAATATCTTATCAGAGGATTTCAGCTCTTGATTTCTGATAAAGCTACCTATATTAAACAGTCTGCATCACAAGAAATACAATTTTTGTCCTGTATAGGCTCATGCCTATGCCATTGGTTGAAAAAATGTATTTATTTATTATTTATTTATTAATTTAATTTATATACCGCCCTTCTCCTGAAGGACTCAGGGCAGTGAACAGGGCAATACATAAAAACTAGATACAAAAATTAAAAATTATTAAAACGTGATTAAACAATGCCCATAATAAATTAATACAAATTAAAATTGAAGTTCATTTATAAAAATCCCACCCCGTCCCATCAGGCCAGGCCAGCTTGTTTAAAGAGATGGGTTTTAAGATCGCGCCGGAAGGAGCGGAGATCAGGCGCCATCCGGAGCTCGACCAGAAGATGGTTCCATAAATCCGGTGCACCCACAGAGAACGCCCTCCCCCTGGGGGCCACCAGTCGGCATTCTTTGACCGATGGCACCCTGAGGAGGCCCTCTCTGTGGGAGCGTACTGGGCGGAGGGAAGTTGACGCCGGCTGCAGGTGCTCCCCAAGGTATTCCGGACCCATGCCATGAAGGGCTTTGTAGGTCATTACTAACACCTTGAACCTCACCCGGAAGACAACTGGTAGCCAATGCAGCTCGCAGAGCAAAGGTGTGACATGGGAGTATCGGGAAACTCCCAATACAACTCTCGCGGCTGCATTCTGTACCAGTTGGAGCCTCCAAGTGGTCTTCAAGGGTAGCCCCATGTAGAGAGCGTTGCAGTAATCAAGACGAGAGGTCACGAGCGCATGAGTGACCGTACGTAAGGCATCCCGGTCTAGATAGGGCCGTAACTGTCGCACCAGACGAACCTGGGCGAAGGCCCCCCTAGTCACAGCTACTATATGGTCTTCTAGGGAGAGCTGTGAATCTAGGAGGACTCCCAAGTTGCGAGCTCTATCTACAGGAGGTAATGACTCACCCCCCCATAGTGAGGGGTGGGATATCCTGAATATCCCGTGATGCCGGTACGCACAGCCACTCAGTCTTGTCAGGGTTGAGTCGAAGCCTGTTCCTCCCCATCCAGACCCGGACCGCCTCCAGGCACCGGGACATCACGTCGAGGGCATCACTGGGGTGGTTTGGGGTCGAAATGAAAAGTTGGGTATCATCAGCATACTGATGATATCCAACTCCAAAACCACGAATGATCTCACCCAGCGGTTTCATGTAGATGTTGAACAGGAGAGGCAAGAGGACCGACCCCTGAGGGACTCCACAAACGAGAGGCCTCACGGTCGACCTCTGCCCCCCTGCCAACACCGACTGCGAGCGTCCCAGGAGATAGGAGGAGAACCACTGAAGAACCGTGCCTCCCACTCCCAATCCCCTGAGACGCCGCAGCAGGATACCATGGTCGATGGTATCGAAAGCCGCTGAGAGGTCTAATAGGACTAGGACAGAGGAATATCCCCTGTCCCGAGCCCTCCAGAGATCATTCACCAGCGCGACCAATGCCGTCTCCGTGCTGTACCCGGGCCTGAAGCCCGATTGGTACGGGTCTAGATAATCCGCTTCATCCAGGACCAGAGGGAGCTGATGCGCCACCACACTCTCAACAACCTTCGCAAGAAAGCGAAGGTTGGAGACCGGACGATAGTTATTCAACACAGCCGGGTCCAAGGCAGGCTTCTTGAGGAGAGGTCTTACCACCGCCTCTTTCAAGGCGGCGGGAAAACTACCCTCACTCAAAGAGGCAGATATAACCGCCTGGAACCAGCCTCGTGTCCCCTCCCAGGCTGCATAAACCAGCCAGGAAGGGCACGGGTCAAAAAAACATGTGGTGGAGCTCAGCCTCCCCATAATCCTGTCCACTTCCTCCGGAGTTACAGGATCGAACTCCTCCCAGGTAACATTGACAAGACCGCTCGTGTCCTGATCGTCCGATACTGCCCAGTCAGAGTCCAGACCGGTCCGAATCCGAGCGATTTTGTCCGACAGATGTTGACTAAATTCCTCGGCACGCCCCTGCAAGGGTTCCTCACTCACCTCCTGATTAAGGAGGGAGCGGGTCACCCTAAACAGGGCGGCCGGGCGATTATCTGCGGACGTGATGAGGGCAGCGAAGTAGTTAGACCTCGCCACCCTCATCGCTGCGAGATAAGACCTAATATGGGTTCTTAGTCGCAATCGGTCGGATTCAGATCGGCTGGACCTCCAAACGCTCTCTAGGCCCCGTCTCCGACGCTTCATCTCCCGGAGCTCCGCGGAGAACCATGGAACCATGGATCTGCGCCGGGTCAGGGGCCGCAAGGGTACAACTCGGTCAAGTGCCTCCGTGGCCGTCCTTTCCCAGGCTTCCACTAAGGTATCTGCCGAGCTGTGAGCTGAGGAGGCAGGTGGGGACCCCAGCGCTGCCTGGAACCTCTCAGGGTCCATTAAGCGCCTGGGGCGGAACCATCTGGTTGGCTCAACAACCCCACGGTGGGGAGTGGCAAAACGGAAGACCAGCCGCAGGAGATGATGATCGGTCCATGACAGGGGCATAACAATTGGGGAGCCCCCACCAAGATCATCTAACCACCGACCAGATAAGAAAACCAAGTCAAGGGTGTGGCCTCCCTCATGAGTCGGTCCATGAATTACTTGCGTCAGGTCCATGGCCATCATGGAAGCCATGAACTCTCGAGCTAACTCAGATGCTCCTCCCAGGGATGGTAGGTTGAAGTCTCCCAAAACCATAAGTTTGGGAAACTCAATCACCAGCCCTGAGAGGATATCGAGAAGCTCAGGCAGGGCTGCTGCTGCGTGACTAGGCGAAAGGTACACCAGCAGCAAGCCCAACTGCGCCCTAGGACCAAACCTCAATAAGAGAGATTCACACCCGACTATCTGAGGAACGGTGGCCTCCTGCGGACATAAGGTCTCCCTCATAACCACAGCCACTCCCCCACCCCTACCCTGAGTCCGAGGCCGGTATAGCACCCGGAAGCCTGGTGGGCAAAGATCAACCAGGGGGATACCGCCCTCTGGGCCCAACCAGGTTTCCGTGATGCAGGCCAGGTCCGCATGCTCACCCTCGACCAGATCCCGGACGAGAGGAGCCTTGTTAGCAATGGACCTGGCATTCAGGTACACCAGCCGGAGTTCAGGTGGCTGCACATCCCCACTCCCAGAACCTTGGGTCGAAGACAGAGGGTCGGAGCGCCTCACCGCTTGTAAATAGCGGAGAAGCCCTCCCGGAGGTCGGTACGGCCCTCTGATCTTACACCTGCTGCCATTCCCTATGGTCGTGGGAATTGGCAATCCCACGACCCGCTCCGGAGCTCCGGAGATGACCGACCCCGGCTCCCCCTCTATGCGATCTATCCTGGGCCTGGCCTGAACAGTTGGTGGATTACCCCCCGTCTCCAACCAACCACAACCCTCCCCCCTCCCTAACCCTACAAAAAATTTGGCTAAAAAAGTAATCAGGGGCCTCTTATTAAATTTATATCTTAGGCCCCTGTTCCTGCCCGGCCATCTCTCAGGGTCCCAGCAATCGGGCCCGTCATCAAGAGGCAGATTAGAAGGTAAGGCGGGTCGCACCCAGGATGGGGGGGCACCCCTGAGGGCGAACAAAACCGTGCTGGAGTACCTCAGAACCATGATAATAATTGGGTAATACAGCAAAACAGACCCAGATCAAAATAAATAGGATGGGAGGATCTTAAAATGGAAGGAAAATATCCAGACTGCAGACCCAGCTCCGCTGCCACTAGAGCTGGGTAACCCCGGGACAATCCCCGTTCTCTCACAACGGTCAGAACCGGGGAGCAGCCTGAGATATACAGCCGGGGGAGGAGATACCGCCTAGAGCTCTCACCTCTAAGACGGTAACAGATGGAAACTCTTAACTCTTAACCACTCTCTCACAGTGGTTATACACCCGGCACCTTCCAAAACCCAAGGGGAAAGGAAAAAAGGGAGGACAATAGGGCAAACCAGTCAGCGAGGTGGATTAGGGGTAAAAACCCATTAAGTCACAGAGTGGTAAGAGAAGCTCTGGTTTCAGGTTCCTTTTCGCGTTATGGAAGGGACCAGGTGACAATCGTCCGATAGGGAGGGAGCCAGGGCCCCATAGTACTTCAATGGGGCCCAAAAGACATGGTCCAGTCAGCTATAATAGTCCATGCCTCCAAATGTCCAGGCATAGAAGTCCATACTCCACAACCCGGCCATGGTCACCATACCAAAACGGTCGCGGCACTCCAACTCCCTCACCGCCAACCGTCCCAGACGCCAACCAGGACCAACTCCACCACTCCAACTTAAAACGCTGACGCTGCTCCAAGCCGTAGTTCATAATAATAGTCGTAATCAACCAGCATCCGGCTCCTCAAGCAACTGGAAAGTTCTCCCCAAAGTCGCCAAGCTCCGTCGAGTTATTCCGGGCTCCGCAAGACTCCACCAGGCTCCCATAACAGCATAGCAGCAACCACAGTCAGCAGGTTGGCAGGGCGCAGGGTGCGGGTCTCCCAAGATTTTCCAAGACCTCCACCAAACTTCTCTAGGCTTCACTGGGTTCCCGCAGCTCCGACAACCAGCCGGTCGGTGCTGTACAAAACAGGGCTCTACCGAGTTCTTCCAAGTTCTTCCAGAGCCTCCGGAGGACTCCATTAGGCTTCGCTGAGCTCCGGCGGCCCGACAATCAGCTGAGCTCCCACGGCCCGACAATCAGCTGGTCGGCGCCGCAGAGCACAGCACGGGTCTCAGCTAGTTCTTCCGGGCCTGCACGGCTCTCCCGAACTCCTCCGAAACTCCGGACTTAAGAGAGCCGACGACAAACAGCACAGCCGCTCCCTCTGGCTTCGTTGAGCTCCCGCGGCCCCGACAAACAGCTGGTCGGTGCCGCAGAGCACAGTCAGCTGGTCGGCGCCGCAGAGCACAGCACGGGCTCAGCCAGTTCTTCCGGGCCTGCACGGCTCTCCCAAACTCCTCCGAACAGCCGGGGCCCTCCGAAAATCCGGGCTTACATAGCCAGACAAGCAGCACAGCAGCTCCAGGAGTGACTACCAGAAGCTTTCCTCGACCCTAATCCAGACCCCCGACACAGAGAGAATGACATTCCTGTGGGGCTCCCAGGGTCGTTAAAATTGCCAGAGCTCCTTGCGGAGCTCAGCCAAGCACGTCCTCCATCTTGGGCATGCGCAATTGTTGTTTGGCTATGTGAAACTTATCCTCAATAGTAATGGTAGTTTCTTTAATCAGCTGCTTCTTTACTCATTTCTTCCATCCCTTCAATTTTCCTTTAATTATTACATTTAAGATTATTCTTATGTTTAAGACAGTTGCTCTACTGCATATATTTCATACATCTTCACCAATGAAGCTTTTATGACACAACTCAATTGTATATCTCAGATCTTCCTTTCTAACTGTAAATCCTTGTATGGTAGTGACCTTGAACTGTATTTGACTCAACAACAATGGTGAAACTGACAACTTACATAAACTATTTCATCACATTTTTAACTACCGTACTTAAGAATTTAGTATTATAGTATCTACAACATCAAATCAACTGACATTCTTGGAAACTCAGAACCTTGTATTCTATTTGGAGAAGCTTGAGTTAACTTAATAAAAGTACTGACTTTTATTTTATTTTCTCACACAAAATCATTACACTTTTAAAAAAAAAACTTTCATTCTTGGGAGAACCATACACAATTTTCTTACTGATACTAAAGAGCTTGAACATCATATGAATCAGACCACTTTGCTAGTAAGGAAAATCTTTTTCCCATTAATAATACTAGTAAAGCAAACCTAAGACAAACTAGGACAAAACTGCACTGAATAAAAAATGAATTATAATTATCCTGAAAAATGAATAACAGAAATTCTAAACAAATGTAAATTTAAGTCATGTTCTTCCATTTAGGTCAAGAATTCAGTAGGATATAAGAATCAACTCTAAACTCAGCAGGATGCACCATTGTTGTTTTGTTAAAAAACAAAACATTGGGTGAACGAAGCAGATTTGAAACTTTTCAGTTAACATTTTCTTCCCCAAAATTTAACTGGTAATTATCATCTTTAAAAACAAATAGCAAAAGCATTTATTACAGATTTTTATAAGCATTTAAAGCCAACAGCCAACTATACAGCATTCAAAATTCCCTGAAATTTCTTAAGAAGTTGATAAATGTTTCAGATATTGAAAAGAAACTTAAATATACAAAACAACACATTTTTGAACATGCAAATAAACAAGAGATGGTTGGCATACAAACTAAGAAAACAGCCAAAAGAGGATGAAACCAAGCTTCAAGAGGGGAATAAGACCTATATGGATAACAAAAACATTCGGAGACTTTTTTGGAATTATTATACCAATTTATATAAAGAAATTGATAAATGTAAAAAATGTTTTTTTAAAAAAATCAACCAAGCAATAAGTATGGTATTGTGTGTGTGTGTGTGTGTGTGTGTGTGTGTGTGTGTGTGCATCTGCATGTGATATATTCAAAGAAAAGCAGCAGCATCCCTACTATTTCAAGCATGGGAAAATTTATTTGGCTATGTATTTTTAATAACAGCCTCCTACATATCCTGATTTTAGTGCAATTTCTTAAAAAGGCGTTGTGAAAAAACCTCCTGCAAAGCAGGAAAAATACCCAAAATATGAATAACAGTGATCCACAACATCAAAGTAACCATCAAATATTGCTACCACTGGCAGTGTAAATTAAGCAAAAAGGAACCAAAAAGCTTGTATTATTTACAACCTTGTATTGTTTACAATACAAGCTCCTATCTAAAAATCTAGGCCTCACAATGAATGATCAATATAATCAATAACAAAAACTAAAGCCTGATGTCAGGTAAACGACCACTGAACTAAATTGATATAAACAAAAGAGTATATATGACAATTTATATTCAATACAAATGCATTCTGAGAACTGCTGGCACCACATTCACATAAATGCTTTCTGGCTTTACCTTACAATTCTCTTCCCCCCTCCCTCCCCCCCCCCAAATCTCATTCTTTGCCAAAGGAAATCTTCCAAGCCAACGTTTCCACTGACTCAGTCTGATTACTGAAACTTCAGGTCCAAAGAACAAATTGTATTAGTTTGTTGCTGTTTTCACATGGTGATTATAAATCCGAAGGGAATTTGGGAAAGCGACCCGGTCCTTTCATACGGAAATCCTTTCGCAAAGCCCTTTGTGCCTACATGACACATCATCAGCACCCCAAATGAATTCGTGAGGGGCGCCACAGCTGAATCAAGATATCTGACACATCTGCCATTACACCTCCCAGGGGAAATGTAAACAGACCAGGCTGCAGTTCTTAGCGGCACCGGATCGCGAACGACCTCGGCCACCAAAGGTTTCCCCCTCCTGACACGAAAAGGATGCTTAAAGCCTAGGCCAGGGTTCAGCAACCTGAAACAGTGAAAGAGCCACTCGGAACCAGTTCCCTCACAAAAGGAAAAACTGGGAGCCGCAAAAAATGTGTGCACATGCGTGCATGCGCAGAACAGGGTTTGACTGAAGAGTGGAGCCAAGGCGAGATATGCACCTACCCTGCATATTTGAATTGATTGGTTGAACTTTTTTAGTCCCACTTTTTTTTTGGGGGGACTGCACATGGCAGAGGGCTAGGAGCCGCAGGAGAGAGCCGCATGTGGCTCCGGAGCCGCGGGTTGCAGACCTGTGACCTAGGAAATGACATAATAATGTTCCCACGGGCACGAGAGCCGCACGCACACATAACGACTGACTCATTCGCTTCTGGTTCTTACCCTCCCAAAGATGCTGCGATGTAGAGGAAGAAAGGACGGGGGCGATTGCCAGCGCCATCTCCACCATCCACAGCAGCCGCCCACGCAAACAAAGCAACTTCTCCCTCCACCCACCCACCTATCCACCCGCGGTCAGCGCAGCAGCAGCAGAGATAAGCCAAAACGTCAGCATAACCAGAGGCTCCCCCGTCAGCACCACCACCCCCTCCACACAGACACACGCGCGCGCGCGCACACGCACATTCACGAAGGCGGCGACTCCCCTCAAGACTTACCAGAAGCCACGCAGTCCGCTGCCGTCCTCGGGAGGCTGAAAGCAGCAGGCAAAGCAGGCAGGTAGGTGCGGGAGGTGGTTTCCCTCCAGGGTCCGCGCTCCCGTGGGTAGGCGAGGCTTGCCTGGCCTCGGCGCGATCCTCCATGCACCACGCTGCCTCTGCAGCGGCGCCTCTGGGGGGTGGGGGGGGGAGAGAGAGAGAGGGCTGCCCCGAGTCCTTGCAGAATCCGGCTCCTCCAGGCGGCGGGGGCTGCTGAATAAGCCGCGACTCGAAGGACGCTTCCCTTTCTCCGTTCGCTTCTCGCAGCGCCCACTTTGCCCGCTGCGGCTTCTGGGCGCGGAAAAATCTTTTTTTTTCCCCCACAGAGAGCGGGGGGGGAGCCGGGAAAGCGCAGGAGCCTTCTCAAGAGGCGGAGGGACGGCGACCCTTCAATCCTCCCCGGCGCCTTTCTGCTCCCGTTTCTCTCGCAGGTTCGAGTCAGCGGCGAAAGGCAAAGGCGGCGAGTTGCCTACGCGTAGTCAAAGCCCGTGCCAAGAAAAGGGAGGGCGGCGGCGGCGGCGCGCGCGGCGTTTGTTCTGGGGGCGCGGGGGAGGGGGGGCGCGATGGGAAAGGAATAGTAAGGGCGGGCTTTGCCGCGCTGAGAGCCGAGGGTCGTTTTACTGTCAAATGGAGCGACGTTGCAAGAAGCGCGGCTTAAAAATGAAAAGGGGGACGGACGATTTCCCCTTTCGCCAGCGTTAAAGAGCGCTCGCGTTTTCCGTTCTTTTTAGCTTTTCGGGGGGAGGAAGGGGGCTCCCCTCCCTGCTTGCAGGTGTTTTTGGGTGTGCGCGTGTGTAAAAGCTAACCGTAACCTCCACCTCTTTGCAGGGGCTGGAGAAAGAATTGTGGGTAATTCCAGCTGCGCTTCCCTGACCGCGGGACTCTCCCGCCCAGCCCAACCTCGCACGCGCCCGAGCCGCGCCCCCTTCAACCGCCAGAAAAAAAAAAGAAAGAAAAAAAACCCCTTCCCAGGCATCGGGAGACTTGCTTGCTGGTGCGGCTCTTTCGCCTTTCCCTCTTCAGCGCGTGTTTTGCCGCTGAACATCATCACCGTTCTATAGAGGACGGTAGTAGCTGGGCGCATCGATCCCGTTAAGCCGGAAAGTGGTTTATACTTTACACAGGCTGCGACCTGTAACATGAGAGTTATGACTGACGATCCTGAATGTGGTACCCGCAAAGTGCCAGTTGTACCCACGGGCATTTCCACTGGTGCCCACTGTGCTCTCTGCCCCACCAGGTTTCCCAGCTAGCACTTTGCCAAAAAAAACATGAACTTCCGACATTGCCTTGATTTCTCACCTAAATGAGCCCCCTAGGACAGTGGTGGCAAATCTATGGCAGGCATGCCAGAGGGGGCACTCAGAGCCCTCTCTGTGGGCACGTGCACTTCGCTCTTTGGCTAAGTTTTCACAGGAAAAAGCCATTTCTCAAGCCCCTTCCTAGCCAAAACAAGCCTCCAGAGCAAGCACCCTGTTTTCAGCTTTGAATTATATCAAATCTGACACCAGAAACAGATTAACAAATGACCTGAGTGCTGCATGTGTTGCTCTCAAACTTACAAAGTATAAGCCAAGGTTAGACAAATTATCAGCATGCATACAACAGCAAAAATCACATTAATTGTTCAAAAGCACGCCAAAGGCAAACTTTTACCTTTCAGTAAAACGTTGTTTGAATTGAAAGCTTTGTTATTGTGTTTTTCTTTTAAGACAAAAGATGTTAATGTATGAGTTTTTTTTTTATAAATGAAAACCTCAGTATTCAGATTAAATTGCCATGTTGGCACTTTGCGATAAATAAGTGGGTTTTGGGTTGCAGTTTGGGCACTCGGTCTCTAAAAGGTTCACCATCACTGCCCTAAGAGATAAGGCAGCTGTAGCTCACTGGGGAGTTTTGCAGAGGTATCTAGCAGCAAATGCTGGAGGGCAAGGAGGGTGGCTAGAGAAGATGCTAAACTCATTGCACGCTATAATAGGTTCTGTCCCCCCCCCCCACAGCAGTCATTTTATTAATGGCCAAGCAATTCCAGCATCCAATGTTCTCAACATTCCCAAATGTGCCCACCAGTCTGGAAAAATTGAGGATCTTTTCCTCAGTGTGGTTGAACTTAATTAAACAATGACATATTTCATAAACCAAGATCAAATGCACCCTAGTGTAGCACTAAATATGAAGCCATTAAATGTCAGGACCTCCAGAATACTTGTAGAATTCCACTTGTAGGATAAAAACCACATTTAGAAGCATGGAGCAAGCCATATTGTTTTTCTTTTCAAAATCTCTGCCATATTACTACATTATTTAATTCCAGAAGATGAGGGTACTTTGGGGGGGAGGGAAAAATGGGCAAGTGACAAATGTATGATGAGGACATCACGCAAAAGCCACAGCTTTCATCATAGGAATCGATATATAATCACAGCTTTTACGTGATGACACGCTTATTATTTTGACAACTTGGTTTACTGTGGATACCAACTTGAGCCTATGTGCTATATAGCCACAGTTCATTTCCCTGGTAAGAATTGTTATAAGACAGGTAGGAATATGTGTAAGAAAAGGTTTCCCCAGTGCCATTTAATGCACTTCTGAGCATATCTGAAAGAGAGAAATATAGTTTTAAGTATACTTGCACCTCAACATTATAAGAACCACATACAAATATATTAATAGTCATATTTCAATGTTTTTGTGTCTTCACAAATAGATCATTTTTACATGGCTCAATATCAGTAACTGCAAGAGGGATCTAGGAGTCCTATTAGACAACCACTTAAATATGAGCCAGCAGTGTGCTGCAGCCACCAAAACAGTCATTGCAATCCTAGCCTGCATTAACAGAGGGATAGAATCAAGATTATGTGAAGTGTTAGTACTGCTTTATAACGTAAATTATAAAGTAAATCCACACTTGGAATATTGCATCCAGTTGTGGTCACAACATAAAAAAAATGTTGAGACTCTGTAAAGAGTGCAGAGAAGAGCAATAATGATAATTAAGGGGCTGAAGGTTAAACATATGAAGAATGGTTGCAGGAATTGGGTTTGTCTAGTCTAGTGAAAAGAAGGACTAGGGGTGACGTGATAGCAGGGTTCCAATATCTTAAGGGGTTGCCACAAAGAAGAAGGAATCAAGCTATTCTCCAAAGCACCAGAAGGCATGACAAGAAGCAGTGAATGGAAACTAATCAAGGAGAGAAGCAACCTAGAACTAAGGAGAAATTTCCTGACAGTGAGAACAATTAACCAGTGGAACAGCTTGCCTTCCGAAATTGTGGATGCTCCATCACTGGAGATTTTTGAGAAAAGATTGGACAGGCTGAAATGGTATAGGGTCTCCTGCTTAAGCAGGCTGTTGGACTAGAAGACCTCCAAGGTCTCTTCCAACTATTTTATTCTGTTATCTGGATTGCATTTATCAATTCATGTTCTGGAAAAATAATTTTAGAATATATATGTGGTCCTTGAAAAGATCCGTGTGTGCAATATTGTCTACATTAAAATATTTATTCAAATGGCCGTCCATCTTAAGAAATTCTGGGTAGCTTACTACAAACATAACATCAAAATTATGTTTGTTGTAAAATTAAAGGATTCAAATCAAGGCAGGACACGTTTATGCCTAGACATCCAGTGTGGAACTTCAGTACGAAAAGAAGCCAACAATGAATGAAAAAAAGCAGTTCTTCAATATTTTCTGCTAATGGGGTTAAAGTGCAAAAGAATAACCTATTTTTGTTGCAAAGCACATATCCCTTCCCTCTATCCTGGAATCCATATGAAAACGGTATTGCCAGAAAGTTAAGCTTTTAGTATTAAATCTCTTTAAGCTGTTTTTAATTGATGTGTGTGCTTGTGCGTGAATTCTTTCAGAGAACCAAATACGGATTACACAAAATACATTCAAATATGATACTGCCATCTGTTCTGTAAGAGAACCGATGTAGTCTGATGGATAACTCAATAGTAAAGAACATACTGATTCAGACATTATTTCCAAGTCTGCAATGTGGATCCTATGTCTCATAAACACATCTGATGTTCAACCCTAATCAACATATTATATGAACAGACTGCTTCAACTATTCTGGAACATTACTAAAATTTCTCCATCAGGATACGTTCCGAGACCAGCCAATTCCATCCACCCTTTAAGTAAGGAATTCTATGCATGAAAGCAGAATTTCTGTTAAATTGAAGATAATAAAGTCACCCTAAAGCTCGAGAGCCAGTTTGGTGTAGTAGTCAAGGTGCCAGGGTAGAAACTGGAAGATATGAGTTCTAGTCCTGCCTTGGGTGACTTTGGGCCAGTCACTCTCTCGGCCCTAGGAAGCAAGCAAGAGCAAACATTGCTAAGAAAACTGCAAGGACTTGCCCAGGCAGTCGCCAGGTGTCAACACTGGGGCAAAGGCACAAAAGAAGGAAAAAAAGCTTAACTCCTGAGGACCTCACAGATATATCATTACACCTTCCAGAACGTGAAAAATGGGGCAAAATGGCATTGTCACAAATTGACTGTTTTTCTGCAAGATTTTGCTGGCATGGAATTGTAATGCTTCCTCTCCCTAATTAGTAAAAACACTTTACTAATTAACGCAAAATGTAACTTCATTGCTCGCTCGTTCTGCCTATGTCTTAAAAGAAAAGGTGCCGGAACTCACACATGTCATACAACCCGCCTTGCCTACCCTACAAGGTTCCATCCAAAAAAGGTGCCGGAACTCCGTTCTGAGCGTTCTATGACAAAAAAAGCCCTGCTTAAAAGTGTTATTAAGAGAGGAATGACATTTTTAGAATCCAAAGTTGAATATTTTACAAGCTTATCTGAATAAGCTAGTTATATTCCATCTGCCGTTTGCAAACTGCACACATAAACTGTTGAGTAAGTTTTGCTTTGCTCATTCCCTGAAATCAGGCATTTGTTCCCCAGAGTAATGTAATGTTACTAAATAGGGAGTCTGAAAATGACATTAAATCTTTCTAAGCAAACAAGTTGGGGCAGAACAAAGTATTATGACTTCAGTTACAAGCAAGAGTTGCTTCATTGATCCTCCCAACCCAACACTGGTTACACAGCAATGGGCATTCTTCTCTCTGTTATCTGGCTATGCAATATACTTTTTAAAGAGGTTTGTTTGACTTCCAGATTCCTAGTATTTAGGAAAATGGGAAAAGTATCTCTCCTGCCAAGCTGCTAATTATTGGCTTGAATTTTAGCTTTGATTTTAATTTCATTTTGTTTTATACAGTAGTCTATATTTTTTATTTTAAGCTGCCTTGACTGCAGAATAAGCAGAAAGATAGAATATAAATAATACAATACATAAGTTACAGTAAAATGAAGGTTCCATTGTAAAAATAATGTGCATAGATCACATTAAATATCAGCAAAAGTGTGGAATGTTTGATCAACGATATCTAATACTATATTTTTAAAAAGTTTGGTTAAGTAGTATTCAGCATGTATATCTGGAAAAAAAAATGAAGGGACACACGGAGATGTACTGCCGAATAGTCAATGGGATAACAACATTGTGATTAACTTTACCATAATAAAAAAGTCTTATATCTTTACTGACGAGGCCAGAGCTATAGTACTCTGATGTTTCAGTAATGTCTCCTCCCCACCTTTTCTGCACGAAGTCCGAGCTGATGCTAAACTATAATGTGGTTTGCTTGTTTTTCACTTAAATCATTTGTGGTCAATCCATTAAACCATGCTTGATTAAGCCATGGTTTAACACAATGTTTGAATTCAAATATGCCACTACTATGGATGCATGGGGGGGGGTTTGCTTCCAAATTGCCATTACAACTTACAAAATTTAGCTACATTTGTCTACTCCCCCAAAGTTCTGACATGCACAATTTATTTTTTGGCACACACATAGAACAGTTACTATTCTGTGATTTTTAAAAAATGCCACCATAAGCCACATGCCTAAATGAGCCAACTATTGACTAAATTGCATCTTTAATGATATTTGATAATATCAATAAATGATCATACTGGTAACATATTTTTTCCAAATACAGTCTGAATAAGTGGTGCAGTACATGTTTCAGGGCTTTTAAGATGTCAATTGAATAAAAGTGGAATATGCAAAAATTAATATTAATCTGGATGTTTAATACTGATTGAAGAAAATAGCTTCAATAGGTCATATTTAAATACTAGAGAATATAGTAAATAGAAAAGAGTTACATATGCAAACTGAAAGTTAATTCAACTTAGATTGCTAATAATTTGAGATAGGGTTTTTTTTTCAATTTTATTTGATGGGGAAATTATTAAAGTAACGACATGTAAGCTATGCAGCAGCCCAAGCCCTACAGCACACCTTTCATTTGCATGAAGGAATAATCCTTCCAGTCTGAAACACTGTTTGGTTCAGTTGAACTGCAAACAGAAGCATCATAAAAGCCATTGATCTCATGACACAGATTTGAAGGCTGTATGGAGAAAACATGGCCTTTTTGCAAATGCCAGCAAAAGCTTAGGTGAAGGGCTTAAATTTGCTTAAGAGGATGTTTTCTACATGAAAATATGGATACATCAAACAAAGATAGGTTACCATTGTGCCTGATGTGATATTACTTCCACTGCTGATAGTATACCGTATTCAAAAGTTTTAAAACAATGAAGCTTTCCTTGGCATTGTATAAATGTTAGGAAAACATAATTAATCATAGGAAATAATGTCTACCTATCCATTTATCTATCTGGAAAATGTATAGGATCTTCTGTGCTGTGTTAGTTTAACTACTACTTAAATACATTACATCTGTAGCATGGGGATACAGGTCAGCAGTTACATTCTGTTTTATCTGGATCTTTGAATGAACGAGTGGAAAATCAAATGAGTGACTACCTCATAATCAATTTTCAGAAATTATGCAATAGGAAGAAAACTGATCCTTTTCCCCCCATTAAATATGTTGAATTCCAAGTACATGGTTTTAATGTATAAAGTTAGAAAGTTGCACCATTGTTTGGAAGTATAGATAAAAAATAATTAAAAGCAAGTGGCATGTTTGTTTCACCTCCTTTATACCCACTGACATCATGGTAGTATATTGCAAAGTTTGAGAATGGCTGGTCTAGTTCACCTCTCTCTGTTTTCCAGTGGCAAAAGAAACAATATTCTTATCTATGTCTGAAAACAGATGTGAGAATAAGAACTAGATATTATATTTCCAGAAACAGGGAATCCAAATTGTTATTTTTTTTTCTTTTTCACCCAGCAAAACCAGGATGATCCTTGAGTTGACCTAAATCTCAATATGGGTATATAAAATTAGTAGCTTCCAGGCAATACATGGATCACTAAAAGGCCACAGAGAACAGTGGAACTATAGCACAAGTTAATTCATAGCAATACAAAAATGTTCTCACTGAATAGCTTCCAGGAACTATCTTTCTCATGAACGCTGGGTTTCCAATTCCTTTCATCCATGCCTAGAATGTTTGATGATGGACAAATGATAAGAGATAAAGCAGGCTGGTAGCGAAAAGCAGATTTTATTGAAGAAAGGTGACACCAGCTACACTTTTCCAGCACTTTGGGAAAAAAATCATTCAAGATCAGTAAACCAAATATTTTCCTGAATGGGATGCATGTAAATCAAAGTTGGAAGGTTAAGCGGGCAACATTAAATTTTGGGACAGTTTGCTTTGAGTTTCTTTGCTTTCCATTTTTTTAATGTATTCTAAAGATTCAGGACCAAAATACACATCCCATGGCAAGTGATTTATGAAAACTTCTCCAAACATTTCTTTTGAAAATATTAAACTTCATTCAAAAGACTGTAAAATAAAAAGTCCCTTGGACTGCAAGGCGATCAAACCGGTCAGTCCTAGAGGAGATCAATCCTGACTGCTCTTTAGAAGGCCAGATCCTGAAGCTAAAACTCAAGTACTTTGGCCACCTAATGAGAAGGAAGGACTCACTGGAGAAGAGCCTAATGCTGGGAAAGATTGAGGGCAATAGAAGAAGGGGACGACAGAGAATGAGGTGGCTGGATGGAGTCACTGAAGCAGTAGGCGTGAGCTTAAATGGACTCCAGAAGATGGTAGAGGACAGGAAGGCCTGGAGGAATGTTGTCCATAGGGTCGCGATGGGTCGGACACGACTTCGCAGCTAACAACAACAACAAAATAAAAAAAGCATATGGAGAATAATGTTAACCAGGTGGACTGTTTTTAATAAGGCTATAAATACATTTTCAGCAGAACTGAGAGAATGCTATTTATTTTTTATTCAGATATATTTACCATCTTTCCATAGAGAGTACCTAAGTAACTAATACATAAAAACTATACAAAAAAGGCAACTGCAAAATAAATATCATGAAAGTGTTTACTTTTCTGCATAGCATTTTCCTGATCAAAATCAAGAACGCACAATCTATGAAAAACTGGATAACAACAATTCATGGAGAGGAAGAAAAAGGTCGTTTTGCAGTTAAATGTGAGACAGATAACAAGCACTATGTCAACCAATAATTGTAATGTGTTAAAACTCCATTGAATTGTTGAGACCTGAGATAGCCTGAAGCCTTTTGATGTATATGAGTTCATCAATAACTTGCTCAATTGTCCTGTTAAAAAGTGTATTTTTTTTTCAAAGTGACCACTTTGAAATCTGTAAAGGGAATGCTTTGAGAGGTTGAAATCCTCTGATATGCCTCGTCCTGTTTTCTGAATCCTGATGTCAAATATGACCATTAATTCTTTTGTACAAAGTTTGGACTGTTTGATCTATGTTGAATCTAGAAGGATATTGCTAGCAAAGAATGGTATATCTCACATCAGACAAAGAGTATGTGATTAATACAATAAATTTCTAAAAGTTGTAATAAGTGATAAGATACTTGGCTTACATATAACTTGTACTTTGATAACCACCCTGTCTTTCCCCATCCCAATTTAAACCCTACATCAATTTAGCACTTCATGCATCAGATGAAGTGAGCTGTAATCCATGAAAGTTTATGTACTTTATTGTAATAATCTGAATAAGGGCTAACAGAGTCCTGATTCATGGCTTTAAAGGAATATGAATCTGATCTCCCATTACAAACTACTAATCCTCATAATTCTTCCAACTTCCTTAAAAGATGTATGTTCCCACAATTAGGGTGTTCTCTGTTCCAGAATCTACAACAAACATTTCTGACAGATGGCTATCCACCCTCTGTTTAAACATCTCTAATGAAGGAGACACGGGTGGCTCAGTGGGTTAGGACGCTGAGCTTGTCGATCAGAAGGTCGGCAGTTTGGCGGGTCGAATCCCGAGTGCCGCGTAACAGGGTGAGCGCCTGTTACTCGTCCCAGCTTCTGCCGACCTAGCAGTTCGAAAGCACGTAAAAATGCAAGTAGAAAAATAGGGACCACTACGGTGGGAAGGTAACAGCGTTCCGTGCGCCTTTGGCGTCTAGTCATGCCAGCCACATGACCACGGAGACGTCCTCGGACGAGCGCTGGCTCTTCGGCTTTGAAACGGAGATGAGCACCGGCCCCTAGAGTCGGAAACGACTAGCACGCATGTGCGGGGGAACCTTTACCTTTACCTTAATGAAGGAGAGCCTACCATCTCCCATATCTGTCTGTTTCCTTTTGAACACCTCTTACACCTAAGATGTTTTTAGTGATGACTAATCAAAATGTATCTCCTTGTAATTAAAACTCAGCATTTCTTGTCCTGTCTTCTTGAGCAACTCTAAACAATTCTTCCCTGTCTTCTACACAACAGCCCTTCAGATACTTGAAGACAGCAATCATATTTCATGCAACCTTCTAAAAAATAAAATAGTGAGAAACACTACTGAGGAACCTAGAAGGATTTCCCACCTTGGAAGCAGCCTTTTCCAACCCAGTATTTTTCAGATATAGTAGATTACAACTATTATCAATCCAAACAACATAAATTGGTTCCATATATTGGTGAATACTGTTGCAAATGAGTCTAAGACACAAAACCATTGCCCATTTGCATGCTACTATCACCCCTCTACATCTATGTATGTAGAACAATTTGAAGACTGCCTAGCATTAGCAGAACATATTAATATTTCCTTTTGGCTGTATATTTAATGCATGGATTAGATAAGCAATATGCAGCCTTTGGCATCCATAATATCCTGAATATATATCAGTAAATTATATGTTACATCCTGGTTGGTGGAATGAGGATAACGACATATTGGGTAGTATGCACATAGAAGATTGTGACATAGAATGTAAAAGGACAAAGTAGTAAAGACTATGAAGTAATGAATTTAAATAAGACTAAATGCACAGATATCTTGCTCCATTATACTAGGTAGTAGAAAGGGGAAGGGGAAGGAAAGGGGAAGGATGCATTTGAATAAAGATGATCTGATCAAATCAAATCAAATCCAATTATTATTATAGCTATAAGACAGGTTTTTAAAAAATGTTACAAGCTAAACAAAAGTGAAATCAATACAATTTTTCAGTTTCAGGGAGAAATGGTTGATGTAGGGGAGCATTTTTGCAATGCCCCAACAAATGGTAATGCATTCAGCCTCTTCAGAAGGAAGGTCTGGCAAAATTAACATTCGTCTCATTTTTTTCATTGTGGTCCTTAACTTTCATTACCAGAGCTTGCAGATAATTTTCATCTCTGAGAGTTGTGTCATCGGCATAGCATTGTTAACATTGCCTCCTTAAATTTTAAAACCACACTGACCATCTTCTAATCCAACTTCTCAATAAATATTCATCATATATATTCCCTAACTTACATGTTCCAGAATTCTCTACTTTCATTCCAAAAAATCTCATCACTTTTATTTTTAATTCCATCCATACAGTGCCTAACTTGTTTTTCTGGTTTTTTTCTGCTATACTGAACATTTTTCACATAACCAAAGTAGCAGGTTCTCACAATACATTTTCATTGCTTTCAACAAACATTACTTCCTTTCAGCCGGCTACTGTTACTACCCACTGTGTTTGGACCATCAATGGCAAACCTTAAAATATCTTGGTGCACTTACAGTAAGTAAATAGATTAGCTACTAAAAATTAGTAAATTATTAGTAAACGTTCCACCAAGGACAGCCATTCACTTTTATTCTCTAGTTTTTCCACCATTTATTTTCATAAGTACCCGTTAATTACTCAATTCTTCATCCCAAATATAACTCACTTAGTCTAAAATGGATTGTTTTTCAGTTCTATGATGCTAGCGGTATATAATCGAATGTTTGCAAATTCTCTGCATACAGAAGTATATGCACATCCCAACCAATATACTCTACTTATATAGTTATCTATAAATGTATGGAACAACCAAGGGGTCCTCATATATTGTTATCTTAGTTCTTTTTCACTGTTGAATAATTGGCTAAGTTTTCTTTTCTTGTGCTTTCTCACTTTCCCTCAATGACTGCTCATATTGTGTTCAGCAACTAAATTTCCTATTCACATAAAGCAATATACAATTAAAGTCTAGTTGCTTAATTATAGTCTCTCTCTGAAACAACAAACCTGCAGTACTTTCTTTCTGACATTCATACATTTCTCCAAGATTGCACAAGAGCAGAAGAGATCTGTTCTGCCTAGTAGAAAGTTACACTGCATTTACTAGATTTTATTTACTGTCATTGTCATCTCCTTTAAATCAGAATTTAAAGGAGTCTTCCAAGCTGACTTATGTTGCAGTTTTTGCTGTCACTTCATAAAGTCAGCTTCTGTTTATATAGGGGAGCAACAACATTCTTTCAATACCCAGGTACGATATTAATGTCACACTGGTTGCACAGCCATTCTACCCCCAAACCACATCTATATTTTAACAATTCTCTACCCCATCCAGTCCAGCAAGTTTACTGCTATCCAACATTCTTGCAGCATTTATGACTTCCTTTTCATGTATTTTCCCCATGGGCACTAACATTTATAATGTTTGTTTGAATTCCACTTGATATCAGTATGTGCCATCAAACTGTGAGTTGGACTCTAAGCACAAATATATGGAGAGGCTGAGATAACAGAATATTTGATGTGCACAACACATCTCAGGTAATAATTTCCTAGAGAATAGCACCATCACCTCCAACTGCCAAAAAGAGTACATTTACAGCAGGAAAGAAATTAATTAGCACTCTTTGTTTCATGCAATCAGTCATACAGCCCCTCCAGGAACATATCTATTTTTTTAAAAAAATGGTTTTATTAATAAACAAGTATCTACATTGAGGGACATTTCAGAGTTACAAGAAAAATATCATTGTCTAGCTCAGAATCATATCAGAAGTGTCAGCCTCACCAAGTAGTATACACCATGAAAAGAAGGAAGGCTAAAATTACTTTTACTAAGATTGACTACAATAACATAATCTTGCAAGTCTGATTGTGAATGCCTCCTCCCCTTCTTGTATCCATTAAATTAAGATGGTGTCTATTTGAACCACTTATATATATCCCTTCTTTTTTGATTTAAGGTTTGTTTTTCTCTCTTGCTTTGGTAAAGATAGACAGCTTATCTCATTTTATACCTTCAGTGGAACAGGATGATGGAGAGCTATTTGACAAGGCTGCAGACAAGGCTACCATACATATATAACAGAAGGCAAGTGTATTAGGATATTCACTGCCATAAATTCACCCCCAAAATATATATTTTTAAAAAGGTTGGATAAGAAAATCTAACAACAACAGGAGTAGATTCCATTTCATGGGTAGACATGAACTAAAGAATAACCCTGTTAGTTGCATTCAATAATGATAAAACTGCTGTCTCCATTCCAACAACTCCTAAATATTGTAGTGACAGAATTAGTAGTAACATTCTTCTGTTTGGTGGTTCCAAGATAATACCTGAGATGCTAGGCATATGTACCTGGATCTTCTACTCCCATTAATAATACCATTTTAAATGTTTAATTCATTGTTATTGAAGATATTAATATGGCAGAGGATGTGAACTCAGATTTGTGACACATTTTAATAAATGAGACCACCCTAAAGTTAACTGAAAATAGCTTAAGAGATAATAAAACACTAATTATGCAAAACACATTAGGAGGAGTCTGGCATCACGTTTTCTGGCTAACAGATTTTATTAAAAGACAGAAACTTTTGTGAGCTGCAACTCACTTCATCCGATGTATATCATGGCTGGACTAATGTAGGATTTAAATCAGGTTAGGAGAGGGAAAGGGAGGGAAAGATAGCTACGTTACACAGATGTAGATCACATATGAAACAGCAGCTACAGATTAAAATATCTTATCAATTAACAATTGTAGTCAGTTAAAAACCCATTGTGTTTGTTGAGACCTTTGAGGTGTCTTGAAACCTTTTGATGTTTGTGAGTTCAACAATCTGTTGCGCAATGTTGCTGTTAAGATAAAATCATCTTTATTGTCATTTTTTACTGTGGGCACAACGGCACACATCAAAAATGAAATTTAGTTGCCTGCTTCAGTTTTCCAAAATTGTCACTTTGGGATCTGCAATAGAGCATCCTGGGAGATTGGAATGCTCTGTTTTAAGTCTGACCTTGTTTTTAGTCCTGATGTAAAAACTTTTGCCTTTATAAAGTAAAGGAATTCCAAGTAAGGTTTGTTCCATTTGTCCAGAAGTAAGTTGCATTAGAATAGATCTACCACGTATGAAGGCACCTCTAAATTTGGCTGAAAAATATTCTTCCTTTTTGCAGCCTTTGATAACTTTAAATTGGTTTTTAATTTAATTCCAAAAAACAGACTGTGGGACAAATTAAGGCGATCCACCATTGACAAAAGGCTGCTTTTACTTATCCAGTTTTTCTATTCTAACACTTCTTGGAGAATTAGACACTGCCCTGGGATCACCTTTCTGAAGCTGTTTCGGCCTAGAGAAGAATAAGGCAAGATTGTACTGCTTCCTTAATTTTTAATTTCTATATAAATTCAATAATTTTGGTGCTTATAGTTTCTGCTCACCACTTTTCAGTCCTAACACAACAAGAGACTCTGGCACTTTTAGATGCAGACAAGGTAATTATTATGTCCATTTCCCAGTTAGAAATGAGAAGGTCACTAAGGGCTTTGGCCTTTTTTCATTTAGAAAAAAAATATATTAATAAAATATCATAAAAATCAAAGTTCTAGTATTTATTCAACACTAATAATTTTCAAAAATAACCAACTAATAGCACACCAACTGAGCAGATGTGTACCTATAAGCACCCTGATGTGCTATTCCACACCTCTTTATATTGCAACACACATCTTTCCTACTAGGTTGTTATTGGTCAGTGTAACTCCACAGCTATTATGAGGGGTTTTTTTCATTTAAAAAGCTCATTGTATCCCTGTAGCCTATATAATTTTCTTAGTCAAGGTTGTTCCCTCAGCTTCTTTATGGTACTCAAATTTGTCCTGCTAGCAAGTTCAGTATTCTTGAAATTGTTCAAACTTAAGTTTATTAGAGTCATTCTTGCACTCCCAAAATATATTAAGAATGCTATCTTATGTTTAGAGATGGATTTGGTTCTTGTAAATGACAGAAATTGGTTCCCACTCATCAATATTTAGTTAAAGTTAATTTTCTTCCCCATAGGTTTGGTCCTTAAAGGCCACATATTAAATCAACAAGGGTTAAGAAAGCCATTGATGAAATTCATTCACTGGATTCTAAGCACAGAGCCTCTGCTGATGTAAAGATTAAGGAAGATGGCCTTGAGGGAGATATGCAAGTTCTATTGCTAAGGTGACTAGAGGTGAAACATTTTCTAAGTCCACTGTTATGTACTGGGCTCTTGAGGAATACCACGTGGGTTGCTAGAGCAGCTAACGGCTCTCCAGCAACCCAGACTACAAGTCTCCTGTGCTGCAATTGGCTATCTCCAGGCGGCAATGGTTGATTCAAACCTATTGGCTGTTGCCTAGGGGCTAGACTATATATTGCGGCTAGTTGCAGCCATTTCCCCAGTATAGTTTCTGCACAAAATAAACTGAGTTACCTTGTACTCAGCTACGCGTCTTCATTCCTGCACCAAAGAACTCGCTATTTAACAGTAGCGATGAAGGTGGGATCCTGCTTCACTGACTAAGAGTTGAAGTCTACGAGGGAAAGGCAGCGCACGCCAGAGGGAAAAGGCATTTCTCCCCCCCTCTCTCAAGGTCGTCTATCAAGCTACGCTAGCGACCTCGTGCTCAGTGGACTCATTCCCTGAGCCTGGAAGCAGGATCCGGAAGAATGCAGGAACCAGCAAAAAGAATGCCAAAGGTTGGAAAACTGCGAGAATTCAATGTGAAACACCCGGAGGAATAGCCATCATATTTATCACAAGTAGAAAACTACCTCAGGGCCAATCAGATCATGGAAGAAGGACTGAAGGCCGCAACACTACTCTGCATGTGCGGCCCAGCAACCTTTGATTTGGTCAAGAACCTTTTCACGCTGACACCGATCGAAGCAGTCTCCTATGCAGACCTCAAAAAGAAGCTAACCAGACATTTCCAGCCCAAGATGTCTGAAATGGCTTGGCTGTTCAAGTTCGACTAAAGAGTGCAGCTACTGGGTGAATCAGCTTCAGAGTTCATAATGGGCCTGAGGCAGGCCGCACACCTTTGCAAATGTTCAAATTTAGAAGAGCGACTACGAGACCGGCTTGTCTGCGGCCTATGAGACAGAACGCTTCAGCAGAGACTCTTTGCTAGGCCAAATTTAACGTTTTCTGAAGCACAAGATGAAATGATGGCTGACGAAGCTGCCAGGGGAGCAGTTCAAACAGTGCAGCCTGCCAAATCGACAAAGTTTGAAGAAACAGTCCACCGTCAGGATGCCAAACGCACCGAAGAATCTTCCGAGGAAGAACCTGAAATCGACTGACTCCAAAAGCAACCCAACGCACAACACTGCAACAGCCAGCAGCAAGAGGACAGTTATAAGGCAGTTCTCTTATCGAGATGTAAGGGGTGCGGCGGCAACCATTTTCGCGCCAACTGCAGATTTCGATCAGCCACGTGCAGAGCTTGCAGAAGGACAGGCCACATCGCAGTGGTTTGCAGAGCCCGCCAGAGAGACCGGCCACCCAACCACCAGTCAGAAGAACCAACTAGGAGAGGTACTGGGGTCCATGGTCCAGTTAGCGTGGGTTTTTTCAGAAGCCATAGAAGCGTATGCCGCACTGGGTCTCGACGCCCCCTCAAACCCAAACTTAAGCTTATGGTAGAGCTACAAGGAGTTCCATGTAAGATGGAATTGGACTCTGGCTCTGCAGTTTCAATTATTTCTCAAGACACTTTTAACTTCGTGTGTAGGTGCAGTAACAATTGGGCCAAACTAAGACCCTCAGATATAATCCTAACGGACTTTCAAAATGCTCACATTAAAGTTAAGGGAGAAGCCACTTTGTTGGTAAAGTTTAAAGGGTTTTTGGGGCACCTGGATGTAATAGTAGTAGGGGGCCAGAGAACGAATCTCATTGGACTCGATTGGTTTGATGCCTTAGGTAGTCAGATTACTGGCATAAACCGGACACAAACTGCAAACCTCGCGTCAGTATGCGAGGAATATACGGATGCTTTTGATTCAACCCTAGGAACATACACAGGCCCGCCTATTTCATTTAAGTCAGATTCCAACGTAGTTCCAATCAGGGTTAAGCCGCGTAGGGTCCCCTTTGCCTTAAAACATAAAATTGATTCCAAAATCCATAAGCTTGTAGAACAGGGCATGTTACAGCCTGTTGATGGTGGGAAGTGGGAAATTCCTATAGTCACTCCACTTAAAGCCAACGGGGAAATTCGCATTTGTGCTGACTATAAATGCACACTAAATAAAGATCTCAAGCAACATGCTTACCTGGTCCCAGTGGTCAACCATATTTTAGCCTCCTTGCAAGGGGGTACTATTTTTGCTAAACTTGATTTAGCACAGGCCTATCAGCAATTGACGGTTGATGAGGCCACAGCTATGGCTCTAACGATCGTGACTCACAGGGGGGCTTTCAAAGTTAAACGATTACAGTTTGGAGTCAGTGTTGCACCGGGTATTTTTCAGGGAATCATGGAGCATACACTCAAGGGTATTCAGGGTGTCTGCCCTTATTTTGATGATGTTCTTACCGCAGGGGAATCCCCAGAAGTGTTGGCCAGTAGGCTCAGGGCTGTGTTGCAGAGGCTTCATGAAGCAGGCCTCAAATTAAAAAAGAACAAGTGTAGTATTGGGGTTTCTTCAACAGAATTCCTGGGTTTCCAAATTGATGCTAACGGCATTCACCCTGCTGATTCTAAAGTGTAGGCCATTAAAATGGCTCCTAGGCCCAAATCAAAAGGAGAGCTACAAGCATTCTTGGGCCTCCTAAACTTCTATCGCACATTTCTACCTCATAAGGCAGCAATAGCAGAGCCCCTCCACAGGCTTCTTGATAAGAAAGCTCCACGGAAATGGACTAACGTACATGAAAAAAGTTTCCAGGACTTAAAAGCACTATTGTCAGAAAAGTCCAGGGGAGGTGGAGCGTGAGCGCGCGTGCTAGGACCCGAAAGATGGTGAACTATGCCTGGGCAGGGCGAAGCCAGAGGAAACTCTGGTGGAGGTCCGTAGCAGTCCTGACGTGCAAATCGGTCGTCCGACCTGGGTATAGGGGCGAAAGACTAATTGAACCATCTAGTAGCTAGTTCCCTCCGAAGTTTCCCTCAGGATAGCTGGCGCTCGCGGGCACAAGGTTTGCCTAATAATGCAATATGGGGAAGTTTCTGGATTTAAGATCAATGTACAAAAAACTAAAATATTGTCTAAAAGTATGACAGTATCACAAAAGGCTGTTTTAGAAGAACTAACGGGATTTGAAATAGTTAAAAAGATTAAATATTTGGGGATATATCTGTCAGCCTCAAATGTGAAGTTATATAAAAATAATTATGAAATGTTATGGGGAAAAATAAAAAAAGAATTAGATAGTTGGAAAAAATTACAATTATCTTTATTGCGAAGAATTGCAGCAGTGAAAATGAATGTTTTGCCAAATTTTTATTTTTATTTCAAATGATACCTATACTTAACAAGGACTTAAATTTGGAGGAATGGCAAAAAGGAATTAATAAATTTGTTTGGGCAGGGAAAAAGCCACGAGTTAAATTTAAGATAATGCAAGATATGCGTGAAAGAGGTGGTCTTAAAATGCCTAATTTTAAATTATATTATGAGGCTGCTGCTTTGTCATCGATAAGTGACTGGTTTAATTTAACACAAGGGAGATTATTGAAACTTGAGGGTCATGACTTGTTATTTGGTTGGCATGCATATTTATTGTATGATAAGAAGGTGCATAATGTGTTTAAGATACATATTATAAGGTATGCTCTGTTGCAAGTTTGGAAAAAGTATAGACATAAGTTAAACTACAAGATACCCATTTGGGCAATACCTAAACACGCAATAGAAAATATAAATGTGGGATTTAAACATGATGAGACTACATATAAGGAAATTTTAAGTCTAGAAAGGAATGTATGGCAATTAAAGCCATATAATATTTTAAAAGAAGAAAAGATTGTACAAACTTGGTTTCAGTATGGGCAATTCGGTCAATATCTGTTGGATAAAATTGCTCGGATTCGAACCGGCCTGGACTCCAACTGGGCAGAGTTGGAAGAACAAGACATGGACAGTCTTGTCGACGTCATCTGGCAGGAATTTGATCCTGTGACTCCTAAGGAAGTGGAGAGGATTATGAGGAGGTTGAGCTCCTCCACAAGCTTACTGGACCCGTGCCCTTCCTGGCTGGCTTATGCGGCTCGAGAGGGGACACGAGGCTGGTTCCTGGCGGTCATCTCTGCTTCTCTGATTGAGGGTCACTTCCCCACCGCCTTGAAGGAGGCGGTGGTGAGACCTCTCCTCAAGAAGCCCACCTTGGACCCATCCTCATTGAATAACTTTCGTCCAGTCTCCAATCTTCGCTTCCTTGCGAAGGTTGTTGAGAGCGTGGTGGCGCACCAACTTCCTCAGGTCCTGGATGAAGCGGTTTATCTAGACCCGTGCCAATCGGGCTTCAGGCCGGGCTACAGCACGGAGACGGCATTGGTCGCTCTGATGAATGATCTCTGGAGAGCCCGGGACAGGGGCCATTCCTCTGTCCTAGTCTTATTAGACCTTTCGGCGGCTTTCGATACCATCGACCATGGTATCTTGCTGCGGCGCCTCAGGGGACTGGGAGTGGGAGGCACGGTTCTGCGTTGGTTCTCCTCCT
This sequence comes from Vipera ursinii, assembly GCF_947247035.1. Taxonomy (NCBI): domain Eukaryota; kingdom Metazoa; phylum Chordata; class Lepidosauria; order Squamata; family Viperidae; genus Vipera; species Vipera ursinii. The sequence continues at coordinate 109,551,312 of NC_139516.1, read as the reverse complement.
TTCTCCAGGGTCGCTCGCAGTCGGTGCTGGCAGGGGGACAAAGGTCGACCCCGAGGCCTCTCGTTTGCGGAGTCCCTCAGGGGTCGGTCCTCTCGCCTCTCCTGGTCAACATCTACATGAAACCGCTGGGTGAGATCATTCATAGCTTTGGAGTAGGGTACCATCAGTATGCTGATGACACCCAGCTTTTCATCTCAACTCCAAACAGCATCAGTGATGCTCTCGACGTGATGTCCCGCTGCCTGAAAGCGGTCCGGGAATGGATGGGGAGGAACAGGCTTCAACTTAACCCGGACAAGACTGAATGGCTGTACGTACCGGCAAGCCAGGATACTCAGAGCATCCCACCCCTTAACATCGGGGATGAGTTACTACCCCCTGTTGATAGGGCCCGCAACCTGGGTGTCCTCCTAGACTCACAGCTCTCCCTGGAAGATCACATAGGAGCTGTGACCAAGGGGGCCTTCTCCCGGGTTCGACTGGTGCGCCAACTACGGCCTTATCTGGACCTGGATGCCTTACGTACAGTCACCCATGCCCTTGTGACCTCTCGCCTAGACTACTGTAACGCTCTCTACATGGGGCTGCCCTTGAGATCCACTCGGAAGCTTCAACTGGTGCAAAGTGCAGCGGCACGGACACTTTTGGGAGCCTCCCAATACTCCCATATCACACCTCTCCTCCGTGCGCTGCACTGGCTTCCGGTTGCCTTCCGAGTGAAGTTCAAGGTGCTAACAATGACATACAAAGCCCTACATGGCATGGGTCCGGACTACCTACGGGAGCACCTTCTGCCAATGTCAACACCCCACCGCCCTGTGCGCTCCCACAGAGAGGGCCTCCTCAGGGTGCCACCGCTCAAGGAATGTCGGCTGGTGGCCCCCAGGGGGAGGGCATTCTCAGTGAGTGCGCCAGCCCTCTGGAACTGCTTACCAACTGAAATCCGGATGGCCCCCGACCTCCGCACCTTCCGGCGCGACTTAAAGACTTACCTATTCTAGCAGTCCGGCCTGGCCTGATAGCTCTAATTGGGGTCCCAGTTTGTTTTGATTATTGTTTTTCAGTACTGTTTCATTATGTTTGCCTGCCTTACTCTGTACACCGCCCCGAGTCCCTCGGGAGAAGGGCGGTTTATAAAAACAAACAAACAAATAAATAAATAAATAAATAATAAATTACAGGCTAGATGGAAAGAGGATCAGAAAACTGGTTTTTCGATGACTGATCAGAGATCAAGGTCAAGCACATATAAAAAGGATATATAATGCATTGATAGAAATTGATTCAGAAACGGAACTTGTCAAAGACTGTATGATAAAGTGGGCTCAGAATTTTCAAGGTTATAACAATGGATACTTGGGAAAAGATCTGGGTTAGAAATGTGAAATTTACACAGGCCCAAAATTTAAGAGAGAATTTTTATAAAATGTTTTATAGATGGCATTTAGATCCTAAAAAATTAGCAAGTATGTATCCGAACTGCCAGCCCAAATGTTGGAGGTGTGGTTGTGAGGATGCAACGTATTTTCATATATGGTGGACTTGTAAAAAGGTTAAAGCTTTTTGGATTAAAATTTGGTGGAATATGCAAAAGATATTTAAGAAAAGGATAAAGTTTTCTCCACAATTGTTTTTATTGGGTATTATTACAGATACTACTGTTATAGATATTAAGTTGATGTTGAATTTAATTACGGCAGCGAGACTTTTAGTAGCGCAATATTGGAAGAAAGAAGAACTGCCGACTATAGAAGAGTGGACTTTAAAAGTTTCTAACTTGGCGGAGATGGCAAAGATTTCAGCGTATTTGAAAGATCAATCGCAACAGAGATACATTGTGGAATGGAGGAGATGGATTGATTATATCCAGAATAAATATGGGACTAAAAAGTTTCATTTAGCATTTGAATAAGTAGTGGATCTATATGATGTACAACTAGTTAGTAGTTATTTTATTAATATTTTGACGATGGTGAGTTAAAGTGCGATAGAATTTAATGTTTTATTGTTGTTAGCATATTTTAGATTATGTTTGTTTGTAATTTTATACCCTGTATTCAGCTCTGGGAAGTCGGGGAGGGAGGAGGGGAGGGGAGGGAGGGGTTGGGGAGAGGGGAGGGGGAGGAGGGGGGTTTTTTGTATTCAAAAATGTATTGTAAAACTTTTCAATTAAAAAAAAGAAAGAAAAGTCCACTGTAACTCACTACAAAGAGTCTAAACCTGTATGTCTTGCATGTGATGCATCTCCCTATGGGGTGGGGGCAGTTTTAAGTCACATAGAAAAAAATGGGAAACAGGTTCCTATAGCATTTTACTCAAGGACATTGTCCTCTGCTAAGCGCAACTATGCTTAGATTGACAAAGACAAAGATTGCTGGAATAAAAAAAATTCATGACTATTTATATGGCAGGGATTTCACGGTATACACTGACCACAAACCTCTGTTGGGACTTTTCACAACAGACAAACAAACCCCCCACATACTATCTCCAAGAATGCTGAGATGGTCTATTTTCCTATCTGCATACAATTTTAAATTAATTCACAAACCGGGCAAGGAAATGGGCCATGCTGATGGCCTCAGCAGACTACCACTGCCACTAATGGATCCAGATCTGGTTCCAGCTGCTAGAATATTGTCCATACAGGACATACCTGAATTTCCCCTCCATGCAGGGGACATTGATGCTGAAACTGCCACAGATAAAATACTTAGTAGAGTGTTGTCATGGGTATACACGGGCTGGTTGGATAAAAGTCCAAGCTCAGAATTTCAGAGCTATTTTGTCAGGAGGCATGAGTTATCTGCCCATAAAGGGTGCATTTTATGGGGAAACAGAGTCATAATTCCCATTTCCCTAAGAGACAGGGTTTTACAATCATTACATGAAGGCCATCCAGGCATTGTCAGAATGAAAGCTTTGGTTAGAAGCTACCTCTGGTGGCCTGGCCTTCATAAGGCCATTGAGGCTCAAGTCCATGGTTGTTATACATGCCAGCAATCTAGGCCTGAAATGCCACAGGCTCCAGTTCACAGGTGGGAGGAAATGCACACTCCCTGGTCCCGGGTTCACATAGACTACGCTGGGCCCTTTCAGGGACAGCTCTTCCTTATAGTAGTGGATAGCCACTCCAAATGGCTGGAAGTAATTCCAGTTCCTAACATGACCATCCAGATGCTGAGAAAACTCTTTGCCACACATGGGTTGCCAGATGTCTTAGTTTCAGACAATGGGGCCCAATTCACTGCTGCTGAATTTCAGGCCTTCCTTAGAGCTAGTCTCATCAGAAATGCAACGTCTGCGCCTTTTCATCCATCTTCTAATGGTCAAGCTGAACGCATGGTGAGGACAACGAAGGAAGCACTCAAGCGCATTGTCACAGGTGACTGGCATCACAGATTGGCAGATTTTTTACTCTGCCAGCATTCTACACCCTGCACTGCTGCAGGCAAAAGTCCTGCAGAACTACATTGGGGGAGGTGTTTGATCACTAAACTGGACAGGTTGCATCCAGACAGAGTAGCAGCAGAAGCCTCTCAACCAAAACCCCTGAGGGGACTGCACATGTGCGATTGGGTTTGGGCCAGGAACTATGGTCATGGGAATCTGTGGGTTCCTGGTCAAATTACCAAGGCATCTGGTCCCCTATCTTATGAAGTGGGGTTGCAGGGAGGGCGAGTTGTCAGGTGACACATTGATCAGCTCAGGAAACGGTTTCCAGAATGGCCACTAAGTGAGCCAGTCCTTCACATGGACTCTCAGGACCTTTCCTTCATAACTGAGGTGGAACCAGAGGGAGAAGTGGGGAGTCCTGGAATGCAACATGGATCCCCTGAAGGAGCAAGCCATCTGAACTTCAGCAACTGCTGCACCCACTCTGCCGAACAGTCTGACTCTGGGGTGGCTCAACCTGGAGAGGCCAGCCAGAGTGCATCAAATCCCCTTGACTCAGGAGCACAAAGGGTCACAAGTCTACCCAGCCCACTGGGTAAGCTGACTGACCACAAAGTGATGGGAACTCCAAGACGTTCTTCTAGGGCACACAAGCCTCCTTCATATCTTGCAGATTACGTTGTAAAATAAAGAGCTATATATTGTTGTAATTCCTGTTGCCACTACACTAGAGAAACTAGTGCTATGATGTAACTGTCTAAAAGTGCCATTTTTGAAGCCTATTCATTGAAACATTGTTTAATAACATTGTAACCTACATTTTTTTTACTTTTATTATTATTATCACTTTTACTTTAGTGTGTTTGGATAATGAGTCTTGACAATTGTTGAGACTAATTGGTGTTATTATGGTCTGTTCTAAGAGGGGAGGGGTGTTATGTACTGGGCTCTTGAGGAATACCACGTGGGTTGTTGGAGTAGCTAACAACTCTCAAGCAACCCAGACTACAAGTCTCCTGTGCTGCAATTGGCTATCTCCAGGGGGCAATGGTTGATTCAAACCTATTGGCTGCCGCCTAGGGGCTAGACTATATATTGCGGCTAGTTGCAGCCATTTCCCCAGTACAGTTTCTGCACGAAATAAACTATGAGTTACCTTGTACTCAGCTATGCGTCTTCATTCCTGCGCCAAAGAACTCTTTATTTAACATCCACAATGTCCAGATAACACCGTAGAAGTGACTCATACATGATCCTAATTCACTGGAGTATAAGATGGGGGAAGAGGTACAACACAATGTTGTTGTTGTTGTTAGCTGCGAAGTCGTGTCTGACCCATCACGACCCTATGGACAACATTCCTCCACGCCTTCCTGTCCTCTACCATCTTCTGGAGTCCATTTAAGCTCACGCCTACTGCTTCAGTGACTCCATCCAGCCACCTCATTCTCTGTCATCCCCTTCTTCTATTGCCCTCAATCTTTCCCAGCATTAGGCTCTTCTCCAGTGAGTCCTTCCTTCTCATTAGGTGGCCAAAGTATTTGAGTTTTAGCTTCAGGATCTGGCCTTCTAAAGAGCAGTCAGGATTGATCTCCTCTAGGACTGACCGGTTTGATCGCCTTGCAGTCCAAGGGACTCGCAGGAGTCTTCTCCAGCACCATAGTTCAAAGGCCTCAATTCTTTGGCGCTCAGCCTTTCTTATGGTCCAACTTTCACTGCCATACATTGCAACTGGGAAGACCATAGCCTTGACTATACGCACTTTTGTTGACAGGGTGATGTCTCTGCTTTTTAGTGTGCTGTCTAGATTTGCCATGGCTTTCCTCCCCAGGAGCAAGCGTCTTTTAATTTCTTGGCTACAGTCCCCATTTGCAGTGATCTTGGAGCCCAGGAAAATAAAATCTGTCACTACCTCCATTTCTTCCCCATCTATTTGCCAGGAATTGAGAGGGCCAGATGCCATGATCTTGGTTTTCTTAATGTTAAGTTTCAACCCAAGTTTTGCACTCTCCTTCTTCACCCGCAACAAGAGGCTCTTTAGTTCTTCTTCACTTTCTGCCATTAGAGTGGTATCATCTGCATATCTTAGGTTGTTGATATTTCTTCCGGCAATCTTAATTCCAACTTTTGATTCATCTAGCCCTGCCTTTCTCATGATGTGCTCTGCATATAAGTTAAATAGGCAGGGCGACAGTATACAGCCTTGCCGGACTCCTTTCCCAATTTTGAACCAATCAGTGGTTCCATGTCCAGTTCTCACTGTTGCTTCTTAACCCGCATATAGGTTTCTCAAGAGACAAATAAAATGGTCTGGTGGTGAAAGGAAAGTCCGATGCTGTAAAGATTTTTTCTCCATAGGAACCTGGAATGTAAGATCCATGAATCAAGGAAAGCTGGACGTGGTCAAAAAAGAGATGACAAGACTGAACATCGACATCTTAGGTATCAGCGAACTAAAATGGACAGGAATAGAAAAGCAATACTGGGATACAATCCTCAAAATGACAGAATGATCTCAGTTCGAATCCAAGGCAAACCATTCAATATCACAGTAGTCCATGCCCCAACCACCAGTGCTGAAGAGGATGAAATTGACTGGTTCTATGAAGCCCTACAGCACCTTATAGAACTAACACCCAAAAATGATGTCCTTATCATCATGGGGGATTGGAATGCTAAAGTAGGAAGCCAAAAGATAACTGGAATAACAGGCAAGTTTGGCCTTGGAGTACAAAATGAAGCAGGGCACAGGCTGATAGAATTTTGTCAAGAGAATACGATGGTCATAGCAAACACTCTTTTCCAACAACCCAAGAGACGGCTCTACACATGGACATCACCAGACGGTCAACACAGAAATCAGATTGACTATATGCTCTGCAGCCAAAGATGGAGAAGCTCTATACAGTCAGTAAAAACAAGACCAGGAGCTGACTGTGGCTCAGACCATGAGCTTCTCCTTGCAAAGTTTAGGCTTAAACTGAAGAAAGTAGGGAAAAGCACTAGGCCACTCAGGTATGAATTAAATCATATCCCTGTTGAATATACAGTAGAGGTGACAAATAGATTTAAGGAATTAGATCTGATAGACAGAGTGCCTGAAGAACTATGGACAGAGGTTCGCGACATTGTACAACAGGTAGCAACCAAAACCATCCCAAAGAAAAAGAAATGCAAGAAAGCAAAATGGCTGTCTGAGGAAGCTTCGCAAATAGCTGAGGAAAGGAGGGAAGCGAAAGGCAAAGGAGAAAAACATAGATATGCCCAATTGAATGCAGAATTCCAGAGAATAGCTAGAAGAGATAAGAATGCCTTCTTAAATGAACAGTGCAAAGAAATAGAAGAAAACAATAGAATAGGGAGGACCAGAGATCTTTTCAAGAAAATTGGAGAGATGAAGGGAACGTTTAATGCAAAAATGGGCATGATAAAAGACCAAAATGGCAGGGACCTAACAGAGGCAGAAGAGATTAAGAAGAGGTGGCAAAATTACACAGAAGAACTAGACAAGAATGAGCTTAACATCCCAGATAATCACAATGAGGTGGTCACTGACCTCGAGCCAGACATCCTAGAATGTGAAGTGAAGTGGGCCTTAGAAAAGCTGAGCAACAACAAAGCTAGTGGAGGTGACAGTATTCCAGCTGAGCTATTCAAAATCTTAAAAGACAGTGCAGTAAAAGTGCTACACTCAATTTGCCAGCAAATTTGGAAAACTCAACAGTGGCCACAGGATTGGAAAAGATCAGTTTACATCCCAATTCCAAAGAAAGGCAGTGCCAAAGAATGTTCAAACTATCGCACCATTGCACTCATTTCTCATGCTAGTAAAGTCATGCTTAAAATCCTACAAGCTAGACTTCAGCAGTATGTGGATCGAGAACTACCAGAAGTACAGGCAGGATTTCGAAGAGGCAGAGGAACTAGAGATCAAATTGCCAACATACGCTGGATCATGGAGAAAGCTAGGGAGTTCCAAAAAAACATCTACTTCTGCTTCATTGACTATGCTAAAGCCTTTGATTGTGTGGATCATAACAAACTGTGGCAAGTTCTTAAAGAGATGGGAGTACAACACAATATTGACCTTCAAATCAATCTAACCCTAAAGTTTAGTTCTATAATTTTGGGAAATCTTTCAAAAGGTTTTGTACCAGCTTCATATCTATGGTGAACACAACAGTAGTGAACATTTCCAGAGCCTTTAGGACAGGGCTTTTCAACCTTTTCACCCATTGTACCACTTTTAGGATATGGCCACATCCGAGTACCACCAGTTGCCTAGCAAGATGTCAAAAACTTGATGACCAAAAAAAAAAAAGGAAAAAAGTGATGTAGTACAGGTAGCCCTCAACTTACAACAGTTCGCTTAGTGACTGTTCGAAGTTACAATGGCACTGAAAAAAATGCCCCCCAAGCCACAGCCGAACAAGATGCCTGCCTGCCCACCCGGCATCACTCTTCCTCCTGTCCGAGATTTTCATTGGTGTGAGCATTTCTGTTGAGGATTGGCAGCGGGGGTGGGGTGGGAGGTCTTTGGTTTTTATTCCCCCCCCCCCGTCTGCTGGGTGGTAGCAGCAGGTTTTGGTCACTTCACATGACCCTGGGACACTGTGACCGTCATAAATATGAATCAGTTGCCAAGCATCTGAATGTGAATCACAAGACCCTGGAGATGCTGCAACATTCCAGCTGATCGGCGCTTCTTCTGGGCTCAGCTGGAGCCTGGCGCTGATCCTGGCGCTTCCACTGAACCCTGACAGCCCTGCAGTGCCTATTTATCTACTTACATTCACATGCTTTCCAATTACAATTTCTTTCAACTCCAACCAGCACAACTATGATGTTGAAGAATACTAACAGTTGTAGTTCAATATCTGGGAGTGCAGCAAGCTCTCTATGCCTGATGCTTACTAATATGTGAACAAACTGTCCTTAGAAATACAAACCACCCGTATATGCTTATTTTGACAGACAGTTGTGAATGGCTGCAATCTTTCTTCCTTTTATTATTGCAAGCTGAGTAATATGTGAAAATGACCCTAAGTTCTGATAAGACCAAAGTATAGATCTGTGTGTCTGGGATATAAATTCACTTTTTCTGTCAGGCTTCTGTAAAAAAGAGAAGTTTCACATGAAGACAGGGTTGTAACCTTGTCTGCAGACATGAGAAAATATGAAGAAAAGACTTGATAGGGTGAGAGGTTAGTTTTAGATTGGCCAGAGGATGGTGAAAAATAGAGACAAAGTTGTCTGAATCCATTTCCAAGTTCTTCTCTAACAACTGGTGCTATTCACTTGTCAATTTTGGATACTAACCCTCCTTGCAATAAAGAGTAGTCCTAGCTGTCTCAAAATTCCTCAAGGAAACAACTGCAGTGAAGTTGCTGAACCGGAGAGTTTGACTCCCTCCCAGATTAACATCACTTCTGGCCAGATTCACTCCTGGGGAATCAGATTATGCTTGTAGTCATAAGTGCTTTGCATTCTTTAATCCAGTAAACTGGCTATGTGCCTCTTCCTAAAAAGACGAAATCTGGTCTCTGTAATCATACAAATGGCTAAACAATGTATTTTTAATTGTACCTGAAGCTTTCGATACCAAATATGCAGCTTGCTTAGTGATAAGAGTATTATAAATTTCTATATAGACGGTTCTTCTCAGCATTAATGTTAGCTTCTAGATACAAAACAAAGCCCATTGTTTATAACTTCTTAAATGGAGAAAAATATTGCTCTTATGGTAAACACTCTTCTTTTTGAAAATAAGTGTCCTTGTATTCCAGAGTATTAAAGACAGTGATGGTTCCTGCTTTGCTTCTTGGAGTTTCTATTCACCTCTTGAAAACAGCATTTGAGCTACTACCATAATCATTTTAATAATCCACCTTTAGTTCCCAACCTTTCTTTTGTTTCTGTTCATCCCAACCATAAATGTTAACTGTTTTTCTTTAATCTCACATACTGTATGTACCTTGAATGAATAGAAACCCTTAGCCAGACTATAGCAGAGAGATTATTGGATTATAAAAAGACCAAGCCAGAATGAAATGGTTGGACCCATTCATGGAAGTCATGGAGATCAATGACTATTAGCCTTGATGGCAGTGTGACTGTGAAGGCCATCTACTCAGAGATTAATGGGCTTTCTTGTGCAATTTTTTTTGGGGGGGGCTTCTGTAAGAACAGACTGCTGGACAAGATAGGCCAAGGGTCCAATCCAGCAGGGCACTGCTTATGTTCTTATGAAATGCAAAAATGTGTACACCACATCTAACATAAAACACCATATTCTCATTAAACGTAGTGGTAGGTGATGTAGTAAAAGCTATATAACAGATAGGCAGAGCTTAATTTACTGTAACAGGCAGACCTTAACATACTATGACTAAATTGTACACTCCCATTGATAATGGCATATACATTTATTTCTCTTTCCCACCTTCTGAAACTCTGAAATCTACCTGGTATTTTTAATGTCAGTTTTATCACTCCAAAATTATGACTCACCAAAGAAAGAAATGGAAATTAAAAAAAAACATTTAAATATCAATATTGTAAAATTGCCTATGGAAGACACCCTGAGCATGTTATTCAGTGGAAATATTGAGAGTGCAAACTTTTGCAACTTTATGTAGAAGTCTTATCTGGAAAAAAAATTAAGCATAATATTCATCAGATCAATCTGGGGCGTATTAAATAATAAAGAAGAAATAAGAAATTAGCTTAACTGGCTATCATTATTAAACAAACTATGAGCTATGAGATTCAGAGGGTACTGATCTCTGAGGGAGCAGGAGATGGCTGGTGCATCCATCCTTGCTCCTCTTGATCTCTCAACGGCATTCGGTACCATCAATAATGGTATCCTGGACTGGTGTTGCGGGTTGGGCATGGACAGCACAGTGTTTTGCTAGTTCTCCTCCTTCCTTTCCCCCCAGAGCCAGTGTTGTTAGGAGAGGAGAGGTCCAGCCTGCAGCCTATGTGGGATGCTGCAGATTTTAGTACTTTTTCCTCTCTTATTGAATATTTACATTAAGCTACTGGGTGAGTTGGTTTGGGGAAAGGTATCAACAGTGTGCAGGTGATACCCAGTTATATATCACCACCCTAGACTGTCCACACGATGCTGCCTTAGTGTCTATGGAGACTGGGAGTCTAGATGGAAACAACCACCTTCGGCTCAATCCTGGTAAGCACAGGTGAGTTTGAATTTTAGGATTCCCTAGTTCTGGGGACTTTCCATCTCTTGTTTTGGATGGGTTGCACTGCCTCAGACAGATCCTATGTGCAGTCTGGGGGTCGTGTGGGACTCATAGCTGTTGACTGATGAATAGGAAGCAGCTGTGGCTAAGGGGCCTTGTGTACAGCTTTATGTTATGTGCCAGTTGCACCTGGGTCATTTTTGTGAGAGAATGTCATCTGTCAGGAGGGGAGATTTCCTGCTATGGCATCCATCCCCTAGAAATTAGACTTACCCAAAGCACTAAAAACCTGGCTTTGCCAGCAAGCATGGGCCCTGATAGCATGGGTAAGCTCATCTCACAGTTAATTTGGGAGGGGTTGAGTGTCTTCAGCTGCTATTTTTATGCTATTTTTGTTTGGTATACATTCTGATTGTTTCAGTTGGTTTTTTTTTAACCCCAAACAAGTGATGAGCAACCTATACATTAATAAAATAAGTATGTGTTTTGCTGGTTATTTTTCTTCAATCTTTAGAAATACAAGTGTCTGTCTGTCTGTCTGTCTGTCTGTCTGTCTGTCTATCTATCTATCTATCTATCTATCTATCTATCTATCTATCTATCTATCTATCATCTATCATCTATCTATCTGTAATGTATTGGCCTTTTACATGCTGTAAGTGTTTGCTTATGTTATACTGCTTGCTAATTGCTTAATTCAATTGCTAAGTGTTTACTTCACCTGTATGCTTGTAATGGTTGCCTGCCCGGTCCAGACTGGTTGTCTCCAGCCAGCTAATTAGGTCTTTGGGCAGGAAACCACTGCTTTAAACCTATTGGTCGCCGCCTATCGGCCAACCTTATAGCTACACAGCAGCTCCTATGTTGCTTCTGTTATGTTCTGACATTCAGTAAAGCCTGTTGCTGTTTGAACCTCCTGTCTCCCTCAATGCCTGCAAAGAACCAGCTACACAACACTATCTATTTAAAAAATCTAGTTTTATGGTAGTTACTACACATTTAAAGAAACAGACCTAAAACTGTCAAAGAATAAAGGTCATGGAGTTGCCCAAATATGGCAGAAAGGAGTTAAATAAGGGCACTTGGGAACCAGGAAAATATTTATAGAAACTTGCTTTTCCCAGGCTGAGGATAGCATTTTTCAAAACCAGATTTAATATCTTACCATCTAGTGTTGGAAGATAAATTTGCCAAAACTCCATTAAACAAGTCCACCTACCCATGTGGTGACAAAGAGATTGAAGCCATTTCTCACATATTATTACACTATAAATTATACAAGGCTATTAGGCCTACTTATATTCTGCTCTTAATATCTAAATTCCCAGGAAAGCTAAACAACTTCTCTGTGAATCACCTTCTAGAAGATTTGAAACCCTTCATTACAGCAGTTGCTCCATAGCCAATTTTTGTGTTGCTGCAATAAAAATAAGGCATAACTGGTCCCAAGAATAATGATGTCTGATATAATTTCCAGTCTAGATTCCATTTGTAGATTCTGCTGTTGTATTATTTTATTTTAGATGCCATGCAGTTCTATTTCAGACTATCTTAGATTTATACTTGCACAGTTCATTAATATATATATTATTAAAGTAGCATATAGTACATTTTTCTTAAGAGATATTCTGCCTAAATAAAATTGAAGTAGGAACCTGCAATGATACAGATTGATAAGACTTACGTGAGGAAAATAGCTGCATGACATTAACCTATTATTCCTAAGTCCTATACTTGGACATCTCCAAAAGGACAACAGCACATTCAAACAGATTATATTTTATGTAGCAAGAGACGGAACAGGAATATGTGGAAATGTAAAATACTGCCAGGTGGTGGCTTCGGATCTGTCCATAAGCTATTAACTGTAGAAATATACCTCAGACTCAGCGGTGGGATTCAGCAGAACCAGTAGCTAATTTTTTGTTGCCCAGGCCCAGAATGGACTTCCAGAAGCGGCATCCACACAGAGAACTGGTTGGTCACGTATTTGAATTCTACCACTGCTCAGACCGAAAAAGATTATGGGAGACCCAATCCCAGTTAGATATAACCTAGAAGAATATAAGAGAAAGATTAGAAAGAGATTCAAATATTGGACTTAGCACACAGAGGAATATGTGGGAAGATGTTCAAGTGCTTATAAAAGAGGAAGTTGGAAGCACATAATAAGAGCTAGAATGGAATGTCAAACACATTGGCTATCAAAGCAAACTATAGAAATAACTAAGAAAGAGGATGGTCCTAAGAAAAACTAGGAGATTCAGAGAAAACTATGCAATCTTCAGATGATAGATGAAAAGAAATAAAAAGATAGCTCTGAACTCTTTATTGTGTAGTGTAGACAATAGAAGAAAATAACTGAGTGGGATGGAGTCACTGAAGCAGTAGGCGTGAGCCTAAATGGACTCCAGAAGATGGTAGAGGACAGGAAGGCCTGGAGGAACGTTGTCCATTGGGTTGCGATGGGTCGGACACGACTTCGCAACTAACAACAACAACAAACTGAGTGGGAGAACAAGAAACTTGTAAGGAAATTAAGTAGACATCACAAAGTGTTTATTTGCAAAGCATGATCTTTATGTCCTGGTTGGTGGGATGCAATATATTGACTTATAAAGTGGTCTCTGAACTAGAGATCATAACTGGCATAGAATATCATGAGCATGCTAGGGATTTTGTTGGGTTTTGGCGTGATATAAAATAGGAAATGCTATATGTAGCACACATAATTAAACTAGAAATTTAGTTGGTACTCTTTTTTAATTGAACAGTATTATGTAAAAGTAAGAAGGGACGCGGTGGCTCAGTGGGTTAGAACGCTGAGCTTGTCGATCAGAAGGTCGGCAGTTTGGCGGGTCGAATCCCAAGTGCCGCATAACAGAGTGAGCGCCTGTTACTCGTCCCAGCTTCTGCCCACCTAGCAGTTCGAAAGCACGTAAAAATGTAAGTAGAAAAATAGGGACCACTATGGTGGGAAGGTAACAGCGTTCCGTGCGCCTTTGGCGTCTAGTCATGCTGGTCACATGACCACGGAGACGTCCTCGGACAAACACTGGCTCTTCGGCTATGAAACGGAGATGAGCACCGGCCCCTAGAGTCGGAAACGACTAGCACGCATGTGCGGGGGAACCTTTACCTTTATGTAAAAGTAGTAGTCCAATAATCCAGCATTTTACTTGTCACCATTATAAAATTGCAAAGTACATGTTATACAAAATCAACAATTTCAGATTCCCATTACAGCACAGTGTTTATTTCACAAACTCCCTTCTTGTTCTTTTATGGTACCTGTAGTTTTAATTGAGTTATTTAATAGGATTACAGTGCAGTTTATTGTAATATGGTGATGGAGTATGGCAAGCAAAAAGGAAGATTCTGACTTTCCATTTGCTATTCAACTATAATAGCATCAAAACCTTTGTCTTAGTATTAATGTGAAATAGAAGGAACATGTATAATTAGGGTGACAAGTCAAGATAATAAGAGAACATAATGTTATGATCAGGGCAAATAGGATCTATCTATCTCAACAGAGGCTTGCTTGATTGGGAGATTAGCTAGACCTGAGCATCTATTCTTGACTGCACATCAACATAATAAAGCATTTTAAAGGAATATACAATTTTTCTTTTGAAAATCTATTACACTTAAATAGAAAACAAGAATCATAATCTTAGGGCTGAATTTCTGCTGGTTTAAAGAAACATGTTAACCTGGTTTCCAAGCCTGGTCTCTGGCTGTGCCAATCACTATTATAATCAATTGCTTGCACAACATGCCAACATTCTTTCCAGATTCCCTCAGTAGTTTTCCCACTGTAATCTATAGTTATAGGCAGACAAATTGCCTGTATTGTTCCTGAAAACTATCTGGAAGCAATTCACAATTTCTCCTACGATTTTTCCTATAGACCTTGCCTACCCACCAGTACAGCCCTGCTTAGTTGTTTGACAGCAACGAATTCAGGGAGGGATTAACCAAAAATCCAGAAGTTCAATTTGTCCTAAAGAAGGCAGATATTTGGAAAAAATTCATCCACGTTGTTTGAAATTTGCTGTCTGCTGAGCTTTGCTGGCAATAATTTGCAACTATTTTAACTGCCAACCTTGATGTGCACGTAAATCTATTTCTTTAATAAACATTTGAACTGCGTGCTTTTTTTTAATCCGCAGTGGTCATTCTTTCAAAATGGTAAAGCTTTTGAACCTTGATCTGTTCAAAGAAACAGAGAAAGAGGGGGAAGAGTCCTTGCCCAGAGCCCAAGAACAATGGGGGGTGGGTGGGTGTAATCTGGGAAATAATAAACCAATGGTAGGCAAAGAAAAGAGAACATCTATTTAGGATTTCTAATAAACAAGAGTGCTAACTCCCACACCGCACAGTCTTAATTTTCCTTCATCCTGGCTTTCTTATTCTGTGAAGGCCTGTCAATTATTTTTGCTTCCTTCTGTCCAGGCTGCAGGAGTGCACAAGCAATTGCAACCCTTAAAAAAAACCAGACCAAACCGTAACTGCAAGCAGCAGCGTTTCTCTCCCACGTCCCACAACACCCCCACCCCCATCCTTCCAAAAGCCTGCAGCACCCAGAATGCTTTTCTTCTCCCTAGATCAGGGGTAGGCAACCTGGCTCTTTTATGACTCATGGACTTCAACTCCCAGAATTCCTGAGCCAGCCACACTGAGGGGAAAGGGAGAGGTTTCCATGCTGAGCCATTGTGGCTCAGGAATTCTGGGAGTTGAAGTCCACGAGTCATAAAAGAGCCGAGGTTGCCTACCCCTGCCTTAGATCAATTTCCTTGCGCCTGCCTGCGTCACCTGCCCAACACCTCTCTCTGCGAAGAACAGCTCTCGAACACTAAGGAGGGAGAGGGAGCGGCGGGACTACGAATCCCACAATGCAGCGGGAGCCAGGACGCGCCTGCGTGGGATGGCGCGCTCTCGGGAAGCGGGTGAGTTTGAAGCTGCAAGACGAGCTCCATGGAAACCGGGCCGCGGGACATCAGGGTCTGTTGGGCGAGCTCCCGGGCTCCCGGAAAGCGGGTGAGGAGGGCGGCTTACAGGGTCAGGCGGAAGAGCTGGAGGGCGTGGGGGAGAGAAAGCAATAAAGGTTGACTCCAGGCTCCTTTTCGATCCTCCGAAGCTGCCGCCGTGCTAACTAATCGCTTTTTGGTCATTTCTAGGAACCGCCCTTGCCCGTCCGGCCTGTCTGCTCTTGTCGAGGCCGAAAGAGCTGCCTTTGTAAGTGAAGATGACCGGCGTTGAATCTGGAGCCTCCAGTTGCACGCAGGCTTGATGACTGAGATGCGGATCCTCCCTTGGTAAATCAGCTTGGAAGAGATGGGGGATGTCCCATGCACGGACTCCGCTCTAAAATGATGGCCCGTGGCATGGAGGAGGACTTTCCTCATCCGTCTGTTGCCATTTCCCTGAGCCTTGAGTCCTGATGTGGAGAGTAAGCGCTCTCTTCCTTCTGGCAACATCTTTAATCATGTTTTCAGCTGCTCTTTATTAATGGTAGCAATAGCACAGGGGTAGGCAACCTTGGCTCAGGAATTCTGGGAGTTGAAGTCCACGAGTCATAAAAGAGCCAAGGTTGCCTATCCCTGCAATAGCACTTAGACTTAGACTCACGGTGCTTTTTACAGCACTCTCCAGGAGGTTGTGTTCCTGATGGCAAGGCCAGGCTGTCTACTGGATTTAGCAGGACTTCACTGCCATGGGAAGGTGGGCACAACTGCCTTTTTTTTTTTTTTGCTGAGCTTTAGGGTGTGAGGAGCCCACCCACTTCAACAGCACAATAACATTCTGTACTGGGTCGATCTTCCACTGGCTGCAGTGATTAAGAGCAATCTTGGCTCATGTTAAATATTTTTATATCAGAAAAGGAACTTTTCCTGGTCGTACAAGAAGTATAATGTAATGTAGAATAAAATGTCAGTTTAAGAAGAGGCAATTCTTCTGCAGTCTCTGCATTAAAAACCCCAGCGTTTAGAAGACTGCCACTCATGCAGTAGTTTCGCTGAGTTTCTTCTGTGCATTAGAATGGATCATTTTTAA
The DNA here is from genome assembly GCF_947247035.1 of Vipera ursinii. Classification (NCBI taxonomy): domain Eukaryota; kingdom Metazoa; phylum Chordata; class Lepidosauria; order Squamata; family Viperidae; genus Vipera; species Vipera ursinii. The sequence continues at coordinate 109,534,651 of NC_139516.1, read as the reverse complement.
TCAGTTCTGGATCTTTTTTTTTTAAAGGGAGAATGAAAAACTCAGAATTGTCAAATATGCCATTTTTTTAGAACAAGCTGAATTTTGAGTGAATCCCATTGCTTTGATAGAGATTTAATATCAAATGAAATGTACACCAGAGAGTTAAACTCAGATCTGGATGGCTCAGTATATCGGACAAAAGGGATGAGTAGTTGTGATGTTAGTGATAATGTATCTTTGGAAATAATACTCTGTATTGTCAGCAGTGGGGGGTGCAGGGGGGGCCGGCCGCACCGGGCGCAACATCTGGGGGGGGCGCGCTCGCACTCGCAGCTCTCTGCCCCTGCCTGGCTCACTCACTCTCTCTCACTGCAGTGCTGGCTGTGCGAATCCGATCCGAGCCGCCGGGTCGCCGCCCACTGTGGAGGGGTGGTGCCAGGCGTGCAGTGCGGTTAGGGGGCGCAAATTACTTGCCTTGCCCCGGGTGCTGACAACCCACGCTACGCCACTGATTGTCAGTCTCCTCTTTCTGCTTCAAGACTATGAAGGTTTATAGTTAAATCATTCACTGTAAACAAGCAGTAATGTCATAAAAACTACCAGCTTCCTATCCTTTTATTCCAGAAGTTTTGTTTGAAAAATCTCTACTGGCATTTATTGGCTCAAATTACTTATTGAATTATCAAAAATATTAGGAAAACCTATCTTTTTAACTCAGCTTCATGAAAAGAGAGATACTCTATTCCCATATTACAGGATAAGAGTGGACAGCCTAAGGCTTTTGGGGCACGTGTAACCTCCAATCCTCACTCTTGAAACTACTTCTGACTACAAAAGCTAAAACCTGATAGCAGTTTCTTGCTATTCTGAGTTGGGAAAGATAAAAATATAGTGTCCTACAGCTGATATTTAAAAGAAAAACCAAGGGGGGGGGGGAAACCAGAAATCCTGGCACTGTCTAAATTTTATCACAGCTATTCCATTCTCCAGACCTGCAAAAAATAGTGTGGCAGCTCACTATAAAATTATCTCTTTTCACTTCTTTTAATATATATGCACATTATAAAAACTATTTAATCGTTTCTCTCTGCAGTTATCGTTTATATCTTTTCCCAGTGATTAATGAGTTGGTTTTAAGAGCACTCATAGCTACTATCTCTAAATTTAATTGTTTTTAAATTAGATGCTAGTTGAAAACTGAGATTGTGATGGCAAGACCAGTAATTTCCCCAATGGATGTCCAACCAACGGCTCCTGAAACCTTTGTTGTGCTGAACCAAAGAATGAAAGTAGTGGAAGAGGAGACAAATTCACTGTTGAATGATCTGCAGAAAATGGGAGTGAACGGACACAGGTATGCTTGAAATGGATCCTGTACAATCTTGGGTGTGTTTGCTTAGAAGTAAGTTCCCTGGTAGTTTAATGAGACTTGTTTTTAGGAAAATCTATTCAAGAATGCAAGTTTAATTCTGAGTTTGCCTTCTTCTGTATTCTTTTCTCTTTCTGAGCTTCATGTTGCTTCTTCCCTTAGCATTTAATTATTAACAGGGTTTTTTCTATTCTAATTTAATCTGGTTGTGGAATTAATATAATTTGGGAAATGTGAAATAGGTTTTGTGGCTTAGTTGTGTTCCAGATTTTAGATAATTACATTAAACATTGATGAGACGCCAGTGATGATTCCAGACAAATAGGTATTCTTTTGGTCTTTTTCCAGCATGGAACTCTTAGCTTCAAAACACCCGGTGAACTCTCAAGACCACCAGGCCATCAGCCCTGTCCAAGCTCGAACAGCATTTGTTGGAGCAAATAACTCATTGTGGAGAACTTGTGAAAGTCTGGTGAACCGAATATGCCGGCTGGAGAGTGTCATCCAGACCATCAAACTGAACATATTCCGATTGCAAACAGAAAAGGAATTGAATCCAAAGCATACAGGTATTATAGAAAGACAATGGAAAACTGCAGCAACATACATGCTATTAGTGGTAGTCCTCGACTTAAAACCATTCATTTAGTGACCATTCAAAGTTACGACGACACTGGAAAAAGTGACTTATAACCGCTTTCCCACTTTCGACCATTGCAGCATCCCCATGGTCACATGTTCAGAATTTGGATGCTTGGCAACTGGCATGTATTTAAGACAATTGCAGTGTCCTGGGGTCACGGGATCAGCTTTTGCAACCTTCTGACAAGCAAAGTCAATGGGAAGCCAGATTCGCATCACCACCATGTTACTAACTTAACATCTGCAGTGATTCACCTAACGACTGAGGCAAGAAAGATCGTTACAGGGGCCAAAACTCACTTAACTGTCTTGCTTAGCAATGGAAGTTTTGGGCTCAATTGTAGTCATAAGTCAAGAATATATGTATACCTGTATACCTTCTTTCCTTTGTGTAGAATCTATAGTCTCCACAGCAGCAGTTGCTTTATTGGGTAACAGAACAGTATGAATATTTATTTATTATTTGGATTTATATACCGCCCCTCTCCCGAAGGACTCGGGGCGGTGTACAGGGCAATTAAAACACTATATACAACACATAATATACAAAAATTAAAATAAATATAATATAGTTATGCAGAAAAGCAATTCATCTCTGTACAATTCAGAAATTAATAGAAGTTTAGTAACAAAGGACCATATTTGTGAGGAGGACCAAAGAATGCAAAGTTGGTACAGCTGTGTCACACAGAATGAACATTGACACGTAATAGTGATTAAAAAAGAAATATGAAATATAAATAAACAAACAAATCCAAAGTCAGTCTAAAGCTAATCTATTGGATATACAGAATAGAAAGAAGAAAATGCAATTAAATTGGAGGTTCAAGAAATTAGTGTGTAGACAAAGAGCTTATATAGAATATAAGTGCTCCTCCTAGTGGTGGCGCTGGATATTGCCCATCAAGCCGATGTCAGGCCCATGAAAGAGCTATAGAGTATAACTAAAATAGTTTTAGTGTTGTGAGGTACACAATAAATGTACATGTTGTAATTTTCCATTTCTGTTAAAGGAATAGGCATATAGAAGCACTTAGCTAAGGTACTTTTAGGAAAGGAGATATAATAAGCGGAAGGAATAGAGAGGAACTATATACACTGACCTGTCCAACGCTAACTGATGAGGTCATATGATATTTGTACTTTATGACTGTTATCACACAGTGATGGTAATTTTGGTCTCAAGTATTGCTGTAACTCAAGGACTATCTATTGCAACTAGCATGCAGTGGAGACACAGGACTTTTATTTTATTCCTTATTGGAGTAGAATCTATCAAGAACTTTCCTCACCTCGGCTGATTCTTTTTGGGCTGCTTTCTTCGCCACTTCTCGTTCAGTCTGAAACTGTTTCTCCAGGGTCTCCAGGCGATCTGCATAGAACTTTGTCTCCCTCTTGGTTTCTTCAATGAGCTGGTCCCTTCAGAAGGAAAAAGGAATTCTTACAGGACATCAGTCCCACCTCTTCCGTTTTGAAAATACACGCCTCAAATAGGCAAAAGAGCTCCCTCCAAAATGTACACCGGATTTTCTGTTCATTTCACTTTGTTTTTTTATCAATCCCTCCAAGCCTTCTGAATGCTTGGGATAACTAGGTTATTTTTGGGAGGACCTCTGGGGATTATTTATTTATTTATTTATTTATTTATTAGTTTTTATAAACCGCCCTTCTCCCGAGGGACTCGGGGCGGTGTACAGAGGAAGGAAGGTATACAGACCGAACAATAAAATAATAAGAAACACTAATGAACACAAACTGGGACCCCAATTAACGCTATCATGCCAGGCCAGCCTGCTGGAACAAAAAAGTTTTTAAGTCGCGACGGAAGGTACGGAGGTCAGGGGCCATCCGGATTTCGGTAGGTAAGGTGTTCCAGAGGGCTGGCGCACCCACTGAGAATGCCCTCCCCCTGGGGGCCACCAGCCGACATTCCTTGAGCGGTGGCACCCTGAGGAGGCCCTCTCTGTGGGAGCGCACAGGACGGTGGGGTGCTGACATCGGCAGAAGGTGCTCCCGTAGGTAGTCCGGACCCATGCCATGTAGGGCTTTGAATGTCATTGTTAGCACCTTGAACTTCACACGGAAGGCAACCGGAAGCCAGTGCAGCGCACGGAGGAGAGGTGTGATATGGGAGTATCGGGAGGCTCCCAAGAGTGTCCGTGCCGCCGCACTTTGCACCAGTTGAAGCTTCCGAGTGGATCTCAAGGGCAGCCCCATGTAGAGAGCGTTACAATAGTCTAGGCGAGATGTCACAAGGGCATGGGTGACTGTACGTAAGGAATCCAGGTCTAGATAAGGCCGTAGTTGGCGAACTAGTCGAACCCGGGAGAAGGCCCCCTTGGTCACAGCTCCAATGTGGTCTTTCAGGGAGAGCTGCGAGTCTAGGAGGACACCCAGGTTGCGGGCCCTATCAGCAGGGGGAAGTAACTTGTCCCCAATGTTAAGCAGTGGGACGTTCTGAATCTCCTGGCTTGCCGGTACGTACAGCCATTCAGTCTTGTCCGGGTTCAGTTGAAGCCTGTTTCTCCCCATCCATTCCCGGACCGCTTTCAGGCAGCGGGACATCACGTCTAGGGCATCACTGATATTGTTAGGAGTTGAGATAAAAAGCAGTACCAATACATTTATAACTGGATTGTAAAATTTCATTTTGTTCTACCATCTTTATGACATCGTACATCGCCTAGAGCAGGGGTAGGCAACCTCGGCTCTTTTATGACTCATGGACTTCAACTCCCAGAATTCCTGAGCCGGCTGGTTCTGTAATGCAGTGGGAAACGCATATGTAAGTAAACAAAATCTGACCTGCATTGCACTAATTGCTGGAATTCTGCTTCTTTGCTTTCCACCTCATCTTGAACAAGAGAGAGTTTGCTTTCCAAGGCACTATTGGTCTGCAGGGTTTGCTCTAAATTTTGGATAAGTTTCTTCTTGTCCAGTTTGGAGGTTTCCAGGGCTTTACGAAGTGAGGTCATCTTTCATAGTACGGAAGAAAGCACAGGGCGACAAAGAATTGTGTGAAGTGCCATCTATTACTACAAAGCCAGTGTGTCTAAAGATGCTTCACTTGACATTTGCCAGGCTTTCTGCACAAACTATTTTATATTTTTAAAAAGGCTTCACGTTGCCATGCTGCATCTGCTGGGGCAACCATTTTGTGAACAGGAATGGCCACTCAACAGTCATTTTGCAAAATGCCAGGCTAGAAAGTGGGAGACTGTGAATTGAAGTCCCACCTTAGCCATGAAAGCCAGCTGAGTGAGTTTGGCCCCTTGCTCTCATCCCAACTCATCTCACAGGGTTGTTGTGGGGAAAATAGGAGGAAGGTGGTGTGTTGGATATGTTTGCTGCCTTATTTGTAAAAATAATAAAGGTGTGTGTGTTTATGTGTGTGTGTGTGTAATGCCTAGAATCCCCCCCCCGCGCCCCTAAAAACAAAAGAGGGCCTGGGAACCTCTGTATTACAATCAGTGTCAACCACTTATCCTGCTATCAACCTCGCATTGTAAATGGCAACACAAAAAGTAAGCACAGCTAAAAGAGCCTTCCATTTCAACCAAATTATATCAACACTTCATCAGCACAGAATGTCATTTCTGACAATGTCCACAACCCCAGACTGAACAGACTATTTTAATCACTGGAAGTTGCTTCCCTTTTTACCTTTGCATTGCGCTGAGAGTCCAAAGCTAGCTTGTCATGGCATTCTTCCAGCTCTTCTTCCAGCGTCTGAATTCTTTGCTCATTCTGGGTCCTGCATGAAAAGAGAAATAGCCCAAAGAATAGATGTACTCAGAGAATGTGCTTGGTTCCCCCCCCCAAAAAAAAATCTCAAGTATTGCCTAGTATTTTAGAATATTTTTTTAACAAATCCTGATATTTTACATTTGACTTTTTTTCAAGGTAGATACTAATGTCTACCACACCAATAAAAAACATTCAGTTGGCCATACTGAGCACTGTACAAAGTGGAAGGATGGGCAAGTTCATTTACCTATCTTTCTTTAAGCCAGCAATCTCAGAATCTTTGTGCTCCAATTCAATCTGCACCTTTCCCAAAGCTATCTGCATCTTGTTATGAGAAGTCAACACATTTTCTAGAATTGTGGTCATTTTGATGTTGTCTTCCTTTGCTTCTTCCAGCTTGCGTTGTAGATTTGCTACCTGTAGGACAACAACATGACAGGCAATGAACAGTTGGCCCAATAACGATTTTGCATGTCTCAGGCATAGCTCAGGAGCAGAGGACCCGGATTTTTTTTACAAGCAAATGGTCCTAGTTGAAGAGTATCAGACAATGCGCTCTGTAAACACCTCTTCCTTTGACAGCCTGGAAAACTGTAGCTGCTGCACAGAATTGACAAGGCTAGAAGACAAACTGTTGTAGCAACTTTCTCTATTCGGCAAACTTCATCTTTATCTTGAGCTATGAAAATGTTGTCATGCCTTCAGTGCAAAATAAATCATTACCACGTATGAAAAGCAACCTCAGAGTGCCTCAAATGCACTGGGGCAGTGATGCAGCCTTGTACAAGAGATTGCTACCGTTGTGTCCAGGGAGAAGTGTGAATCTGGTATTACACACCAGTCATGCAAGAACAGAAAGGCATCCAAAAAGAGAAGCCACCTTCTGATTGGTGATTCAATTATAAGGGATGTAAATTTAGGAAAGGACACAGAGGTTTTGAAAGAGGTCAGGTGTCTTCTAGGTGCTACTGCCAGTAAGGACAAGAAGCGTATTTCCAAAATAATCAAGAATGCCAGCAAGGACTGTGATGTGGAGGCTATTGTACATCTTGGCACTAATGATCTGTCCCAAAAAGATGTACTCTCTGTGCAGAATGATTTCCAGAGCTTGGGTCAGGAACTTAGCAGAATAGGCTGTAGGCTTACTTTTTCAGAGGTTTTACCAGTGTATAAGGAGCAAAATGGAAAAGGCCAGCGTATAGCAGAATTTAATATGTGGCTAAAGGAGTGGTGTAAAGGAGAAGGCTTTGGTTATATTAGTCATGATGTCTGTAGCTAGTCCAATGAAAAAATGTATAAAAGAGATGGTCTGCATCCATCCAAGAAAGGGACTGAGTTACTTGGCAATAAAACCACAGCTTTTTTGGAGGAACATTTAAACTAAATAATGGGGATAGTGAGTTAATTGATACAGTACATCACTGTCCCCGGCAATCTAAGAAAATAGTGGAAGCCAGGCACCACACAAGTTATGCAGCAAGTAAACACAGCGTCAGTCATAAAGGACTCAAATGTCTATACACTAATGCACAGAGTATGAACAGTAAGCAGGGTGAACTAGAAATTCAGGTAAATGAGGGCAGATATGATATTGTTGCCATTACGGAAACATGGTGGGACGAAACCTACAAATGGAACACACAGCTAGAGGGATTTAAACTATTTAAAAGAAACAGACTAAACAAAAGAGGAGGAGTTGCTCTCTATATAAGAAATAACTTTATCTCTACAGAAATAGAGCACAACAATGACGAAAACTGTAAACTTGAAAGCATTTGGGTCAATATAAAAGGTGAAAAAATGACATTGCCATAGGTGTATACTATAGGCCGCCCAACCAAGCAGAGGAAATAGATGAACTTTTTGCTAGTCAGCTAACTAAGGTATGTAAGAAGCACATCACAATAGTAATGGGGGACTTTAATTACCCTGATATCAACTGGGAGACAAACTCTGCACCAAGTGGAAGATCAAACAGATTCCTGTCAAACCTAGCAGACAACTTTCTCTCCCAAAAAGTAGAAAAGGGAACTAGGGGATTAGCCATATTGGATTTAATTCTCACTAACAGAGATGAAATGATAGAAGGTGTCGAAGCCACAGGAACCTTGGGGGGAAGTGATCATGCAATATTGGAATTCAACATTCTGGAGGCACAAGCAATAGAACACAGCCAAACTAGAGTCTTGGACTTTAAAAGAGCTAACTTCAATAAACTTAGAGAGACCATGGGAAGAATTCCATGGATGAGAATCCTAAAGGGGAAAACAACTCAAGAAGCTTGGGAAATTTTGAAAAGTGAGATAATAAAGGCCCAGTCTAGTACAATACCAACAAAGAAGAAAAATAACAGCCCTCAAAAGAAACCAGCATGGCTGCATAAAGAACTCTCTGATAAATTGAAAGATAAAAAGGACAAGTATGAGAATTGGAAAGAGGGGCACATAACTAAGTCAGAATATCAGCAAATAGCCCGTGCCTGCAAAGATGAAGTGAGGAAAGCTAATGCTCAAAATGAACTAAGGCTTGCGACCGAAGTCAAAATAACAAAAAAAGCTTCTTTCAACATATAAAAAACAAGAAAAAAGTTAAGGAAATGATTGGTCCATTAGTGGGGGAAAGTGGCAAGAAGGTGACAAGCAATAGGGAGAAAGCAGAACTATTTAATTCGTTTTTTGCATCTGTCTTTACACAAAGGGAAAAAACAGTCCAACCTACCCAAACCAGTGCCATAAAAAACAGAATAGAAACGCAAGTTAAGATAGGCAAGAAAATGGTAAGTGAGCACCTGTCCAGCCTAGATGAGTTCAAATCACCAGGACCAGATGGATTACACCCCAAGGTTCTCAAGGAACTGGCAGACGTGATCTCAGAACCACTGAACTATATTTTTCAAAGATCCTGGAGCACTGGGGAACTACCAGAGGACTGGAAGAGAGCTGATGTAGTTTCCATCCTCAAAAAAGGGAAAAAAATAGATCCAGGAAACTACAGACCTATCAGCCTGACCTCAATACCTGGGAAGATTCTGGAAAAGATAATCAAACAACAAATCAGCGAACACCTTGATGCAAGCAAAGTCATCACTAAAAGTCAACATGGGTTTGTCAAAAACAGATCATGCCAGACAAATCTTATTACATTCTTTGACCAAGTGACAAAATTAGTGGACCAGAGGAACGCTGTAGATATAATTTACTTGGACTTCAGTAAGGCATTTGATAAAGTAGATCACAACCTACTACTTGATAAGATAGAAAAATGTGGGTTAGATAGCATTACCACCAGATGGATTCGTAGCTGGCTGACAGGCCGTACTCAGCGTGTGGTCCTCAATGGAACCGCATCTACATGGAAGGAAGTGTGTAGTGGGGTGCCCCAGGGCTCTGTTCTGGGCCCAGTGCTCTTCAATATCTTCATTAATGATTTGGATGAGGGGATAGATGGGGAACTCATCAAATTTGCAGACGACACCAAGCTGGCAGGAATAGCCAATACTCCAGAAGATAGGCTTAAGATACAGAAGGATCTGGACAGACTCGAACACTGGGCACTATCTAACAAAATGAAATCCAATGGTGAAAAAAGTAAGGTTCTACATTTAAGCAGGAAAAATCAAATGCATAGGTATAGTATAGGTGGTACCTTGCTCAATAGTAGTAACTGTGAGAGGGATCTCGGAGTCTTAGTAGACAATCACTTCAATATGAGCCAGCAGTGTGCTGTAGCTGCCAAAAAAGCCAACACAGTGCTAGGCTGCATTAACAGAGGGATAGAATCAAGATCAAGTGAAGTACTAATACCACTTCACAATGCTTTGGTAAGGCCACACCTGGAATACTGCATCCAGTTTTGGTCACCACGATGTAAAAAAGATGTCGAGACTCTAGAAAGGGTACAGAGAAGAGCAACAAAGATGATTAGGGGGCTGGAGGCTAAAACATATAGGGAACGGTTGCTGGAATTGGGTATGTGTAGTTTAATGAAGAGAAGGGTGAGGGGTGACATGATAGCAGTGTTCCAATATCTCAGGGGCTACCACAAAGAAGAGGGAGTCAAGCTATTCTCCAAAGCACCTGAAAGCAGGACAAGAAGCAACGGATAGAAACTAGTCAAGGAGAGAAGCAACCTAGAACTAAGGAGAAACTTCCTGACAGCTAGAACAATTAACCAGTGGAACAACCTGCCTCCAGAGGTGGTGAATGCTCCAACACGAGGTTTTTAAGAAGAGACTGGACAGCCATTTGCCTGAAATGGTACAGGGTTTCCTGCCTGAGCAGGGGGTTGGACTAGATGACCTCTAAGGTCCCTTCCAACTTTATATTATTATTATTATTATTATTATTATTATTATTATTATTATTATTATTATTATTATTATTAATTATTATTATTATTGATGTGGGTGGATTCTGATCTACCTAAGGTCATGTAACAAGTTCACTTTAGGAACAAAGGGAACTAACTGCCCAATATTAATTAAATCCAACCAATTTAAGTCCATCTACTTAAGTGTTAGCAATTGTTCATAGTCTTTTCTAGATCGAGTTGGAGAATGAACGCAGGCATGCCGTGGATTAAATCTAGGCACAATGCATATGATCTGTCCCTGAATTACCAATTCCACTTTTCAACAGTTCTCTGTAGACTTTCAGAGAAGTAAAGGACATCAGACAAAGCTGTACCAGCCAGGCTTAAGGTCAGTTTTCCCTCAGAACATGGGAACCTTTTACTTACCGATAGCAGAATTTTTATTTATTATTTTATAAGTGAAATTAACAGACAAAAATAAGAGCCAATAAAAGAGATCACTATCATCTAGATACAGAAAAAGCAAGAAAAAAAATCTTGACATTTGGGGTAAGAGGAAAGGACTCAAGTAAAACTGAGCCTGAGTCTTCACTGTTACATCACCAAGGAATGGGGAGATCATATTCAGGATCATAGACGTAGAAAGAATATGGCCCGAGAATCAATCAAATTTAGATAGTACGGTGTGACAAATGAAGGAATATACGTAACCACTTTGTTCACAAATGTATTCATCCATATGGCCTAGTGCAGGGGTAGGCAACCTTGGCTCTTTTATGACCCGTGGACTTCAACTCCCAGAATTCCTGAGCCAGCCATGTTGCCTCAGGAATTCTGGGAGTTGAAGTCCACGGGTCATAAAAGAGCCAAGGTTGCCTACCCCCTGGCCTAGTGCAATGGTTCCTAATCAGTGGCACAGGAATTTCATTTTGACCTTGAGCTACAAATATTCTCTATAAGTAATGGTCTGTGATGGTGCTGCAGGTTGTTCCAGGTTGTTTTTTGACTTGACAAAAAAACAAACACCGTGGGTCAATTCTGATTTTGGAATAAAACAGTCATTTTGCACTGTTGCACCTGAAACATTGTGTTGAGACTTGTGATTTTGTTTTGTTTTTAGCTTAGTCATATCCTTTGGCTAAGGCTGGGTTGAGTGATTGAGAAATGGCCATCCTAGGCAAATCCCATAGGGACTGTAGGTAGCTTCTGGAGCTCCTGCTTGGAAAGTTCCAGCCTTTTTAAAAAAGATTCATTATGTGAAATTTCATATAGGTGGGTAGCAATGAGACTATGAAAGGGCTACTAATATAGTCCTTCTAGGGCTGAGAGAGAATGACTGACCCAATGATATCCAGCTGGCTTCCTTGCCTAAAGGAAAACTGGAATCTCCCTACTTATATGTGACTGATTAGCTGATATCCTCTTTCTGCATGTCACGGTTTTAAACTCACCCTGTGGAGATCTGATCCCTCACTAACAACATCACTGTCAGTTTCTAATTGTTTGCGGCTCCTGATTTTTCTTTTACGCTCCAGCTTTTCATCCACAGCCATGGCAGCTTTGAAGAAATCACGTGAAGAGGCTCTGCGATTATCACCACAGTCAGAGACAGATTCCCTTCCAGGCAGATCAGTCATGAAACGAACTCTACGCGTTGGAGAATACAGGGCAGAAGCTTGTTCCCTAAGTTCCAGGTTGTCCTTTATGTCACAGGCCAGGCATGACCTAAAATGGTTACTGGACTTCTGCTGCCAGCAATTTTCCGAAGACTTTCTTTTTTTAAGAGGCATTTTTGCTATAAACTTTGTGGCTTAAGGAGAAATAAAAATCCTGGAGAAGGCAGATCAAGTTTGAAAAGAGTGGTGTCCATTTTCAAATACAGATTCTTATTCCCAATTACATATTTTTTTTAAGAAAGCTGTTACATTACTGAGGTCTGAAGGGAGCCATTTTAAATCTGATTTTGTTCCCTTCCCCCACCAATGGGGGAATACCAACCCAAATAAGGCATACCTCCCTAGATCTCTCACCTCTAGGGAGGCAGCAGATGGTATAGGTTGGTATAGGTGATAGTACATACGAGCCGCCCTCTCACAGAGGCTCGTCCAAGACCTTCTAAGTCCAGTGGGTCCATGGGGGGAAGAGAAAAAAGAGCAGCAGTTATCAGGCATAGCAACCTGAAGGTGACAATATTCAAGTTGGAGAGCATGGTTCTTCTCAAAGTGGGGAGAACAAAGCGGGGAGAATAAGAGAACCCAGACAGCAGATGGATGGACCCCAAAGCAGGCAGCTGAAGTCCAGATGGCCAAAACATAAAAGGCATAGCTAACCCATATCGTCCGGCCAGCCACACACAGCACCAACAGTCGGACGGTCCAACGCCAGCCGTAGGTCTCCCCGGCCAAAAACAGGCGAAGAACAGCCTCAGATAACCTCCAACAGACCACAAAGAAACCACGAACCGGCATGACGCTCCCATTCAGCTCACTGCCTGTCGCTCCACCGCTCCACCACAACGCCGAGTCATCCTCCATTACAAAGCTTACAAAGCATTACAAAGCATTCCATTGCTGATCACACCCAGTTTTGCAAAATTGTAATTTTGTAAGAGAAGCTGTATTCTAGAGCCTATATACAGTCTGATTATGCTATAAATAATTTCTGTAATATAGCAAACTCTCATGGATGTTCCAGTTGAAAATCTGAGAACATGAAAATTATAGCTATAACTAATTCTCTCATTACCAGTTTCCAAAGTTCTATATATTCTTTTTCAGATAATGGTTAAAAAAAATTACATTGCAGTTGCATATTATTTTATTACCCAACATTAATTCCAACCTTTTAAAAGCAATTTTTCCTTCTGTATTAAAGAATGTAGTTTCTGGATAAAGTGTTCAAATCTCGTAAAATAAGATAGATTAAAAAATAATGCCCATCAAATAATGTTCCACATACTGGATATTGAGATGAATGTGCTAATTTGAATCTTAGTTACTTGCTAATGTTAAATTCTGATCTTCTCCCTCCGCTTCCCTCTACTATCCTCAGCTCAAGTAAAAGAAACCGACTGCAATGTGCCCGTGGATGTAAAACCCCTCACAAAATGTCCTGAGCTTTCATGGAGCAAAATAAGAGCAAAGAACCTGAAGAAAAAAGATGTTGCTCCTCACAATGGGGGACTAGGAAATGATTGTGTAAACAAGGATTTCTTGCCAGTAGAAATCCGTGGGATTCTTGATGATCTGCAACTGGATTCTGTAGTTCAGGATTCAGAGAAGAGGAATGAAGAATGTCAGAATCAGGAATCAGAAGCATCTCCCTTTTCTAGAAGTCACAGTCCAAGCAAAAAAAAATCAGACAAAGTTCCCATCAGTGAAGACACTCAGTTTATCTTAAAGAAACGCCACTATGATGCAGATGAAGTGCGCCAGTATATTGCGAGACAGCGAGAGGCTAGGAAGAGGAGACAATGTGAAGAAAAGAAAGCACAAAAAGAGGCAACAGAGCAAAAAAATAAAAGACGCAAGGAACTTTACAAGAAACAAAAAGAAGCTGTTGCCAGTAAAAAAAAAGACAACGTCAACATCTGAAACGGTCACTAAACAGTTACAAGAAACTTATTCTAAATTGTTCTTGGAACAAACATTGCTGGAGAATCCAGCACTCTCTGTGCAAGAAGTTCAGGTATCTTGATAAGAGTTGGAATAGTTTCTGTATTTTTTCCATGTTACTTTAAAAAAAATGCTTACAATAAGCAGAAATAGCTGTTATTTACTCATTTGTTGCGTTCATTTGTTGCCCTTTCCTTGATATTAATGCCTGGGTACTTTTTTTGAGATCTGAAGGTGAGTTATATCACATTAGGTAGGGTTTAGGTTTTATCCCCTTAATACTATTAAACTTGTTGAGGTAATTCAAGCTAAAAGAGACTAGTCAGAGTTATCTATTAAATTCCACGGTTGCCTAAAGACGGAATCAGGAACAGGGTAAGTAAGAATAGAATTAGCAAGATATATAAGAATTGCCAACAGCTCTTGTAGTCTGCAACTGTAGTATAATATACAATTTTTAGCATAGCGTAAGATGTGAATAGACATTAGCCAGATTAAAGCATTTTAAAAAACGTAGACAGGCACAAAATAGATAAGGGCTCTGTATTCTTTCCTGGTCGTCAACATGTGTTAATCCTAGCTGCTCCTGCTCCTTCCACATTAAGGAAGTGTCTGAAGATTCATTCTAGATATGTTTAGTTGAACACATTTAGAAACCATCGTGTCGCTGGAAGCCTTGATTATACAACTGTAATACTCATGGAGTATAAGCCTTGGCTATTTATTCGAGTCATTACGTTTTTACGTTTACGTTTACGTTTTATTTAATTTGTATACCGCCCTTCTCCCTAGGGACTCAGGGCGGTTCACAGGGCATATAAATAACAATACAATACAATACAAAAGTTAAAACAAAGATTAAATCAGTGCCCAATTAAAAACAATAATGCAATTCTAAAACAACAATTTAAAACCCAACTCCCCCATTATATAGTTGTTACTTTATTTAATTATATTGAAAAGATTCATGTTCAAATCCTCAGTCATGGGATAGTATAGTTCATAGTCCAATACATTATTGATTCAGTTTGCCCTTATTGTATAAAACATGTCAATTTTTCTTCCCAGTCCAAACCTGGATATCAACCATCTGGAGAATCTGATGTTAGTGCATCATCCAGTAACGATATGTCTCTCTCTGAGCCTCCTCATCCTCTTGTAAGGTAAGAAAGTAAGAAGGCATTCAGGGCTAGGAAAGTGGTACACACTAGACATATGATTTTACATATGATTTACCTGTACAGCTTTTGTAGCAGCTGAGAATTTTGAAATATTTTTCCAAAGCTTTTGAAAATATATTTATTAAAATTCAGTGCTCGTAAAATTCTTAAATATGTCATGAAAAGCAAGATGCCTTTTCATGGATCATTACAAGACAAGGATAATTTCTTCTGTATATTCAAGGCTATATCTGTACCAAGATTCTGCAGGAATGCAAATGAATAGTACAAGATTATATTGTATGAAGAATTCAGATTCACTTTAAAACATTCAAATTTGGGGCTGGTAATATGTTTGATGTTTATCTATACTGGTTTTTTTAGATTTTAGTTAACTATTTTTATGTATCTTTTATTAATTTTTACAGTAACAATCTTTAGTATTTAGTAAGCAACACATCTGGGTTTGTATGTTTGACATTAAAAGTAATACAATATCCATTCCTACCCTTTATTCCATTTTTCTAACCATTTATAAAAAATTTCCCATGTTTGAAAGTATTCTGAATCTTGCTTCCCCTTCATTTTCAATGTGAGCCTATCCATTTCTGCACAGTCCAAAATTTTCTTTATTATGCCTTCTACAGATGGTACTTCTCCTTTTTTCCAGTATTGAGCAAATGTAATTCTCGTTGCTGTTAATATATGTAATATTAAGTATACACATTTTTCATCATAATTTTCTGAGATTATATCTAAAAGAAATTATTCCGGTTTATGGTTTACATGCTCCTATTGTCTTTTCTAGCCACCTATGTATTTTCGACCAATAGGGGTGTCAAACTGCCGGCCTGCGGGCCGGACGCGTCATCCCAAAACCGCTCCCACCCCATTGCTGGCAAAGGAGAAAAAGCTCCAATACATTGCGTGACGTCATGTGACGTCGCAAGTTTGACATGTCTGCTTTAGGGCATGTCCACCAAGATTTTGTCTGCATTTCCAAATATTGCTAGACATATTTTTAAACATTTTTGCTAGTCTTGTAGGTGGTGAATGCCATCTATACAACATTTTATATAAATTTTCTTTATAAGTAGCTGCCCTTGTTATTTTGTAGTTTCTTTCTCAAAGTTTTGTCTTTTTTCTAACTTTACATTGTGCCCCAAGTTTTTTGCCCAAGTTATCATTGTTTCTTTAGCTTATTCATCATCCATCTTTAAATTTATTTATTTATTTATTTATTTATTTATTTGATTTGTATACCGCCCTTCTCCCTAAGGACTCAGGGCGGTGAACAGTGACATAAATATCAAATGCACAAATACAGATATTGAAAACATTAATGTAGAAGATAAGTGTGGTGGTCTCTCATGAAAAAAAGACAGAGTCTTTCCTGCCTCGGGATGAGAGCCCAGAGCAATGTCCAAAGCTCTCTTTTATTCACAAGGAAAAACACTCATTGGATTGAGCTCGTGTATAACAAAGAATCCCACTTCCCATTGGCTCTGAACCTGCAAGATACTCCCCTGGCTTGGTTATGTCAGCTGTATTTTAATAGCCAACAATTAGCTGATTCACCTTGTGCTGAACAGGTGGTTTATCATGTCTTGTTTCAGGAGACTGAAAAACAATTGTTTCAGCTGCGCTTCTGCAGCCTGCAATAATTTCCCTACAATAAGTTATCTTAAAACAATAATTACAACAGAACCCATCAGACCAGACCGGATTGCTCAAACAGATAGGTTTTTAGGTCGCGTCAGAAAGAGCGAAGGTCGGGAGCCATCCGGAGCTCAACCGGTAAACAGTTCCATAGGTCAGGCGCGGCCACAGAGAACGCCCTCCCTCTGGGAGCCACCAGACGGCATTCTCCGAACAGCGGAACCCTTAGGAGGCCCTCTCTGTGGGAGCGCACTGGACGGAGGGAAGTTGACGCTGGCAGCAGGTGATTCCTAAGGTACTCCGGATCCATGCCATGTAGGGCTTTGAAAACCATTACCAGCACCTTGAATCTTACCCGGAGGACAACTGGGAGCCAATGCAGCTCACGGAGTAGAGGTGTAACATGGGAGTATCGGGAGACTCCCAACACAACTCTCATGGCTGCATTCTGTACCAGTTTGAGCCTCCAAGTGGTCCTCAAGGGCAGCCCCATGTAGAGAGCATTGCAGTAGTCTAAACGAGAGGTCACGAGTGCATGAGTGACCGTATGCAGGGCATCCCGGTCTAGATAGGGCCGTAATTGGTGCACCAGGCGAACCTGGGCAAAGGCTCCCCTAGTCACAGCTATTATGTGGTCTTCCAAGGAAAGCTGTGAATCTAGGAGGACTCCCAAGTTGCAAGCCCTATCTACGGGGGGTAATAACTCACCCCCTATAGAAAGAGATGGAATGTTCTGAATATCCCGAGATGCCGGTACGTACAGCCACTCAGTCTTGTCAGGGTTGAGTTGAAGCCTGTTCCTCCCCATCCAGATCCGAACTTCTTCCAGGCAACGGGACATCACATCGAGGGCATCACTGAGGTGGTTTGGGGTCGAAATAAAAAGCTGGGTATCATCAGCATACTGGTGATACCCGACTCCAAAACCACGAATGATCTCACCTAGCGGTTTCATGTAGATGTTGAATAGGAGAGGCGAGAGGACCGATCCTTGAGGGACTCCACAAGTGAGAGGCCTCGAGGTCGACCTCTGCCCCGTTAATACCGACTGCGAACGTCCCATGAGATAGGAGAACCACTGAAGAACCGTGCCTCTCACTCCCAATCCCCTGAGACGCTGCAGCAAGATACCATGGTCGATGGTATCAAAAGCCGCTGAGAGATCTAGAAGGACTAGGACAGAGGAACAGCCTCTGTCCCGAGCTCTCCAGAGATCATTTATCAGTGCGACCAATGCCGTCTCTGTGCTGTGTCCGGGCCTGAAACCCGATTGGTATGGGTCCAGATAGTCAGTTTCCTCCAGAACCGAAGGGAGCTGATGCGCCACCACTCTCTCAACAACCTTAGCAAGAAAGCGAAGGTTGGAGACTGGACGAAAGTTGTTTAATATAGTTGGGTCCAAGGTAGGTTTCTTGAGGAGGGGTCTCACCACAGCTTCTTTCAAGACGGAGGGGAAACAATCCTCACTCAGGGAGGCAGATATCACCGCCTGGAGCCAGTTTCGTGTTCCCTCTCGAGCTGAATAAACCAGCCAAGAAGGGCACGGATCTAATAAACAAGTGGTGGAGCTCAGCTTCCTCATAATTCTGTCCACTTCCTTTGGGGTCACAGGGTCGAACTTGTCCCATATAACATCGACAAGACCACCCATGTCCTGACCATCAGACTCTGCCCAGTCGGAGTCCAAGCCGGTCCGAATCCGAGTGATTTTGTCCGACAGATGTTGGCAAAACTCCTCGGCACAACCCTGTAAGGGATCCTCCTTCACCTCTTGATTAAGGAGGGAGCGAGTTACCCTAAACAAGGCGGCCGGGCGGTTATCTGCGGACGCAATGAGTGTAGTGAAGTAATTAGACCTCGCCATCCTCATTGCTGCGAGATAAGATCTAGTAAAGGTTCTTAGTCATGATCGGTCGGATTCAGATCGGGTGGATCTCCAACGACTCTCTAGGCCCCTTCTCCGACGCTTCATCTCCTGGAGCTCCATGGAAAACCATGGAGCGAACTGGGATCTGCATCGGGTCAGGGGCCGCAAGGGAACAACTAGGTTAAGTGCATCCGTGGCAGCCTTTTCCCAGGCTTCAACTAAGGCACAGGTCTGCAACCCGCAGCTCCAGACCCGCATGCGGCTCTTTCAGCCATCTCCTGCGGCTCCCAGTCCTCTGCCATGTGCAGTCCCCCCCAAAAAAAGTGGGACTAAAAAAGTTCAACCAATCAATTCAAATATGCAGGGTAGGTGCATATCTCGCCTTGGCTCCACTCTTCAGTCAAACCCTGTTCTACGCATGCGCGCATGTACGCGCATGTGCACACATTTTTTGCGGCTCCCAGTTTTTCCTTTTGTGAGGGAACCGGTTCCGAGTGGCTCTTTCACTGTTTCAGGTTGCTGACCCCTGCACTAAGGCATCAACCGAGCTGTGAGCAAAGGAGGCAGGTGGAGATCCCAGTGCTGCCTGGAACTTCTCAGGGTCCATTAAGCGCCTGGGACGGAACCATCTTGATGGTTCCACAACTCCACAACGGGGGCTGGCATAGTAGAAGACCAGCTTCAGGAGATGATCGGTCCATGACAGGGGTGTAATAATTGGGGAACCCCCACCAAGATCATCTAACCACTGTCTAGATAGAAAAACCAAATCAAGCGTGTGGCCCCCCATGAGTCGGGTCCCGAATTACTTGTATCAGGTCCATGGCCGTCATGGAAGCCATGAACTCTCGGGCTAACTCAGATGATCCTCCCAGGGATGGTAGATTGAAATCACCCAAAACTATAAACTTGGGGAATTCAACCACCAGCCCCAAGAGGATATCGAGAAGCTCAGGCAGGGCCGTTGCTGTGCGACTAGGCGGAATGTATACCAGCAGTAAGCCTAGCAGCGCCCTAGGACCACATCTCAGGAGGAGGGATTCACATCCGGCTATTTGGACGATGGTGGACTCCTGAGGACAAAGAGTCTTTCTCATAACTACAGAAAGCTGTACAGTTTCATAATCAATTTGTCATCTGATGACAATAGTGTCAAGGTAAAAATCACCTTTGTAGAGGGCGAAGGGCCGTGCTTCAGAGAATGCATGATGTGCATGCAGGAAGGCAATAAAAACATGACGCATAATCTTACTAAATACCTTTTACTTACAAAAATATAAAAACTAAATATATATTATACAGAGAGCTAGCTAGCTACATCCTAACGTAACAGACAGTAACAGCAAAGTAAATAAAACAATAAACAATAACTCTGAGAACTTTTTCTAGGCATGCGCACTAAACAGACTGAAACCATAACATAACTAGTCATATGGGATTCACTATGGTTACCAGATAAGTTATCACAACAGGTGCAGAGAGCAGGGGAAAATGTACAGTTAGAAATGAACTTTCTGACGAACAAAAAAAAACGTGCAGTGACATTCCCCTTCTTTCGTCAGCAAAGTGAAGACTCAAGTAAGGCACATCTTCTCACGCAGATACTCATGCTGGGCTGTAGGAAGTGGTTTGTTCAGCATATCAGCAATTTGATCACGTGTAGGCACATACTGTAATGTCACAAAACCTTGTTTCACCAGTTGCCTTATGTTTTGATATCGGATGTCAATGTGTCTGGACCTTGAACCTGTAAAACGTGTTTCAGAAATATAAACCACAGATTCATTATCTTCCATCACAGTGATCGGTCGAATCGGATGTGTCCAGATATCTGTGACTAAAGCATCAAACCAGGTTAAAGAATTGCATGCATCAGACACACAAGCATACTCAGCTTCTGTAGAGGAACAAGAAACAAAATTCTGTTTATGCACATGCCAGTAAACAGGACATCCATTTAAGAACATCATGTAACCTGATGTACTTTTCCGTGACTTCTTATCACTCGCCCAATCTGAATCTGCATAACAACATAACTCTGTATAATCAGTATGTGTTGGTTCCAACAACAACTTCATGTCTTTGGTGTGTTTTAGATACCTCAATAACTTTTTAACACATGTCCAATGAAACTGTTTTGCCTTGCCTACGTGTCGTGATAACAGATTAACACTAAGTGCAATGTCGGGTCTAGTCCAACTACTAATATACAGCAGCGACCCAATGACTGAGCGATATAGTGTTTGATCTTCGAACTCAGGACTTGGTTCATGTGCCAAAATGTGAAAGTCAGTTTGCATGGGTATACTCACAAGCTTAGCGTCCTCCATGTTACAGTGATGTAACAGTTGTTCAATCTTCTCTTCTTGTGTGAGACTAAACCCCTTCTGAGTTTTGGCAATTTGAACACCTAAATAAGTGTTAATACATCCTAAACACTTCAACGTGAAAAACTTGTAAAGCTTTAGCAAAAACCTCACTCATCTGCTTATTTGGACCAATATAAACAATATCATCAACATAAACAAGAATTATCTCATACCTATTACCGGATCTTTTAGTAAACACGCATTCATCTGTTTCGGACTTAATAAAGCCCATTGAATTTAGTTTGTCAGAAAGACATAAGTACCACATTAAACCAGACTGTTTCAGACCATAAAGACTTTTGTGTAGAAACCAGGTATCCCCTTCTTGCTGTAGGAAATCTGGAGGACCTTTGACGTAGATGTCCTCGTCAAGATCAGCGTGTAGATAAGCCGTTTCAACGTCGAACTGGAAAACTTCCAGGCCAAGGATAGTTGCAGTGGCTAATGCGATTTTCACACTCTCAGTCCGCACTGTGGGTGAGTATGTATTTGTATAGTCCTCAGGATAACGTTGAGCGAAACCCTGGGCTACAAGTCTGGCCTTGTACAACGACTCACCATTCGGCTTCTTTTTGATCCTGTAGACCCATCGAGTACCAATAACTTTCTTGTTTGCTGGAGGGCTTGCAGGCATAAACACTTGGAGTTTCTTTAGACTGTCCATTTCAGCCTGCATTGCCTCAAACCATTTATCTTGTTCTGATTCAGGAAGATGTTTGATCTGTGTGAACTTCTCAGGTGGAAGTGTAACATTACAAATCAAAGGTACAGGTGTTTTTGTTACTTGCCACGAATACCGTTTTGGAGGGATTCCCTTTGTGGACCTCTTGGAACGTCTCGGGCCAACCGTCCATTCTTCTTCTGTGTCGTCCTCGTCTTCATCATTGTCGCCAGCAGCAACATCGGCGGCTTGCGAAGACGGAACAGTAGGTTGAGAAGAACTCGTGGAAGGAACATTATCCTGTGAATCTTGATCATCAGGTTGCGTGGCATCAGCAACATCATCTCTAGGAAAATAAACTCCAGGATCGTTAGAACGAATCCTGGACCAGTCAGCATCTTCCTCAAAAGTAGCAGATTGTGAAACCACAATAACATGATGAGAGTCAATGTATTTGCTCCATTTTGAATTATCATCAATGCCCATAAATCTCATTCTTTTTGCTGCAGGACCCCCTTTCTTTCTTTGGGCTAAAGGAATATTGACCATAGCATAGGAACCAAAAAATATGGAGATGTGAGAGATCAGGCTTGTGTCCATACAACATGAAATAAGGGGTCTGATTTATCACACTACTCCAAGTACGGTTGATGATATGGTTAGCATATTTGATAGCTTCACCCCAGTATGGAAGACTGAGGTTAGCATCTTCAAGGAGGCAACGCATCATGGTTTGCAAAACCCCATTTCTGCATTCTGCCACTCCATTTTCAGCTGGAGTATAAGGAGCAGATGTCTGATGTACTATCCCATTCTCACGCATCCAGTCCTGGAAACGCTGAGACATGAATTCAGCACCGTGATCACTCTGGATTCTGGCAATGTTGACCTCGAATTGGGTATAGACAAGACTAGCAAAGTCTTTAAAGATCTGAAAGGTCTCAGATTTTTCTTTCATAGGATATACATATCCATATCTAGAATAATTATCAACGATTGTCAAGAAATCTTTTACCACCAAGTGTTGGTGCAAAAGGACCAACTATGTCAGTGTGTACCAAATCAAAAATGCGTGTTGACAGGCGTGTAGCGCGTTTTGGAATTGCTGCTGCCTTGGATTTGGCTTTCTTGCAGACAGCACAGTCCAAGAACACCTTACACCCCTTTAGATCCAAACCTCTTGCAAACTCTGGCATCTTCTTCAGAACACGGAAACTGGCATGACCCAATCTTCTGTGCCACTTATGGATACACCTGGAATGCAAAGGTTTGCCTGTTAGTGAATTCTCAACATTAGCATTTTTATTAGGAAGCCCAGGCTTGCTGTGAGCAACCTGTGTCTTTTTTGTATTTTTATCATTTTTAGGAACCTTTGGAGTAGCAACAGGATCTCTCTCTGGGCCGTCTCTCTCTGGGCCTGTGCTCTTTGGAACGTGTATACTTGCCTGCTCTTGCTGCTTAGGCTTTGGTTTTAAGTAATAAACACCACCAATCAACATGGTTTCAGCAACAATATCTCCGTCTTTAACTATATAACTTGCTTTTTCAAGATGGTGGACCTGAAAATGAGAAAACCTAGACAAATGACTCTGACTAAGCAAATTACTACTGGCAGACGGAACGTAGTAAACATTTGGAATGAGAGCACCAAGCTCTTCAATATAAACAGTTCCTTTTCCCATGACCTGAACAGGATGATTGGAAAAAGAGTAAAGTTCACGAAGTTCAGGTTCAGGCTTGTGCATCTCTGTGTAAAGCTCTTTTCTGTAGGTAACATGTAATGCTGCTCCGCTGTCCAAAGTCCAAAGAAGTCGTCTGTCGTACTCTGGTTGAGGCTGTGGATCGTTGGTCACAACCAATGTGACAAGTGGAGCTTGTGGATCACGCCTGGGACCACGACCACGACCTTGTCGTCCACCTCTACCTCTGCCTCCTCTGGAATCTGTTCCTCTGGGCTGGTATGTGACGGGCGCTGGAACTCGTTGGGGACAATCCCGGGTGGCATGTCCCACACGATTGCAGATGTAGCATCTTGGCATCCTTGGAACGTAGGTCCTTCCATGGAAGGCACGCCTCACTGAAGCTCTTGATGCAGGTGGTTCCCTTAAATGTGGTGCAGCCTGCATAAGTGCCTCTTCTTCGGCTAAAATTCTGCATACATGATCCACTGTGCGTTGAGTAATAGGCACTTGATTAATCTTGGAAATAGCATCTTTCCACTCATGATTCAAAGAATTGATGATAATGCTGATCATTTGAAAATCATCAATAGGATAGCCTTTTTCACCCAGTTCTTTTCTAATACCTTTCATTTTAGTCAAATGTGCTCCAATATGTTCACCAGGTTTTAATCTGGAACCATGGAACTCAGACAAAAATAAACATGTAGACTCAATTGATGTAGGCCGATAACATGTCTCTAACTGAGTCCAAATTTGTTGGGCAGTTGCATCTTGTGAAAACGTGAGCTGCAATTCAGTGTCCATTGACATCAATAATGTTGTGCATGCTCTATTATCCAAGTCCCATATGTCAGGAGTCCATGGCTGGGCAGGAGGATTAAACACCATCATGTGAGTACCTTCTCTGCGTAACAAAAGTCCAACCTCACTGACCCATGCCCTGTAATTCTGTCCTGACTTCTTTAATTTTGAATCACCAGCCAGTGGTACAATGGAAGGTGTTTGATGAGGAATATACAATTGAGGTACTGGCTGTGCAGGTTGTGCAATCCGACCATAACCTGCAGGGGGCACCAGTGGCGTCTGTGCCAGTGCCTGGACATGCGGCAGTTGCATTGAAGCTGCCGGTAGTCTTGGTGCTGGCTGTGACTGTCCTTGAGCTGCTATTCTACCCTGGCCAGCAGGAGGCGCTGGCGCTGGGGCAGTAGCATAACCTGCAGATGATACTGGCCTTCGCATATAAGAACCCGGTGGCAATTGCATGTGGGTTAAATATGGCTGTGTTCTGCCAGGTAGAGGGACTTGCATAGAAGCAATATTAACAGGAGAAGCAATAGTAACAGGAATCCTAGCACCATCAGGGACTGGAGCCTCAGATAATGGCAGAAATCTTGTATCTCTGAGCAAAGACTCCTCCATAGACAATTGCGAGAGTGAGAGCTCCAATTTATACCTTAATGCAGCTTCACCAGTAGATGGTGCTATAACATTTGCTTCAGGCATCACTGTGGCTCTGTATGGCCTTTGGGACAGCCCATGATCATGTGACATAGGAGCCTCCGGTTCCCATTCGTCTTGCATGACACTCAATGATGGGCGTGACTTTGGCTTTGGGGAAGAAGGAGGCAATATGGCTTCTCCTTGTGGGTGTGGCAATATGGCCGGTTCATGCTCATAATTCCTCTCATATTGCTGAACCATTGACACATATTCCTTTGCCTGCTGCAAACGCCTTTCAAAAACCCCAATTTGTTCACAGTAGCCTTGCATAGCCCTATCTCGCATAGTTTGCTTGGGGCTTGAAGGAGCAGAAGGAATTTTCTTCGGCTGAACTTTAGGTTTCGCTCCAAGCCTTTGAATTTCATCTTGAGCCCCTGGAGTGTGAACATTTCCAAAAGCAGCTGCCAGGGAGCTTGGAAAAGTAGAAAAAGGAGTGACTGACCTTGCATCGTGGACAGGAGCAGGTGCGTCTTCTCCAAGGCGTGTGGCCGAAGCTATCGGAGTTCTTAAAGTAGAAGGGAGCTGCCCCACAGAAAGACTCCTTTTCAGCCGTGGCTTCCTTCCTGACATGTTTCAGCAGTTAATCACCGCTGCCTCACTAGCACTAACTAACTGATAACAGCCGCAGAAACATGCATCTCCAAAAACATAAATCAAACCATCCTCTGCTACCAAAATGTCAAGGTAAAAATCACCTTTGTAGAGGGCGAAGGACCGTGCTTCAGAGAATGCATGATGTGCATGCAGGAAGGCAATAAAAACACGACGCATAATCTTACTAAATACCTTTTACTTACAAAAATATAAAAACTAAATATATATTATACAGAGAGCTAGCTAGCTACATCCTAACGTAACAGACAGTAACAGCAAAGTAAATAAAACAATAAACAATAACTCTGAGAACTTTTTATTTTTTATTTTATTTTTTATTTTAATTCCATTTATATCCCACCCTTCTCCGAAGACTCAGGGCGGCTTACAAGCTTAGCAGTAACCTTCATTCTATGTATATGCCTGCTTATTAGGGCTTTCACACACCCCAAGCGGCATTACAAAGTCAGCTTAATTGCCCCCAACAATCTGGGTCCTCATTTTACCTACCTCGGAAGGATGGAAGGCTGAGTCAACCTTGAGCCTGGTGGGATGCGAACCTGCACTAATTGCAGGCAGCTGGTGTTACTTAAGGAGGCATGCGCACTAAACAGACTGAAACCATAACATAACTAGTCATATGGGATTCACTATGGTTACCAGATAAGTTATCACAACAGGTGCAGAGAGCAGGGGAAAATGTACAGTTAGAAATGAACTTTCTGACGAACAAAAAAAACGTGCAGTGACAAATAGTATCTGGTCTAACGCTTTCTGGTCTTTGTTAAAACCGTATATTTTTGCATCTTTCTCATATCTCATTTGCATTTGCAGATGTGGCCACCATGCTAGCTCAATTCTTTTAACCATGTTAGTGTGGTTGCAAGACCCAGTCTGGTAGCCCAAACCGTCCATTTTCTTTTGCTTCTTTTAACATTTTCAGTCTGATTCTAGCTTTTTTCCCTTGCCAGATAAATTTCAATATAGATGTACTTAATTCATTGAATTTTTTTTGTCAATTTTTATCGGTATTGTTTGAAATAAAGTAGTTTTGGTAAATGTTCATTTTCACAGTCGCTATTCTTCCCAAGATTGATAGTTCCATTTTCCCAAGTCTAGTTTTATTTGTTTTAATAATTTTACATAATTATCTTCTTTTATTGTTGCACACCCTGCTGTTAAATATATTTCCAGGTATTTAACTTTCTTAAGTACTTGAAGGTGTGTTTTTTTCTGATAATTTTTTTGTTTATCTGTGAGGTTTTAAACTATAACTTTAGTCTTTTCTCTATTGATTTTCAGTCTTGCTAATTCTCCAAATTCTTCAATCTTTGCTAATATTAGGACTTGTCTCTAACAGATCCTCCAATATAAAGACCAAGTCATCTGCAAATGCTTGTAGTTTGTACTTTTCATCTTTTATCTCCATTCCTTTGATTTCTGGATCCTGTCCAACATTCCTGTTCAACACTTCCAGATTTAAGATAAATAATAGTGGGGATAATGGACACCCTTGTCTTGTGCCTTTTTAAATGTTGAAACACTCTCTGTGAAATTCCCATTCACAATTATTTTGGCCATTTGTCTGTGATAAATTGTTTGGATTATACTCATAAAATTTTCTCCAAAGTCCATATAGTTGTTAAACCATAATTGCCAATTGACATTATCAAAGGCTATCTGTCTAAAAAACTCAAAGCCATTTGTTTTCCTGGGTGCATTTCATAATACTCCAATGTGTCTAAAATCATTCTTAAATTATTTGTCTCTGGTAAAATTCATTTTGGTCTGAATGTATAAATTCAATCAAGAATCTCTTTAGTCTTTCTGCTATTATTGAAGCAAAGATTTTATAATCCAGATTTAGTAGAGATATTGGTCTGTAGTTCTTTATCAGGGTCAAGTCTGAGTCTTCTTTGGGTATTAGCATAATATTGGCATCTATCCACATATTTGGTAATTTGGCTTTTAGTAATACCCCGTTACACACTTTTTGCATTGGTAAAATTAATGTATCTTGTAAATATTTGTAGAATTCTGCTGGTAGCCTGTCTGGGCCTGGTGTCTTATCATTTTTTGGTCTTTTTATACTCTACTGTTGTTAAACCTTATTTAAATATTAAATTCATGTATGGGCTGTTAGTGGTCTTGATGGTGGATGGAGTATTTAGTTAGTTGTACAGGAATGCTGAAGAGAATTGGAGGAAAACAAGAACCCAATAATCCACAAATCTATCTGAGAGTCTTTACACGTGGGGGTGGGCTATTTGTGTGTATCAAAACTCTTTTCCAAAGACACCTTAAACTATAGTGCCAAATTTCAGTTTCCCATCATTTTTAGATAAGTGAGAAATAGTGTCAATAAAAACCAAATCCAGTTTTAAAAAATCAAGGAACTTCCTGCCCAAAAGAACAACTGATCAACAATCCACATAATTTTCATTGCCCTCTTCACTGAAGCCATTCCTCCAAAATACTTAAACCCTTGGCCACCATCAATTCTTACTACAGGTGACTATTTTATAATTAAATGTCTAAACTTTATTTCTGTAAACTGATGACAATTCAATGGATTATTTACAGGGATAATACACTGGAGCCTTTAAGGATTCATCCAGAGAAGCTGAATTCAGTAGCACAGGTTCCTTGCTCAAAATCTGTTTTGAATGGAGCTCTTTTCTCTCAGCTTTTATCTTTGGATAACATGGGTATCTTGCAAAAGGATTTTGAATCTGTAACATCAAGCAGGAGGAGCCATAACACAGCTATGGGATCCATGTCTTTGACTCCTCAGCCATTTATGTCATCTACTGTACAACCCACCATTAATCATTATAAACATAAATTAGACCGTATTGAAGCCCTAAAGGCAACTGCAGCCTCTCTTTCAAACAGAATTGAAAGTGAAGCCAAAAAATTAGCTGGGGCTGGCATTAACTATGAAGCAGCATGGGATACTGAACGTGACTTGTTGAAAAGAGATGAAGGTGAGACCTGCTGGGCAAAAGCCAGCAGCCCTCCTGTGAGAGAAGATGATGTCTTTTCAGCTTGGCTTCAGAAAATGTTGGCAACCTGCAATTCACACACAACTTTTGATGATAACCTTCCTGGAATGGGAAATCTCAATGAGTTTAAAAAGCTCCCAGAGACTATTAGTTCTCACACAGGTGCTCTCGGTCTTCCAGGCAATAATACATCTGAAGGAATATTGGCAAACCTGTCTCAAAAGCAAACATGCCCTGCTGGGCCTGAAAACAAACCTGCGGTTCTGAATGATAGTGGGAGTTCCTTAAGTGAAGGTCTACTCAGCACTGGCTTTCTCTCTGAGGAAGAAGGT
Organism: Vipera ursinii; assembly: GCF_947247035.1. Lineage (NCBI taxonomy): Eukaryota > Metazoa > Chordata > Lepidosauria > Squamata > Viperidae > Vipera > Vipera ursinii. Next base: position 109,506,157 of record NC_139516.1, on the reverse strand, counting down.
GAAAAATCTAATAATCCATCCTTGAAGATTGCCGAGGCATTAAATGAAAAAGAGTTCTGTGTTGCAGATAAAACTGGTTATGAACCCATAAAAGAATTTCAGAAGGAGGCAGAAAATTATTTACCTATTTTCACACAGATTAGGAATGGTCCAAAACTGTTGTGTCTGTAGATTAATTAAAAGGGGCCTTTCTGGAAGTGGGAAGCTCTGAGTGCAATTATTGGCTGATGCAATTTAGGCGGGAGTTTCCGGGCTGGGGATTGGCCACTGTTGAATGTAGCTAACTATATAAGGGGGAGTTAAACGGTTAATTGCCAGTTGACTTATGCTTGCGTTAATAAACGTTCTTGCATTAACCCTCACGGTGTGATCGTCTATTCGAACCTAACAAAAACCACGGGAAGAACTTCTCAAGGGAAGTCCACATAGTGTCATCAACATCTTTATAAAATCTTATCAGTTGTGTGGGAAAGGTGAGCAAATGCAAACCTTTTGATATTTCTGATTTTTTGTTAGGTAAACAATTAAATGAATGTGTGTTGAAGTCCTGTGTTCTATATGCAATACCTGAGCCTAGTTTTGCTGATATCAGTACCTGTCGATATGTACAACATTTTTTATTTGTTTTGGAAATGTTGGCTGCTATACTTTTTTGGAATGAAGTCAATCATTTGTTAAAATGTTCCACCTCTTTGCATTGCCAGAGAAAGAATCTTTTTTAGTTCTTTGTGTAGGCGTTTAGAATTTTCCGAGTTGTTTTGTATGATTGGTCTTTCGGTCATGATCATTTTACCTATTTGCATACTCTATGTTAATCTTTTTGTTGAAATGGAAATTCTTCTGAAATATTGGTTGTATTTCATTTTTCACTTTCCTCCTTCTGCCAGAATCCGAAGAACATGCAGGGCAGGGATCATCAACACATTGACCTTTACTTCCTGCCATGAGCCCTCCAGATAGTATTGCTTCTTATGAGGATGGGTTCATCTCATCACAAGGAAGTGGTACATCGATGGACAAAAAGTCTACCCCTGAGCACAGGTATATATTTTTCAAACGGGTAATGAAGCTATAAAATAAGAGGGGAAAAGTTATTTTCATTGGATAATATGTGGTTTATATATATATATATAAGTGTATAATAGCTAATGTCTCAATACTCTTAGTCTAGTATTCTTTAATGATACAAATTGCTGTCTGAAAATTCTGAATTCTCAGGTATAAAATTTTGGTATTTCAACATTTTTGTTAGGATGTTTTAAATTGGGACTGCGACAGGTAGACCTTGACTTACAGCCAGCTTTTTAACGACCATTCCACAATAATGACTGCCTTGGAATGGATGCCTTAGATGGAAACAACCACCTTCGGCTCAATCCTGGTAAGCACAAGTGACTTTGAATTTTAGGATTCCCTAGTTCTGGGGACCTTCCATCTCTTGTTTTGGATGGGTTGCACTGCCTCAGACAGATCCTATGTGCAGTCTGGGGGTCGTGTGGGACTCATAGCTGTTGACTGATGAATAGGTAGCAGCTGTGGCTAAGGGGCCTTGTGTACAGCTTTATGTTATGTGCCAGTTGCACCTGGGTCATTTTTGTGAGAGAATGTCATCTGTCAGGAGGGGAGATTTCCTGCTATGGCATCCATCCCCTAGAAATTAGACTTACCCAAAGCACTAAAAACCTGGCTTTGCCAGCAAGCATGGGCCCTGATAGCATGGGTAAGCTCATCTCACAGTTAATTTGGGAGGGGTTGAATGTCTTCAGCTGCTATTTTTATGCTATTTTTGTTTGGTATACATTCTGATTGTTTCAGTTGGTTTTTTTTTAACCCCAAACAAGTGATAAGCAACCTATACATTAATAAAATAAGTATGTGTTTTGCTGGTTATTTTTCTTCAATCTTTAGAAATACAAGTGTCTGTCTGTCTGTCTGTCTGTCTGTCTGTCTATCTATCTATCTATCTATCTATCTATCTATCTATCTATCTATCATCTATCATCTATCTATCTGTAATGTATTGGCCTTTTACATGCTGTAAGTGTTTGCTTATGTTATACTGCTTGCTAATTGCTTAATTCAATTGCTAAGTGTTTAGTTCACCTGTATGCTTGTAATGGTTGCCTGCCCGGTCCAGACTGGTTGTCTCCAGCCAGCTAATTAGGTCTTTGGGCAGGAAACCACTGCTTTAAACCTATTGGTCGCCGCCTATCGGCCAACCTTATAGCTACACAGCAGCTCCTATGTTGCTTCTGTTATGTTCTGACATTCAGTAAAGCCTGTTGCTGTTTGAACCTCCTGTCTCCCTCAATGCCTGCAAAGAACCAGCTACACAACACTATCTATTTAAAAAATCTAGTTTTATGGTAGTTACTACACATTTAAAGAAACAGACCTAAAACTGTCAAAGAATAAAGGTCATGGAGTTGCCCAAATATGGCAGAAAGGAGTTAAATAAGGGCACTTGGGAACCAGGAAAATATTTATAGAAACTTGCTTTTCCCAGGCTGAGGATAGCATTTTTCAAAACCAGATTTAATATCTTACCATCTAGTGTTGGAAGATAAATTCGCCAAAACCCCATTAAACAAGTCCACCTACCCATGTGGTGACAAAGAGATTGAAGCCATTTCTCACATATTATTACACTATAAATTATACAAGGCTATTAGGCCTACTTATATTCTGCTCTTAATATCTAAATTCCCAGGAAAGCTAAACAACTTCTCTGTGAATCACCTTCTAGAAGATTTGAAACCCTTCATTACAGCAGTTGCTCCATAGCCAATTTTTGTGTTGCTGCAATAAAAATAAGGCATAACTGGTCCCAAGAATAATGATGTCTGATATAATTTCCAGTCTAGATTCCATTTGTAGATTCTGCTGTTGTATTATTTTATTTTAGATGCCATGCAGTTCTATTTCAGACTATCTTAGATTTATACTTGCACAGTTCATTAATATATATATTATTAAAGTAGCATATAGTACATTTTTCTTAAGAGATATTCTGCCTAAATAAAATTGAAGTAGGAACCTGCAATGATACAGATTGATAAGACTTACGTGAGGAAAATAGCTGCATGACATTAACCTATTATTCCTAAGTCCTATACTTGGACATCTCCAAAAGGACAACAGCACATTCAAACAGATTATATTTTATGTAGCAAGAGACGGAACAGGAATATGTGGAAATGTAAAATACTGCCAGGTGGTGGCTTCGGATCTGTCCATAAGCTATTAACTGTAGAAATATACCTCAGACTCAGCGGTGGGATTCAGCAGAACCAGTAGCTAATTTTTGTTGCCCAGGCCCAGAATGGACTTCCGGAAGCGGCATCCACACAGAGAACTGGTTGGTCACGTATTTGAATTCCACCACTGCTCAGACCGAAAAAGATTATGGGAGACCCAATCCCAGTTAGATATAACCTAGAAGAATATAAGAGAAAGATTAGAAAGAGATTCAAATATTGGACTTAGCACACAGAGGAATATGTGGGAAGATGTTCAAGTGCTTATAAAAGAGGAAGTTGGAAGCACATAATAAGAGCTAGAATGGAATGTCAAACACATTGGCTATCAAAGCAAACTATAGAAATAACTAAGAAAGAGGATGGTCCTAAGAAAAACTAGGAGATTCAGAGAAAACTATGCAATCTTCAGATGATAGATGAAAAGAAATAAAAAGATAGCTCTGAACTCTTTATTGTGTAGTGTAGACAATAGAAGAAAATAACTGAGTGGGATGGAGTCACTGAAGCAGTAGGCGTGAGCCTAAATGGACTCCAGAAGATGGTAGAGGACAGGAAGGCCTGGAGGAACGTTGTCCATTGGGTTGCGATGGGTCGGACACGACTTCGCAACTAACAACAACAACAAACTGAGTGGGAGAACAAGAAACTTGTAAGGAAATTAAGTAGACATCACAAAGTGTTTATTTGCAAAGCATGATCTTTATGTCCTGGTTGGTGGGATGCAATATATTGACTTATAAAGTGGTCTCTGAACTAGAGATCATAACTGGCATAGAATATCATGAGCATGCTAGGGATTTTGTTGGGTTTTGGCGTGATATAAAATAGGAAATGCTATATGTAGCACACATAATTAAACTAGAAATTTAGTTGGTACTCTTTTTTAATTGAACAGTATTATGTAAAAGTAGTAGTCCAATAATCCAGCATTTTACTTGTCACCATTATAAAATTGCAAAGTACATGTTATACAAAATCAACAATTTCAGATTCCCATTACAGCACAGTGTTTATTTCACAAACTCCCTTCTTGTTCTTGTAAAACCTGTAGTTTTAATTGAGTTATTTAATAGGATTACAGTGCAGTTTATTGTAATATGGTGATGGAGTATGGCAAGCAAAAAGGAAGATTCTGACTTTCTATTTGCTATTCAACTATAATAGCATCAAAACCTTTGTCTTAGTATTAATGTGAAATTGAAGGAACATGTATAATTAGGGTGACAAGTCAAGATAATAAGAGAACATAATGTTATGATCAGGGCAAATAGGATCTATCTATCTCAACAGAGGCTTGCTTGATTGGGAGATTAGCTAGACCTGAGCATCTATTCTTGACTGCACATCAACATAATAAAGCATTTTAAAGGAATACATAATTTTTCTTTTGAAAATCTATTACACTTAACTAGAAAACAACAAGAATCATAATCTTAGGGCTGAATTTCTGCTGGTTTAAAGAAACATGTTAACCTGGTTTCCAAGCCTGGTCTCTGGCTGTGCCAATCACTATTATAATCAATTGCTTGCACAACATGCCAACATTCTTTCCAGATTCCCTCAGTAGTTTTTCCACTGTAATCTATAGTTATAGGCAGACAAATTGCCTGTATTGTTCCTGAAAACTATCTGGAAGCAATTCACAATTTCTCCTACGATTTTTCCTATAGACCTTGCCTACCCACCAGTACAGCCCTGCTTAGTTGTTTGACAGCAACGAATTCAGGGAGGGATTAACCAAAAATCCAGAAGTTCAATTTGTCCTAAAGAAGGCAGATATTTGGAAAAAATTCATCCACGTTCTTTGAAATTTGCTGTCTGCTGAGCTTTGCTGGCAATAATTTGCAACTATTTTAACTGCCAACCTTGATGTGCACGTAAATCTATTTCTTTAATAAACATTTGAACTGCGTGCTTTTTTTTAATCCGCAGTGGTCATTCTTTCAAAATGGTAAAGCTTTTGAACCTTGATCTGTTCAAAGAAACAGAGAAAGAGGGGGAAGAGTCCTTGCCCAGAGCCCAAGAACAATGGGGGGGGGTGTAATCTGGGAAATAATAAACCAATGGTAGGCAAAGAAAAGAGAACATCTATTTAGGATTTCTAATAAACAAGAGTGCTAACTCCCACACCGCACAGTCTTAATTTTCCTTCATCCTGGCTTTCTTATTCTGTGAAGGCCTGTCAATTATTTTTGCTTCCTTCTGTCCAGGCTGCAGGAGTGCACAAGCAATTGCAACCCTTAAAAAAAACCAGACCAAACCGTAACTGCAAGCAGCAGCGTTTCTCTCCCACGTCCCACAACACCCCCACCCCCATCCTTCCAAAAGCCTGCAGCACCCAGAATGCTTTTCTTCTCCCTAGATCAGGGGTAGGCAACCTGGCTCTTTTATGACTCATGGACTTCAACTCCCAGAATTCCTGAGCCAGCCACACTGAGGGGAAAGGGAGAGGTTTCCATGCTGAGCCATTGTGGCTCAGGAATTCTGGGAGTTGAAGTCCACGAGTCATAAAAGAGCCGAGGTTGCCTACCCCTGCCTTAGATCAATTTCCTTGCGCCTGCCTGCGTCACCTGCCCAACACCTCTCTCTGCGAAGAACAGCTCTCGAACACTAAGGAGGGAGAGGGAGCGGCGGGACTACGAATCCCACAATGCAGCGGGAGCCAGGACGCGCCTGCGTGGGATGGCGCGCTCTCGGGAAGCGGGTGAGTTTGAAGCTGCAAGACGAGCTCCATGGAAACCGGGCCGCGGGACATCAGGGTCTGTTGGGCGAGCTCCCGGGCTCCCGGAAAGCGGGTGAGGAGGGCGGCTTACAGGGTCAGGCGGAAGAGCTGGAGGGCGTGGGGGAGAGAAAGCAATAAAGGTTGACTCCAGGCTCCTTTTCGATCCTCCGAAGCTGCCGCCGTGCTAACTAATCGCTTTTTGGTCATTTCTAGGAACCGCCCTTGCCCGTCCGGCCTGTCTGCTCTTGTCGAGGCCGAAAGAGCTGCCTTTGTAAGTGAAGATGACCGGCGTTGAATCTGGAGCCTCCAGTTGCACGCAGGCTTGATGACTGAGATGCGGATCCTCCCTTGGTAAATCAGCTTGGAAGAGAGGGGGGATGTCCCATGCACGGACTCCGCTCTAAAATGATGGCCCGTGGCATGGAGGAGGACTTTCCTCATCCGTCTGTTGCCATTTCCCTGAGCCTTGAGTCCTGATGTGGAGAGTAAGCGCTCTCTTCCTTCTGGCAACATCTTTAATCATGTTTTCAGCTGCTCTTTATTAACGGTAGCAATAGCACAGGGGTAGGCAACCTTGACTCAGGAATTCTAGGAGTTGAAGTACACGAGTCATAAAAGAGCCAAGGTTGCCTATCCCTGCAATAGCACTTAGACTTATGTACCGCTTCAGGGTTCTTTTTACGGCACTCTCCAGGAGGTTGTGTTCCTGATGGCAAGGCCAGGCTGTCTACTGGATTTACAAAGAACTAAAAAAGATTCTTTCTCTGGCAATGCAAAGAGGTGGAACATTTTAACAAATGATTGACTTCATTCCAAAAAAGTATAGCAGCCAACATTTCCAAAACAAATAAAAAATGTTGTACATATCGGCAGGTACTGATATCAGCAAAACTAGGCTCAGGTATTGCATATAGAACACAGGACTTCAACACATATTCATTTAAATGTTTACCTAACAAAAAATCAGAAATATCAAAAGGTTTGCATTTGCTCACCTTTCCCACACAACTGATAAGATTTTGTAAAGATGTTGATGACACTATGTGGACTTCTCTTGACAAGTTCTTCCCATGGTTTTGGACCATTCCTAATCTGTGTGAAAATAGGTAAATAATTTTCTGCCTCCTTCTGAAATTCTTTTATGGGTTCATAAGCAGTTTTATCTTCAACACAGAACTCTTTTTCATTTAATGCCTCGGCAATCTTCAAGGATGGATTATTAGATTTTTCACCTTCTTCCTCAGAGAGAAAGCCAGTGCTGAGTAGACCTTCACTTAAGGAACTCCCACTATCATTCAGAACCGCAGGTTTGTTTTCAGGCCCAGCAGGGCATGTTTGCTTTTGAGACAGGTTTCCCAATATTCCTTCAGATGTATTATTGCCTGGAAGACCGAGAGCACCTGTGTGAGAACTAATAGTCTCTGGGAGCTTTTTAAACTCATTGAGATTTCCCATTCCAGGAAGATTATCATCAAAAGTTGTGTGTGAATTGCAGGTTGCCAACATTTTCTGAAGCCAAGCTGAAAAGACATCATCTTCTCTCACAGGAGGGCTGCTGGCTTTTGCCCAGCAGGTCTCACCTTCATCTCTTTGCAACAAGTCACGTTCAGTATCCCATGCTGCTTCATAGTTAATGCCAGTCCCAGCTAATTTTTTGGCTTCACTTTCAATTCTGTTTGAAAGAGAGGCTGCAGTTGCATTTAGGGCTTCAATACGGTCCAATTTATGTTTATAATGATTAATGGTGGGCAGTGGCGTAGCGTGGGGGGTGCAGGGGGGGCCGGCCACACCGGGCGCAATATCTGGGGGGGCGCGCTCGCACTTGCAGCTCTCTGCCCCTGCCTGGCTCACTCACTCACTCTCACTGCAGTGCTGGCTGTGCGAATCCGATCCGAGCTGCCGGGTCGCCGCCCACTATGGAGGGCGTTAGGGGGCGCAAATTACTTGCCTTGCCCCGGCTGCTGACAACCCACGCTTCGCCACTGATGGTGGGTTGTACAGTAGATGACATAAATGGCTGAGGAGTCAAAGACATGGATCCCATAGCTGTGTTATGGCTCCTCCTGCTTGATGTTACAGATTCAAAATCCTTTTGCAAGATACCCATGTTATCCAAAGATAAAAGCTGAGAGAAAAGAGCTCCATTCAAAACAGATTTTGAGCAAGGAACCTGTGCTACTGAATTCAGCTTCTCTGGATGAATCCTTAAAGGCTCCAGTGTATTATCCCTGTAAATAATCCATTGAATTGTCATCAGTTTACAGAAATAAAGTTTAGACATTTAATTATAAAATAGTCACCTGTAGTAAGAATTGATGGTGGCCAAGGGTTTAAGTATTTTGGAGGAATGGCTTCAGTGAAGAGGGCAATGAAAATTATGTGGATTGTTGATCAGTTGTTCTTTTGGGCAGGAAGTTCCTTGATTTTTTAAAACTGGATTTGGTTTTTATTGACACTATTTCTCACTTATCTAAAAATGATGGGAAACTGAAATTTGGCACTATAGTTTAAGGTGTCTTTGGAAAAGAGTTTTGATACACACAAATAGCCCACCCCCACGTGTAAAGACTCTCAGATAGATTTGTGGATTATTGGGTTCTTGTTTTCCTCCAATTCTCTTCAGCATTCCTGTACAACTAACTAAATACTCCATCCACCATCAAGACCACTAACAGCCCATACATGAATTTAATATTTAAATAAGGTTTAACAACAGTAGAGTATAAAAAGACCAAAAAATGATAAGACACCAGGCCCAGACAGGCTACCAGCAGAATTCTACAAATATTTACAAGATACATTAATTTTAACAATGCAAAAAGTGTGTAACGGGGTATTACTAAAAGCCAAATTACCAAATATGTGGATAGATGCCAATATTATGCTAATACCCAAAGAAGACTCAGACTTGACCCTGATAAAGAACTACAGACCAATATCTCTACTAAATCTGGATTATAAAATCTTTGCTTCAATAATAGCAGAAAGACTAAAGAGATTCTTGATTGAATTTATACATTCAGACCAAAATGAATTTTACCAGAGACAAATAATTTAAGAATGATTTTAGACACATTGGAGTATTATGAAATGCACCCAGGAAAACAAATGGCTTTGAGTTTTTTAGACAGATAGCCTTTGATAATGTCAATTGGCAATTATGGTTTAACAACTATATGGACTTTGGAGAAAATTTTATGAGTATAATCCAAACAATTTATCACAGACAAATGGCCAAAATAATTGTGAATGGGAATTTCACAGAGAGTGTTTCAACATTTAAAAAGGCACAAGACAAGGGTGTCCATTATCCCCACTATTATTTATCTTAAATCTGGAAGTGTTGAACAGGAATGTTGGACAGGATCCAGAAATCAAAGGAATGGAGATAAAAGATGAAAAGTACAAACTACAAGCATTTGCAGATGACTTGGTCTTTATATTGGAGGATCTGTTAGAGACAACTACATTCTTTAATTGCTTTTAAAAGGTTGGAATTAATGTTGGGTAATAAAATAATATGCAACTGCAATGTAATTTTTTTAACCATTATCTGAAAAAGAATATATAGAACTTTGGAAACTGGTAATGAGAGAATTAGTTATAGCTATAATTTTCATGTTCTCAGATTTTCAACTGGAACATCCATGAGAGTTTGCTATATTACAGAAATTATTTATAGCGTAATCAGACTGTATATAGGCTCTAGAATACAGCTTCTCTTACAAAATTACAATTTTGCAAAACTGGGTGTGATCAGCAATGGAGTGCTTTGTAATGCTTTGTATGCTTTGTAATGGAGGATGACTCGGCGTTGTGGTGGAGCGGTGGAGCGACAGGCAGTGAGCTGAATGGGAGCGTCATGCCGGTTCGTAGTTTCTTTGTGGTCTGTTGGAGGTTATCTGAGGCTGTTCTTCGCCTGTTTTCGGCCGGGAAGACCTACGGCTGGCGTTGGACCATCCGACTGTTGGCGCTGTGTGTGGCTGGCCGGATGATATGGGTTAGCTATGCCTTTTATGTTTTGGCCATCTGGACTTCAGCTGCCTGCTTTGGGGTCCATCCATCTGCTGTCCAGCTTCTCTTGTTCTCCCCGCTTTGTTCTCCCCGCTTTGAGAAGAACCGTGCTCTCCAACTTGAATATTGTCACTTTCAGGTTGCTATGCCTGATAACTGCTGCTCTTTTTTCTCTTCCCCCCATGGACCCACTGGACTGTGAGAGGGCGGCTCGTATGTACTATCACCTATACCAGGGGTAGGCAACCTGAATCGGTGAAAGAGCCACTTGGAACCGGTTCTCTCACTAAAAAAAACCCTGGGAGCCGCAAAATACGCGTGCGCATGCGCACGTGCACGCACGTGCGCAGAACAGGATTTCATTAAAGTGGAGCTTACCTAAGCAAGACATACACTGGAGAGGAGGCCGAGCAAATTTCCCCCGCCTTGCCAGGCATGCAAACGGAGGCTTCAAACACACACACACACACACACACACACACGACAAAAAGGTGCAGAGCAAATTTCCCCCTCCATCCCCAGAGGCAGAACAAAGCAGAGAGGCGAAGAACGTGGAAGAAGAGGAAGGAAAGAAAGAAGATATAACCTTCAGCAAAGCAGCTTTCATGCAGAAGAAACACATTTGCACTTATGTGAGCAGGCATGTCCCCCCACAAGCAGCTCCCCCTCCCCCCAGGCTCCCCTGAGCCAAAAAACTCACCCTGCCTTAATTGCAGGCAAAACCTGCAGAAAGCCCAACCAGCCTGTGCAGATGCGCTGCCTGCTCGCCTTTCCAAGGCACTCCACCCAGATTCTTTGCCTTCTTTTATTTTATTTATTTATTTATTTATTTTATTATATTTATATACCGCCCTTTCCTGAAGGACTCAGGGCGGTTTACAGGGTGATTAAAACAAAAAATACAAAAGTTAAAAACAGATTAAAAAAATTATATCCGTGCCTGAACAAATAAAACCCCAGTTAAAATTGAAATTAAAATTAAAATTCTCAGCCTGGACCAGAGAGCTCGAAGAGCCATGTCTTCAGGTCCCGGCGGAACGAACGGATGTCGGGGGCGGTCCTAAGCTCCACTGGCAGCTGGTTCCAAAGGGCAGGCGCACCCACTGAGAAGGCCCTATCCCTGGGTGTTGTCTGCCGGCAGTCTCTTACCGGCGGTACCCTGAGAAGACCCTCCCTGTGGGAGCGCACTGGACAAAGGGAGCTTGATGCCGGCAGCAGGTGTTCCCTCAGATAACCCAGACCCAAGCCATTTAGGGCTTTATAGGTCATCACCAGCACCTTGAATCTCACCCAGAGGGCAACCGGGAGCCAATGCAGCTTGCGGAGTAGAGGTCTTACATGGGAGTATTGAGAAACCCCCATCACAACTCGCATGGCTGCATTCTGCACCAGCTGAAGCCTCCGAGTGGTCCTCAAGGGCAGCCCCATGTAGAGAGCGTTGCAGTAGTCTAAACGGGAGGTCACGAGCGCATGAGTGACTGTGTGTAGGGCATCTCGGTCCAGATAGGGTCGCAACTGGCGCACCAGGCGAACCTGGGCAAAAGCCCCCCTGGTCACGGTTCCTATATGGTCTTCAAAATTGAGTCGTGAATCCAGGAGGATGCCCAAGTTGCGAGCCCTATCAACGGGGGGTAACACCTCACCCCCCATCGTTAGAGGTGGAATAGTCTGGTTAGCCTGAGATGCCGATATGCACAGCCACTCAGTCTTGGCAGGATTGAGACGAAGCCTGTTTCTCCCCATCCAGACCTGGACCGCCTCCAGGCAACGGGACATCACGGCGAGGGCATCGCTGGGTTGGTTCGGGGTGGAAAGAAAAAGTTGGGTATCATCAGCGTACTGATGATACCCCACCCCAAAACCACGAATGATCTTACCCAGCGGCTTCATGTAGATGTTGAACAGGAGGGGCGAGAGAACCGACCCCTGAGGAACTCCACAAACGAGAGGCCTCGGGGCGGATCTCTGCCCTCCCGTCAACACGGACTGCGAACGTCCCAGGAGATAGGAGGAGAACCACCATAAAATGGTGCCTCCCACTCCCAACCCCCTGAGACGCCGCAGAAGGATACCATGGTCGATGGTATCAAAAGCCGCTGAGAGATCTAATAGGACCAGGACAGAGGAACAACCCCTGTCCCAAGCCGGCCAGAGATCATTCACCAGCGCGACCAATGCCGTCTCCGTGCTGTATCCGGGCCTGAAACCCAATTGGTACGGGTCCAGATAATCAGTTTCCTCCAGGAACAGAGGAAGCTGATGCGCCACCACACTCTCAACAACCTTTGCCAAAAAGCGAAGGTTGGAGACTGGACGATAGTTATTTAAAACAGCCGGGTCCAGAGCAGGCTTTTTGAGGAGGGGTCTCACCACCGCCTCCTTCAAGGTGGCAGGAAAGACACCTACTATTTAGAAAAGAACTACTGATATAAAAACAAACCAAATTTGTGCTTTTTCATCAGTTGTATATATTTTCATACACTAGACAGAATGAGAAAATGTATTTCAAATAAACGCAACACAAGAGAATGTCTAGATTCCTTGTTCATGCTGTGTTTTTATTTTTCTCAATGTTCTATATCAAGGGTCCCCATCCCCGTCCATGGACCAGTACCAGGCTGCGGCTTGCTGCTTCATAGTTAATGCCAGCCCCAGCTAATTTTTTGGCTTCACTTTCAATTCTGTTTGAAAGAGAGGCTGCAGTTGCCTTTAGGGCTTCAATACGGTCCAATTTATGTTTATAATGATTAATGGTGGGTTGTACAGTAGATGACATAAATGGCTGAGGAGTCAAAGACATGGATCCCATAGTTGGTTATGGCTCCTCCTGCTTGATGTTACAGATTCAAAATCCTTTTGCAAGATACCCATGTTATCCAAAGATAAAAGCTGAGAGAAAAGAGCTCCATTCAAAACAGATTTTGAGCAAGGAACCTGTGCTACTGAATTCAGCTTCTCTGGATGAATCCTTAAAGGCTCCAGTGTATTATCCCTGTAAATAATCCATTGAATTGTCATCAGTTTACAGAAATAAAGTTTAGACATTTAATTATAAAATAGTCACCTGTAGTAAGAATTGATGGTGGCCAAGGGTTTAAGTATTTTGGAGGAATGGCTTCAGTGAAGAGGGCAATGAAAATTATGTGGATTGTTGATCAGTTGTTCTTTTGGGCAGGAAGTTCCTTGATTTTTTAAAACTGGATTTGGTTTTTATTGACACTATTTCTCACTTATCTAAAAATGATGGGAAACTGAAATTTGGCACTACAGTTTAAGGGGTCTTTGTGTTCTGCTACAGACACATTGTGCTCGTGATTTTAATTCCTTGTTGAGACACTTATTGGTCTGTTTAAGCGAATTTAGTCACATTTAACGGCCCTTTGCAGACAGTGAACTCATAAAGCACCTGGTTCATCTGAAATACCTTTATTTTGCATGTAGAAGGTGGTTACAGCAGAGAAGGTGTGGTCAGGTGAATCTGGCCGGAGCTTTAAGGTCAAAAGACAGTAACAGGATTACTGTCCGCATAGCTTGTGTTCAGATGTTACAATGGAGGATGGAACACAAGGGAGCAAGGAGAAGGAGGAAGTCCAACCCAGAAGGGGTGGATCCTAGTACAGCATAATGAGCAGGATAGGAAATACATCACAAAGGGGGAAGGTACTGGCAGACCCAATTAGCATATTGGTAATTTCCCAAGAACAGCCACATGGTGGCAGCACACTTTGGAAAAGTGTTTTGATACACACAAATAGCCCACCCCCACGTGTAAAGACTCTCAGATAGATTTGTGGATTATTGGGTTCTTGTTTTCCTCCAATTCTCTTCAGCATTCCTGTACAACTAACTAAATACTCCATCCACCATCAAGACAACTAACAGCCCATACATGAATTTAATATTTAAATAAGGTTTAACAACAGTAGAGTATAAAAAGACCAAAAAATGATAAGACACCAGGCCCAGACAGGCTACCAGCAGAATTCTACAAATATTTACAAGATACATTAATTTTACCAATGCAAAAAGTGTGTAACGGGGTATTACTAAAAGCCAAATTACCAAATATGTGGATAGATGCCAATATTATGCTAATACCCAAAGAAGACTCAGACGTGACCCTGATAAAGAACTACAGACCAATATCTCTACTAAATCTGGATTATAAAATCTTTGCTTCAATAATAGCAGAAAAACTAAAGAGATTCTTGATTGAATTTATACATTCAGACCAAAATGAATTTTACCAGAGACAAATAATTTAAGAATGATCTTAGACACATTGGAGTATTATGAAATGCACCCAGGAAAACAAATGGCTTTGAGTTTTTTAGACAGATAGCCTTTGATAATGTCAATTGGCAATTATGGTTTAACAACTATATGGACTTTGGAGAAAATTTTATGAGTATAATCCAAACAATTTATCACAGACAAATGGCCAAAATAATTGTGAATGGGAATTTCACAGAGAGTGTTTCAACATTTAAAAAGGCACAAGACAAGGGTGTCCATTATCCCCACTATTATTTATCTTAAATCTGGAAGTGTTGAACAGGAATGTTGGACAGGATCCAGAAATCAAAGAAATGGAGATAAAAGATGAAAAGTACAAACTACAAGCATTTGCAGATGACTTGGTCTTTATATTGGAGGATCTGTTAGAGACAAGTCCTAATATTAGCAAAAATTGAAGAATTTGGAGAATTAGCAGGACTGAAAATCAATAGAGAAAAGACTAAAGTTATAGTTTAAAACCTCACAGATAAACAAAAAAAATTATCAGAAAAAAACAGACCTTCAAGTACTTAAGAAAGTTAAATACCTGGAAATATATTTAACAGCAGGGTGTGCAACAATAAAAGAAGATAATTATGTAAAATTATTAAAACAAATAAAACTAGACTTGGAAAAATGGAAAAATCTACAACTATCAATCTTGGGAAGAATAGCAACTGTGAAAATGAACATTTACCAAAACTACTTTATTTCAAACATTACCGATAAAAATTGTCAAAAAAAATTTCGATGAATTAATACATCGATATTGAAATTTATCTGGCAAGGAAAAAAAGCTAGAATCAGACTGAAAATGTTACAAGAAGCAAAAGAAAATAGACGGTTTGGGCTACCAGACTGGGTCTTGCAACCACACTAACATGGTTAAAAGAATTGAGCTAGCATGGTGGCCACATCTGCAAATGCAAATGAGAAAGATGCAAAAATATATGGTTTTAACAAAGACCAGAAAGCGTTAGACCAGATACTATTGTCATCAGATGACAAGTTGATTATTAAACTGTACAGCTTTCTGTTAAATTTAAAGATGGGTGATGAATAAGCTAAAGAAACAATGATAACTTGGGCAAAAAACTTGGGGCACAATGTAGAGTTGGAAAAAAGACAAAACTTTAAGAAACTACAAAATAACAAGGGCAGCTACTTATAAAGAAAATTTATATAAAATGTTGTATAGATGGCATTTACCACCTACAAGACTAGCAAAAATGTTTAAAAATATGTCTAGCAATATTTGGAAATGCAGACAAAATCTTGGTGGACATGCCCTAAAGCAGACATGTCAAACTTGCGACGTCACGTGACGTCACGCAATGTATTGGAGCTTTTTCTCCTTTACCAGCAATGGGGGTGGGAGCGGTTTTGGGATGACGCGTCCGGCCCACGGGCCGGCAGTTTGACACCCCTAATATTACATATATTAACAGCAGCGAGAATTACATTTGCTCAATACTGGAAAAAAGGAGAAGTACCATCTGTAGAAGGCATAATAAAGAAAATTTTGGACTGTGCAGAAATGGATAGGCTCACATTGAAAATGAAGGGGAAGCAAGATTCAGAATACTTTCAAACATGGGAAAAATTTTATAAATGGTTAGAAAAATGGAATAAAGGGTAGGAATGGATATTGTATTACTTTTAATGTCAAACATACAAACCCAGATGTGTTGCTTACTAAATACTAAAGATTGTTACTGTAAAAATTAATAAAAGATACATAAAAATAGTTAACTAAAATCTGAAAAAACCCAGTATAGATAAACATCAAACATATTACCAGCCCCAAATTTGAATGTTTTAAAGTGAATCTGAATTCTTCATACAATATAATCTTGTACTATTCATTTGCATTCCTGCAGAATCTTGGTACAGATATAGCCTTGAATATACAGAAGAAATTATCCTTGTCTTGTAATGATCCATGAAGAAGCATTTGCTTTTCATGACATATTTAAGAATTTTACGAGCACTGAATTTTAATAAATATATTTTCAAAAGCTTTGGAAAAATATTTCAAAATTCTCAGCTGCTACAAAAGCTGTACAGCTAAATCATATGTAAAATCATATGTCTAGTGTGTACCACTTTCCTAGCCCTGAATGCCTTCTTACTTTCTTACCTTACAAGTGGATGAGGAGGCTCAGAGAGAGACATATCACTACTGGATGATGCACTAACAGGACGCTCCTGAGCTTTGTTCTCTTTATCAGATTCTCCAGATGGTTGATATCCAGGTTTGGACTGGGAAGAAAAATTGACATGTTTTATACAATAAGGGCAAACTGAATCAATAATGTATTGGACTATGAACTATACTATCCCATGACTTTCATGACTGAGGATTTGAACATGAATCTTTTCAATATAATTAAATAAAGTAACAACTATATAATGACTCGAATAAATAGCCAAGGCTTATACTCCATGAGTATTACAGTTGTATAATCAAGGCTTCCAGCGACACGATGGTTTCTAAATGTGTTCAACTAAACATATCTAGAATGAATCTTCAGACACTTCCTTAATGTGGAAGGAGCAGGAGCAGCTAGGATTAACACATGTTGACGACCAGGAAAGAATACAGGGCCCTTATCTATTTTGTGCCTGTCTGCGTTTTTAAAAATGCTTTAATCTGGCTAATGTCTATTCACATCTTACGCTATGCTAAAAATTGTATATTATACTACAGTTGCAGACTACAAGAGCTGTTGGCAATTCTTATACATCTTGCAAATTCTATTCTTACTTACCCTGTTCCTGATTCCGTCTTTAGGCAACCGTGGAATTTAATAGATAACTCTGACTAGTCTCTTTTAGCTTGAATTACCTCAACAAGTTTAATAGTATTAAGGGGATAAAACCTAAACCCTACCTAATGTGATATAACTCACCTTCAGATCTCAAAAAAAGTACCCAGGCATTAATATCAAGGAAAGGGCAACAAATGAATGCAACAAATGAATAAATAACAGCTTTTTCTGCTTATTGTATGCATTTTTTTAAAAGTAACATGGAAAAAATACAGAAACTATTCCAACTCTTATCAAGATACCTGAACTTCTTGCACAGAGAGTGCTGGATTCTCCAGCAATGTTTGTTCCAAGAACAATTTAGAATAAGTTTCTTGTAACTGTTTAGTGACCGTTTCAGATGTTGACGTTGTCTTTGTTTTACTGGCAACAGCTTCTTTTTGTTTCTTGTAAAGTTCCTTGAGTCTTTTATTTTTTTGCTCTGTTGCCTCTTTTTGTGCTTTCTTTTCTTCACTTTGTCTCCTCTTCCTAGCCTCTCGCTGTCTCGCAATATACTGGCGCACTTCATCTGCATCATAGTGGCGTTTCTTTAAGATAAACTGAGTGTCTTCACTGATGGGAACTTTGTCTGATTTTTTTTTGCTTGGACTGTGACTTCTAGAAAAGGGAGATGCTTCTGATTCCTGATGCTGACATTCTTCATTCCTCTTCTCTGAATCCTGAACTACAGAATCCAGTTGCAGATCATCAAGAATCCCACGGATTTCTACTGGCAAGAAATCCTTGTTTACACAATCATTTCCTAGTCCCCCATTGTGAGGAGCAACATCTTTTTTCTTCAGGTTCTTTGCTCTTATTTTGCTCCATGAAAGCTCAGGACATTTTGTGAGGGGTTTTACATCCACGGGCACATTGCAGTCGCTTTCTTTTACTTGAGCTGAGGATAGTAGAGGGAAGCGGAGGGAGAAGATCAGAATTTAACATTAGCAAGTAACTAAGATTCAAATTAGCACATTCATCTCAATATCCAGTATGTGGGACATTATTTGATGGGCATTATTTTTTAATCTATCTTATTTTATGAGATTTGAACACTTTATCCAGAAACTACATTCTTTAATACAGAAGGAAAAATTGCTTTTAAAAGGTTGGAATTAATGTTGGGTAATAAAATAATATGCAACTGCAATGTAATTTTTTTAACCATTATCTGAAAAAGAATATATAGAACTTTGGAAACTGGTAATGAGAGAATTAGTTATAGCTATAATTTTCATGTTCTCAGATTTTCAACTGGAACATCCATGAGAGTTTGCTATATTACAGAAATTATTTATAGCATAATCAGACTGTATATATGCTCTAGAATACAGCTTCTCTTACAAAATTACAATTTTGCAAAACGGTGTGATCAGCAATGGAATCATTTATTTTAGGAATAGAAAAAATACTTGACAACTGCCTTCGTCTAAAAATGATAAAAATTCTTACATTTTTTTCTTGAAGATTCTTTTATTGGTAGCAAAATATTTCATGAAATATTGCTGGGTGCTCAAGCATGGTAAATCTTAAGTTTTATTTACATTTACCATTTTGTGTCTTTTAAAAAAGGAATGAATTAGTAATTGTACTTATTGTGTTGGCACCATTTAAACCAAGAAAAAAAAACATTTAACATTTCTTATTGAAAAACACACCACTACTGTATCTTTCAAGGCAAATACATGGATAGAAGTGGCAAGAAAAGGAAATGCACAGAATGACATCACCTGAAATTACTTGGCTAGTAGCACTCTTTTACTATTCTCCCAGAGTTCCTTCTTCATGGGTTTATATTGAACTAACGTTACCGACTTCCGGGGAAGCAGTGGTGGACGGAATGCGTCTCCACAGAGAGCAGAGCTGATGACCGTGGCAGAAAGAGAAGCCAGTGAATGGATCAGCTCCTCAAACCCCCCTCTAGAACAAGAGCTCCTTACAGTGGGCCCCATGAGGAGACCACAGAACAAGGCTTTATTAGCAAATGATAAAAGAGGAGATATGAGATGAACAGATTTTTGGCTGAAATTGTTTGCAAACCTTTGGCTGAAAGGTAATAACCTGCTGAAATTGTTTGTACTTGTCTTGATGAAGGGAGAAATATTTTCTTGTGTAACTTTTTTTCCCCCTTCTCCCTTTTTTGATTTTATTTTATTTGATTAAATTTATATGCCGCCCTTCTCCCTGAGGACTCAGGGCGGCTCACAACAATAAAAATTAAAAAACATAGAGTAAAAAATTTAAAAAAGAATTAAACAATAGATACAATAATTACGAGACAATTTAACCCAGTAAAAAGCCTAATTAAAAATCGTAGTCAGTCCAGACCCACTTGTTGGAACAACCAGGTCTTCAGGTCACGGCATTTTTTTTAGCATTATTTTTTTATCTTTGTATTTTAAATTTAATAATAACAATAATAATTTCTTCTTGCATTCTTAAAGCTATCCTTGCCTTTAATCTTTGCTTACTTTGCTTAGTCTCTCTTTATATCCTTCAATGTGTTCTACAGAGAGTAATACTGAGAAAATCTACAGAACTCTTGCAGTGAAACTTAAGATCTTCACCTTAGCATAGGGTCATGTATCTGCAATGCTTGGTTAACATGACACATGCTATTAATATGTCATATTTGAGGAAACAGTAAGCAAGCATGAGGATAGTGAGAGAATATGACTGTAGTCCTCAGACACGTGGAAGCAGCTCTCATGTACATTATTTGAAAAGTATAACAAGCCAACTGTCAGAATCCATTTATATCATATTCATAAATGGAATGTTTCAAACATTATCCCATGGATTCTGCCATCTCCCGAAGAGAAGAGGATAGATGTGTATTGAACCGGCAATAGGCATTTCAAAGGAAAGGAGAAGCCTTTTGAACTGGGGAAACAAAAGGGGGGGGCTAGCATCTGGCTTTTGTCACGGAAGACAGCAATAAACAAAAGGGTCCTAACTTCCTTTTTCCCACGAGATGGATGATATGAGAGGAAGGATGGGGGACTGACCAAATGGGGATTAAGGGGGGTTAAACCGGGAACTCTTTATAAGGGTTTACTTCGTGGAAATATTAAGTCCTGTCTCGCCTCCTACAACCAAGCATGTCATAGTAAAGATTCCTTTTGGACTAAGATTTGGCTCCAAGAGTTTTGTCTTCCTAAGACGTGGTTTGGGGTGGGTCCTGACATTAGACAGGACTTCCACTGAAAGTCAACCTGGGAAGAGGAACCTTACCGGGGGACTTTGCAAATAAATAGGATGTCTGACAATGAAGCAAGAAGGGAGGGAAGCCCCACGGAGAAGGAGCCTTCCTCCCAACCGAATTCCCAGAAACATTGGGAAGCTGAAGCGTCATATTCCTCCTGGGAGGAAACGGCGGAGCAGCACGAACGAAAACCCCGGTGGTCGATGGGCGTTGGAAGGAAGAGTGAGTGGGAAAAGGCTTCGAGAGAAGTGACCCTGAGACAGAGCGACCACCAACCGGAATGGAAACAAGAGATGGAGAACTCCCTGCACGCCAGTGAGGAAGAGCGGATTCTGGAAAAAGCTATTGACTTGATGAAAACAACCCTGAGCTCACTAAGGGAGGAGAGAGCTGGAAACCGCAACCGACACAACACCTGGGATTGCAACTGGAGGGGTAACGGAAGGGATCCAACACCTGAAACCCCAGGGCCGTCCAATGGAACAGGAGCCGCTGACTCAGTGGTACCCACCCCCCCAGACCCACAGATGGGGATCGAGATGAGGAGCGATACACTCTGCGGCGCAGACAACGATCCAGCCAAAGATTCCCACCCCTGGAAGCAAAATTCAAGGGGGAGCCATCACGACTGGGATTTTTCCTAACCCAAGTCCTCAGCTACATGGAAGAGTACGGACGGGACATCCCCAGTGACAAAACACGCATCCGAATTGTGCAATCTGCCCTGGACAGGACGGCTGCAGACTGGGTGGTGAACCTGCATGACTCCAACGCCCAAGAACTCAACGACTTCAACCGATTCATGTCATCCTTGAGGCGACAATTCGAGGACCCTTTGGCTGACCGGAAGGCCCGGGAGAGAATCAAGACGGTGAGGCAGGGCAGGAGAACAGTGGCTGAATATACCCAAGAATTCCGAGCCATCGCCAGCAAGCTGAACTGGCCAGAAGACATCCTCCTCAGCCATTTCAAAGATGGTCTAAACTACGACCTGTATGACGCTTGCCTGCCTCGGGGAGACCCCTACCATCTTGATGACTGGTATGTCCTGGCAGAGGAAGTGGAAATAGACCTATTGAAGGGACAACGCAGAGGAAAACCATGGGGCCACCCGCCACTCGAGCAAACACGTGAGGGGGAAAACCCACCGGCCACGGCTAAAAAATCAAAGGGATGTTTCAATTGCGGGAGAGAGGGCCACCGTGCTGCAGAATGTCGTTCGAAAGCCCCTCCACGCAAAACAGAGGCACCATCTTCCAAAAAGCTGGGGAAGTCTCAAGGCAACCCAAAAGAATCTTCCATGAAGGGGACAGAGGCTGTAGAGTCCACAATTCCTGCCAAAACCTGGGATTGGACTCCGGCCTACACTGCAGGGGTGGTGGACACCTCGGAAGACAGCTCAGAGGGAGAACCTTTGGTAAGTGGACCTCTTCCACCCATACTTAAGACAGTGACTATATTAGCTTCCTCTGCACCAAAAGCCAATGAAATAAAAGCTCTGATAGACTCTGGTTGCATCCGCTGCCTTATCAGCCCAACGCTGGTGGAGGAACTGAGCATCCCAGTGAGGAGGCTAAAACAACCAATCTCCTTCAGTCAATTAGACGGGTCTATAGCAGGGGGGGGACCAGCTACCCTAGCCACTCTACCACTCCACATGTCCCTGGGGTCCCATGAGGAAGACATAACATTTATAGTGGCCCCAGGCATGGAATACCCAATGATTTTAGGACTGGAATGGCTGAAGAAATGGAACCCCAGGATAAACTGGAGGACTGCAGAACTCAACTTCCCAAAAGGGGAACAGGAAAACATAAAACCCCCAAACACCCCCCAACCCAGAGGGGGGAAACAGCAGCAGTGGGGAAAGAGAAGGGGCTAACAGAGATACCGGAGGAATACAGGGACCTGGCTGAGGTTTTCAGTGAGGAAAGAGCAGATGAGCTCCCCCCCACCGCCCCACAGACTGCACCATAGAATTCAAACCTGGGGCAAAACTCCCAAAACCCAGGATGTATGCCATGAGCCCAAGGGAAATGGCAGAAATGGAAAGATTCATAAAGAAAAACTTAGAAAGAGGATTTATTGAGCCCGCCAAACCCAAAGTAGCCGCCCCGGTTCTGTTCAGGGAGAAGAAGGATGGCTCTTTTCGCTTGTGCGTAGATTACCGAAACCTAAATACAATTAGTGAATGTAATCTGTACCCCCTTCCCCTAATGAAGGATATGCTATCCCACCTATCGAAAGAAAAGATTTTTACCAAACTAGACCTGAGGGAAGCATACTACCGTATTAGGATTAAGGAAGGAGACGAATGGAAAACTGCATTCAACTGCCCAATCGGGTGCTATCAATTCAAAGTATTGCCATTCGGACTGCAAGGGGCCCCTACAGTCTTTATGCAATTAATTAATGACGTACTGAGAGAGCACCTATATAAGGGGGTCCTGGTTTACCTCGATGACATCCTTATCTTCACAGAAACCAAAGAGGAACATATCAAACTAGTCAGAGCAGTCCTGAAGAAATTGCGAGCTGCCCATTTATATGCTAAATTATCGAAGTGTGAATTCCATCAGGAAAAAATCGACTACCTGGGATATCGCATATCCCCAGAGGGCATCGAAATGGACCCAGAGAAGGTCAGGGCAGTACTAGAGTGGGCACCCCCCCGCACACGAAAGCAATTACAAAGTTTCCTGGGGTTTGCAAATTTCTATCGCCAATTCATCCCCGCATTTGGCCAAATAGCCATGCTCCTCACAAATTTGTTGAAAACGAAGGGGGGGTCACCCGTGAAACCCAGCCAGCCTCTAAAATGGTCAATGGAATGTCAAGCAGCATTTGAGAGGCTAAAGAGACTCTTTTCTGCGGAACCTGTACTTAAACACCCAGATCCCAACAAACCTTTTGTAATACAGGCAGATGCGAGCGACGTAGCAGTCGGAGCCGTATTACTACAGGAAAATGATGAGGGGGCGTTGCAACCTTGCGCATATACATCCAGGAAACTTACAGAAACTGAACAACAATGACCAATATGGGAGAAGGAAGCATTCTCATTAAGGTGGTCATTATTAACTTGGCATCAATTTTTGGAAGGAAATAAAATACCTTTCCAGGTCTGGACTGACCACAAAAATTTAGAAGCACTAAAAACGCCCAGGAAGCTCACTCCTAAGCAAGCCTGCTGGTCCCAACACTTTCACCGATTCAATTTCACTCTCAAACACTTACCGGGGGAAAGAACTTCCTGGCAGATGCATTATCCCGCATGCCCCAATATAACAGCACAAGAGTTACTGACTTTAAACCACTTGTATCGAAACAACAACTGGCAGCACCAGTCACCACCAGGGCACAAGAAAAAATGAAGCCGAAGGTAGATAGCCAAACTGGAATAGAATTCAGGAAATCTTTGGAAAGTGATGAATGGTTCCAGAAAAATAAACATGTGTGCACAATTAAAGATGGACTGCCATTGGTGGGGGAGAAGCTATATATACCGGCCACACAGAGAATCAATTTCATGCAACTGTGCCATGATACAAAATCAGCAGGACACTTTGGCTTTGTAAAAACCTTACACTTAACTAAAAGGCAATTTTGGTGGCCATCTATGAAAAAGGACATAGAAAACTATGTGGGTAGTTGTCAAATTTGCGCAATGGCCAAGAGGTTACAAGGGAAATCGCCAGGACTGTTACAACCAGTGGCGAATCCCTCAGCCCCATGGAAAGAAATAGCCATGGATTTTATTGTGGAACTACCAGAAAGCAACAGAAACACCGTTATCTGGACTGTTACTGATCTGTTCTCTAAGCAAGTCCATTTCATACCTTGCCCAAAAATTCCAACTGCAAAAGCATTAGCAAAACTTTTTGTACAACATATTTACAGATTGCATGGGGTACTACAACGCATCATATCTGACAGGGGGGTGCAATTTACCTCAGCATTCTGGAAGGAATTTTTATCTCTGTTAGGAACTACCCAAGGACTGACATCTAGTCATCATCCTCAGGGTAACGGGCAAGTGGAAAGGGCTAACTCTGTACTTGAGCAATATTTAAGATGTTATGTACATTTTCAGCAGAACAATTGGACAGACCTGCTGCCTTTTGCAGAAGTGGCATATAACAACGCAATTCACTCCAGCACAGGTTACACTCCTTTTCAAGTAGCCACAGGCCAGAGCTTCAACCCCATACCTGATCTAACTCCAAAAGAACCGGTAATTCCAGAACTAAAGGAATGGATTGCTCAGTTACAATACACCTGGCCTATTGTCAGAAAAGCATTAACAGAGGCTAGATTAGCACACAAGACACAGGCAGACAAGAAAAGAGCCGATCCCACACCGTTCAAGGTGGGAGAGATGGTATATCTGTCTACAAAATATCTTAAGTCTCTCCAACCCTGTAAAAAACTAGGACCAAAATACATTGGACCTTTTCCAATTAAAAGAATCATAAACCCAGTAACAGTTGAATTAGAACTACCTAAAAATCTTAGATGAATACACCCAATCTTTCACTGCAGTCTAATAAAGAGAGAACAACAATCTCCCCTACGAACAAAAATTCCACCACCACCACCTCCCATCATGGTGGAAGGAGAACAACATTTCGAGGTGAAGGAAATTCTGGATTCCAGGAAACATCATGGAACAACTCAATATCTAGTGGCTTGGAAACACCTCCCCTCCTCAGAAAATGAATGGGTCAGCAAACACCACGTTAAAGCACCAAAGCTGCTTAAGAGATTTCATACAGAATATCCAAACAAACTGAGTTAACATTTACACATGTTTTTTTCCTTCTCTTTTCTTTTCTCCCCCTACAGATGGACACATCTTTTTTCTAAGGAGAGCGGACTGTCAGAATCCATTTATATCATATTCATAAATGGAATGTTTCAAACATTATCCCATGGATTCTGCCATCTCCCGAAGAGAAGAGGATAGATGTGTATTGAACCGGCAATAGGCATTTCAAAGGAAAGGAGAAGCCTTTTGAACTGGGGAAACAAAAGGGGGGGCTAGCATCTGGCTTTTGTCATGGAAGACAGCAATAAACAAAAGGGTCCTAACTTCCTTTTTCCCACGAGATGGATGATACGAGAGGAAGGATGGGGGACTGACCAAATGGGGATTAAGGGGGGTTAAACCGGGAACTCTTTATAAGGGTTTACTTCGTGGAAATATTAAGTCCTGTCTCGCCTCCTACAACCAAGCATGTCATAGTAAAGATTCCTTTTGGACTAAGATTTGGCTCCAAGAGTTTTGTCTTCCTAAGACGTGGTTTGGGGTGGGTCCTGACACCAACGCTGATGATTGTCAGTCAGTCATGAATGAATGAATGAATGATAAAACTTGTATGCCACCTGACTGTCAATGACTCTTGGTAGCTCACAATATTTAAACAAAAAATTACAATAAAATGCACCTGATTTAAATTCAGGACTTGAGAGTTGGGCAATCTTCTGGGTTTTCCGCACTGGTTTGTGTCCTTTTTTCTCTTTTCTTTCAGTAGGTATCTTTATTGCAGGCAAATCCTCTTCTGAAAAATGTGTTGAAGAACCATTAATGCATCAAGGAAACTCCCATCAAAACTACAGGAGGATATTATAGCAACTATTATTAATTTTCAAATCAGAACTCATTGAAACAAGGTATGAATTAAGTTAAAGAATTTTTTTCTTTATATATATAAGAATTCTGAGAAACAGGGCTTCAAAGTATTAATTACAGGCTCATGGGTTAAGCACTGCTTTTCATGTAAATACTCACAAAATTACTCTGGCTATTTACCTGCCAATTGGAATTCTAAATCTCGACAAAACTCTCTACTGAGGTTCAGAAATTCGTCTTCACACCATACCTTTCCATCAGGAGTACGAATTTTGGCTTCTGATGGATTGAAACCTAAAAGAACAATACACTTAACTTTAGCAGATTAAAATACTCATGACGTTCTATTGAGGAAGTTAGTTTTATCTTGCGCATCTGATATATTGGTTATCAAATACAAAGCTATTTAGATTTCGAGTCTCTACTACCTGAAAGTAGCTGAGAAGTTTCTGTCTAAAAACATTCAATATTAAAAACAAAGATAAAAAACAAAATGAAGTATAAATTCCCAATCCTTATGCACACAATTAACAAATCTTTACAAAACCATTAGAATACAACCACTATATTATACATCTGTGGTCCACTTGTAGCCAATTATTTGTTACCAGTTCCATGTTCAGCTACCAATTCCGGAAAAAGTTTTCTAGGTGAAGTAGTAGTACACATTAAAAAAACCCTGCATATAATTCAACAACAAATACTATTCACAAAGAGTTTGTCACAATATATTATTGACAAAAAAGAGGAGAAAATATATGATGTTAGACAACAGATTAAAGTTTGGAAGGTGGAAAAAAATTAAAAACTTTAATTTTGAAATAATGTTAGGTGGGTTTTTAATCGATCCCAAGAAGGGAACAGTGGAAATCTTAGCCTTTATTACATAACCCAGAGATTTTTTCCCATATATACATTTTCTTTAGAAACTATGTACCTTTATAGGAGGGAGCCATTGGTCCTTTTGCCACTTTTCTGACTTTAGGAGTCACTATATTTTCAGGAGCTGCAACAGTTATAGGATGATCAGAATGCTCAGGATCATGTCCTCTGGTAGTCAGTTCTTCTGGACACTCCCATCGCTTTCTAATTCGTTCTTTCAGTTTTTCCAGTTTATCATCATGCTGATGCTGCTTTAAAATATCTAATCTATGGGCACTTGAAGAAGCAGAAGATTCTACCAATTGTAATACTTTTAGTTCATTTTGGATTAATGAACTTGGAGATATTTTTGTATACTCATTGTTTTGTTCTGATAGACGAGGACTCAGAGTGGTTTAACAATGAACGAGTTTATTGAATACACAAAGTCAACTGTCAACTGTCAAATGTTGCAACCTTATATAGGGGTAGCGTTTGAACTGTAACCAATCGATGGAGCTTATTTTCCTGCTCCTAGGTTATTGCAACCAATGATTGCACCTGGATTTCCCGCTCAAAACCCTGCTATTCTGCAATCAGATAATTCCCTTATTAATAACTATTTACATACACAACACCCCTTACCCCCCAGTTGTTGTTATTTCTTTACAAAGTCCATTAAATATTTTGGTGGCCTATGTATTCTAGAAGGGTATCTATTACTCTGACTGCTAGGGCCCCCTTTTCCTGATTGACTGCTTGGCTGCTTGTCTGTGTTGGACCTAGGCTCTGGGTTACTCGACTCTGATGTTTCCCTGTTGCTGTTTTGTGCATTGGTTTGTGTTTGATACTCAGTAGTCACTGGCCTACCTCGCAGGGGTACCTCCCAATCTATTTGACTAGATTGTTGTTGTGGGGTTGCAGGGGAAGAGATGTTTTGCCATTCCTCTACCACAGTCTCTGGCATGTTGTTATTACTGAATCTGGATGTACTTTTTTCCCCAATTGTGCTTTGGCCCCCCTCTACTGGCAAGCACCCACTGGATCTCTTCCTCAGCTGATCTGTGTGTCTTTTACAGATCCTATTCCCTTCCCCCTCAATAGTGTACGGCAGGGGGCCTAAAATTTCAGTCACCACCCCTGGAATCCATTTGTCCCCTTGGGCGTAGTTCCTGGCCCAGATCAAATCCCCCACTTTAAATGTTCTGTTAGGAATGTCCAATTCAGCGCTTGGAAGAAGTCTGTCAGGGTGTAATCTGTCCAATTTGGTGGTTAGTCTCCTTCCCCACCTCATTTCAGCTGGACTTTTCCCTGTAGCAGAACATGGGGTCGTATGTTGGGCCAACAGGAACTCGGCCAGTCTCTGATGCCAGTCACCTCGAATGATTCTTTTTAAGGCGTCCTTCGTGGTCCTCACATTTTGTTCAGCCAAGCCGTTGGTGGATGGGTGGAAGGGTGCTGATGTCCTGTGCTTAATCGAGTTGGCCTTGAGGAAATACTGAAATTCAATAGATGTGAATTGTGGCCCATTATCAGACACGATTAAATCCGGCAACCCATGAGTGGCAAAGAGGCCCCTTAATGCCTGTATGGTTCTACCTGAGGTTGCTGAACTGACTGGTACTACCTCTAGCCATCTAGAGAAGCTGTCAACCACTACCAGAAATGTTAACCCTTGGAAAGGCCCAGCAAAGTCAATATGAATCCTGGACCAAGGATTTCTAGCTAACTCCCACTTATGCGTACGGATGTGTTGTTGTTCAGGCCTAGAGCGTTGGCACAGATGGCAATTGGCAACACATTCCTCGATGTCCTTGTCCAGTCCTGGCCACCACAAGTGACTCCTAGCCAACGCCTTCATCCGTACTATTCCAGGATGTCCTTCATGTAATTCTAGTAAAATGGCTGATTTGTGGATTCCTGGAATAACCACACGATTTCCCCAGAGTAAACATCCCAAATGAACTGAAAGTTCATCTTTCCTTCTAAAATAGGGAATGTATTTTTCATCCGGGTTGGCGTTTGGCCACCCACTCAGGACCCAGGCCATTACTCTCTTTAAAGTGTGGTCCTTATTTGTTGCCTCAGCTATGTCATTAGCAGTTAGGGGCCAATCAGGAATATCCTGTAGGGACATTATTTGTCCCACAGGTGCAGGGTCTTCCTCTGTTATGTTTAGGGGCAATCTGCTAAGGGCGTCCGCATGTCCCATGTCCTTGCCCGGTCTGTATTGGAGGGAGAATGAGTATGCTGAGAGGAAAATGGACCACCTCAGCATTCTAGGCGACATTATTTGGGGAGTCTGTTTATCTGTGGTAAACAGTCCCAACAGGGGCTTGTGGTCTGTCAGTATAGTAAAGTTCCTACCATAAAGGTAGTCGTGGAACTTTTTGACTCCTGCCACTATAGCTAATGCCTCCCTGTCTATCTGAGCGTAATTCCGCTCTGCTTTGGTTAGTGTGCGTGAATAGTATGCAATTGGTCTTTGTATTCCTTGTTTGTCTAAGTGGCTGATTACAGCCCCTACACCATAAGGCGAAGCATCGCACGCCAGGTAAATTGGTTTGTTTTCTATAAAGTGGGTTACAGTTGATTTACTGGACAGAATGTCCTTTAAAGTTTGGAAACTTACTCTGTGTTTGTCCAGCCATTGCCAAGGAGTCTTCTTATCTAAGAGTCTGTGGAGGGGTTCAGCAATGGCAGCCTTGTGGGGCACAAACGTGTGGTAAAAGTTTACCAGGCCAAGGAAGGCCTGTAGTTCCGCCTTATTCCTTGGTTCTGGGGCCCATTTAATTGCTTTAATTTTGTCAGGGGTAGGGTGGATTCCATTTTTGTCAATCCTAAACCCCAAAAAATCAGTGGATTTAACCCCTATGCTACATTTTTCCCTTTTTAGTTTCAATCCAGCCCTCCTAAATCTACCCAGTACCTGTTCCAGCCGCTCTACTAACATTTCCTCATCTTTTCCAGCTATCAGGACATCATCAAAGTAAGGGCATACTCCAGGTATGCCCTTTAAGGTCCTCTCCATCACTTCTTGGAAGATGCCTGGAGCTGCTGCAATACCGAATTGCAGTCTGTGGACTCGGAACGCCCCCTTGTGGGTAACAATGGTCTGTGCCTCTGCAGCCTCTTTAGAAACAGTCAACTGTAAGTACGCATGCGCCAAGTCTAGCTTGGCAAACATGGCGCCGTCCTGGATCGTGGCAAGGACCTGCTTCACCGTCGGGACCGGGTAAGCATGCTTTTTCATTCCAATGTTCAGGGTGGCCTTGTAGTCAGCGCAGATTCTCACATCCCCATTGGGTTTGAGGGGTGTGACAATCGGCGTTTCCCACAAACCACCCTCAACAGGTTCTAATACCCCTTGGCCTACAAGCCTGTCGAGCTCGGCCTCGATTTTTTCCTTTAGGGCGAAAGGTACCCTTCGGGCCTTAAGCCTGATTGGTTTTACAGAGGGGTCTAGGTTAAATTTAATTGGGGGCCCTTTGTACCTACCCAAAGACCCATCGAATACGTCTGCAAATTCATTGCAGACTGATTCGAGGGTCTTATTTTTAATTACTGAATTTATCCCCCCGATCCAAATGCCCAGGGCAGGGAACCAGTTAACCCCTATTAACCTAGTCCTATGTCCCTCCGTGACTATTAATTCTAAGACCCCCTTAAATCCCTTAAATTTAACGCTAAGGCTGACCTTTCCTTTTATTTTTATGGGGCTTTTTTGGAAATCAGTTAATTGAATATTTGTTGAATTAAGTGGAATTTTCCTTCCACTTATTTGTTCTATCCTCTCAAGGGTTTCAGTGGAGATTATTGACACTGAAGCCCCTGAGTCTATTTCCATTCTGCAAGGGACCCCTTGCAGGTGGACTGTGATTTTTAATTTTCCTCCAGGAAAATTGTAACCCTTTCCCTGTCTCCTCCGGCTGACATGCGCCACCTCCCCTAGATTTGGAATTTTAACCCAGGGTTTAGGGGTCTCCTTGCCACTTAAACAAGGGGTTACCTTACCCTCGGCCCACACATCGACTTCGTGGAGGCGGTTGTCACGAACACGGCTCCTACAGATGGCCTGGATGTGGCCGGTCTTGCCGCATGCCCTGCACTTTGCGGTACGGAATCGGCAAGAGGCGCGGGGATGGTTGCCTCCGCAGCTGCCACACCGGTTCTGGTTGTCCGTGTCGCGCGGTCTGGTTGTGGTGTCCCGCCAAGGTCGTTGTGTCGCCGTCGCTTGTCTTTGCGGAGTTGCGGGTTGTTGACGACGGGCAGGTTCAGGCCCTTCACTTCTGGGTTGTCTTGGTGCCAATTTTCCGAACCGCCTGGAGATTTCAGCTATATCTTCTTCCCACTGCTGGTCCGCCTCCCCGCAGTCCACATAGCCCTCTTGATTGATCTCGGACGCCGCTGCCATGCTGCTGCGGGGGGGGTCGCGATACCCGGTGGACTCGTACGTTAGAAGTTCGTCGATCACTTCCTGCAGATCGCCAGTGGGTTTGGCTATTATTCTGTTTTGAAGCTGCTCATCACGCAAGCCCAGTACTACTCGGTCCCGAATTCTTATTTCTAAATTATCGTATTTACATCGTACTGCGGCTTCCCTGACGGCAGCGACAAATTTTTGTATGGATTCTCCCGGTCTCTGGTTTCTCTTCTCAAATATGCGCCTCCAGAAGAGTTCGGACCTCCTTGGTGTAAAGTGGACCTTTAGTTTGGCTAGGAGGTCGGCGTAAGGCACGCTTGAGACTGGTTGCGGTTGACACAGTCCGACAGCGATTCTGTAGACCGGTGTGCCACAAATCGTCAATAGCGCTGCCGCTTTTTTACAGTCGTCTGTGATTCCATTCACTAACAGGAACCCTTCAACTTGTCCTATGTATTCTTCCCAATCCTCGGGAAAGTTTGGGTCGAATTCCTTCAATGACCCAATTTGCGCCATTCGGAGAATTTTTTTTTCTGCCGCGGCCACTCGGTTGACTGTGACTCGTTCTGACTCTGCCGCCTTTGCGTGACGATTCCGCCAATTCTCTGGTCTTCTGTCTATCCCACCCTCGTCGCCAATTGTTTTGTTCTGATAGACGAGGACTCAGAGTGGTTTAACAATGAACGAGTTTATTGAATACACAAAGTCAACTGTCAACTGTCAAATGTTGCAACCTTATATAGGGGTAGCGTTTGAACTGTAACCAATCGATGGAGCTTATTTTCCCGCTCCTAGGTTATTGCAACCAATGATTGCACCTGGATTTCCCGCTCAAAACCCTGCTATTCTGCAATCAGATAATTCCCTTATTAATAACTATTTACATACACAACACTCATCGCCTTTGGATTCCTCACGTTTTTCTTCTAATTTTGTAGGATTCACCACATCTGAACTTTGCAAAGCCTTAATTGCTGGATGGTCATTCAAATAGCGAACAACAGTTTCATCTGTAGAAGATGAGCTTTTCAAATCTCTGCCATGCAAATCTGGTTCTCCTTTATCATAGATCATACCAATTCCTTCTGCTTTATTCCCTGCTTCTTTATACTTCAGACGTCTGGCCAATTGGCAAGAGGTTTTGTAAGATGGTGACCACCGAGAATCTCTAACAGAAGCACATTAAACATTAAAATGAAAACAAGAACTCTAACAAACCTATGTTTGTCATAAAACAAAAACAACTTTGAACTTGAGAGAAAGAAATAAGCAATTTGAAAATCTTTTTTTCTCCTGTCATTGAGAATGTCCTGTCATCCAGGCCTTTTCATTTTGAAACTGTAATTCTAAGCAAGATAATAATTCCTTTTTCCTCTCCAGTTCCAAGATTTCACGAACACAGAAACATGGATTGGCATTTTCACTATCAGATATCCAAAGGATCTTGGCTATAAAAAGCCAAACCAAAAAGTCCCCTTCAGTAACCTTTCTAGGTCAACAGTATGAAACAGCATAGTAACTTCCTTAATAGTCATGATATTGCAGTTCATGTAGACCTACTAAGCACATCTCTTTTCCCATATAATGAGCTAAAACAAGAATGCTCCCTCACTTTCCGATAAGAACATAGAGGGAATGTGATACATGGTACTTGCTTCCACCAAACCAGGGAGGAGGGGAAAGCACCCTAGTCTTTGCTATAGAAAGGCAGGGGATATGATACAGGGGGAAAAACACCTTATTTCATGAACTGTATTGTTCTCCCGCATAAAATAGCATCAAAAGGTTCAAGTAGGATAATTTCCTCACTTAGTATATTTTTCCTCTCCCAAGAACCATTAACGCCTTTCCCTCACTCTTAGAATGGAGGTGATTACTGTCTTTACAATGCAGCTAGTATCATAGTAACTTGGTAAAAACATTGTCTTCCCTCCTAAATTGCAGGCAATAACACAAGCAAGAGCTCTACTTCATGAAATCTCATTAAGGTGAAACCGAAATCGTTATCAATGTCTGTTAAGTTCTTCAAAAACAGTATATAATTATGCTTACAGTTTACTTCTATAATCCCTGCAATAGTAAAATGACAAAGCTAATCAAACTCACCTGAAAGAAGCCAGGGGCTGACGAAATTCCACATGTCCATTCGGACTCACATTGCTATCCAAAGCGGTAACACGAAGAGGCTTGCAGAAACAACTTTCCTTGTTTTGACTGGAAGACCTGCACTCTGCAACAAAAATCAAGACGTCTTTCATGCATCTCTAAGGATTCAATAGGAAGTCAAGAACTATGGTAAAAATTAACATTAGATAGACTTTCAATATAATTTCAAGCTTGCGAATACCCACTGAAAAGTGATAAAAGAGCTGCATTAATTATACACAACTACACGCACAAATTTGAGACTTCATGAAATTACAAACAAGACAGTTACACAATAAAGGATAAGTTATTATGCTATATATATTGTGACTACTAGAAGTTTGTGGTAGCGGGAACACTGTTTCCAGTGTGCAAAACACTGCTTTCAAATTTAGCAATGTCTGGAACTTAAAAGACATATTTAAATTTAAAATGCTGCTCTATGCTTTACTCTACATTTGTCCAGAAGTTTGGACTCTACTCAGTTTCAATTGTTTTGCACTTCCATACTCTTACCTCATTGCAATGAAACACGATAATCAAAGGACAGGTAGCGCTTTCTTACTTACCACTTAGTTAGCAACTATTCAAAGTTCTGATGTTTCTGAAAAAATAACTTTACAACTAATTTACAACCATTTACAACGTCAGTCACATGATGATCTCTATTATAGTCAGTACATATTGTCCTGTGCCTATGGTTGACTTATGTTTATTTCCCCCCTTCTACAGTGATTGGAGAGGAAGAGATTGCAAGAGATATGTTTGCTCTTCTACATATCAAAACCAATGCAATCATGCAGGAGCTCAGGACTGGAGCAATGGTCTTCAACCTTTCTGGCTTTGCAGACCATCGGCAACGGTGGGCGAGGGGGAGAGGGGATGGTTTCACGCAAACAGCTGGTGCGCATAGCTCCATTTGCGCAAGTACTCTGTCTGCTGTGTGTGCGAGTGTAGGGAGAAACAAGTTATTTCTATAGGCCCGTGGCGAACTTATGCCACACATGCCACAGGTGGCACACAGAGCCCTCTCTGTGGGCACACATGCCATCACCCCAGTACTAGGCCTTCAGCTAAGTTTTATAAAACCTTTTTGATTTCGGCCTCCACTGCCGTGTGCAAAAAAAAAAGAGGTTCAATCAATCAATTTCAACTTCTCACCGGAAAAAAAAGATCGCGCAAAGTTGGAATTGATTGATTAAACTTTTTAGTCCCACCCAGTCTGCCGTTACCACCGCAGCCACGCCCAGCCAATGGGCCACGCCCAGCCACGCCCACCCGGCACCCGACGACATATAAGTGGGTTTTGGGTTGCAGTTTGGGCACTTGGTCTCTAAAAGGTTCGCCATCACTGCTATAGGCAATGTCTTCTTTGTCAGACAACAGAGTAAGTTGTTCGTTTTTCTAAACATCAAAATTTTTGTCTCTTTCTAGCTGGAAAGGACACTTAGTGATCACTTTGCTTAGCACTGTAGCTGTCAATCTCAATTATGTTCATTAAATGAGAACTACCTGTAATGACAAAGTATGACGCTATTCCTTCTTCCTGTTTATTTTTAATAATGCATCAATGAAACACATACAAACACAAATCAGTGCTAGCAATATTATAATAGCTAAAAGTAAAATTTCAAAGATGAAAGAACTTGGGGGGAGGGGGTCTAGTGGAATTTCATTTATTTCCAGCTACAATTAAAGTTTTTGAAACAATGGTAGGAAACATCTGAACCAAATACTTAAGAGACCTAGTCACTTTCAACTGAGGCTTGAATGTGGTTTTCTATTTTTAATTTTTATTTGCAATGAATTTTGCTGTGATAGAGTAGCTTTGTTAACCATGGTAGATAATTATAAATTCTTCTGAAGAGGGCTCCAGTAGAAAACTTCTAGTCTTATGATTTTCTCTCAAATTTATAACATTTCTGGGTTTAAAAAACAACATGACAAGTTTGGGATAAGTTCACTTATACAGAATTGGGAGCAATAGAGAAATTTCCTAGCCACATTAATGTCTTGGTGAAAGATTTTTACGCTGGTCCAGTTTAATTAGCGTGGTAACTGAAAGAGCCTCAGGACTGAACGTTATTTATAATCTTTATATTAAAAAATTAAATTTGTTTTAATTGTTTTGGTTTTTAAAACCTTAGAGTTAAAAATGAAACTATAGTAAAAAATAGTAATATATTTGTGAACCACTAACGGAAGCTTTGTTGTTAGCTGCGAAGTCGTGTCCGACCCATCGCGACCCTATGGACAACGTTCCTCCAGGCCTTCCTGTCCTCTACCATCTTCTGGAGTCCATTTAAGCTCATGCCTACTGCTTCAGTGATTCCATCCAGCCACCTCATTCTCTGTCGTCCCCTTCTTCTATTGCCCTCAATCTTTCCCAGCATTAGGCTCTTCTCCAGCGAGTCCTTCCTTCTCATTAGGTGGCCAAAATATTTGAGTTTTAGCTTCAGGATGTGGCCTTCTAAAGAGCAGTCACGATTGATCTCCTCTAGGTTGACCGGTTTGATTGCCTTGCAGTCCAAGGGACTCACAGGAGTCTTCTCCAGCACCATAGTTCAAAGGCCTCAATTCTTTGGTGCTCAGCCTTTTACAGTTGCAAGAAAAAGTATGTGAACCCTTTGGGTTTACGTGGAGTTTTGCATGAATTGGCCATAAAATGCGCTCTAAACGTCATGTAAGTCACAACAATAGAAAAACACAGTCTGCTTAAAATAATACTACACAAACATTAGCTGTTGTCATGTTTTAATTGAACATAAGATGGAAACATTCACAGTGCAGGGTGGAAAAAGTATGTGAACCTTTGGACTTAATAACTGGTTGACCCTCCTTTGGCAGCAATAACCTCAACCAAACGTTTCCTGTAGTTGCAGATCAGACCTGCACAACGATCTTGTTGTGATTCAGGGTCAGCCTGTGGGTTCGGCAGTTGGGTCGGACGATTCAGAGGAGGAGGAGGGGGGTGTTGGAGATGTTGTGGAGGGTGTTGGAGAGCTTGCTGATGAGAGCCCTCAGCCAGGCCCCTCCCACCTGGTTACGACGCAGACCCAGCTGTGTGAGCCTGACAGCGTGGATGAAGATGACCCACAGCTGGCCCTGTTCAAGGACGCCCGATGCAGGAGGCAGTCAATCAGGAGTAAACAGAGGAAGGCAATGGGGCACCTCGGAAGGAGGCAGAGAGAAGCCACGCCCTGAACTGTTTAAAAGGGGAATGCGTGGGAGGGCTGGTTTGCTGAAGGCAACTGTTTGAATAGCTCCTGTTTCATGGTTCGTGTCTTGTTTTTGCTCTGTTTGCTTTTGTGTCCATAAATTTGGCAGGCTTAGTTCTAGCCTCTTGCCTTCTTGTAAAGGGGTTGTCCCTGCCTTTTCTGCAGGGCCGGTAGTAGGCTGGTACAGAACAGATCTGGAGTAATTTTGGACCACTCCTCTGCACAAAACTGTTTCAGTGTAGCAATATTCTTGGGATGTCTGGTGTGAATCGCTCTCTTAAGGTCATGCCACAGCATTTCAATCGGGTTGAGGTCAGGACTCTGACTGGGCCACTCCAGAAGGCGTATTCTGTTCTGTTGAAGCCATTGTTTTGTTGAATTACTTGTATGCTTTGGGTCATTGTCCTGTTGCATCACCCATCCTCTGCGGAGCTTCAGTTGGCGGACAGATGGTCGTACGTTTTCCTGCAAAATGTCCTGATAAACTCTGGAATTCATTTTCCCATCAATGACAACAATCCGTCCAGGCCCTGAGGCAGCAAAGCAGCCCCAAACCATGATGCACCCTCCGCCATGTTTTACAGTGGGGATGAGGTTTTGATGTTGGTGTGCTGTGCCTTTTTTTCTCCACACATAGTGTTGTGTGTTTGTTGTGGCCCCGACCCCTGCGCCTGTCTTAACTGAGGATGAAGACTCTGAGGATGATGGGGAGGAACTGGCAAGGCCTCCCTCTCCAGGGCCCTCCTCTCTGGCAAGGCCTCTGTCTCCATCGGGAGGCCGAGAGGAGCAGCCGGTGCTTGAACAGCTGCAGCAGTCTAGCAAAGATGAGTCATGGCTAGACCCTCGAGAAAGACGCAGGGCCAAGCGTCTGCAGCAACGTAGGTTGGGAAGGAGGGTCAGGGAGTAGCTGAGTCATTGAGCCACACCCATTGAGCCACACTCCATAAGGTATATAGGGGGTGTGGCTGCGCTCCGAACTTTATGACAAAAAATAGTTTCAACAACTTCGGGTCACATCTTTGGGAACTCTGCTTCTTGTTTGAAACCTTGGTCTGCATTCTTGGCAACGCTTCTGTACATCTGCTAATGAACTCTTTGCTTGGACGTTATCTCATTTCAGCTGAAGTTTGAGGTAACGAGCTTATGTTGCTGCCAAGACCTTATCAGTAGGCAATTAATTAAAGCCTGTATTAACTCTTGCGAGTCGTGCCTGCTTGTCTGTCTGTGCTCCGGGAGGGGGGAACAGAACAACTTGTTCGTCACCCCAACAGACAGACCATCTTTTACCTAAGATGGACCAACAACAGCAGTAGCAGCAGCTGCAGCAGCTGCAGGCAGACAATCCAGTACGTAATTAATTATAAATCATGAAATATAATACATTGTTTTAAGAAACCAAAGATTAAAGTTCTAATTTAGGATAAATATTAGGAACTATGGTTAACACAGTATGAAGCTAATGATGAACTCAAATGGCAAGATAACTACAATACCGTGCAGCTTCTTCCTAATGTCAACATAGTTCAGGGGCAAAAGCGGCTTCAATTTATGACACATTTTGGATAGAAAGTAAGAACAGAAAACAACTAATGCTGCTCATTTTCTGTTTTTCGCTGAACAGTTGAAATGGAACAAACAATAGCAGTGATGTCAGCATGACCTATTCCAATTCCACCATTCCATTCTATGACAGGACGTTGGTGCTCTCTGAGCTTGCTTGTTTTCTTGCAGATGTTTCATTACCCAAACTAGTTAACATCATCACTAAGGAATGAAACATCTGCAAGAAAACAACCAAGCTCAGAGAGCACCAAGTACCCCACATTTCAGCTCTGAGCTATAAATATTCTCCTTTATTAATCTATTCTGTTTATACAAATGTTTACTTACCTTAGCAATAGTTCTTAACATGTACAACCATAGCCTATCTCCCGTCTTCAAATGTCAGAAGTGGCACATTGCAGCATGATTACTCAAGGGACCACTTTTGTATTCATACCTAAGCATTATGAGTTTGGGCAAACGTAGAATCAGTCTAAACCTAAGAACCTCTGTAAGCTGTGCATAATCACTGCAGGCAATTCCCATCTTTCCTCTCAGTTCCCACTACTAAAGTGTCCCTTATAAAGCTTAATAGAGGGGGGAACAGAGAGTATATGGACCGCTCAAAAAACTATAATTAAAGGTAAAG
The DNA here is from genome assembly GCF_947247035.1 of Vipera ursinii. NCBI lineage: Eukaryota > Metazoa > Chordata > Lepidosauria > Squamata > Viperidae > Vipera > Vipera ursinii. The sequence goes on along the minus strand of NC_139516.1, from coordinate 109,467,398 downwards.
AGTTTATTTGTTTTACAGTCTCTTTAATAACGTAGACCACGGCAACCCGTGGTTCTGGAGCCGCATGCGAGTCTTTCAGCCTTCTCCTGCGGCTCCCAGTTTGCAGAGACACAGATAGAGGCACTTGCGCCTCTCTCTCTCTGTGTCGTTTTGTGTCTGTGTGTGTGTGCATGCCTGTGTGTGTGTGTGTGTAACTCACGCTGTTCTCCGAGAAGCTTGACAAGCTTATTGGGCAGGGCTCCTGCCTTTGCTGTGTCTCCACAGGAAGCAGCAGAAAGCAGGCAGGACAGCCAGCCCAATAAGAATGTGTGTCAGCTTGTCCGGGAACAGTGTGAAGCCAGCTTGCCAGGTGAGCAGAAGATCAGAGAGAAGGAGAGACAGAGGGAGAGAGAGAGAGAGGGAGAGGGAGAGGGAGAGGGAGAGAGAAGGGAAGCACAAGTGCCCCCCACTCTCTCTCTCTCTCACACACATACACACACACACACACACACACACACACAAACTGGGTGGGGGAAGAGGACTGGCAGACCAAGGGCAGAAAGAGAGAGGAAGGGAGAGAGAGAGAAAGGGAGTGAGCAAGAGAGAAAATATGAATGTATGTGGTTGTCTTTACTGTACTTTTAGTAAAGAATGTTTAATGAAATATTTTGATGGGTTTTTTTAATTAAGAGGTGAGGTATGGGGATAATTATGCTTTATTTAAAGATGGTAGATAAGCTACTAAAATTGTTTTTACCTGTTGGGGGTTTTTTCCCCTCTTTCTCCTGTCCTTTTCTTTTTTCCCTCAGCAATGTTTTTTTCTTTTCTGTATTTCTGTTTCTGGTTTTTATAGTTTGCACCGGCTTTTTATTTCATGAATAAGAGCAGGACTCAGACATTTGAGTATTTTATTTGAAATTAACCTTCGACCCAGCGTCTTTTTGTTTTTTGGAGTTCAAAATGCTTTTGTTGCATGCAGAAATAAAAATTTGTTTTCTTTGTAGCAGTTCATTGATTTCATAAATGCAGCACAGTATTGGTTTTTTTATACATAGCATAAAGGTAAAAAACCAATATATGCAGTGTTATCTTCATTTTAGATGTCAAAAGGGTTTTGCAGCTCCCTTTGTTTTCTTTTCAGTGGGAAATGGGTCCAAGTGGCTCTTTGAGTGTTTTAGGTTGCCTACCCCTGACCTTGGGCATGTCAATATTCTGTTTGATCAATATAGCTACCAATTTGGCTGGTGACTTCCCCAATCCTCTGCCTGGATATTCCCTAGATTCTCATAATTTAGCTGTATGTGTAGGGAAAAAGACATGGATGATCCCAAAATGGCAAAACCTAAAAGTGTTAGAAAATGGCCTCATTTGTTCCAAAACAAAGAGAGAGAAAAACAGCAACTTTGTATTAAAGTGTATTAAAGTTGTATGTATTATATATGTATTAAAAACATTCTGAGGTTCAGTATGAAAAGTACTTAACTCATAGCAGCTTGCTCCACCAGATTTGTTTAAAGTTGGCATTTACATACTAGTAAAGTCTATGTGCTAGTTATTCTGTCTTTTGTTCCTTTAGCCCATTTAGGTATAATTAATCAGCCAAGTTTACAAATATGGTTCTGTCAATCTACCTATGAGCATTTCTGATTGTATGCCAATAACTATTTTTTGTATATTTTCTGGTTAAAAGGAGCTATCTTGGTTGTGTTACACTGTGCAAACAGCAAATAAATCAAAAAAAGTTTCAAAAGAGAGTACTGGCAGACACATACTAACTGGAAGACCAAGAAACTAAAGATGAAAGGAAAAGGGGCATAAATAGGTGCATAAAGTCTTTGGAATGCCTCCTTCTATGCTTTGGAACGCTGTTTCTGCTGGGATAGATTAACAGATTTTGAATCCACTCTGATTCAATGGTTCCTCAAGTAATCCAGATTTCAAATTAAGGCATCAGTAGTCAAGCCTAGATTATTTTGTGTTCCCTGGAGAAAACTGAGGGGGTGGGGGAGGAAAAATGGAGGCAGTATGAGCCACACTGTGTTTGACAGTGGCCTATTCTAACAGTCATGTAAATCTTGGCAAAAGGGCTTTTGACATCCTATTTCCCTTTCCAAGTACATTAGTTTGACGTAACATGTGCCTCTTCACAATCCGTTTCTACCCCATAATAGAAAAAAAATCCCATACATTTGGATCTTTGTAGATTCTCGTCTCTGATGCATTTCTTGCACATAGTATGATACCTCATTTTTATGAGATGCATTCTTAATGTACAGATGTTCCGACATTTTAAATCCTGTAACAGTGCATTCAAAGAGCACTCAACAATTATTTTTTATGAGTTATAAAATAAGTTATAAGAAATGTCACAAGCATAAAAAAATCAGGTCCAGAGTCAAGCACTGAGTATCACTCTCTTTGGTACATACACTCCTAACCCTAGCTAGTTCAAGTAATGGTTTCACCAGTACATTACAGTAAGGTGGTAAGCAAGGGAGGAATCAAATGGCCCACATTATGTAAGCATTTTTTCCTATCTCTCACATATTAAAATCCTGAGAGAATCCTGAGTACCATTTACTTAGGAGCAGCTGGTGGTTTACTGAGGAAAAACAAATATAGTGGAAAAGTAGAAAAAGTATCCTAGATTAATCATTTAAGAAATGGAAATAAAAACGTAGCTGAAAAACGGGAGCATGACTCCTCAGATCTGCATGCATTAATCCAATGACAGTAGATCCATAATGAGACAAAAAGATTTAAATTACATCAGAGCGAGGAATAGATACTTGGTTGGACTGACATATACACTGTTAAGTCAGAAAACAGAGTTATAAATTACATATAAAACAAAGTAGAGCAGTTATTAAAATGAATGTTTACTAGTAACTTGAGTTTCCATCGTCGGGTACTTGGTGCTCCATCCCAACCATTTAAAAACTGCCGATATCGAAAGAACAAGTGCCAAGTATTATTGTACATACTGAATTGGCAAAAGCATGTTGGGGAAGGGGGAGCCTTTTTGGAACAAATCCAGCGTAGGAGATCCAAAGGCAGCACAGGAAGAAGAGATGTTGTGTCACTTCTCAGCCAATCTCAGGATCATACTGTACTCCGGGAAAATCATTTTGAAAAAAAATATATGATTTGATGTTAGACAAGCAACAATTTCTTTTTTTCAGTGATCTGATTGAGGAGATCAATAGTCTCTCTAATTAAGGCCTCAAAAATGCCATCTGCTAGTTGCATCTTCACATACAACTCATCTTCATCATAGTTCACCCATTGAGCCTGTTCTTCATGCAATTCTTGAACCTTAGAATTGGGGAGAAAGAAAAGTCACCACTATTAATATACTACTCTGTAAACATATATAATAAAAATTATTATTGTAAATCCATATAACCATCATTATATAAAAGCTACAGGGGTCATTTAGTTTTTCAATAACACAGGAAAGAAAAGAAAAGAAAAGAAAATGAATAATAATTCCTAGATATACGGTAATACAGTTAAACAAAAATGTAAAAATAGGACTTTATCACTATTTATGAGGTGACTAAGAGTCAACATTATACAATCTGTCCCCTGTCCAGCCCCCAGATTTCGCTGGTTCCGGGACTGCCTCTTGGCCTCAGCCTGCCGCACAAGTGTCTCTTCGAATTAGAGAAGGCCATGCTGTGTCTTTAGCCTCCAAGCTGAGTGATCAGAGGTCAAGGTTTCCCAGCTGTTAATGTCCATTCCCAAGGCCTTTAGATCCCTCTGGACAGGGGACAGATTGTACCTGCCCTCAGTGCGGAAGGGACTGCCACTCTCGAATTGGCCCTTTTAGCCACACCAGATGCTGCTTTAGGACCACTTTCCAGAGCACAATACCATAGTCTCTTGAGACTGACAGATGCCAATGAGAAGAGATTGCACATCAGGCAGGTGCAATCGGCCCAGGTTCGAATCTCAGAAGGGTATGGCTGACTGACGAGAACAAATGAGTTTGAAATGGTCATATCATTCTCCCTTTAATTCTTTGTTAGCAATCCAAAAAATTTACACAAATAATGAGTTGTCACAGTTGCGACTGCAGCTTGTGGATGGCCTTAGGTTAGGCTGATAGAGGCAATAAGGTTTGGCCTGTATTTGGGCCTGGCAAGGTATTCTAAAATACTTAACAAATACTTAACACATATCTCCCTTGCCTCTCAGCTAACAAAGCGAGAAAGAGCCTGTGGCCTAGAGGTTATATATATATATATATAATATTCTACTTAGTTTGGTTCTGATTGAAGTGGTCTATATACCCTTGTAAATAATAATAATACAAGTCTGCTTACATATCTATATCTATATCTATCTATCTATAATATATTCTGCTTAAAGACCTAAATTTGGAAATGCCTAATTTTAGTTGACATTTATCCATAGTTTATATGGATGAGTACACATAAGGAAAAATATGGTTTGCCCAATAGGGGAATGGAGTTCTTCCCATATCTACAATCCTTCTGCTTAGGAGGGCTGAAAGCAAATTTGGGAGAGAAGAACAAGCTAATATGTAAGCAACATTAGATCTAACCCATTTTTTTCAAACCATGCAGGCTGCTAGGTATTTATGCCTGACTACAACGCATAATAGAAAAAATAATTACTAACCAATATGTGATCCACTCTATCCTTTTTTTTCCGTCCAAATTTCATCATTTTCTGCCAGTCTGTTTTATTATTTGATTTCTTTCTCAAATTTAAGAGCTTTAGAACTTCAGTTGTTATAAACCCCTTGGATAAAGGAGAAATAAAAGAATAATGAATGCTAACTAAATACATTTTCTCTAGTTGCAACACCATCTTTACAAGCAGCTTTCAGGGAGACGTTTTCTAGTGAGGACACAGACATGGCATATATGCAACAGAAAACACATTGTATTGCTAGGCAATTACAACTACAGTAAAGCAACCTGGTAGCTAACTCTAGAAATATCCATGAAATTCATTATGAATTATGACACTGATTCAACTCTTGTACATTCCAGAATATGGATAAATGCAGCATCAGGCACTTTTTGGAACTATTCTCTCCCCCCCCAGACCTATTAATTCAGGGATAGCTATCATTAGTTGTTGTATAGGGAGAATTTTAATTCATTATATACAATTTTAATTCATTGTATTTTTTTAAAAAAATATTACATGTTAGATGTAGGCCTTCTTGGATGGATTTCTAACTGGAACAGTGTTAAGTATTAGTGACAGTTAAAGCCTTTCTTAGTTTTAAGAAATAGAAGCATTCATTCATATCCTATTTCAAACTAATATTTAAGCGAAATCAGCAGTAAGAAGAAACTATAGTGGAAAAATGAGAGATGGTATCACATGCACACTCATCTTGGAATATGACTGATGGCGTAAGAAAATTAGTTTTCAGATAAAAATGCATAATAAAACTCCACCAGACTTCACATTCTACCTTAAGTTCTAGAGTCTAGACCAGTAGTTGTCAGCGTGGTCTAGGGACTCCTGGGAGTGCCCAAGACCCTTTCAGAGGGTCCATGAAGACAAATAAAGCTTTTAAAATTTCTCAGTTTTAAACCTTAATACAGTAAATGTCAATAAATATAACCCATGTAAACCAAAGCTCTTTGGGGTCCTCCATAATTTTTAAGAATATAAAGACGTCCTGAGACCAAAATTCAGGGATAGCTATCATTAGTTGTTGTATAGGGAGAATTTTAATTCATTATATACAATTTTAATTCATTGTATTTTTTTAAAAAAATATTACATGTTAGATGTAGGCCTTCTTGGATGGATTTCTAACTGGAACAGTGTTAAGTATTAGTGACAGTTAAAGCCTTTCTTAGTTTTAAGAAATAGAAGCATTCATTCATATCCTATTTCAAACTAATATTTAAGCGAAATCAGCAGTAAGAAGAAACTATAGTGGAAAAATGAGAGATGGTATCACATGCACACTCATCTTGGAATATGACTGATGGCGTAAGAAAATTAGTTTTCAGATAAAAATGCATAATAAAACTCCACCAGACTTCACATTCTACCTTAAGTTCTAGAGTCTAGACCAGTAGTTGTCAGCGTGGTCTAGGGACTCCTGGGAGTGCCCAAGACCCTTTCAGAGGGTCCATGAAGACAAATAAAGCTTTTAAAATTTCTCAGTTTTAAACCTTAATACAGTAAATGTCAATAAATATAACCCATGTAAACCAAAGCTCTTTGGGGTCCTCCATAATTTTTAAGAATATAAAGACGTCCTGAGACCAAAACATCTGAGAATTGCTATCTAGGTGAACTGCACTTTATTTCTATAAATATATTTAAAGTTTAAGCTATTTATCTTATTCCTACTTTTATTTCTTCAAGATCACTTGGATCTTTTACTCGTCGAAAGTATCCAGAAATTATTCTGCTGGGTTTCATCCATAATGGCTGATTCAAATTTGGATCTTCTGCAAAGATTTCTTCAAAAATCTCTCTTGTTAAATCAAACACAACCTTCATAAAAATAAAAGAAACATTGTATTACCATTATATATTATTATAATACTATATCATTTTTCAAAGAACTAAACAAAAATATTTATGAAAGTATTTATACTGAGTACTAGCTTTGCAGCAAGTGGAATGTAATTTTGTTTCACTATTGCATTCTTTGGACCAATAATTTTTAACCCTTTCGAAAAATGCTTCCATACCCTCCTTTCTCTTTCACACTTCATTGTATCTGTCTTCCACAAGCACACCATACCTTGTTTTATACTGCATTCTATCACTAATCATGCCAGAGTCCAAAATAGCATTCCTTTTTTTAAAAAAGGTTGGGTAAATTTCCTTTATTTTCATACATTTCACAATAATCTGAGATAACTTCCCTACCTGTTTGTAGATTTCTTTACTAATGGTTTCAATGTCATCATTTTGGGGGGATTCATTCATGTCTCTGGGGTTGCTGAGGGCCTGAAGATCATGCCCCAACTTTTGGCATTTCCATAGCTTCTCAGCTGCTGCGTGCACCAACTCCTCCACCTCTTCTGCAACGTATGGTATAGCCAAAGGTTCTTCACATGGCTTTGGGGACACTTCTGGCAGTTTTATCTTAGGTAACACTGCTGATTCTTCAGCTTGGTTTTGAGGGAGCTTGTGTGAACTCAAGCCAAAATCCTCATCAAACCAATCCTGGTCATCTCCTAACACATTCAGAAACTCCCGGCTAAGTTCCAGTTCTGCCAGCCTCTTGGCAAGTTCTTCCTGTCCACTCGCACCAAATACAGGACTTTCCTAAACAATAAGAAAGCAATTATTACTTAGAACCTTAAATATTCCCTGCACTATGTTCCTGATTTTGATATGTGTTATCCATGAATGCTTTAATATTTAATAACATATAATCATATTTTCGGTTGTTAAAACTCTTTTTTGTTCTTAGAGTGCAAGAAAGTGAGATATAGAGAAAGTCTAATGGCTTTTTCTAGGAGAGCTCCTGAGGTACGCGACCATATAGACCAAGTAATTTTGCCACCTCTTCTTAATCTCTTCTGCCTCTGATAGGTCCCTGCCATTTTGGTCCTTTATCATGCCCATTTTTGCATTAAACGTTCCCTTCATCTCTCCAATTTTCTTGAGGAGATCTCTGGTCCTCCCTATTCTATTGTTTTCTTCTATTTCTTTGCACTGTTCATTTAAGAAGGCATTCTTATCTCTTCTAGCTATTATCTGGAATTCTGCATTCAATTGGGCGTATCTTTCTTTTTCTCCATTGCCTTTTGGTTCCCTCCTTTCCTCAACTATTTGCAAAGCTTCCTCAGACAACCATTTTGCTTTCTTGCATTTCTTTTTCTTTGGGATGGTTTTGGTTGCTACCTCTTGTACAACGTTGCGAACGTCCGTCCATAGTTCGTCAGGCACTCTGTCTATCAGATCTAATTCCTTAAATCTATTTGTCACCTCTACTGTATATTCAACAGGGATATGATTTAATTCATACCTGAGTGGCCTAGTGCTTTTCCCTACTTTCTTCAGTTTAAGCCTAAACTTTGCAATGAGAAGCTCATGGTCTGACCCACAGTCAGCTCCTGGTCTTGTTTTTACTGACTGTATAGAGCTTCTCCATCTTTGGCTGCAAAACACATAGTCAATCTGATTTCTGTGTTGACCGTCTGGTGATGTCCATGTGTAGAGCCGTCTCTTGGGTTGTTGGAAAAGAGTGTTTGCTATGACCATCGTATGTTCTTGACAAAAGTCTATCAGCCTGTGCCCTGCTTCATTTTGTACTCCAAGGCCAAAAGTGGCTGTTATTCCGGTTATCTTTTGGCTTCCTACTTTAGCATTCCAATCCCCCATGATGATAAGGACATCTTTTTTTTGTGTTAGTTCCATAGTCAGGTTTAGTATTGCATTAAAAAAAAATCACTTCATCTCCTTTATCCATCCAGTCTTTCAATAACACAGATTATGTCACCATGGTATTTGGAGATTAGGACCTTTCCTAATGAACAATTCAACAGAGAAAACTACAGTTTAGCCCCCATTCAGTGAAGCTGAGAAGTAAACTATAAAAAGTGTGAACTGTGAGTGCATCTCTTCCACCTATTAATAATATTTTTTTTACATTTTTAACAAAATTAACATGTTATATTACAATAAATACACACTGGACATTTTATCTGACTTATTAGTAATGTTAATATAATATTTAAATTAAGCCTTTAATTTAATTTCAAAGAATGGCAAATGGATCCTCAAATTCACTTACCGGTTTTCCAGGAGAAACAGCAGATTCCAGTTCTTGTGTATAAACTATTTCTTCAGTTATTGTGTGATCTAGGCTTCCAGGCTCACCTTGAATCTCAGAAACCTTTGATGGAGCAGACTCAACAACTAGATTGCTCAATTCTTCTGGGACAGAGCTTTTGCTATTTAGACGAGAACAAGGTGGCATTGAAGAGTCTTCCTCACTGGCTGTCTCTGAGAGAGAAAAATGGAAAAGGATCAACTCCTCAATTCCCAGCACTTCACTGACAGGCTTTTAAAAATATTTTAATACATGCTTACAGTCACATTAAAAATTAAATACTCCCCACTGATGTTTTTGGCTTTTTAAACATATTTCAACATACAGTATTTTTTATAATATTTTATTAGTTTTCTAAAGCAATATGGTGACTAGGTTAATCAATAGTTCAATAACATACATAAATCTTTAGTATAAATCTTAAGTTACAACATCAATTATTTCCTCTCTTTTTCTCTTAATATCTACTATCTCATATTAGGTAAATACAGTTCTTATTATTAACTAAGTAAAAACATCTTTGTTATATTTACAATTTTTAGCTTATTACATATATTGTGTTTCCATTCAATCCTTAAATACAATCAATGTCCTGTTATTGCTTTTTTTCCCAAGCTTTAATTTTTAATCAATATTCAAATTAACATTTGGTATTTATAATTTCCAAGCTTTAGGTAACCAAAGTTTCTCTTATCTCAACTTCTTCCTTTTTCCCTTTTCATAACAAAATCTAATATTCCAAGTACACATCTTATCTATTTGAATATAGTCTTGTTCTGTTTTCTAAAAGTTATCTATTTTCCATCATATTAAACAATCTAATTAATAATACAGTATCTCACCTAATAAATCAAAACCATTATATATACTGTCTGGGTTAACCAATAAATCAGTAATATACATAATTTTTTCATTTATGTCTAATTTTTAAAAGCTCAAATACTCCCTCTCTTTTTCTGGTAATATTTATTATTGCATGATGGGCAAGCAGAATTCTTATTTTCAACTGATTTCCAAATATTTTATATTAGGTGACCAAAATTTCCCTTATTATTCAATTATAATGTAACTTTATTTTCTAAAAAATATTTATTTTCCACCATATTTAATCCTCTAATTAGTAATATGAAATCCCCTCTAATAAATCAAAACCTTTATTTTCTTCTGCCTTATTCTGGCTTTCTTCCTTTGCCAACTAAACTTCCATGTCAGTTCTTTTGAGTCATCAAATAATCCTCTATCTATCTATCTATCTATCTATCTATCTATCTATCTATCTATCTATCTATCTATCTATTATTATTGGAATAAGAAAGACCATTTGGTTGCAGGTTTTTTGGAATAACTAGCCCAGGGGTAGACAAACCTGGCTCTTTTATGACTCGTGTACTTCAACTGCCAGAATTCCTGAGCCAGTATAGCTGGCTCAGGAATTCTGGGAGTTGAAGTCCACAAGTCATAAAAGAGCCAAGGTTGTCTACCCCTGAACAAGCCCATTTGAATTTATTAGATTGCCTCCTGATTACTCCAATTTCCCACAATTGTCCTGATAGGTTTATCTTCCCTTCAATCTGTTCTTCGTTTCTCTCAAATTTCTTCTGATTTTTATAAAAAGTCTTTTCCATTTTCAGAATTGTCATTCCCTTTTCTGATTTTTCTGTTGGCTGGATCTGTTGGTCAATTGAGTCCTCTGTCTTAGTGTTTAGTTGTTCCACTTCTCCTGTTATTTTCTGCATTGTTAGTTCTATGGTTATAGTCAAAATCTGGGTTTGCATATTTAAGCTGGCATCTTGTTCTTTTATGTTGCAGCTTATTTTGGCACAAGCTGAAAGAATGGTTTTGTATATTGATTTCAACATGGAAAGGACCCATATTCTCTTGATAGTATGAAGACTTTAGAATCAAACGTTAAAAATAGTTTTTTTGTTTTTTATAGCTAGGTATGGGACATCTATTCCACATGTTATAGGTGGTCTTTATAGTAGAAATTGTTTGTCAAGTAAGAGTATATAATCCAAAGTATTCCATCATCTCGTATAATAACTTATGCTTCTCATGTAAAGAAATAGGAAAGCAAGTCTCCACATATACCTCTGAAAGTCAGTAAAAGTTTACATTCATAGTTCAAACAGGCCGGATATGCTGCCCAGAAGTTACTTCTTTGTAGATGAGTTTTTCACAGGTGGTAGTTGTCAAGGTTAAAGAAGTATTTTCTGGAGTCTGGGTTTCAAGCCAAGTCTCTTTTAAGCAATAACAAGTTGTAATACCATACTTCGCCACCAGATGTCACTGATGCTGTTTAAAGCTTTTTAAGTCCAAAATTTTTATGATAGTTTTTCAAGTCTTATTTCTTTTTTTACATAAAAACAAACATCTCCAGTAAGAATAGGAACACTTTTAGTCCCCAAATTTCAAAAGCATATACATCCAATGTTCTTATAGTTGCTCTGTTTCCCCTGGGTGAGTAGTCGCCGCTTTTCTTAGAGCAGGGGTGTCAAACTCAATTTCATTGAGGGCCACATCAACATTGCGGTTGCCCCTGGGAGGCCGGCTGGGTGTGGCCAGGGTGGGCACGGCCTACTGGGTGGGCATGGCTGGAGTGGGTGTGGCCTACTGGGTGGGAATGGCCAGCTCTACATCGTTTGTGTCAAGGGTGCCTGTGGGGGCCTGGGGAGGAGTGGGACAGATCTGAGGGTCTCTGGCAGAAGGAGATGGGACTGGGGCAAGTGCCAAGGCATGGTCCACTGGAGAAGCCTCACTGTTCCTCTCAGGCCATGGTGGTGCTGGTGGGGGCTCAATGGTGGCACGGAGGTCAAATGCCTAGCCCAGCCCTCAAGCACCCACAGCACTAAGCCCAGCCCCACTTTCCCAAGGGGGGGTGCCCAGCAGCACTTACCGCTTCCTCAAGGTAGCTGCTGCTGTGCTTGCTCTCCTTAGCCAGGTTGCTCATGATGGGTACGAGGGCAAAGTCAAGAGGGAAGCCCACGCCCTCTCCTTGTGAGGAGACCTGGCTTTGTATCCAAAGCTTCCTTAGCAATTGGATGGGAGACCCCCCCCCAGGATATGCCAGGAGGAGGTGGCAAGGGGATGGTGAAAGGGCAGCAGGGAAGGTCTAAGGCAGGACTTCTCTCAGACCCTCCCTCCCCTTCCTTCCTTCCTTCCTTCCTTCCTTCCTTCCTTCCTTGAGTGGTTGGAAAATATTTGAGATGAGGGAGGGAGAAAAACAGGCAAGAAACGCAGCTGGGGAAGGGTCATCCTTTGTGAGGAATGAAGAAATGCACCATCACCTGGAAGTAGCCAGCACATGGCCCTCGCCTACTTCACATATCCGGCTTGGTGGGCTCTTGGGGAGGGGATGCCATGAACAGCATGAGAGTCGATGTTACCTGTGCAATGCTGCCCAGCCCCCAGCCTGCCCGATTTTGGCAGGCAGCAGGGCGCTCTCCACACAGTGCCAAGAGGCTGAGCTGGGTGGCATGAATCTGAAGAGAAGAGCAATGCTACCCAGGCCCTAGCCTGCCCGAAGTAGGCAGGGCCATGTGCTGGCCACTTCCAGGCAATGGTGCACTTCTTCATTCCTCACAAAGGGTGATACCTCCCCAGCGTGCACCCAGGGGGCAGTGCCGATGCGGCAGGGGCTGGTCCCTCACTGTTTCCAGATGGACTTGTGGAGCTAAGATTGAATGTATTTCAGCATAGGTGGCCACCATGAAATTGTACATTGGCCCCCGGCCGGCCTGGGCCAGGGCCATGGCAGTGGGAGCCATTCCCTCACTGTTTCCAGGATGGGTTCGTGGGCCACATGGAACCACTTTGTGGGCCAGATCCGGCCCCGGGGCCTTGTGTTTGACATGTCTGTCTTAGAGGGTAGGATAGAAATTCCCTTCCCTCTCTCCTCACAGGGGAAAAAATACTTTGTGAAGCTTTTACAGGAAAAAATACTTAAAAGTCTTAAAGAGAAGATCAGATCTCACCCAGTTTCATCCGTGTTGCTTTAAAAGTGCTTGGTGGTGATTCTGACTTTGGCTGTCAGCAGCTTAGTGACAAGCCACATTGCTATGGCCAGTCTTTCCCCCACCGGAGGGCTTCCCTGGATCAAATGGAAGGGCCATCACCCTCCCATGATCAAGAAGGGGTCCCCTCCTTGCTTGCCCCCCCTACAGGGCAATTTTCGACCCTTTCCAGGTCCCCCAGCAGGACGAAATCAGACACGAAAGACGGAGCTCGTCTTCCAGCATCCGTGCTGCTGCAATGGCAAACCGGAGGTCCAAAATACACAGTATTTAATCTTAATTTCCACAATACTGATAAAGGAGATATAACAAATATAATCCACTGTTTACAGCTGTAGTCCATACTATAAACAAACACTAAAGGAAATTTCACATCTGGAAAAAATTGATATACCCCTACATTTATCACTATTTCAAATACCTAAATTAGAGATGTGCAAATAATTAGAACATTGTTACAGAAGAATTGGGAAGAATCTGTCTCATTTAAACCTTAGATATTTAGTTTGATTTGCTGTTATTAGATAAGGATTTAAAAATATCTCCAAACAACTGGACATTAATCATTCCAAAAGATCATCTATCACCTGAGATGTTAAAAAAGAAGAAAAAGACTTTACAACGGGTATACTTTTTTGTTGAACAAAATAACTTGGATAAGCCAAAGCCTTTCCACATAATCAGCACATTTATAATAGCAAGATTTAGAGCAAGGGTCAACAAACCATGGTCTGAGGGCCAAATCTGGTCTGCAATTTCTTTTTGTACAGCCCACAGACTAAGAATAGATGGACAGATGGGCAGCAGATTGCTGGAACTAAGTCTCAGCTGAACTCCCATGATGAGGGGTGGGAACGGAGATGGAGTGTCCCAGGCAGTGGCAGCAGCCTATCATTGGACCATGCTATCCAATGGCTGCTCTGCCCATGAAGGCAGAGGTAGGGGAAGGGAATCTGGCCCTTTAAAGAAAAAGTTTGCCAAGTTTTAATTAAAGCCCAAACAAGGTAAGTGTCATAGTTTCTACCTTTTTGATCAGATTTCTGATCTCCTGCTCCTTTTTTATTTGCTTTGGTTTTATGCAGCTCTTTTTCCCAAGCAGCTAGCGCTTGTTTTTCTATCTGACGTATCTCTGCTTCTTCTGCATCTAAACGTTGCTTCCACTGCAGCAGCTCCTCTGCGTGCTGACGCCGCTGCATCAGTTTTTGCTCTCGCTTGGTCAAGAACCTGATGAAGAAACAGGAGAAACTGTTCACTATTGTCCTGAGATATGAATATTTGAACTTCCATTATCCTATTCGGTAAAAGTATTTACTCGTAGTTTACTCGTGCTGTGAATGTGAACCTGAATTTTTTTGTTAAAAACCTCAACTCTGAAGTAACACACACACGCTATAACCATAAACAAAGTTCTTAAACTGCCTCTCCTCTTCAAGAAAAAAAAAGATTTTTGTTCTATTTAGACTAACATTTAAGCAGCATCAACAGATAGCAGAATTGAGAAGAGCAAAATTCTGAAAAATAGTTCTAGGTCAATTTAGAAAGAAAGCTTCGAGGGGTTATCATTTAGCAATGGAGAGTTATTCATCCTCAAGACTGAATGCTTTTTAAACCACTGAACTGATTTTCATCCACCTACTGCAATACAATGCCTTCCACTGTTCCATGTGACTTAAGCAATAAAATATTTATTCTAAAATAGTAAATTATGAGCAAGTTATTAAAAATGCAAGTTAATGACAATATAATCAAAACCTACTGGCAAAACATAGTAAGTTAATATATTACAAATGAATACAACACTTTTATAATAAATAAATAGTCTTTTAAGAGTGAAGTGAAAAAAAATCCAAAAGTATCTCCCTTTGGAATTTTAATTAATTTGAAACAGTATCCTATAACTTGCCATCAGAGAAAGGCACATTATGGAATGCTATGGTCTCTGATAACTGTAACCAACAGAGATTGCAAAATGAGAATTAAATGAATTTAAATACATACGTGTAAACTAATGAATACTGAGATTTTCTACCAAACTTTCTGGATCACCTGATCCTAGGATTGACTAACCCTACATCATTATCCTTAACCTTCAAAGGACTGTCCAAAGAAGTCAGTTGGGGGCTAAGACCCTTATGAAGTAAAAGCGATGAATGGTCACTATCCATCTATATCCAACTTTAAATGAAACTACCAGTATAATCAGGTTATATGAGATTAAGATATAGTTGAGTGTACTAGGCCTTGTTCTCCCTGTTAAAGTCACTATCTGCTACCTTATTTAGTATATCTAACAAGCTGCCCATTATGGTCATAAGCTGTGATGGTTGTAAAACAGATCATCATATGACTGGATTCATTTTATATCCTTTTTCAGTTGTAAAGTGAATGCTGTGCTCATTGAGCAAGCCCATTGTTTGCTATGAAGTGTTTTTGATGAAAACTGGAAATAAATGCCAAATTTAGCAAAAATATCACACATCACCATCACATAGGATGCTACAAACAGTCAAAATTACAGGCTGGTTGCTGGCTGCCTGAAATGTATTCATATGGCTGTGGTATGGGGGCTGTTGGGACTTTGGAACCAGATCTTAAGTACCTTCTGCGTGGTCCATTTTAACTTCAGTCAGTTGCTAGGTGACTGGTTGTAATTTGAGGGCTATGTGTAAAACACTATTCACACGCTGATTCTAAACACCAGGGTTTCTGCCTAAAACAGAAAGCTCTCCATCAGGAGCTCTCATAATTGAAGGGACTGGTTTGAGACTAATAAATACTAAAATATTCTAATGAACCATAGCACAATCTGAAATCAACCTCATCTCCAATGCTTTTTAAAAACTCACATAACTTACAACCAGTGAAAGACAACAGACAATTGAGGATACAATTTAGTGTCAAATTATACTACAAAATGTAAGTGTACACTTCTGCTATTTTGCTGGCTAGATTTGGATGCTTCAGTGTGGTCAGATAACTGGAAGCCAATATTTCCAACTCTAAAGCTTCAAGTACACAGATAACATAGACAAGACAGAGACAAGTATGTTTTATATGTGATAATTTTCACATGCAAACATTCTAAGATAGATAGATAGATAGATAGATAGATAGATAGATAGATAGATAGATAGATAGATAGATTGATCGATCTTTGGTCATTCGGGATTTTTCCCCACGTAGAATTGGAGGTATCCGTCATCCTCAGGCTTCAGCTTTGTTCTTCTGGGAGAAGTGTGTGGGAGTGGCTGTTTTTTCTTCCTTTTTAAACTGCCAGAGGGGTGTGTGTTCTGTGGGTGGAAGTGTGCTCTGATTGGGTGGGAGGTTAGCTGAGTTCTGATTGGGTGGGAGTGTGTTTTGAATGGGGGCTGTGTTCTGATTGGGTGGGGATGTGTTTTGAGTGGATGGGCTGGTCTCAGCTGCCAGCCTTAGACCTGAACTGGTGAGTTGTGCTGCTTTTGTTCAGCTCCGTGTTTGTGGTGGTGCCATGTTTTTATAGTGGGTGTCAGTTTGCTTACTGTGTGGTTTGGAGGGGTTTAAAGTAGCTGATGTTGCAGCTGTAGTTAGGTTTCTAATCTCCCACCCAATCAGAGCACACCTCCACCCACAGAACACCCCCCCTCTGGCAGTTTAAAAAGGAAGAAAAAACAGCCACTCCCACACACTTCTCCCAGAAGAACGAAGCTGAAGCCTGAGGATGACGGATGAGATTTCGTCGAAACGTTGCCCTGATACCTCCAATTCTACGTGGGGGAAAAACCAGAATGACCAAAGATCTACATACAAACACCCGCGAAAACCTATCTATATCTATATCTATATCTATATCTATATCTATATCTATATCTATATCTATATCTATATCTATATCTATAGATGATAGATAGATAGGTAGATAGATAGATAGATAGATAGATAGATAGATAGATAGATAGATAGATAGATAGATAGATAGATAGATTGCTAACAAAGAATTAAAGGGAGACTGATATGCATTTCAAACTTATTTGTTTCCATCAGTCAGCCATACCCTTCTGAGATTCGAACCTGGGCTGATTGCACATTAGGCAGTTGTTTTAACCTCTAGGCCACAAGCTCTTTCTCACTTTGTTAGTTGAGAAGCAAGGGAGATATGTTTTTAAATGCTTGTTAACTATTTAGATTACCTTGCTAGGCCCCAAACATGGGACAAATCTTATTTCCTGTTTTGGCCTAACTGAAGGCCATCCACAGGCAGTAGTCACAACAGTGACAGCTCATATTTGTGTAACTCCCCTTAAACATAACTAAATAACTAACTAATAATGAATACCTAATAAGACATCATATAAAACTAATACATATTCATATGCTAAATGAAACCTTTTAGTCCCATATTTATTCTGAATATGTTCGATCCATCTTCTCCATTCCACAATATATCTCTGTTGCGATTGTTCTTTCAAATATGCTGAAATCTTTGCCATTTCCGCCAGGTTTGAAACTTTCAAAGTACACTCTTCTATAGTAGGCAGTTCCTCCTTCTTCCAATATTGCGCTACTAAAAGTCTTGCTGCCGTAATTAAATTCAACATCAATTTAGTATCTATGACAGTACAATCTGTAATAATACCCAACAGAAATAACTGTGGAGAAAACCTTATCTTTTTCTTAAATATCTTCTGCATGTTCCACCAAATTTTAATCCAAAAAGCTTTGACTTTTTTACAAGTCCACCATATATGATAATATGTTGCATCCTCACAACCACACCTCCAACATTTAGACTGGCAGTTCGGATACATACTTGCTAATTTTTTAGGATCTAAATGCCATCTATAAAACATTTTATAAAAATTCTCTCTTAAATTTTGAGCCTGTGTAAATTTTACATTTCTGACCCATATCTTTTCCCAAATATCCATTGTTATAACCTCCTGAAAATTCTGGGCCACTTTATCATACAATCTTTAACAAGTTCCGTTTCTGAGTCTATTTCTGTCAGTATATTATCTCCTCCTATCTCCAGGGACGTTCGCAGTCGGTGTTGGCAAGAGGGCAGAGGTCGACCGCGAGGTCTCTCGTTTGTGGAGTTCCTCAGGGGTCGGTCCTCTCGCCTCTCCTGTTCAACATCTATATGAAACCGCTGGGTGAGATCATTCGTGGCTTTGGAGTTGGGTATCATCAGTACGCTGATGATACCCAACTTTTTCTTTCGACCCCAAACCACCCCAGTGATGCCCTCAACGTGATGTCCCGTTGCCTGGAGGCGGTTCGGGTCTGGATGGGGAGGAACAGACTTCAGCTCAACCCCGACAAGACTGAGTGGCTTTGCATACCTTCATCCCGGGTCTATTCGGATATTCCATCTCTTTCTATGGGGGGTGAATTATTACCCCCCGTAGATAGGGCTCGCAACTTGGGAGTCCTCCTAGATTCACGGCTCACCTTGGAAGATCATATGGTGGCTGTGACTAGGGGGGCTTTCGCCCAGGTTCGCCTGGTGTGCCAGTTGCGGCCCTATCTAAGCCGGGATGATTTATGCACGGTCACTCATGCGCTCGTGACCTCTCGTCTGGACTACTGCAACGCTCTCTACATGGGGCTTCCCTTGAGGACCACCCGGAGGCTCCAACTGGTACAGAATGCAGCCGCGAGAGTTGTGTTGGGAGTCTCCCGATACTCCCACGTTACACCTCTGCTCCGTGAGCTGCATTGGTTGCCAGTTGTCTTCCGGGTGAGATTCAAGGTACTAGTAATGGTGTTTAAAGCCCTACATGGCAGGGGTCCGGAGTACCTTAGGGAACACCTGCTGCCGGCATCAACTTCCCTCCGCCCTGTGCGTTCCCACAGAGAGGGCCTCCTCAGGGTGCCTCCGGTCAGAGAATGTAGATTGGTGGCCCCCAGGGGGAGGTCTTTCTCTGTGGGCGCCCCAGAATTATGGAACCAGCTACCAGTTGAGCTCCGGACGGCGCCCGATCTCCGCTCCTTCCGCCGCGACCTAAAAACATACTTGTTCGAACAAGCCGGCCTGGCCTGAGAGGGGATTGGGGGGGATTTATTATTATTTTATTGGGGTTTTTTATTATGTATTAATTGTTCTTTTAACGGGCATGTATTTAATTACTTTTAACTTTTGTAATTTTGTATTTTATTCTTGCCCTGTACACCGCCCTGAGTCCTTCGGGAGAAGGGCGGTATAGAAATATTAATAAATTAAATTAAATTAAATTAAATCCTTCTTATATGTGCTTGACCTTGATCTCTAATTTGTTTTACCAAATTTCCATCAGTTATCGAAATGCCAACTTTCTGCTCTTCTTTCCATCTTGCATGTAACTGCCCATACTGGAACCAAGTTTGTACTATTTTCCCTTCTCTTAAAATATTATGATGATGATAACTTTATTGTCACTTTGAATGTACACCAATCGGCATACATCAAAATGAAATTTCGTTGCATACAGCTCTCAAAGGGTCACCACCTCCGATATATACTCCTTGTTCGTGGCCCGCTCAAATTTCACATTATCCATTTTAGTCTCTAGGGAGTGAACGATGGCAAACAGGACAGATGGAAATGGGGCTCCATGTGGATTAGCCCTCAAATTCGCTTGTATTCCGACAACCTTGCCTTCTTTCCTTTTTCTGATCCTGACTCTTCCACCTTTTCCTTAAAGAGGTCTTGCTTCTTTTCGCCCCTGGAGCACGCTGCCACCGCCACCAACTCCTCCAAAAGCCTCTCTCTCTTCCTCTGGGCCTGCCGACAGCCTCATCCAGTTCCTTCACTCCATAAGCTCCAGGTCCTCTCCTCCTCTGCCTCCTCTGGAAACAGCCCTGATTTGCAATAGAATCCATCACTGGGCCAGCAGTCAGATCTTGCTGCTGGCAGAACAAATTCAAACAGCGCCAACAACTTTTAACGGTCTCACCAACAGTTCCAAAACAACTAGAAACTCGCCAGGCCAGCAAAGATTGTCAGTCGTATGTCGCATGTTACCTTAGTTCTACCATGTTGCTCAAACACATTAAAATCTTCCTGATCATGTGGCCTATAGCCCTTACTATCCCTCCCAAAACTATTCGCCTTCAAGAGCCAATGCAGCCGCAGCCATTCCAGGTGCTGCCATCTTAGAATGCTTTAATTGCCATACATTCCTTTCCATCCTAAGAATTTCTTTATATGTAGTCACATCATGTTTAAATCCCACATTTATATTTTCTATTGCATGTTTAGGTATTGCCCAAATTGGTATTTTATAATTTAACTTATGTCGATATTTTTTCCAAACTCGCAACAGAGCATACCTTAATATATGTGTCTTAAAAACATTATCCACCTTCTTGTCATACAATAAATATGCATGCCAACCAAATAACAAATCATAACCCTCAATATTCAATAGTCTCCCTTGTGTTAAATTAAACCAATCACTAATTGATGATAAAGCAGCAGCCTCATAATATAATTTAAAATTGGACATTTTAAGACCACCTCTTTCACGTACATCTTGCATTATCTTAAATTTAACTCTTGGTCTTTTCCCTGCCCAAACAAATTTACTAATACCTTTCTGCCATTCCTCCAAATTTGAATCTTTTTAAAGTATAGGTATCATTTGAAACAAAAATAAAATTTTTGGCAAAACATTCATTTGTACTGCTGCAATTCTTCCCAATAAGGATAATTGTAATTTTTTTCCAACTATCTAACTCTTTTTGTATTTTTAACCATAACAATTCATAATTATTTTTATATAATTTTACATTTGAAGCTGAAAGATATACCCCCAAATATTTAATCTTTTTTACTATTTCAAATCCCGTTAATTCTTCTAAAACAACCTTTTGTTCTATAGTCATATTTTTAGACAATATTTTAGTTTTTTGCGTATTTATCTTAAATCCAGAAACTTTTCCATATGACAATATTATCTCCATCAATTGAGTACTCTACAATTGAGTAAGTCGGTTGACTTAATGTAATAACCAAGTCATCCGCAAATGCCCTCAATCTATAATCTTGATCTCTTATTTTAATTCCCCTAATTTTATTTGAGTCTCGTATCTTAATCAATAATATTTCCAATGTTGAAACAAACAACAAAGGTGACAACGGACACCCCTGTCTTGTACCCTTTTCAATATTACATATTTCTGTCAAACTACCATTGATTATTATTTGAGCTGTTTGCTTCTGATATATTGCCCTAATAGGTTGTAAAAAATTATCCCCAAACTTCATTTTCTCCAGTACCTTAAATAAAAATTGCCAGTCCAATTGCTCAAAGGCTTTTTCAGCATCCAAAAAAAATCAGCGCTGCAGAGACCTGGTTATTTCTTTCCAAAAATTCCAATAAATATACAATATGTCTCACATTATTCTTCATTTGTCTACCACTTATAAATCCTGTTTGGTCACTATGAATCATTTGCTGCATTACCTTCATTAATCTATTTGCTAAAATTTTTGCAAATATCTTATAATCAGCATTTAAGAGCGATATTGGCCTATAATTTTTGGTTTGGGTAAGATCTTGATCTTCCTTCGGAATCAGCAATATGAAAGCTGTTTTCCACAATGGAGGCACTTCTCCTCCAGATTGGATTGTTCTAAATAATTCTTTTAAAGTTTCCACCATTTCTGACTGTAAATCTTTATAGTAAACGGCAGTCAAGCCATCTGTTCCTGGTGCTTTCCCCACCTTTAATTGTTTAATTGCTAAAATAATGTCTTCAGCATTAATCTGTTGATTCATCCCTTCCCTTTGCACTTGTGTAAGAACAGGGATATTCACTTCTTGTAGATATCTATTTATATCTATACCTTGAATCTTATCCCTAACATATAACTTAGAATAAAATTCAACAAAAGTCTTTTTAATAAGATTTTGCTGAAACACCTCTTTACCCTTGTATTCTATTCTATCTATGTTACGTGACCTTTGTTTCTTCCTTAACAAATAAGCTAACCACCTACCCGGCTTATTAGCATTACAAAAAGTATTATGTTTAACATACCGTAGGTTGGTTGCCACTTGATCTGCCATCAACATATTAAACTGACCTCTTAACAAAGTAATTGCCTCTTTAATCCTCTTATCAGATGGATTCAAAATTAGAGCCTTCTCTTTCCTCATAATTTCCTCCTCTCACTCTTTTCGCTTATATTCCAATTTACGCCTATGTTTATTATTCAAATATATTAACACTCCTCTCATATACGCTTTACTTGCATCCCAAACCATTTCAATAGAAGTACCCTTATGCATGTTTATATTAAAAAATTCTTTCATCTGTTTTTTACATTCTTCCACATTTTCTTGATATCTAAACAGATTTTCATTCAATCTCCAAGACCTCCTATCTCCACTCTCTTTTTCCAGTTCCAACCATACTGGACTACGATCTGATAGAGTTCTTGGACATATCTTAATCTTCTTAATCCTAGAAAAAAATCATTAGTAGTTAATACAAAATCAATCCTAGAAAAGGATTGATGTCTATCGGAAAAAAAGGTAAAATCTTTTTCTTCCAAATTTCTTTCTCTCCAAACATCTCTCAATTCCAAGTCATCTTTCATCTCAAAAAAGGATTTAGGCAATCTAGTATGATTTGGTATACTTTTAAAAAGACCTTTTTTTGTCTTTCTGTGTATCCAGGACACCATTCCAGTCTCCCATCAAAATACATGATTTATAATCCCATTGAATTATCTTACTATGTAAAAGTTTATAAAATTCTCCTTGCTGTTGATTAGGAGTATATAATCCAACCAAAAGTATTTTCTTGCCTTCTATTAACAGTTCAATTATAATATATCTTACTTGTTTATCTGTTTCAATTAAATTAGCTGTTAAATTCTTTTTCACGTAAATGATTACTCCATTTTTCTTATCTGGAGCAGACGCACTAAACTGTGTACCCAATCTAGAGTTTATCAGATATTTTTGATCAGCTGCACGAATGTGCATTTCCTTTAAACAAATAACATCATTTTTAAATTGTTTCAAATACTGAAATACTTTCTTTCTCTTGTGCGGGGAATTTAATCCATTAACATTCCAGGTTAGAAACTTTGTCGCCATCTTTTGCGACCTGAAGCTTTTGGAGCGCCTCTTGCAAAACCACCTGCACCTGCCTCTTCGGTTTCGCTCCTCCCACTGCTTCTCTATAAGTAGGTTCTTGAGATATGATTGTAGCTTTCTGTTGTTCTTGTCTCATTCGTCTAATTGCAGCCTGTGTCATTCTTTGTTCTTTAACCTTTTCTGACGACGTCTGGGACTGCTCAACTTCTAAAATTTGCTGAGATTCTTTAACCTTCTGCAAAATAACTCCTTCAGCTCCTTGTATACTCTCCACTTGAGTCTGATGCTCTCCTTCGTCCTTCCTTCCTTTGAATTCTGAAGATGGCGGAGGACCTGCCTTCAATATGTTAGAATAAAAATCTCGTGCCTTCAAAACTGTATTAAGACGATATGTTGTGCCAGCATAATTCACCACCAAGCCTACTGGAATCTCCCATCAAAACTGAAGCTGCCATTTCTTTAATTCATCTGCCAAAAAAGCAAATTCTTTTCTTCTCCTTAAAATTCTTGGAGGAATCTCTTTCATAATTAAAACCTCTTGCTCAGCAACTTTAAATCTATTGTTATAAAAGGCTTGGATAATCACATTTCTGATTGATCTCTTTGTAAAGTAAACCACCACATCTCTAGGTAATTTTCTTTGTCTGGCAATCCAAGAATTGACATGAAATATTTTGTCTATATCCCCCATAATATCTTCTGCTTGATGGTCCAAAATCGGTTCGAGGGCTTGTGCCAATAACTCTTTCAAATTTTCCTTTGGGTCCTCTTTCAATCCTCTAATCCTCAAAGCAAACTCCATATCTCTATATTGTATCATAACTACATCATCATCAATCTTTTCCATCACATTTTCAGCTTCCAACATTTTAGCATCCAGTCTCAAATTATTTTGATTCAGCTCTTCCATACGATCATCCAGGCGCTCAATACAGACTGCAAGCCCTTGAAATGCAGCTAAAATGTCTGCTCTTATTTCAGTATTCTTCTCCTCAATAAGTTCAGCTATTTGCTGGGATTGTATTTTTAAAGCATCTTGTAAATCTTTTAATGTTAATGCGGGTGCGGGTGCCACAGGAGGAGGCATCAAACCCTGTAATGAAGAATGCTGAACTGGTGAAGCACCAGCACTTCTAGGAACTTTGGTTGATTTAGAAGCCATCTTAACACCCAGTTAATTTCCATTGCGCACTTTCACTTTCCACACCGCTTGCAACTTTTTCTTTCAAAGTAAACCAGAGTTAAAGTTCAAATACTTGGTATTTCAATATTCTCCTGCACAGCTCTGCCTGCATCCAAGTAATCCAAAATTAATTGTTGATTGCAGGGATGGTTGCAGTGTCCTGCTCCGCTCCAAAGCCTTGGAGCAGAGGAGTTCCCAAGTCCGGAGCAAATTCAGGCTTCGGGGGGGCTCTCACCCTTCAACCCCCAGAATTTAAACTCTGGGGGTCTAGGGGAGCTCCACCGCTACCTGAACACTCACCCTCCCCTCTTCTCCCGAGGAGAGGGTTTCTGAGCTGCAAAACAGCTGATCATCGCTGTTTTAGTGGTTCCAATGGAAAGCAGCGGGGCTGACGGCCGGAACGGCCGCCATCGACGGAACCTTGCCACCCGGAAGTCCTCCCTTTCTTGTTTTATTTTTACTGGCACAGGAACCACTAGAAATTCAGCTACACCAAAATAACAATTTGGTACAGAAATAACTGCACAACAACATAAAATTAATTTATTTGCTGCTGATACTGTAATTATAATTGCTCAGCCTAAAGAGATTTTAACATGGCTGATGGAGCATGCATAGCAATATGCATCAAGTACTTAGAAGGCGAGAGCTGGGCAACACAAGCAAACAACAGTTAGTGACTTCAAAGCCAATCATCAATACACCCCAATCAACATCTAAAAAGCCACATACAAGAGGCACTAGAAATATCGCACACAGAACAGCACACATTCTGTTAGATAGAAGTTCCCTGAAAATGGGCTCCAGTACAAGTACAAAAGCTAGGAAGACAAAACCTCATGGTCACGGTGACTGACCCAGATTGGATCCTGTATTACCTTGCCAGCTGCTTAACATGAATTTCAGAATAGGTTATATCTCCATATGGTTTTATAACCCCAAAAGAATTGGAAGGGCTGCTTAAATATCTTCAAGGTTATACTGTACAGATAAAAAATAGAACAACAAAGATGATAAGGGGTCTAGAAACTAAATGATGAACATGATGAACCGTTAAGAGAACTAGGTATGTTTAGCTTAAGAAAGAGCAGAGTGAGGGGAGGTAAGATAGCAGTCTTCCAAAATTTGAAGGGCTGCCTCAGCGAAGATCATGTCAATTTATTCTTCATAGCACCCAAAGATAGGACAAGAAGCAAAGAGTGGAAGCTTGTCAGAGGCAGATCCAAACTTGGAAATAGGGAGGAGTTTCCTAATAGTAAGAATTATTAAGCAATGGAACAGTAGAAAATTATTCCTGCCTTGATTCTCTTTGGTACAACACTGCCAGTCTATCAAAATTCAGGTTACCCCTTTGAGGTAGGTCAGGTCAGGAAACTGATTCCATAAGAAATACTGGAGATCCATTTTTGACAGTGTATAGTAAGAGAACCTTGAAAGCCTGACAGAGCTTTCTCTTCCTTGTAGCACATACATTTAAACTGTCCAAATAATGTGTGATACTACATCATATAATTAGGAGATTTGGCCAACAATTAAAATGGTAGAATGAGATTGTAATCTAATCTAAACAAGATGGAAGACTGGGTGAAAGGAAAAAGATG
The DNA here is from genome assembly GCF_947247035.1 of Vipera ursinii. NCBI lineage: Eukaryota > Metazoa > Chordata > Lepidosauria > Squamata > Viperidae > Vipera > Vipera ursinii. Next base: position 109,441,758 of record NC_139516.1, on the reverse strand, counting down.
TCTTTCAACATGTAGAAATGTACGATATAAAGTGCAGGGAGGAAAAATAAAACATAATAGAAGGGGAGTTCAGTACTTGCAAACACATCTGAGAAGAACTTAAGTAGGTCATTAGAAGCAAATGAACATGAGCAGCAATGTGCAATAGCTGCTACAAAAACTAATGCCATTTTGGGATGTGTTAAAAGAAGCTTTGTATCAAAGATGTATGGAGTTCATATTCCCTTCTATTCTACAGTAGTAATCCCACACCTAAAGTTTTGTGTACAGTTCTAAATATTAAATTATCAAAACGATATTGATATGTCAGAATAGGTTAAGAACAACGTGACAAAAGACACAAGGACTTGAGAATATCTTTATGAGCACAATCTGAAGGAACCTGGCATCTTTTATCTTTTATTTAATTTATTGCAAATTCTTCAATTGTTGTGAGCCACCCAGAGTCATTGAAAGTCATGTGAGTCAGGCCATGGCCATCAAACATTAAAAATGCCTGCCAGATTATCCCACCTCCTTTATATGAAAGATCTGGAGCTATATGGAAAAACATCATCTGAAATGGAATCGCTGCTCAACATTATCCATATATACAACCAAGATATTGCAATGGCTTTTAGACTGAAAAAAATGTGCCACACTGACCATCAACAGGGGGAAAATAGTGAAATCTGAAGGAATTAAGATTGCCCTTGATGAGGCAAATACAGGCTATCAGTTAAATATGAGGGCAATTTGGAAATAAATTATCAGTGGATATACAGATACAAAACCTTTATTATACACATTAGAAAACTACGACGTTACTTTCAACATAATCTCCGTTCAAATTGAGGCACTTGTCATAACATCTTACAAGGTTTAAAATTCTTTAGTAGTAGTTGCTCGGCACCAAATCTGGGCTAATTGTGTGTGTGTGTGTGTGTGTGTGTGTGTGTGTGATCAAAAACATCCCAATGGAACTGCTTCAAAATTTTTTGTGTGCGTCTAGAGGTGTGCGGGCGAGCATTATCGTGAACCAACACAACAGGAGTCAGCATGCCCCAACGCTTGTTATGGATGGCTTGTCTTGAGTTTTCGTAACATTTCACAGTAGACTTCTGAACTGATGGTTGAACTATACTGCATGAACCTCACTAGCAGTACTCCTTTGGCATCTTCACATTTGATGGGATTTTCTGTGGCACCACTTCTGGTGTGGTGTTGGTTCACAACAATACTCACCCACACACCACTAGGCGCACCCAAGAAGTTTTGAAGCAGTTCCATTGGGATGTTTTTGATCACCTCCCCCTCCATAGACCAGATTTGGCACTGAGCTAAGGAATTTCAAACTTTGTAAGATGTTATGACAAGTGCCTCAATTTGAATGGTGATAATGTCAAAAAGTAATGTTATAGTTTTCTAATGTATAGCATAAAGGTTCTGTATCTGTGAGTGTCTGTCATTGATAACCAAATGGAGGGTTATTTCCGAATTGCTCTCGTACATTTATTAACATTTTCCTTCGTTTCCATCAGTATTAGAGTGACTCATGGGATCTGCATTCAGCTCAGCCCTTGTTCTGTACCAGCCTGCTACCGGCCCTGCAGAAAAGGCAACCCCTTTACAAACGGCAAGAGGCTGGAATTACATCTGCCAAATTTATTATTACAAAAACAAACAAGACACGAACCAAGATACTGGAGCTTTGAAACACTATCTGAGTGGTTGCTTTCAGCAAACCAGCCCTCCCCACACATTCCCTTTATAAAGAGTTCAGGGCGTGGCTTCTCTCTGCCTCCTTCCGAGAAGCCCCATAGCCTTCCTCTGTTTACTCCTACTTGACTGCCTCCTGCGTCGGGCATCCTTGAACAGTGCCAGCTGTGGGTCATCTTCATCCACACTGTCAGGCTCACACAGCTGGGTCTCCATGGTGACCAAGTGGGAGGGGCCTGCCTGAGGACTATCATCAGCAAGATCTTCAACCCCGTCAGCAAGGTCTTCAACACCCCCCTCCTCCTCTGAGTCGTCCGACCCAACTGCCGAACCCACAGGCTGACCCTGAATCACAACACTATCCCGCACCGCAGGGCCCTTCCCCCGGGTCTGCCGATCCAGATGCGGTCGGGATGGAAATTGTTCATGAAAAGCGGTCACCAACGCAGGGGCATGAACGGCAGTCGCGTCTTCCCAGGTGAAGTCCTCTGGACCGTAAACTTTCCATTCAATCAGGTACTGGAAACGACCTTTCAGCCAATGGGAATCCCTGATGCTGGCGACCTCGTACTCGGGGGTGCTGCCTCCATCACGAGGTCCTGATGGGGGAGGTTCCGCTCGGCGGAGTGGACAGGCCGGTTGCTCGGGGACCAACAGAGACCGATGAAAGACTGGGTGCACGCGCAGGGAACGTGGCAGAGTTAAGCGATAGGCGACCGGATTGATGACAGCCTCGACTGGGAACGGTCCTAAATATCGGTGATCTAACTTTCTCACCGGCTGTGTTGACGGTAGGTTCCTGGTGGACAACCAGACCCGATCTCCCACCGATAGTGGAGGTGTATCCCGTCTTGACCGATCAGCAAACCTTTTGTAATCGGCCTTGGCCTTCTCTAACTGACGTCGCACCAATCGATGGATCGCCTGTAACTCTGCCATGAAGTTGTTCGCTGCCGGCTCCGGTGAGTCCACGGGAGAAAGGGGGGAAAACCGGGGGTGATATCCCACATTGGCCAAGAATGGTGTCATCTGTGTGGAGGTGTGCTGCGAATTGTTAAATGCAAGCTCAGCTATGGCCAGATAGTCCACCCAATTGTTTTGCTGCAGATTGACGTAGCAGCACAGATATTGTTCCAGGATACCAATGACCTTCTCGGATCCCCCGTCAGTTTGAGGATGATGCGCGGACGAGAGGCAAATCTTGATATCCAACGCATGCATCAACTCCTGCCAGAAGCGGGCTGTAAACTGGGCCCCCCTATCAGAGACGACTCTATCAGGGAGGCCGTGCAGCTGAAACACCTGCTGAATGAACATACGACTAGTGGCGCGGGCTGACAGTAAGCCGCGACAGGGGATGAAGTGCGCCATCTTGGTCAGCATGTACACCACCACATACACTGTCATAAAACCAGAGGATGGGGGTAAATCCGTCAGAAAGTCCATGGACACAGCCCCCCAGGGTCTTTTGGGTGTTGGCAAAGGCTGCAGTAATCCAAGCGGGGCCCCTGTCACTGACTTGGCCTGCCTGCATGGGATGCAGGAGGTAACATAGGACTGGACATCGTGTCGGACTCAGGGCCACCAGAAGGTACGGGAGACCAGGTTCAGGGTCTTGAACAGGCCAAAATGCCCCGCCGCCGGGTTATCGTGACACTGGCTGAGGATGAGTCCCCTGAGTGGCCCACCCGGAACGTAGAGCCGGTCACGATAATACAAGAGTCCATCCGTGACCGTCCAAGGAGAATCTGGCCCCACCTCCTCCTTCCGCTGAGCCACCCACACCTCCTGCTGCTGTGCCTCCCGGATCCGAGCCCGTATATCAACCGGCTCCCGCACCGCAGCAAAAGACTCGACGGGGATCACTGTCCTGGGCAGAAGCTTGTCTTCCACTCGGGAATATTCGGGCTTCCTGGACAGAGCATCCACTCTTTGATTGTGCCCACTAGGTATGTACCGAACCCGGAAGTCAAACCTCGCAAAGAAAAGAGACCACCGGATCTGGCGTTGGTTCAAATTCCGAGCGGTTTGCAGGCTTTCCAAATTCTTATGGTCCGTCCGGACCTCGATTTGATGCCGCGCTCCCTCCAGATGATGCCTCCAGGCCTCGAACGCCGCTTTGATGGCCAGCAGCTCCTTCTCCCAGATTGTATAATTGCACTCCGAAGGGTTCAGTTTTCGTGAATGGTACGCGCAAGGGAAGAGGGTACCGCTGGGTGTCGTTGCCTGGAGTAACACCGCCCCAATGGCAATGTCGGAGGCGTCCGCCTCCACAACAAATGGCCGTTGCGGGTCAGGATGCTTCAAGATGGGCTCCTTCATGAAGGCTTCCTTCAAAGTCTGGAAAGCCTGTTGCTCTGGAGCGTTCCACTGGAACCGAGTCTTCTTCTGTAGGAGCCGGGTGAGGGGGGCTGTCAAGGCAGCAAACCCAGGAATGAAAGTTCAGTAATAGTTGGCGAACCCAAGAAGTCGCTGAACATCCTTCACGCAACGCAGGGGTTGCCAACTCTGCAAAGACTCCACCTTACTCGGCTCCATGGCGATGCCCTCAGGAGAAATGCGGTGACCCAGGAAATCGATGGTCACCCGGTAGAACTAGCACTTCTCCAACTTGGCAAACAGCCGATGTTCTCGGAGTCGCTGCAGGACCTGATGGAGATGCTGATGGTGCACCTCACGCGACGGGGAGTAGATCAGGATGTCGTCCAAGTGGATCATGACAAACTGATCCAACAAATCCCAGAAAATGTCATTCATGAAATGCTGAAACACAGTGGGGGCGTTGGTCAGGCCAAACGGCATCACCGTGTACTCAAAATGTCCATAGCGAGTACCAAACGCCGTCTTCCACTCATCACCCAGCCGAACCCTGACGAGGTTGTAAGCTCCACGCAGGTCCAGTTTCGTGAAGATCTTAGCCTCCTGGAGTCAGTCCAAGAGTTCGGGAATGAGGGGCAGCGGGTAACGGTTGCACACCGTGATGGCGTTGAGTTTCCTATAATTGCAGCAAAGCCGCAATTCGCCCGACTTCTTTTTGACGAAGAGCACGGGTGCAGACACTGGCGAGGACGAGGGCCGGATGAAACCACGAGCCAAATTCTTCTCCAGAAAGTCCCGCAATGCAGCCAACTCGGGGTCCGACATGGAGTACAAACGCCCCACTGGGAGAGGCGCATCAGGGACTAAATCAATGGGGCAGTCATAGGGCCTGTGCGGGGGTAATTGATCCGCCTCTGTCTCGCTGAACACATCAGCAAAGTCGGACAGTTCAGGAGGCAAGGAAACCCCTGGGAAACCCTCCACCTGGCCGGCACAGATATGGCAGGAGTGGTCCACGCACTGCAAGCTTGGGAAGGTGACCAAGTTCTGTGACCAATAGATCTGTGGGTCATGCGCCCGGAGCCACGCCAGTCCCAGGATCACGGGGAAGTGCAGATCTGAGGTGATATAGAACTGGATGGCCTCCACATGGGAACTGATGGCCATACATAATGGTTGCGTGGTGGCCGTAATAGGCCCAGACAGGAGCACTCGACCATCGATAGTCTCCACTAACATGGGCGGATCCACCGGGCACTGGGGAACAGCCCATCTGGCCACAAATGCTGAGTCCATAAAATTTGTGGTGGCCCCAGAGTCAATTAAGGCATGGACTGGAATCCCCTCTGGCTTGCCTGGAAGGATCAGATGTGCCTCCAAAATCAAATGCCGTGGAGGTCCACAGGCAGCATCGGAAAGACGTCGCTCAGTGTTGTTGTGGGACGCCCGATCTATCACACCGTCTAGATCGGGCTCGGGGCGTTTCCCGACAGAAAAGTAGGGGACTTTCTCGGGGCAGGCTCGGTCACTGATGCCCGCTGTCGCTTCTTTGGGCAAAAAGCAGCCAAATGCCCAGGGTCCCCACAGTAAAAACACAACCCCCCCGATCGTCGTCTGTTCATTTCAGTCACCGATAGACGAGACCTGGCGGCACCCAGCTCCATTGGCTCCTCCCTTTGAACTGGGGGCTCACGCACAACAGGGGCTGCAGGGGTCTGTGGGGTGGCACGGCGACTCCTTCGCTGCTGCAACCGAGCATCGATCCGCAGGCAAAGATGGATCAGCCCATTCAGGTCTGAGGGAATATCCACACGGGCCAGCTCATTCAACATCTCCTCCGACAATCCATCCTGGAAGGCATCCACAAGCGCAGCCTCATTCCAGGCGGAATCCTGGCTAAGCAGCCGAAAATCGCTGCTATAGCCCTGTAGGGGGCGTTGACCCTGCCTCAGAGCTTTCAGGCGTCGAGTAGCAGTCTGCGTCTTTATAGGGTCCTCATACATCAGACGCATATGATCACAAAACCCCACAAAGTTGTCCAACAATGGGTTAGGTTGAGCCAGCAGAGGCATGCCCCAACGAGCTGCATCACCCGAAAGAAGGCTTAACACAAACCCCACCTTATCCCGGTCAGTGGGGAAATCAGCTGCTCTCACGCTGATAAAGAGCTGGCATTCTCCCAGGAAAGCAGGAAACAGTTCTGGAGTGCCTGTAAATTTATCCGGCATTGCAACTTGGCATTTTCTCCTGGGTGGGGGTGATGGTGGGGGTGCAGCATGAATCTGAGCTTGCAGTTGAGCCACCTGAGCTGCCAGCAAAGTGAGTTGCTGGGTGAGCTGGGCATTCTCAGCACGTAGCTGCTCCATAATATTAGTAAGGGGTGGGAGGCTGAAAGCAAACTGTTCTGTACCAGCCTGCTACCGGCCCTGCAGAAAAGGCAACCCCTTTACAAACGGCAAGAGGCTGGAATTACGTCTGCCAAATTTATTAATACAAAAACAAACAAGACACGAACCAAGATACAGGAGCTTTGAAACACTATCTGAGTGGTTGCTTTCAGCAAACCAGCCCTCCCCACACATTCCCTTTATAAAGAGTTCAGGGTGTGGCTTCTCTCTGCCTCCTTCCGAGAAGCCCCATAGCCTTCCTCTGTTTACTCCTACTTGACTGCCTTCTGCGTCGGGCGTCCTTGAACAGGGCCAGCTGTGGGTCATCTTCATCCACACTGTCAGGCTCACACAGCTGGGTCTCCATGGTGACCAAGTGGGAGGGGCCTGCCTGAGGGCTATCATCAGCAAGATCTTCAACCCCGTCAGCAAGGTCTTCAACACCCCCCTCCTCCTCTGAGTCGTCCGACCCAACTGCCGAACCCACAGGCTGACCCTGAATCACAACAGCCCTAAGTTCTTCTAATTAATATTTGGGTATGTACCCAACACAGTATTTCTTAACACTTATTTTCTACTATAAAAGAGAAAACATCTTTCTGACTAAGGGACTATTTTAATATATTCTTAGACACACATAGTTGTTTGAAGAAATTCAGCTTTGGTGATAGTCTTCCCCTCTTACCTAATCACATAAACAGTACCGTAGTATGCCATATTCAGCATTGTGGGATAAGAATACTGAATATGGATAAAAAGAATAGAAGGTATGATATTCATGAGTGCATAGAAATCATATTTCAGTACATAAAGTAGTAATGGGGGGGGAAAGCTGGAGGTGAAAAAAAAATCATTTATTTCGCTGTGAAATTAATCCAAATCTGGAAGTCCTGCATGTTCAGAGATTGGACCATTGTTTTATAAACTGTGGATTTGCTTCACTCCTTTTCTTTTTTTCTTTGTAATTCTAGAATTAAAGGCCATCCAAGCAGCCTAACTGGGAGTGTTTTCAGACTCAAGAAGAGAAAATAACTTCATATAATAAGATATGAAAATGGCCATCCATTTAAAATATTGTGGAAATAAGAAACCTATCAATAAAGGAAAATATTTGTAGCTGAGGGTTGAAATGAGGAGTCCTTGGTGTTCTCCAAGCTTGGTGGTTGTCTTGCAGACCTTTCATTACCCAAATTAGATAACATTACCTAATTTGGGTAATGAAATGTCTGCAAGAAAACAACCAAGCTCAGAGAGCATTAAGGACCCTTCAATAACAGACTTCCAAGGTATGAGGGAAAATGCAAGTTTGCCCCATCCTGTCTTCTGAGTTTGTTCTTTCAGCTATGTGTTGGCTTAATCGTATCAGATACTGTACTAGGAATGTGTATGAAGACTCGCATCCTTTGCCCCCATGGACTTCCCAATATGACTACTCTAAGTGGGCTAACTTCTCATCTGAGCAGGTGAATGGACTCTCTAACTGGCCTGAATAACATGAAAATAAATTTTAAAATCAAATAAGGAATATTTACTTTTGGGGAAAAAACCAATACTCTTCTTCTACCCTTCAGCCTTTCTTCCATGATTCCTCTACTTGCTGCTTTGGCTGGAACCAGGTAATCTCTTATTGAAATACTCTGAACAAAGTTTATACTGAGTGATTTTGTGACTGTATAGCAATGTACTACAAACGACGATACATCCCATAACCTTTTCTCATTTTATATACTGTCTGCTGCTTCTTACAATAAATTTGTTTTACTAAGAGTTTTGTCTGTATTTATTAATTTAAGCCATGATTAGTAATGAAAACTAATCATATTGAATATTGACTCAGAACATTGATTATGAAGACCAATGTGGCCTTTTGCTATAGTTATTCTCTGTTTCTTTTCTAGGCTTAAAGAACCTTAAGTGGCAACTGAGAAGAAATAATCCTTGCTAATATTAGTAAACATATTTTCTGCATATAGGAGACTCCATTATTAAAGGAATAATGAAATATCTTCATGTTGGAATGTCCAGAGGTCTTTGTTTGATCTTGGAAACATGATACTGGATTAATTAGACACTGGTTTGACCAAGAAAACAATCTGGGTAATTAAAACACACTTGTCACTGGTGAATATTTTTTAAGGGAATTGGGACCTACATTTACCCAGAACAAACAGCATATGAACAAATGTACTTTATTTTAAAGACCGATAAACTATTTGTATAATTTATAAACCATTTACAGACTTTATACTCTTAAAGTACATCTCAAAATAACAAAGGTATTTACATTGGTGTACCCAGAGACTATTCTGGTTTATTTTACATTTCAAAATTACATGAACCTGAACACCCTGTATTCTACCAAGCCGTACTACACAAAGAAGTGTGTACATTGGCTGAAATTGGCCTGGAAACCTATGAATAAGTTACTTACATAAACACATAGGCAGGAACAGTATCTGCACAGCACAGTATGCATGGAAGAATACTTTCTCCTAGACAACTCTGAAAATGTAAGCAAAGGCTCTCTCAAAACTTTTATTTACTCCAATGTGTTATAATGTATAGTTTTTCACTCTATCCATGAGATTTTAAATTAGTTCAGATGAGTTTTCCCTGTTTATATTGACAATGTACAATTTACAAAGAATTACTTTACAACCATCAAAACTATTTTTGCTGCTGGAACATAATTCAGTTCTGATTAATAAACTTGCTTGAAAAAAAGGCTTTACTGTGCAGTGACATCAAAGGTCTCTGAATGCTGTGCTATGGTATTTCTTTAGTGAATACACACTTTTATTCAAGTATTGCAAAAATGCTAAGGCCACTTTTTTTTGAAGATCATCCATTTGTCCTCCTCCCCCTTGCCAAACAGGCCATAAAACCTTGCTGTTAAATTTTCTGAAATACTGGAGCACTGAAAAGGCGACAGGTTACAATCCATGGAACCACTTTCCTATTCAAGCCTCCCTTTGAAGTAAATGGCGATTATACAAGAGCATATAAAATAGTTTTCTTGGTGATGGTTTTACATTTAAATTTAGCTTTAATATGACATCTTGAGGATTTTATCTTAAATCTATAGGTCAGGAACAGATCCACAAAGATTGTTGCTCTTTATATTTGCATACATTTTGAGGTATGCAATTTTCCTCAAAAATTCATTTAATACAGAATAAAACAGCATTCACAGTCCATATTTTCTAGCTGTGCTATATATATATTATTGTCAGTGTTTTTCTCCAAAGTGAATTCTGATGGCTGGGCATAATATAATATAATCAGGATATACTCTCCAAGACAATTAGTGATTCTTTGTCATAATTAACTCCTCTATGCTGCTTAAGTCCATTCTGAACTCTGATGGAAAAAGGACAAGCTTCTAAAGGATTCACTGGGCACTGTGCTAAAATTTCACTTTACACTAAATTACATTTAGTAAACACAATGATCGTGCCTGTATTTGCACGGAAATTAAAAAATGGGAAATGACACTCGGGTATATGAATGCATGAATCTGTGGGTGACAACAGCATGTATTATATATTTATACACACATAGGTTTTCTGAAAGTGAGCTGGAGGTATTATAGCAAATCCTAAAAAATGTTTTCAGGTGTTTTTTCCAGAGTAGCTACATGGCCCTCCAATCTCACTTGCAGGAATAATTAAGCACTATAGAAAGCTATAATAGTAAGTTTCTGCACGATGGTACAAAGGCTGAATCTGGTAGCCATAATCACTGAAATCAACAGGTATTTGAGTGCAAGTCTCCAGCCCTTTTTTATGATAAGAGAACCTCAGTATAACCCCTCTCTCTAGTGGGGGGGAGACAAAGAGGCATCAATATTTGGGGTCATCTGAATGGAGGCAGCAGAAAGGGGATTTGGGGAAGAACACATCCTTAATGTGTCAGTGCAAAGAGCAAAAGAGGGTTGCCCAGAACATCTATTTAAGGCAAGTAGTTATTCACTCTTTCCTCCTTACTCGGTTTCTCATTTTGCAGACACCCTCTTCACCCAGTCTATTCAATTGCAAGATGTGATTAGGTAATTGCACTTGAGCCAAAAGGGAATTTCCTTCTCAAGAATCCCAGTGTTAACAGCCCTTAAAGGCCTACACCATATCAGCCAGATACCATACTAGAAATTGAACAACTTTGGTAACATGCAGTTTAGCTGTTAGATCGATTTAGCTGGAATTTAGTTGGATGTATGATATTAGTAGTGATCAGTCAAAGGTATCTTTAAAGATAAAGTGAATTCCCAGAACTTGCCACATACAAAGAAAAATGCCATACAAGGCCTGAATGGGTTGCTCTTTCTGGTATAAATGGAGCTGATGAGGCAATACTGAAGACCATTTCTTAACAGCCAAAGTTGTCGCTAGACTGTTCCTGGATTCATGCTCAAGTAGTTGTTGCCAGCAAAAAAAATGCTATAATATCCACAGTTCTCTGAGTTTAAATCTGTACTATATGTTGGCCCTGTTTCTCTAGATTTGGTTGCAGTGAAAATTTTGCATCACTATGGATCACAGCATTAACTCTGAGATAAGCAATTTATCGCCTTTAATCACCTTGGGCATGTCAATATTCTCTTTGATCAATATAGCTACCAATTTGGCTGGTGACTTCCCCAATCCTCTTTGCTTGGATATTCCCTAGATTCTCATAATTTAGCTGTATGTGACAGAAAATGGCCTCATTTGTTCCAAAACAAAGAGAGAGAAAAACAGCAACTTTGTATTAAAGTGTATTAAAGTTGTATGTATTATATGTATTAAAAACATTCTGAGGTTCAGTATGAAAAGTACTTAACTCATAGCAGCTTGCTCCACCAGATTTGTTTAAAGTTGGCATTTACATACTAGTAAAGTCTATGTGCTAGTTATTCTGTCTTTTGTTCCTTTAGCCCATTTAGGTATAATTAATCAGCCAAGTTTACAAATATGGTTCTGTCAATCTACCTATGAGCATTTCTGATTGTATGCCAATAACTATTTTTTGTATATTTTCTGGTTAAAAGGAGCTATCTTGGTTGTGTTACACTGTGCAAACAGCAAATAAATCAAAAAAAGTTTCAAAAGAGAGTACTGGCAGACACATACTAACTGGAAGACCAAGAAACTAAAGATGAAAGGAAAAGGGGCATAAATAGGTGCATAAAGTCTTTGGAATGCCTCCTTCTATGCTTTGGAACGCTGTTTCTGCTGGGATAGATTAACAGATTTTGAATCCACTCTGATTCAATGGTTCCTCAAGTAATCCAGATTTCAAATTAAGGCATCAGTAGTCAAGCCTAGATTATTTTGTGTTCCCTGGAGAAAACTGAGGGGGTGGGGGAGGACAAATGGAGGCAGTATGAGCCACACTGTGTTTGACAGTGGCCTATTCTAACAGTCATGTAAATCTTGGCAAAAGGGCTTTTGACATCCTATTTCCCTTTCCAAGTACATTAGTTTGACGTAACATGTGCCTCTTCACAATCCGTTTCTACCCCATAATAGAAAAAAAATCCCATACATTTGGATCTTTGTAGATTCTCGTCTCTGATGCATTTCTTGCACATAGTATGAAACCTCATTTTTATGACATGCATTCTTAATGTACAGATGTTCCGACGTTTTAAATCCCGTAACAGTGCATTCAAAGAGCACTCAACAATTATTTTTTATGAGTTATAAAATAAGTTATAAGAAATGTCACAAGCATAAAAAAATCAGGTCCAGAGTCAAGCACTGAGTATCACTCTCTTTGGTACATACACTCCTAACCCTAGCTAGTTCAAGTAATGGTTTCACCAGTACATTACAGTAAGGTGGTAAGCAAGGGAGGAATCAAATGGCCCACATTATGTAAGCATTTTTTCCTATCTCTCACATATTAAAATCCTGAGAGAATCCTGAGTACCATTTACTTAGGAGCAGCTGGTGGTTTACTGAGGAAAAACAAATATAGTGGAAAAGTAGAAAAAGTATCCTAGATTAATCATTTAAGAAATGGAAATAAAAACGTAGCTGAAAAACGGGAGCATGACTCCTCAGATCTGCATGCATTAATCCAATGACAGTAGATCCATAATGAGACAAAAAGATTTAAATTACATCAGAGCGAGGAATAGATACTTGGTTGGACTGACATATACACTGTTAAGTCGGAAAACAGAGTTATAAATTACATATGAAACAAAGTAGAGCAGTTATTAAAACGAATGTTTACTAGTAACTTGAGTTTCCATCGTCGGGTACTTGGTGCTCTATCCCAACCATTTAAAAACTGCCGATATCGAAAGAACAAGTGCCAAGTATTATTGTACATACTGAATTGGCAAAAGCATGTTGGGGAAGGGGGAGCCTTTTGGGAACAAATCCAGCGTAGGAGATCCAAAGGCAGCACAGGAAGAGGAGACGTTGTGTCACTTCTCAGCCAATCTCAGGATCATACTGTACTCCGGGAAAATCATTTTGAAAAAAAAAATATATGATTTGATGTTAGACAAGCAACAATTTCTTTTTTTCAGTGATCTGATTGAGGAGATCAATAGTCTCTCTAATTAAGGCCTCAAAAATGCCATCTGCTAGTTGCATCTTCACATACAACTCATCTTCATCATAGTTGACCCATTGAGCCTCTTCTTCATGCAATTCTTGAACCTTAGAATTAGAAAGGGGAAAAAGAAAAGTCACCACTATTAATATACTACTCTGTAAACATATATAATAAAAATTATTATTGTAAAACCATATAACCATCATTATATAAAAGCTACAGGGGTCATTTAGTTTTTCAATAACTCACAGGAAAGAAAAGAAAAGAAAATGAATAATAATTCCTAGATATAATACAGTTAAACAAAAATGTAAAAATAGGACTTTATCACTATTTATGAGGTCACTAAGAGTCAACATTATACAATCTGTCCCCCGTCCAGCCCCCAGATTTCGCTGGTTCCGGGACTGCCTCTTAGCCTCAGCCTGCCACACAAGTGTCTTTTTGAATTGGAGAAGGCCATGCTGTGTCTTTAGCCTCCAAGCTGAGTGTTCAGAGGTCGAGGTTTCCCAGCTGTTAATGTCCATTCCCAAGTCCTTTAGATCCCTCTGGACAGGGGACAGATTGTATCTGCCCTCAGTGCGGAAGGGACTGCCACTCTCGAATTGGCCCTTTTAGCCACACCAGATGCTGCTTTAGGACCTCTTTCCAGAGCACAATACCATAGTCTCTTGAGACTGACAGATGCCAATGAGAAGAGATTGCACATCAGGCAGGTGCAATTGGCCCAGGTTCGAATCACAGAAGGGTATGGCTGACTGATGAGAACAAATGAGTTTGAAATGGTCATATCATTCTCCCTTTAATTCTTTGTTAGCAATCCAAAAAAATTACACAAATAATGAGTCGTCACAGTTGCGACTCCAGCTTGTGGATGGCCTTAGGTTAGGCTGATATAGGCAATAAGGTTTGGCCTGTATTTGGGCCTGGCAAGGTATTCTAAAATACTTAACAAATACTTAACACATATCTCCCTTGCCTCTCAGCTAACAAAGCGAGAAAGAGCCTGTGGCCTAGAGGTCATATACATATATATATATATATATATATACCGTATATACTTGAGTATAAGCCGACTCGAGTATAAGCCGAGACCCCCAATTTCACCCCCAAAAACTGGAAAAAGTTGGTGACTTGAGTATAAGCCGATCCGCCGTTCTGTAAGCCTCCGCCGCCGGCTGCTTCGTTCCGCAGCGGAAAGAAGCAGGCAGGCTGCTTCGTTCCGCAGCGGAAAGAAGCAGCCTGCTTCGTTCAGGCTGCTTCGTTCCGCAGCGGAAAGAAGCAGGCAGGCTGCTTCGTTCCGCAGCGGAAAGAAGGCTGCTTCTTTCCGCAGCGGAAAGAAGCAGGCAGGCTGCTTCGTTCCGCAGCGGAAAGAAGCAGGCAGGCTGCTTCTTTCCGCTGCGGAAAGAAGGCTGCTTCTTTCCGCAGCGGAAAGAAGCAGCCTGCTTCGTTCAGGCTGCTTCGTTCCGCAGCGGAAAGAAGCAGGCAGGCTGCTTCGTTCCGCAGCGGAAAGAAGCAGCCTGCTTCGTTCAGGCTGCTTCGTTCCGCAGCGGAAAGAAGCAGGCAGGCTGCTTCTTTCCGCTGCGGAAAGAAGGCTGCTTCTTTCCGCAGTGGAAAGAAGCAGCCTGCTTCGTTCAGGCTGCTTCGTTCCGCAGCGGAAAGAAGCAGGCAGGCTGCTTCGTTCCGCAGCGGAAAGAAGCAGGCAGGCTGCTTCTTTCCGCTGCGGAAAGAAGGCTGCTTCGTTCCGCAGTGGAAAGAAGCAGCCTGCTTCGTTCAGGCTGCTTCGTTCCGCAGCGGAAAGAAGCAGGCAGGCTGCTTCGTTCCGCAGCGGAAAGAAGCAGGCAGGCTGCTTCTTTCCGCTGCGGAAAGAAGGCTGCTTCTTTCCGCAGTGGAAAGAAGCAGCCTGCTTCGTTCAGGCTGCTTCGTTCCACAGCGGAAAGAAGCAGGCAGGCTGCTTCTTTCCGCTGCGGAAAGAAGCAGCCTGCTTCGTTCAGGCTGCTTTGTTCCGCTGCGGAAAGAAGCAGGCAGGCAAGGCACGGAGATCCGGAGACCTGCCGACGTTTGGGGAGGTTTGGGGAGGTGCCCAAACCTCCCCAAACGTCAGCAGGTCTCCGGATCTCCTCCCCAAACCTCCCCAAACGTCGGCAGGTCTCGGGATCTCCGTGCCTTGCCTGCCTGCTTCTTTCCGCAGCGGAAAGAAGCAGGCAGGCAAGGCACGGAGATCCGGAGACCTGCCGACGTTTGGGGAGGTTTGGGGAGGTGCGCGCGCACCTCCCCAAACCTCCCCAAACTTCGGCAGGTCTCCGGATGGCGGCTGCTTGGGAGAGGTGCGCGCAATCCCGGAAGCACCAAAGCCTCGGCCGCGCACAAGTCCTCGGTAAGTTTTTTTTGTTGACTGGAGTATAAGCCGAAGTGGAATTTTTCAGCCCAAAAAGTGGGCTGAAAAATTCGGCTTATACTCAAGTATATACGGTAATATATTCTGCTTAGTTTGGTGTTTGTATGTGGATCTCTGAAGCCACCAGCCTGAGGATGACAGATGGGATTCCGTTGAAACGTTGCTCATATATATATATATATATATATGTGTGTGTGTGTGTGTGTGTGTGTGTATGGCTCACTGGGTTAGGACACTGAGCTTGTCAATCAGAAGGTCGGCAGTTTGGCGGGTCGAATCCCGAGTGCCGCATAACAGAGTGAGCACCTGTTACTCGTCCCAGCTTCTGCCAACCTAGCAGTTCGAAAGCACGTAAAAATGCAAGTAGAAAAATAGGGACCACTACGGTGGGAAGGTAACAGCGTTCCGTGCGCCTTTGGTGTTTAGTCATGCTGGCCACATGACCACGGAGATGTCCTCGGACAAGCGCTGGCTCTCCGGCTTTGAAATATATATATATATATATATATATATATATATATATATATATATATATATATATATATATATATATATTCTGCTTAAAGACCTAAATTTGGAAATGCCTAATTTTAGTTGACAGCTCATATTTGTGTAAATTTTTAAATTGCTAACAAAGAATTAGGGGAGACTGATATGCATTTCAAACTTATTAGTTTTCATCAGTCAGCCATACCCTTCTGAGATTCGAACCTGGGCTGATTGCACATTAGGCAGTTGTTTTCACCTCTAGGCCACAGGCTCTCTCTCGCTTTGTTAGCTGAGAAGCTAACAAAGCGAGAATATATATAACAAATATATATTATAACAAAGAATATAACAAAGAATATATATATATATATATATTCTGCTTAAAGACCTAAATTTGGAAATGCCTAATTTTAGTTGACATTTATCCATAGTTTATATGGATGAGTACACATAAGGAAAAATATGGTTTGCCCAATAGGGGAATGGAGTTCTTCCCATATCTACAATCCTTCTGCTTAGGAGGGCTAAAAGCAAATCTGGGAGAGAAGAACAAGCTAATGTGTAAGCAACATTAGATCTAACCCATTTTTTTCAAACCATGCAGGCTGCTAGGTATTTATGCCAGACTACAACGCATAATAGAAAAAATAATTACTAACCAATATGTGATCCACTCTATCCTTTTTTTTTCGTCCGAATTTCATCATTTTCTGCCAGTCTGTTTTATTATTTGATTCCTTTCTCAAATTTAAGAGCTTTAGAACTTCAGTTGTTATAAACACCTTGGATAAAGGAGAAATAAAAGAATAATGAATGCTAACTAAATACATTTTCTCTAGTTGCAACATCATCTCTACAAGCAGCTTTCAGGGAGAACATTTCAAGTGAGGACACAGACATGGCATATATGCAACAGAAAACACATTGTATTGCTAGGCAATTACAACTACAGTAAAGCAACCTGGTAGCTAACTCTAGAAATATCCATGAAATTCATTATGAATTATGACACTGATTCAACTCTTGTACATTCCAGAATATGGATAAATGCAGCATCAGGCACTTTTTGGAACTATTCTCCCCCCCAGACCTATTAATTCAGGGATAGCTATCATTAGTTGTTGTATTGGGAGAATTTTAATTCATTATATACAATTTTAATTCATTGTATTTTTTTAAAAAAATATTACATGTTAGATGTAGGCCTTCTTGGATGGATTTCTAACTGGAACAGTGTTAAGTATTAGTGACAGTTAAAGCCTTCCTTAGTTTTAAGAAATAGAAGCATTCATTCATATCCTATTTCAAACTAATATTTAAGCGAAATCAGCAGTAAGAAGAAACTATAGTGGAAAAATGAGAGATGGTATCACATGCACACCCATCTTGGAATATGACTGATGGCGTAAGAAAATTAGTTTTCAGATAAAAATGCATAATAAAACTCCACCAGACTTCACATTCTACCTTAAGTTCTAGAGTCTAGACCAGTAGTTGTCAGCGTGGTCTAGGGACTCCTGGGAGTGCCCAAGACCCTTTCAGAGGGTCCATGAAGACAAATAAAGTTTTTAAAATTTCTCAATTTGAAACCTTAATACAGTAAATGTCAATAAATATAACCCATGTAAACCAAAGCTCTTTGGGGTCCTCCATAATTTTTAAGAATATAAAGACGTCCTGAGACCAAAACATCTGAGAATTGCTATCTAGGTGAACTGCACTTTATTTCTATAAATATATTTAAAGTTTAAGCTATTTATCTTATTCCTACTTTTATTTCTTCAAGATCACTTGGATCTTTTACTCGTCGAAAGTATCCAGAAATTATTCTGCTGGGTTTCATCCATAATGGCTGATTCAAATTTGGATCTTCTGCAAAGATTTCTTCAAAAATCTCTCTTGTTAAATCAAACACAACCTTCATAAAAATAAAAGAAACATTGTATTACCATTATATATTATTATAATACTATATCATTTTTCAAAGAACTAAACAAAAATATTTATGAAAGTATTTATACTGAGTACTAGCTTTGCAGCAAGTGGAATGTAATTTTGTTTCACTATTGCATTCTTTGGACCAATAATTTTTAACCCTTTCGAAAAATGCTTCCATACCCTCCTTTCTCTTTCACACTTCATTGTATCTGTCTTCCACAAGCACACCATACCTTGTTTTATACTGCATTCTATCACTAATCATGCCAGAGTCCAAAATAGCATTCCTTTTTTAAAAAAAGGTTGGGTAAATTTCCTTTATTTTCATACATTTCACAATAATCTGAGATAACTTCCCTACCTGTTTGTAGATTTCTTTACTAATGGTTTCAATGTCATCATTTTGGGGGGATTCATTCATGTCTCTGGGGTTGCTGAGGGCCTGAAGATCATGCCCCAACTTTTGGCATTTCCATAGCTTCTCAGCTGCTGCGTGCACCAACTCCTCCACCTCTTCTGCAACGTATGGTATAGCCAAAGGTTCTTCACATGGCTTTGGGGACACTTCTGGCAGTTTTATCTTAGGTAACACTGCTGATTCTTCAGCTTGGTTTTGAGGGAGCTTGTGTGAACTCAAGCCAAAATCCTCATCAAACCAATCCTGGTCATCTCCTAACACATTCAGAAACTCCCGGCTAAGTTCCAGTTCTGCCAGCCTCTTGGCAAGTTCTTCCTGTCCACTTGCACCAAATACAGGACTTTCCTAAACAATAAGAAAGCAATTATTACTTAGAACCTTAAATATTCCCTGCACTATGTTCCTGATTTTGATATGTGTTATCCATGAATGCTTTAATATTTAATAACATATAATCATATTTTCGGTTGTTAAAACTCTTTTTTGTTCTTAGAGTGCAAGAAAGTGAGATATAGAGAAAGTCTAATGGCTTTTTCTAGGAGACCTCCTGAGGTACGCGACCATACAGACCAAGTCACATGTGGAAGCCCCAATTAGATAAATGGAAATGGTACAACAGCAGTAACTCATGAATTGCATCCCTAACAGAGAAACAACAATATTCAAGAATACAGTTCTATACCCAGGAAACTAAAACACAGAACATGGAAAAGTATACTGACTAGAATTACAATGACCCACATTAAATTATATTATTATCCTACTTTGGAATGGTCATTATCTTCATTGTATTCTTGTGAGGATATAACTAGATGGAAATATAGGAATGTGAGCTCAGTTGTTATCCCAAATTGAAAAAAAGTAAAGCAAATATTCTAAACCCAAAGGTCAAGCCAAACCTACTACAAAATATCCAATGAAATCTTTATATTTCATTTTCTCAGAGACTCTTTTTGCCTTTTAATAAATCACCTCTGAAACACTAGAGTTCTAAAAGCAGTTTGTGGCATGTATAATTTGTTGTTTAAAACAGTGAGTTAAATTTATTGTCATCAGCTTTTTTTTTACAAAAAATATATAATTGCCCAAAGAAAATTTGTTGATATTTGTACATCGATATGCTGTCATCTCCCATATTGTCTCTTGATGGATTTCTGATCCCCCAGAAAGGAGATACTTGCAATATTGGGATCCTTGAAGACTCACGCCTACTGTTATATAGGCAGGTGGAGCCCCTCGCTCAAAACCTTGGTGGAGCAGTGGGCTAATGCCTCCTTAAGTAACACCAGCTGCCTGCAATTAGTACAGGTTGGCATCCCACCAGGCTCAAGGTTGACTCAGCCTTCCATCCTTCCGAGGTAGGTAAAATGAGGACCCAGATTGTTGGGGGCAATTAAGCTGACTTTGTAATAATGCCGCTTGGGGGGTGTATGAAAGCCCTAATAAGCAGGCATATACATAGAATGAAGGCTACTGCTAAGCTTGTAAGCTGCCCTGAGTCTTCGGAGAAGGGCGGGATATAAATGGAATTAAAATAAAATAAATAAATAAAATAAAAGCCTGTCAAACTTCATGACTGAAGCATTAGTCTAGTCTTACTTATCTTAATTATGAACTATACTTACTGGTCTGGGACACATATCTGGGGAAGACACTTCTTCTCCTTCATCCAATTCATATGCGACTAAAAACCTCTGCTGTTCATTAGTTGCCAACTTCTTTTCTTGGACAGCACCGAGTTCTTGATTGCTAAAATGGATCTTCTCATTCCTTGCCTTTTTGATTTGCTGAAATTGACTGACTGTGTCTTTCACAAAACCTTGCAAGAGACTGTCAGCCAACAAACCAACTCTTTCCTGTCGATCTAGTAGATCTTCCTTTTCTTGGGATGGGACTTTAAGCTGGGCTTCCAGTTGGCTTCTTTCTTTTGTCAACAAGTCCAGAAGTGGCGTTGCAGATTTCTCCAGATTAGTGGGAGAAAATCTGTTTTCGGTTTGCTCTTGCCGAACAGACTGCTGTTTCCATTTCTCAGGAAAGCTGCTATCCAAAATCCCTTCTACTTCAATAGCAGAATCTTCTTTGTGGATATTAGAAATGGCAGAAGGTAACATACCAGTATCATTTTTAGAGGATTTGGGAGAGTCAAAGTCAACGGTTTCCTGATCAAACTCATCAACAGTACTAATAACTGCCACATAGTCGCTTGATTTATTGAATTTTACATAATCTCCAGCTCCAATTAAGCCTTTTAAGGCAGATGATTCTCTTGGAGATTTCTCATTTGAATTTCTTTTATTCCTTTCTTCTTCAAGACATTCTAAGCCTTTCTGATTTGTTTTGTGTTGATTATCTAGTTCATGATTAAAGAAAGAATTTTCATTTGAATCTAACTCATTACCAAAACTTTCTGGAAAACGAGAGATCTTTTGTGAGGGGGCAAAAATACCATATTTTTCTTTACAATCAAAATATTGAATACCATTGTAAGATCCATTATTATTACCTTCAGGTTCGTCCAGTTCTACACCAGCCCAAAAACCTTTAGCAAAATTTGTCCGACCCTTAAACTTCAGTGTTCCAGGCTGGACATTACTCACAAGAACTCTGTCACCAATGCTGAAACCTAGCAATATATCTTCTTCTTGTTTTTCTGATGATGCCCTGAAACTGGAAGCCTGAGATGATGAATCATCACCATCATCAGCTGGAACTTTCTCCACATTGCCACTTTCTTTGTTTTTCACAAATTCTGTTGGTGATTTGAGTTCTAACAATCTTTCAGAATGAATGGTATCAGCTACGGACAAAGAGTTTTCACTGAGACATTCACTTATTTCATCATCGCTTCCAAAACTAGGGGATTCACTCCTAGGAGGTCTAGTGTACAAAGACTTCTCTCCCTCTGATTTTGTATCTTGTTTGAAAGATAATGTAGAAGCATAAAAAATATCTCTGTGATATTCAGTAAGAACTATCTCACTTTTTAATACATCTGTTCTTAAGAAAGACTCTTCAAAATCATTAGAATATGATGGCTCTTCGCAAATGGAAATCTGTTCTGAAATCAGGGAATCACCTTTCAGTGTATCTTTCCCCAGCCTATCAGAGGATTTAACCGATGTAATACTTTCATCATCCTTGAACCTTTTACTTGGCATCTCCTTGATTTCCTGCACACGTATGCATTCCAAGACAAACTTATCTTTTTCCGACAGCTCAGTCTCTGGAGGGACCTCTGTCTTTAAAGAAATTGAATTGTTTTGATTTAAGTCAAAAACTGAGGCAGCAGATATTTCAGAAGCTTGGGAAGCTATTTCAACCTCTAATTCTTTTGATTCTGCTGTCTCTTGCACTATAGATCTGGTAGCTTGAGGGTCATAACTCACTGCATCTTCAGTCTTATTCAGTGATGTGGGAGATATTTTGCTTGTGTTTCCTAAGTCTTTGAGAATAGCTGACGAGAGTAAACTATCCAAATCATCAGATTCTGCTGTAGATTTTCTTAGGGTTTTGAGGACTGCAGATGCCGTATGAGACTGCTTCTCTGACTGAATCTCTGCTTCTGTGAATTTCATGTTGTTTACAGACACAGATTGTTCAGAAGATGGCACAACATCTTAAGAGGATAAAAAAAATCAAACACATATACTTAAAACAATTGTGCACTATTATTTAGCATTATTAAAGAAATAAAAAATCTGGGTGTTTGTTATAAGAAACTGAAATTCTTACTAGAAAATGCTAACCTGTGCCATCAAATAGCATGAATATTCCATTGTTTACATATAAATGGCTAAAGTATAACTTAAATGCAATACCTCAATCAAATTTATAATCAATAAGACTTCATAAATGCTTTAATGCCACTATGCACTGGTATTAACACGGACCACAAAATATATCCGAAGATTATAAAATTGTATAAATGTTCCCAATAAACAAGGTGATTGTTCTGAGACGTTTGATTTTTTTTCTTCCATGTCTGATACTTTATTAAACTTAAATGTTTATTAAAAGAATTTTGGAATGAAACGTGAGCAGAGAGACACTTAGTGAACACAAATAAATTATCTAGTGTTACTTTGAATCTGAATCCCATCTTGTTTCTTTCTAAAAAGCTATCAACTCCAGTTCAGGCATAGGGCAAACCAAACTCAATAGAGTGTAAGAAGAGATACGTACACTTACCGTATTTTTCGGACCATAAGACACACTTTTTTTCCCCAAAAGTGGTGGTGGGGAAATGAGGGTGCGTCTTATGGTCTGAAGGTGATCCGTATGGCCAGCCCCAACCTCCGCAAGTGGAAAGCAAGGGAGATTGCCAGAAGCACGAATCGGCACGTGCTGAGAAACGCCGATCTCACGCTCCTGCACTCTCCCTCGCTCGGTTTCAGCTTCCCTTGCTACAAGAGAAAGCAGGCTGAAACGGAGTGAGGGAGATTGCCAAGAATGCGAATCGGCTGATCTCGCGCTGCTGCAATCTGCCTCGTTTCAGCCTGCTTTCTCTTGTAGCAAGGGAAGCTGAAACCGAACGAGGGAGAGTGCAGGAGCGCGAGATCAGCCGATTCGCATTCCTGGCAATCTCCCTCACTCCGTTTCAGCCTGCTTTCTCTTGTAGCAAGCGAAGCTGAAACCGAGCGAGGAAGAGTGCAGGAGCGCGAGATCAGCTGATTCGCATTTCTGGCAATCTCCCTCGCTCTGTTTCAGCTTGCTTTCTGCAAGAGAAAGCCGGGCTGCAGGGCCGCCTCCGCGGGTACTGCTCTAATGCAGAGAGGGAAGGACAAAGAGGGAGGGAAGGAAGGAAGGGACAGTGGGAGAGGGAGGGAGAGAAAGAGAGAGAGAGAGAAAGAGAGGGAGAGAGAGAGAAGGAGAAAGAATTTTTTTCTTGTTTTCCTGCTCTAAAAACTGGGTGCATCTTATGGTCCGGTGCGACTTATGGTCCGAAAAATACGGTATTTAGCCACTCTGAACCAAAAGTGCCTGGTAGCAAGCATTAGCATTCTTGTTTGAACTTTTTTGAAGAAGTATTATAAATAAAATTGAAATTAGAAAATAAAATAATTTTTTAGAATTTATATTGAATATAAAATAATTCAGCAGGTTCTTACTTATTGCAATACTATGGAAAAAAGTTTCCATTTTTTTAAAAAAAGTGTTAATTAAATTCACATGCTTGTTTTTCAATTATAATTTTTAAAACCCCATACTTTTAATTGAAATTATTTTAACTATATTAGTTATATGAAAATAACTTGTATAATTTTAATATTAAACAAATAACTTCCAAGATACATACCAATATGTTCTGCAATAGATTCCAAAGATCCTCTAGAATGTTCAGAATCAGTGAGTGATTTCCAACTTTTAGATGTTTCAGACCTAAAAAGAAGTTTTGAATAGATTACAGATATTGTAAACGTTCTGAAAATATTGTATACTGTACTGGAATTAACAAAATAAAACAAAGAGAAAGCATATATATATAAACTATATCCAATATTTAATCCAGAGATTTGAATATTGCAATCCACCCAAAATCCATAGCTAAATTAGGATTTGAGATCAGATTCAAATCTCACTGTTCTAGAACACACAAGTCTATTCAGTAGCCCACAAGATTTCTATGTTTTAGGTATAGTTACATGTCTATTACAAAGTATGCCAGGAGAAGGTTGTAATTTCCCCATCTGTTAGCTTTTACTTTTTGTTTTTTGCTAGGGAGTGGGATAATAGTTACATCTGCCACTCCAGAGGAAGGTATGGCATTGGGAACCAGAGATAATAGGATTTTGTTTACAGTTCTTTCTCAATCTGACATTGGTTACTGTATCAGAAAGCTAATTAAAGTCCTACAACTGACTCCTAGGCAGTGAATAGCAAAATATCTGTCAATGAGAATGTGGTCCTGGCTTTCTCCTCAAGGAATCTGGAGCCATGCCATGAAGGGCTTTAAAGGTGATCACCAACATCTTGAATTGCACCCGGAAGCAGGCCAACAGCCAATGCAGCTCGCGGAGAAATGGTGTCCCAGAGGCCATTGTTGGGGCCCCCAAACTGCCTACGTTGCTTCACTCTGCATCATCTGTAGCCTCTGGATGCTTTTCAAGGGTAGCCCTCATGTAGAGCATATGACAATACTCTGACCATGAGATGAAAGATAATGATCTATATTGCCATATTCTCATACAATAATACCTGGCATTACCCTCTTAAATAAACTGGTGGCAGCCTCTGCAGTAACCTGCAGTAATATCAAAATGGTGACAGATAAAGGTAACATCATCATATAGATATTGCTTTTTACGGAGTTGCATCACAAGTGTCTAACACAAGTCATTTTTTTTAGCATGGGGTTTGGGCATGACTTTATGTTGTGAGTTTAGTGCAGTTTAGTGCATGATTTTGTTCATTAAACTGCAGTGTTAAAATATTCATTTTGATACATTTTTCTTTATAGTAATGAATTAGTATTAAGTATTATTAATTAACACCAATAATTTAATTAAAACCACATTAATTTATAACAACTTATTTCCTCTGGAAGGTGTTTTTCTTTATACAAACATTATAGACCAAAAATTGCTTGGTCAAACATGAATTCATCCAAGTATTTCTTTTGACCAGTGTCTCTTAAATATGCATCCATATAAGATAGTTTTCTCCCTTTGAAAGAGATACAAACCCTTTCTAGGCTATTAAAGATGTACATTTAGAAAGGCCACCATGCAATATTAACTTTAAGCAGTTTACCTATGGAGTGGTGGGGGTTTGATCTTTGGTTTCTCAGTAGCTGTGGATGGAGTTTTGATTTGAGGTTTAGCTGTTGGGGCTGTCTCCAAATCCCGATTCAATTCTTCTTCTGTTTTCTTGATGAATTCATCATAAGTCTGATGATGTAAAAAATAACATATTAGGAAGACCTGAACATTATCTTATTCTTTATTAAATTTGTTTTCAAGTATTAAACTTACTGAATATTGAAATTTGGAATTGTGTGCGTGTAAGTACCTAAATTATATAATTTAATCTATGAAGATATTTTTATTTTCTTTTTTTGGTCAATATTATTATATTCCCATCAGTATCAGAGCAAACTCAAAAGGAAAAAAAATATTCAGAGAAAATAAGGCAAAAGAAAACATGGGAATATCAATGTGATGTATTTTAACTTTTAATTTTCCCTGTAAACCGCCCTGAGTCCTACGGGATTAGGGCGGTATATAAATTTAAATATAAATAAATAAATACACAATTTCTATTTTAACATTTCTTTCAAATTCTTACCTCTAACTGCTTGATCAAACTTGCCTCTTGAGCCTTAAGTTTCTCTTTGAGCCTCTTCTTCTGTTCTTTTTTCAACCTATAAACAACAGATTTTTTTTTCCGTACTTCATCTTTCAGAGCCCAGATTCGACTTTCAATGTCACTTTGATCAGATGTAGTTTCTAAAAAAGATAAAACATATTATTTAGAAAATAATATTTTATATTGATAAGAGGTCTTGCCTTTTTCATTTCCAAAATTGAAGATTGGTGGAAAATTCCAAATATGTTACACTTAATGCTGTAATTACATGGCATTCAAGCCCCATCAATTCCAATGGAAAACCGAGACTCATTAAAAATAATTTAAAAATTATAAAAAAGGAAGTTGAAGCTCTAATACTTACCCGATTGGGTCATGGATAAAGACTCATCAGACCAACTATAGGATATATCCTGAGATTTTGTAGATGACAGTTGTTTACCTCCAGACTTCTGTGTTTGTTTGTTTGATTCTTGCTTCGATAGGGATGCACTGCTTTTGCAAGGAGACTGTATCAAGATGAAAAAGAGTAAATAAGGAATATATATTACACACACACACACAGACAGACACAAACCCCCCTCACACTAATTACAAGCAAGGAAATAGAAATGTTTCACTTATTTGGAATCCTGTCTCTCTTAAGCAGGAGAGGCCAGCTAGTTAGGGAAATCTTGCTAATGGACAAAAAATGGCAAGGCCTCTGATGCCCTCTCAGATACCAAGCAAAGATTTCAAACAGATGCTTGCCTATACCACTAGAAAGAGACTTTCTGGATTTCTGGTTTTCCAAGATATCAGTTTAATCCTATTATGTCTAGGACCTAACATATATCTATTCTTTCTTTCTTTTAAAAATTGTACAGAATGGCAAGAATCAATTCCTGGAGAATCTTTTCTAAGGTTGGAAGCTGGAGTAGGTAATATATATCTGATATTTTCCACATTCTAATCATACGCTTGCAACTCCAAAGTGGAAAGAAATTCTCCTCTAGAATTGTTCCAAAATCAATATGGCCCCCCTTTTCTCCAGTACTCTTTTGATCAGGGACACAATGGCTCAGCAGTTAAAGATGCTGAGCTTGTGGACTTCCGGGCGGCAAGGCGTCGCCGGAGGCAGCCATTCTTAGGCTGTCAGCCCCACGGCTCCGTAAAGCTGCCGAAAACAGCGCCGATCAGCTGTTTTGGCGGCTCGGAAGCCCCCTCCTCGGGAGAAGAGGAGGGGGTGAATGGCCAGGTAGGGGTAGAGCTCTCCGGGGCCGCCAGAGCTAATAGTTTTGGCGGCTGAAGGATTGAGCCCCCCCAAAGCCTGGGTATGCTCCGGACTGCGGGGCGCCTCTGCTCCGGGTTTTTTGGAGCAGAGCAGGGCGTCAGCAACCATCCCTGCCAGCAAGAGAGAACCAGGCAGAGCGACACAGGAGATCTAGGTGAAAGGGAATTTATGATCTTTAACTCAATAGACTTTGCGGAGTTTGAAAGTGAAAGTGCGTAGCAGGCAATAGTGGGTGAAAATGGCTACCAAATCCTCTAAAGCTCTTAGAAGCGCGGGGGCTTCTCCGGTGCAGCAGTTTTCGTTACAAGCTTTATTGCCCCCTCCTTCTGCATCTGTACCTGTACTTGCATCAACTTTTACAGTTAAAGATTTACAGAATGTGTTGCAAGAGGCTATGGAAAAGCAATTGCAACAATTAGTTGAGCTTATAGATAAGAAATTAACAGAAACAAGGGCAGACATCTTATCTGCATTTCAAGGCATGGCTATATGTATTGAGCGTTTGGACGAAAGAGTGGAAGATCTCAGACAAAATAATATCAGATTAGATGTAAAAATGATAGAAACTGAAAATGTGGTGGAGAAAATTGATATTGATTTGACCTTGGTACAGTATCATGAGATGGAGTTTGCTGTGAGAATTAGAGGCTTAAAAGAGGATCTTAAAGAAAATTTGAAGAAAATAGTTTCTGAGGCTCTGGAAGGGGTGCTGGGGCGACCAGCAGATGAAATTATGGAAGATATAGACAAAATTTTCCATGTTAATTCGTGGATTGCAAGACAAAGGAAACTACCCAGAGATGTGGTGGCTTACTTTACAAAGAGAGCGATTAGAAATGAGGTTATTCAAGCCTCTTACAATACTAAATTTGCAATTGCTGAGCAAGAAGTCTTGATTTTAAAAGAGATCCCTCCAAGAATCTTAAGGAGAAGGAAGGAATTTCCTTTTTTGGCGCAAGAATTAAGACGACGTGATATTAAGTTCAGATGGGAGATACCAGTGGGTATCGTGGTGACGTATGAAGGTATGAGACATCATCTTACTACAGTGTTGCAGGCACATGATTTTTATAGTAATGTTTTAAAAGCAGCCCCCATACCACTTTTGGAATCTACAAAGAAGAATGGTGAGGGAGAGTCTCAACGACGCAGAGAGAATTTACAAGGCGCTGAAGGAACAATGCAGATAGATGAGAAAGTTACAGGAGTGGATCAAATTTCAGTATCATCGGAGGAGGCCAGAAACCAGAGGATGACGTGCGCTGCTTCTAGACGAATGAGACGAGCCTGAAGATTTAGTTGTAGAACTGAAGGAGATAATAATGCAATAAGGGAAAGTTTCTGGATTTAAGGTTAACATACAAAAAACTTAAATGTTGTTTAAGAATATGATAGTATCATAAAAGGCTGTTTTAGAAGAGCTAACGAGATTTGAAATTGTTAAAAGGGTTAAATATTGGGGGATATATTTGTCACCCTTAAATGTAAAGTTATATAAAAATAATTATGTTTTGTAATACTTTATGTTGCTTTAATTTAAAAATAATTATGAAAAGTTAACTGGGTAGAATTGTAGTAGTGAAAATGAATGTCTTGCTGAAATTTTGAAGGTCATGATTTGTTATCTGGTTGGTATGTATATTTATTGTGTGATAAGAAGGTGGATAATGTGTCTAAGGTATATATTTTAAGACATGCTCTGTTGCGAGTTTGCAAATAGTATAGACACAAGTTAACTTGTAAGATGCCTATATGCGCAATAATGAAACACGCAATAGAAAATATAAACATGATGTGACTACATATAAGGAAATTTTAAGTTTGGAAAGGAATGTATGGCATTTGAAGTTGTATAATATCTTAAGAGAAGGAAAGATTGTATAAATTTGGTTTTAGTATGGAAAATTACAGGCCAGGTGGAAAGAAGATCAGAAAATTGGTTTTTTAATGACTGATTTAAATTTGGTAAAGTAAATTAGAGATCGTTTTGTCTGTAATTGTTTTTATTGGGCATTATTATTGACATTACTGTTGTGGATATTAAGCTGATGTTGAATTTAATTACGGCAGCAAGACTTTTAGTAGGGCAATATTGGAAGAACTGCCGACTATAGAAGAATGGACTGTAAAAGTCTCCAACCTGGTGGAAATGGCAAAGATCTCAGCGTACTTGAAAGGCTATTTGCAACAGAGATATACTGTGGAGTAAATATGGGACTAAAAAGTTTTATCCAGCATTTGAATAATTATTGATGTGATATTTATACTGCTTGTAGTTATTTTATAAGAGTTAAAGTGCGATAGATTTAATAGTTTATGGTTGTTTGCATAAGGTAGATTATGATTGTTTGTATTTTTATACCTTGTATCTAGCTCTGGGAAGTCAAGGAGGGGGGAGGGGGAAGGGCGGGAGGGGTGGGGGAGGGCTGGGGAGTGGGAAGGGGGCTGGGAGGGGTTGTGTTTTGTTAAAAATAAAATGTATTGTAAAACTTTTCAATAAAAAAAAGATGCTGAGCTTGTCAGTTGGGAGCTGAAAGCCCCGGTTAGAGACCCAAGCACTGTGCAATGGGGTGAGCTCCCGTACCTTACCCAGCCCCTACCCACCTAGCAATTTGAAAGCATGCAAATGCAATTAGAACAACAGACACTGCTTTTGTGGGAAGGGTGAGAGTGTTCTGTGCACCTCTGACGTATAGCCATGCTGGCCACATGAACACAGAAAATGTCTTTGGATAATGCTGGCTCCCTCAGCCAAGAAACAGAGATGAGCACTGCGCTATAGAGTTGGACACAGAAAGGGAAACACACAGGGAAACGTTTCCCTTTGATCTGAAAAGGACCTTGATGACATGTCCAGAAAAACTGATACATTCATTTAGTGACTGAAGATACACTAGCACTGAAAAAAGTGACTTATGACTGCTGCAGCATCTCCATGGACAAGCGATCAAAATTTATGTTTTGGCAAGCATTTATGACAGATTCACTGTCCCAGGATCATGGGATTACCATCTGTAATCATTCCAGCTGGCTTCTGACAAGCAAAGTCTATGGGGGAAGTCAAATTCACTTAACAACCCCATGATTCATTTAATAACTGCAGTGATTCTCTTAACAATGTGGGAAAAACTAGTAAAATGCAGCATAATTGCCTTGCTTAGCAATGGAAATTTTGGGCTCAATTGTAGCCATAATTTGAGGACTATCTATAGTTTCATTTCATCTATACTTAAAAACAGCTATTTTTGACCTAGATCTAAGAAGACCTGAAGGAAACTGAAATGCAGAGAAATAAATGAAATGAAGGCAGTAAATATAAAATGATAAGAAAAGCATAGAGAAAAGGTACTGAATAGGTAAGGATCTTGGAAAGCGAAGAAAACGGAGGCGGGGGGGGGGAATAAAGAAAAGGTTTAGCTAAAGAGAAGATTTGGAGTTTCATTTCTCCATGGGGAATGAAGGAGCAAATTGGGTACTGTAAGTCTTGGGTCTCTTTTAAGCATTCAGTTTTACCTGAACCTCAGTCCCAAGTTGGGCCCTGTCCCTACCCATTTTTCAAACCAGCCCTGGAATGCCACTTTGATACTTGAATAGTTTTATGTGATCCTTGAATAAGATTTTGAATATTAAGATGACTGAAAGTTATTATCCTTGGGATTCTCAATTTCACATTCAAGATTACTTCCATCTGCTTAGGAAGGTTTTCATGAGCAGTAAATCAACAGAATCTCAATTTCTCTCAAGGTCTCATTTAAAATTTGACCTCTGGCACTTTTATCCTAACAGTACTCAAAGTACTTCAAGTATGTAGTCCTGAAATCTAAAGTCAAACTATGGTAATAATTTTTTTTGTAAAAAAGCAGTAAGCAGTAAAATAGTATTATGCTTCTGACAGCAATAGCGCTAAGATTTATACACCATTCCATATTGTTTTACAGTACTTTCTGAGTGGTTTACAAATGTCAGCAAAAGGCGCCCAACAATCTGGGTCTTCATTTTACTGACCTTGGAAGAATGGAAGGCTGAGTCAACCCTGAGCCGCTCAGGATTGAGCACCTGGCAGTGGGAAGAGTCAGCCTGCAATACTGCATTCTAACCACTGCACCAGATGTATCAATCCTATTTTACTAATAAAAAAGGGCAAGAAACCTTTCCCAAAATATAAAAAAAGTGCTAAAAGCTAGCTTTTCAGAGATGTTACGGGTACTTCTCAACTTACAACTATTTGCTTGACCGTGTTAAAAAAGTGACTTATGACCTGTCCTTACAACCAGTTGCAGCATCTATACAGCCACTTGTTCATGATTCGAGCATTTGACAACTGACATGTATTTATGACAGTTTTAGTGTGGTCACCATTTACAACCTTCATAGGCAAAGTCAGATGCATTTTGTGACTGTATGATTTGCTTAATCACTTGGCATTGTGACTCATTTAACAGCATTGTCGCTTAATGATGGAAATGCTGGTGCCGAGTTTGGCCATAAGACAAAGACCACCTCTATGTCACTTCAACAGGGTTTAGAAGCTGAAAAAATAGTTTAGTGTGATCCTACCCACAAAATGTTGTCTATTCTGCTAGTGACAAAAGTCACCACCTTTTTACCCTTTTAGTCAGGTTTGTTGTTGTTGTTAGCTGCGAAGTCGTGTCCGACCCATCGCAACCCCATGGACAACACTCCTCCAGGCCTTCGTGTCCTCTACCATCTTCTGGAGTCCATTTAAGCTCACTCCTACTGCTTCAGTGATTCCATCCAGCCACCTCATTCTCTGTCGTCCCCTTCTTCTCTTGCCCTCAATCTTTCCCCGCATTAGGCTCTTCTCCAGTGAGTCCTTCCTTCTTATTAGGTGGCCTTCTAAAGAGCAGTCAGGATTCATCTCCTCTAGGACTGACCAGTTTGATTGCTTTGCAGTCCAAGGGACTCGCAGGAGTCTTCTCCAGCACCATAGTTCAAAGGCCTCAATTCTTTGGCGCTCAGCCTTTCTTATGGTCCAACTTTCACTGCCATACATTGCAACTGGGAAGACCATAGCCTTGACTATACGCACTTTTGTTGGCAGGGTGATGTCTCTGCTTTTTAGTGTGCTGTCTAGATTTGCCATTGCTTTCCTCCCCAGGAACAAGTGTCTTTGAATTTCTTGGCTACAGTGCCCATCTGCGGTGACCTTGGAGCCCAGGAAAATAAAATCTGTCACTACCTCCATTTCTTCCCCATCTATTTTCCAGGAATTGAGAGGTCCAGATGCCATGATCTTGGTTTTCTTAATGTTAAGTTTCAACGTAAGTTTTGCACTCTCCTTCTTCACCCACAAGAGGCTCTTTAGTTCTTCTTCACTTTCTGCCATTAGAGTGGTATCATCTGCATATATTAGGTTGTTGATATTTCTCCCGGCAATCTTAATTCCAACTTTTTATTCATCTAGCCCTGCCTTTCTCATGATGTGCTCTGCATATAAGTTAAATAGGCAGGGCGACAGTATACAGCCTTGCTGGACTCCTTTCCCAATTTTGAACCAATCATTGGTACCATATCCAGTTCTCACTGTTGCTTCTTGACCCGCATATAGGTTTCTCAAGAGACAAATAAGTTGGTCTAGTACTCCTATCTCTTTAAGAACTTGCCACAGTTTGCTTTGATCCACACAATCAAAGGCTTTAGCATAATCAATGAAGCAAAAGTAGATGTTTTCCTGGAACTCCCTAGCTTTCTCCATGATCCAGCGTATGTTGGCAATTTGATCTCTAGTTCCTCTGCCTCTTCGAAATCCTGCCTGTACTTCTGGTAGTTTTCGATCCACATACTGCTGGAGTCTAGCTTTTAGGATTTTAAGCATAACTTTACTAGCATGTGAAATGAGTGCAATGGTGCGATAGTTTGAACATTCTTTGGCACTGCCTTTCTTTGGAATTGGAATGTAAACTGATCCTTTTCCAATCCTGTGGCCACTGTTGAGTTTTCCAAATTTGCTGGCAAATTTTGTGTAGCATTTTTACTGCATCGTCTTTTAAGATTTTGAATAGCTCAGCTGGAATACTGTCACCTCCACTAGCTTTGTTGTTGCTCAGTTTTTTAAGGCCCACTTCACTTCACATTCTAGGATGTCTGGCTCGAGGTCAATGGCCACCTCACTGTGGTTATCAGGGACGTTAAGTTCATTCTTGTATAGTTCTTCTATGTAATTTTGCCACCTCTTCTTAATCTCTTCTGCCTCTGTTAGGTACCTGACATTTTGGTCCTTCATCATGCCCATTTTTGCATTAAACGTTCCCTTCATCTCTCCAATTTTCTTGAGGAGATCTCTGGTCCTCCCTATTCTATTGTTTTCTTCTATTTCTTTGCACTGTTCATTTAAGAAGGCATTCTTATCTCTTCTAGCTATTATCTGGAATTCTGCATTCAATTAGGCGTATCTTTCTTTTTTTCCCTTGCCTTTTGGTTCCCTCCTTTCCTCAGCTATTTGCAAAGCTTCCTCAGACAACCATTTTGCTTTCTTGCATTTCTTTTTCTTTGGGATGGTTTTGGTTGCTACCTCTTGTACAACGTTGCGAACGTCCGTCCATAGTTCGTCAGGCACTCTGTCTATCAGATCTAATTCCTTAAATCTATTTGTCACCTCTACTGTATATTCAACAGGGATATGATTTAATTCATACCTGAGTGGCCTAGTGCTTTTCCCTACTTTCTTCAGTTTAAGCCTAAACTTTGCAATGAGAAGCTCATGGTCTGACCCACAGTCAGCTCCTGGTCTTGTTTTTACTGACTGTATAGAGCTTCTCCATCTTTGGCTGCAAAACACATAGTCAATCTGATTTCTGTGTTGACCGTCTGGTGATGTCCATATGTAGAGCCGTCTCTTGGGTTGTTGGAAAAGAGTATTTGCTATGACCATCGTATGTTCTTGACAAAAGTCTATCAGCCTGTGCCCTGCTTCATTTTGTACTCCATGGCCAAAAGTGGCTGTTATTCCGGTTATCTTTTGGCTTCCTACTTTAGCATTCCAATCCCCCATGATGATAAGGACATCATTTTTTGGTGTTAGTTCCATAGTCAGGTTTAGTATTGCATTAAAAAAAATCACTTCATCTCCTTTATCCATCCAGTCTTTCAATAACACAGATTATGTCACCATGGTATTTGGAGATTAGGACCTTTCCTAATGAACAATTCAACAGAGAAAACTACAGTTTAGCCCTAATTCAGTGAAGCTGAGAAGTAAACTATAAAAAGTGTGAACTGTGAGTGCATCTCTTCCACCTTTTAATAGTATTTTTTTTACATTTTTAACAAAATTAACATGTTATATTACAATAAATACACACTGGACATTTTATCTGACTTATTAGTAATGCTAATATAATATTTAAATTAAGCCTTTAATTTAATTTCAAAGAATGGCAAATGGATCCTCAAATTCACTTACCGGTTTTCCAGGAGAAACAGCAGATTCCAGTTCTTGTGTATAAACTATTTCTTCAGTTATTGTGTGATCTAGGCTTCCAGGCTCGCCTTGAATCTCAGAAACCTTTGATGGAGCAGACTCAACAACTAGATTGCTCAATTCTTCTGGGACAGAGCTTTCGCTATTTAGACGAGAACAAGGTGGCATTGAAGAGTCTTCCTCACTGGCTGTCTCTGAGAGAGAAAAATGGAAAAGGATCAACTCCTCAATTCCTAGCACTTCACTGACAGGCTTTTAAAAATATTTTGATACATGCTTACAGTCATATTAAAAATTAAATACTCCCCACTGAAGTTTTTGAATTTTTAAACATATTTCAACATACAGTATTTTTTATAATATTTTATTAGTTTTCTAAAGCAATATGGTAACTAGGTTAATCAATAGTTCAATAACATACATAAATCTTTAGTATAAATCTTAAGTTACAACAACAATTATTTCCTCTCTTTTTCTCTTAATATCTACTATCTCATATTAGGCAAATATAGTTCTTATTATTAACTAAGTAAAAACATCTTTGTAATATTTACAATTTTTAGCTTATACATATATTGTGTTTGCATTCAATCCTTAAATACAATCAATGTCCTGTTATTGCTTTTTTCCCAAGCTTTAATTTCTAATCAATATTCAAATTAACATTTGGTATTTATAATTTCCAAGATTTAGGTAACCAAAGTTTCTCTTATCTCAACTTCTTCCTTTTTCCCTTTTTGTAACAAAATCTAATGGGTGAGATTCAAGGTACTAGTAATGGTATTCAAAGCCCTACATGGCAGGGGGCCGGAGTACCTCAGGGAACATCTGCTGCCGGCATCAATCTCCCTGCGCCCTGTGCGTTCCCACAGAGAGGGCCTCCTCAGGGTGCCACCGATCAGAGAATGTCGATTGGTGGCCCCCAGGGGGAGATCCTTCTCTGTGGGCGCTCCGGAACTATGGAATCAGTTACCGGTAGAGCTCCGGATGGCGCCCGATCTTCGCTCCTTTCGTCGCGATCTCAAGACGTTTTTGTTTGTACAAGCCGGCCTAGCCTGATGGGGGATTGGTGGGGTTTTTTATTCCTGTATTCTTAATACTATTTTTGGGGTTTTATAATTGTAATATATCAATTGTTTTAAAATCGGGCAATTATTTAATTTTCTTTTAATATTTGTAACTTTGTATTTTATTCTTGCCCTGTAAACTGCCCTGAGTCCTCAGGGAGAAGGGCGGTATAGAAATATTATTAAATTAAATTAAATTAAAATAAATATTCCAAGTACTCATCTTATCTATTTGAATATAGTCTTGTTCTGTTTTCTAAAAGTTATCTATTTTCCATCATATTGAACAATCTAATTAATAATACAGTATCTCACCTAATAAATTAAAACCATTATATATACTGTCTGGGTTAACCAATAAATCAGTAATATACATAATTTTTTCATTTATGTCTAATTTTTAAAAGCTCAAATCCTCTCTTTTTCTGGTAATATTTATTATTGCATGATGGGCAAGCAGAATTCTTATTTTCAACTGATTTCCAAATATTTTATATTAGGTGACCAAAATTTCCCTTATTATTTAATTATAATGTAACTTTATTTTCTAAAAAATATCTATTTTCCACCATATTTAATCCTCTAATTAATAATATGAAATCCCCTCTAATAAATCAAATCCTTTATTTTCTTCTGCCTTATTCTGGCTTTCTTCCTTTGCCAACTAAACTTCCATGTCAGTTCTTTTGAGTCATCAAATAATCCTCTATCTATCTATCTATCTATCTATCTATCTATCTATCTATCTATCTATCTATTATTTGGAATAAGAATGACCATTTGGTTGCAGGTTTTTTGGAATAACTAGCCCAGGGGCAGACAAACTTGGCTCTTTTATGACTCGTGTACTTCAACTCCCAGAATTCCTGAGCCAGTATAGCTGGCTCAGGAATTCTGGGAGTTGAAATCCACAAGTCATAAAAGAGCCAAGGTTGTCTACCCCTGAACTAGCCCATTTGAATTTATTAGATTGCCTCCCTATTACTCCAATTTCCCACAATTGGCTGGATCTGTTGGTCAATTGAGTCCTCTGTCTTAGTGTTTAGTTGTTCCACTTCTCCTGTTATTTTCTGCATTGTTAGTTCTTTGGTTATAGTCAAAATCTGGGTTTGCATATTTAAGCTGGCATCTTGTTCCTTTATGTTGCAGCTTATTTTGGCACAAGCTGAAAGAATGGTTTTGTGTATTGATTTCAACATGGAAAGGACCCATATTCTCTTGATAGTATGTTAAATTGAAGACTTTAGAATCAAACGTTAAAAATAG
The DNA here is from genome assembly GCF_947247035.1 of Vipera ursinii. Taxonomy (NCBI): domain Eukaryota; kingdom Metazoa; phylum Chordata; class Lepidosauria; order Squamata; family Viperidae; genus Vipera; species Vipera ursinii. The sequence continues at coordinate 109,405,210 of NC_139516.1, read as the reverse complement.
TTTTTTTTGTTTTTTATAGCTAGGTATGGGACATCTATAGGTGGTCTTTATAGTAGAAATTGTTTGTCAACTAAGAGTATATAATCCAAGGTATTCCATTATCTCATATAATAACCTATGCTTCTCATGTAAAGAAATAGGAAAGCAAGACTCCACGTATACCTCTGAAAGTCAGTAAAAGTTTACCGTATTTTCCGGCGTATAAGACGACTTTTTAACCCATGAAAATCTTCTCAAAAGTTGGGGGGTCGTCTTATACGCCGGTAAAAAAAACAAATCAGTCGAGCGTCCCCGTTCTTCCAAAGCCAGGCCGCCCCGCGCAACCGAGCTATCTCCGGCGCGGCTCCGGGACACGGCTGGGCGGGAGCGTCGGGCGGCTCTCCCCATGCGAAGGCGGCGCTGCCCGTCGGCTCTTGGCCCGAGGGGAGGGCCTCACGCCCGCCGGACTCTCCTGTCACCAGCACCGCTCTCGCCCCCGCGGGGATGCGCTTCCGCCAGGCGGTGCTGGCCGAGACGAGCCAGCAGGCAGCCGCCGTGAGTGCGGCGCTGAGGGACAGCGGCAGGATGGCCTAGCGCCTGCAGGACGGCCAGCAGCCCCATGCGCAGCAGCAGCCGCCGGCTCAGCAACAGGTCCAAGCACAGGAGCCGCACCGCCAGGCTGCCCAGGAAAAGCAGCCACACAGAGAGGCTGCACGCCCAGTCCAGCTCCATGAGGGGCAGGGCGGGAAGCCAGCCGGGAAGAGGGACTGGGAGCCCGGGCCAAGCGCGCCTCGGCCGATGGTGAGAGGGAAGGGGCACATGAAAAAGAGGCCGCGGGCGGAGCTGCCCCGCCATGCGCTGAATGGGAGAAGTTCAAGGCCTGGGGGGGAAGAAGGAGGGGCGCCGGCCGTGGCGGGGTGGCGGCTGCCCTCCGGTGCTGCCTGCCGCCCGGGAAACGCTGCGCCTCTGGGGCCGGCAGAAGCGCGGGAGCAGCGGGAGGGCCGGCGGGGCCAGTCGGGCCTTCGCCTCCTCTGCGACAGACAGGGAGGGCAGGGCATGTAAGTATTTTCCGGCGTATAAGACAAAAAACCTTGAAAAACTTCTTAAAAGTAGGGGGTCGTCTTATGCGCCGGGTCGTCTTATGCGCCGGAAAATACGGTACATTCATAGTTCAAAGAGGCCAGATATGCTGCCCAGACGTTCCTTCTTTGTAGCTGAGTTTTTCATAGGTGGTAGTTGTCAAGGTTAAAGAAGTATTTTCTGGAGTCTGGGTTTCAAGCCAAGTCTCTTTTAAGCAATAACAACTTGCAATACCATACTTCGCCACCAGATGTCACCGATGCTGTTTAAAGCTTTTTAAGTCCGAAAGTTTTATGATAGTTTTTCAAGTCTTATTTGCTTTTTTAGATAAAAACAAACATCTCCAGTAATAGGAACACTTTTAGTCCCCAAATTTCAAAAGCATATACATCCAATTAGATTAAAATTGTTCTTATAGTTGCTCTGTTTCCCCTGGGTGAGTAGTCGCCGCTTTTCTTAGAGGGTAGTGTAGAAATTCCCTTCCCTCTCTCCTCACAGGGGGAAAAAATACAGGGAGTGCAGAATTATTAGGCAAGTTGTATTTTTGAGGATTAATTTTATTATTGAACAACAACCATGTTCTCAATGAACCCAAAAAACTCATTAATATCAAAGCTGAATATTTTTGGAAGTAGTTTTTAGTTTGTTTTTAGTTATAGCTATTTTAGGGGGATATCTGTGTGTGCAGGTGACTATTACTGTGCATAATTATTAGGCAACTTAACAAAAAACAAATATATACCCATTTCAATTATTTATTTTTACCAGTGAAACCAATATAACATCTCAACATTCACAAATATACATTTCTGACATTCAAAAACATAACAAAAACAAATCAGTGACCAATATAGCCACCTTTCTTTGCAAGGACACTCAAAAGCCTGCCATCCATGGATTCTGTCAGTGTTTTGATCTGTTCACCATCAACATTGCGTGCAGCAGCAACCACAGCCTCCCAGACACTGTTCAGAGAGGTGTACTGTTTTCCCTCCTTGTAAATCTCACATTTGATGATGGACCACAGGTTCTCAATGGGGTTCAGATCAGGTGAACAAGGAGGCCATGTCATTAGATTTCCTTCTTTTATACCCTTTCTTGCCAGCCACGCTGTGGAGTACTTGGACGCGTGTGATGGAGCATTGTCCTGCATGAAAATCATGTTTTTCTTGAAGGATGCAGACTTCTTCCTGTACCACTGCTTGAAGAAGGTGTCTTCCAGAAACTGGCAGTAGGACTGGGAGTTGAGCTTGACTCCATCCTCAACCCGAAAAGGCCCCACAAGCTCATCTTTGATGATACCAGCCCAAACCAGTACTCCACCTCCACCTTGCTGGCGTCTGAGTCGGACTGGAGCTCTCTGCCCTTTACCAATCCAGCCACGGGCCCATCCATCTGGCCCATCAAGACTCACTCTCATTTCATCAGTCCATAAAACCTTAGAAAAATCAGTCTTGAGATATTTCTTGGCCCAGTCTTGACGTTTCAGCTTGTGTGTCTTGTTCAGTGGTGGTCGTCTTTCAGCCTTTCTTACCTTGGCCATGTCTCTGAGTATTGCACACCTTGTGCTTTTGGGCACTCCAGTGATGTTGCAGCTCTGAAATATGGCCAAACTGGTGGCAAGTGGCATCTTGGCAGCTGCACGCTTGACTTTTCTCAGTTCATGGGCAGTTATTTTGCGCCTTGGTTTCTCCACACGCTTCTTGCGACCCTGTTGACTATTTTGAATGAAACGCTTGATTGTTCGATGATCACGCTTCAGAAGCTTTGCAATTTTAAGAGTGCTGCATCCCTCTGCAAGATATCTCACTATTTTTGACTTTTCTGAGCCTGTCAAGTCCTTCTTTTGACCCATTTTGCCAAAGGAAAGGAAGTTGCCTAATAATTATGCACACCTGATACAGGGTGTTGATGTCATTAGACCACACCCCTTCTCATTACAGAGATGCACATCACCTAATATGCTTAATTGGTAGTAGGCTTTCGAGCCTATACAGCTTGGAGTAAGACAACATGCATAAAGAGGATGATGTGGTCAAAATACTCATTTGCCTAATAATTCTGCACTCCCTGTACTTTGTGAAGCTTTTACAGGAAAAAATACTTAAAAGTCTTAAAGAGAAGATCAGATCTCACCCAGTTTCATCCGTGTTGCTTTAAAAGTGCTTGGTGGTGATTCTGACTTTGGCTGTCAGCAGCTTAGTGATAAGCCACATTGCTATGGCCAGTTTTTCCCCCGCCGGAGGGCTTCCCCGGATCAAATGGAAGGGCCATCACCCTCCCATGATCAAGAAGGGGTCCCCTCCTTGCTTGCGCCCCTTACAGGGCAACTTTGGACCTTTTCCAGGTCCCCCAGCAGGAGGAAATCGGACACGAAAGACGGAGCTCGTCTTCCAGCATCCGTGCTGCTGCGATGGCAAACCGGAGGTCCAAAATACAGTATTTAATCTTAATTTCCACAATACTGATAAAGGGGATATAACAAATATAATCTACTGTTTACATCTGTAGTCCATACTATAAACAAACACTAAAGGAAATTTCACATCTGGAAAAAATTGATATAACCCTACATTTATCACTATTTCAAATACCTAAATTAGAGATGTGCAAATAATTAGAACATTGTTACAGAAGAATTGGGAAGAATCTGTCTTATTTAAACCTCAGATATTTAGTTTGATTTGCTGTTATTTTGCTGAAGCTTGTGTTTAGACTGAAAGAGCTCTCTGAGGCCTTCAAAAAGACTTCAGAAAGGTTAAAGAAGCCCATGAGATTAGGTAAGGATTTAAAAATATCTCCAAACAACTGGACATTAATCATTCCAAAAGATCATCTACCACCTGAGAAGATGTTAAAAAAGAAGAAAAAGACTTTACAATGGGTATACTTTTTCACACAATCAAGTAGCAAAATGTATTAAAAATTTTAGAGAAATACATTTCTATATTATTATTTTACCTATTATTCATCTCCTTTTAATATTGAAAAATTATTTCTCCTTTAAGTAGAATTGTTTTACACAAATACTAAGCCAAAACCAATCAGTTAAAAATTTGGAATACGTATGTTTGAATGCAGCTTTTGGACATAATCAGGTTCTGAATACATGAAAGCCATTTTCTGAAATGTAATCTAACCTTGCACTTGGACTTTTGTTGAACAAAATTACTTGGATAAGCCAAACCCTTTCCACATAATCAGCACATTTATAATAGCAAGATTTAGAGCAAGGGCCAAATCTGGTCTGCAATTTCTTTTTTGTACAGCCCACAGACTAAGAATAGATGGACAGATGGGCAGCAGATTGCTGGAACTAAGTCTCAGCTGAACTCCCATGATGAGGGGTGGGAACGGGGATGGAGTGTCCCAGGCAGTGGCAGCAGCCTATCATTGGACCATGCTATCCAATGGCTGCTCTGCCCATGAAGGCAGAGGTAGGAGAAGGGAATCTGGCCCTTTAAAGAAAAAGTTTGCCAAGTTTTAATTAGAGCCCCAACAAGGTAAATGTCATAGTTTCTACCTTTTTGATCAGATTTCTGATCTCCTGCTCCTTTTTTATTTGCTTTGGTTTTATGCAGCTCTTTTTCCCAAGCAGCTAGCGCTTGTTTTTCTATCTGACGTATCTCTGCTTCTTCTGCATCTAAACGTTGCTTCCACTGCAGCAGCTCCTCTGCGTGCTGACGCCGCTGCATCAGTTTTTGCTCTCGCTTGGTCAAGAACCTGATGAAGAAACAGGGGAAACTGTTCACTATTGTCCTGAGATATAAATATTTGAACTTCCATTATCCTATTCGGTAAAAGTATTTACTCGTAGTTTACTCGTGCTGTGAATGTGAACCTGAATTTTTTTGTTAAAAACCTCAACTCTGAAGTAACACACACACGCTATAACCATAAACAAAGTTCTTAAACTGCCTCTCCTCTTCAAGAAAAAAAAAGATTTTTGTTCTATTTAGACTAACATTTAAGCAGCATCAACAGATAGCAGCATTAAGAAGAGCAAAATTCTGAAAAATAGTTCTAGGTCAATTTAGAAAGAAAGCTTCGAGGGGTTATCATTTAGCAATGGAGAGTTATTCATCCTCAAGACTGAATGCTTTTTAAACCACTGAACTGATTTTCATCCACCAACTGCAATACAATGCCTTCGACTGTTCCATGTGACTTAAGCAATAAAATAATTATTCTAAAATAGTAAATTATGAGCAAGTTATTAAAAATGCAAGTTAATGACTATATAATCAAGACCTACTGGCAAAACATAGTAAGTTAATATATTACAAATGAATACAACACATTTATAATAAATAAATAGTCTTTTAAGAGTGAAGTGAAAAAAAATCCAAAACTATCTCCCTTTGGAATTTTAATTAACTTGAAACAGTATCCTATAACTTGCCATCAGAGAAAGGCACATTATGGAATGCTATGGTCTCTGACAACTGTAACAAACAGAGATTGCAAAACGAGAATTAAATGAATTTAAACACATACGTGTAAACTAATGAATACTGAGATTTTCTACCAATCTTTCTGGATCACCTGATCCTAGGACTGACTAACCCTACATCATTATCCTTAACCTTCAAAGGACTGTCCAAAGAAGTCAGTTGGGGGCTAAGACCCTTATGAAGTAAAAGCGATGAATGGTCACTATCCATCTATATCCAACTTTAAATGAAACTACCAGTATAATCAGGTTATATGAGATTAAGATATAATCGAGTGTACTAGGCCTTGTTCTCCCTGTTAAAGTCACTATCTGCTACCTTATTTAGTATATCTAACAAGCTGCCCATTATGGTCATAAGTTGTGCTGGTTGTAAAACAGATCATCATATGACTGGATTCATTTTATATCCTTTTTCAGTTGTAAAGTGAATGCTGTGCCTGGAAGAGCTGCGCTCTGTGTGGCACCTATCGGCAGCTTATTGGTGCCGATGCAGCCCGGCGGGGCCTGGAAGAGTCTAGAAGGCCCGGAGGAGCCGCGCTCTGGAAGGGCGCGCTCTGGAAGGCCCCAACCAGTTGATGTTTGGGGGCCCATGGAGTTGCGGCTGGGAACAACGCCTGGAATGGTGGAGCGGCGGAGTTGTGGCGGCGTCTGGAGCGGAGGAGAGCTGGAGTGCTGTGGCTGCTCAGACTTGGAGATCTGCGGCCCAGTGGCGGAGTGTGGCCGGTCTGTGTCGCGGACGGTTAGGCGATACAGACTATTTCTATGTCGCTCTTACCCTGGGAGACCGGTGGAATGGAATTTGCGGCCTAGCGGAAGATCAGCGGGGATTTTGGTTTCTTCCCCTGTTTGCCCACTTATTGCCTGTCCCTCTCCTCCCACGGAGAAGACCATTAGCAGCTGGGATTTTGCTACTTTATGGCCTATCAGGCTTTTTTCCTTGGATGAACAGCTGCCTAACTCTCTTGCCTGCCATGCCCCCAAAGGATTCAGAGGGACCTGGGTATAAGCCACGGTGAGAAAGTGGCTTAGACTTACATCGGCTGTCCCCTAGAGGTGAGAAATCTATGGGGTATGCCCTACCCAGGGTGTGTGTTCCAGACCACCCCTGGGATCAGAGCTGCGACCATCGTGAGAGGATGGTGGTTGGCCTGTTCTGGGGGTTCACCCAGCTTGAGTGGCAGTGGAGCTGGGTTGATGGTCTGGACACCCACTTACAATCTGTTTTAGATCCTCCTGACTAATTAATTATGGGACTGCCTTCCCCTGGACTTGCTCGGACAATTATGCCTCACCTTTCTTACACCAGCACGGACTTGTTTGCCCTCAGGGATGCCCCCCCCTTCCTGGGTGTGACCCGCCTTTCTTTCCACTCCTAATCTTGATGAAGGGCCCAATTGTTGGAACCCGGAGAGATGGTTGGGCAGGGGCCTCCGGTACAAATTTAATAAGAGGCCCCTGGTTAGTTTTTTAGTCAATTTTATTGTGGGGTTAGGGAGGGGGGTGGGAATTTTTCGTGGTTGTTTGGAAATGGGGGGTAGTCCAAAAACCGTTGTTCAGGCCAGGTCCGGGATTGATCGCGTAGGGGGGGAGCGGGGGTCGGTTGCCTCCGGATCGGGTCGTGGGATTACCTACTCCCACGACGTTAGGGAATGGCAGTAGGTGTACGAACAGAGGGCCATATCGACATCCGGGAGGACATCTCCGCTATTTACAAGCGGTGAGGCGCTCCGACTCTCTGCTTTCACCCTGAGGTCCCGGGAGCGAGGATATGCAGCCACCTGAGCTCCGGCTGGTGTACTTGAACGCCAGGTTTGTTGTTAATAAGGCTCCTCTCGTCCGGGATCTGGTTGAGGGTGAGCATCACGGAGACTTGGTTGGGCCCAGAGGGTGGTATCCCTCTGGTTGATCTTTGCCCACCAGGTTTCCGGGTGCTACACCGGCCTCGGACTCAGGGTAGGGGCGGGGGAGTGGCTGTAGTTATGAGGGAGACTTTGTGTCTGCGGGAGGCCACCGTTCTCCAGATAGTCGGGTGTGAGTTTCTCCTCCTGAGATGTGGTCCTAAGGCACAGTTGGGCTTGCTGCTGGTGTACCTTTCGCCTAGTCGCGCAGCAGCAGCCGTGCCTGAGCTTCTTGACATCCTCTCGGGGTTGGTGATTGAGTTCCCCAAACTTATAGTTTTGGGTGACTTCAATCTACCATCCCTGGGAGGATCATCTGAGTTAGCTCGGGAGTTCATGGCTTCCATGACGGCCATGGACCTGACGCAAGTAATTCATGGACCGACTCATGTGGGAGGCCACACCCTTGACTTGGTTTTTCTATCTGGACGGTGGTTAGATGATCTTGGTGGGGGCTCCCCAATTGTTACGCCTGTCATGGACCGATCATCATCTCCTGCGGCTGGTCTTCCATTTTGCCACTCCCCGCCGTGGGTGTGTGGAACCAACAAGATGGTTCCGTCCCAGGCGCTTAATGGATCCTGAGAGGTTCCAGGCAGGGCTGGGGTCCCCACCTGCTCCCTTTGCTCACAACTCGGCGGATGCCTTAGTGGAAGCCTGGGAAAGGGCAGCCACGGAGGCACTTGACCGAGTTGTACCCTTGCGGCCCCTGACCCGGTGCAGATCCCAGCGGGCTCCATGGTTTTCCGTGAAGCTCCAGGAGATGAAGCGTCGGAGACGGGGCCTAGAGAGCTGTTGGAGATCCAGCCGATCCGAATCCGACCGATTGTGACTAAAAACCTGTATTAGGTCTTATCTCGCAGCGATAAGAGCAGCGAGGTCTAATCACTTCGCTACCCTTATCGTGTCCGCAGATAATCGCCCGGCTGCCCTGTTTAGGGTGACCCGCTCCCTCCTTAATCAGGAGGTGAAAGAGGAACCCTTGCAGGGTCGTGCTGAGGAGTTTAGTCAACATCTGTTGGAAAAGATCGCTCGGATTCAGACCGGTTTGGACTCCGACTGGGCAGAGTCTGACGATCAGGACACAGGTGGTCTTGTTGATGTTATCTGGGAGGAGTTTGATCCTGTGACTCCGGAGGAAGTGGACAGGATTATGGGGAGGTTGAGCTCCACCACATGTTTATTGGACCCGTGCCCTTCCTGGCTGGTTTATGCGGCTCGGGAGGGGACACGAGGCTGGTTCCATATCTGCGTCTTTGAGTGAGGGTAGTTTCCCCACCGTCTTGAAGGAGGCGGTGGAGAGATCTCTCCTCAAGAAGCCTGCCTTGGACCCAGCTGTGTTAAATAACTTTTGTCCGGTCTCCAACATTCGCTTTCTTGCGAAGGTTGTTGAGAGTGTGGTGGCGCATCAGCTCCCTCTGGTTCTGGATGAAGCGGATTATCTAGACCCGTACCAATCGGGTTTCAGACCCGGGTACAGCACGGAGACGGCATTGGTCGCTCTGATAAATGATGTCTGGAGGGCCCGGGACAGGCCTAGTCCTATTAGACCTCTCAGCGGCTTTTGATACCATTGACCATGGTATCCTGCTGCAGCATCTCAGGGGATTGGGAGTGGGAGGCACGGTTTTTCAGTGGTTCTCCTCCTATCTCCTGGGACGTTCGCAGTCAGTGTTGGCAGTGGGGTAGAGGTCAACCTCGAGGCCTCTCACTTGTGGAGTTCCTCAGGGGTCGGTCCTCTCGCCTCTCCTGTTCAACATCTACATGAAACCGCTGGGTGAGATCATTCGTGGTTTTGGAGTTGGGTATCATCAGTATGCTGATGATACCCAGCTTTTTATTTCGACCCCAAACCACCCCAGTGATGCCCTCGACGTGATGTCCCGTTGACTGGAAGCGGTTCGGGTCTGGATGGGGAGGAACAGGCTTCAACTCAACCCTGAGAAGACTGAGTGGCTGTGCGTACCGGCATCTCGGGATATTCAGAACATTCCATCTCTTTCTATGGGGGGTGAGCTATTACCCCTCCGTAGATAGGGCTCGCAACTTGGGAGTCCTCCTAGATTCACAGCTTTATTTGGAAGACCACATAATAACTGTGACTAGGGGGGCCTTCGCCCAGGTTCGCCTGGTGCGCCAGTTGCGGTCCTATCTAGACCGGGATGCCCTGCGTACGGTCACTCATGCGCTCGTGACCTCTCATTTAGACTACTGCAATGCTCTCTACATGGAGCTACCCGTGAGGACCACTCGGAGGCTCCAACTGGTACAGAATGCAGCCGCGAGAGTTGTGTTGGGAGTCTCCCGATACTCCCATGTTACACCTCTGCTCCGTGAGCTGCATTGGCTCCCAGTTGTCTTCTGGGTGAGATTCAAGGTTCTGGTAATGGTTTTCAAGGCCCTACATGGCATGGGTCCGGAGTACCTTAGGGAACACTTGCTGCCGGCGTCAACTTCCCTCCGCCCTGTGCGTTCCCACAGAGAGGGCCTCCTCAGGGTGCCACCGGTCAGAGAATGTTGTCTGGTGGCCCCCAGGGGGAGGTCCTTCTCTGTGGGCGCCCCGGATTTATGGAATCGTTTGCCGGTTGAGCTCCAGATGGCGCCTGACCTTCGCTCTTTCTGACACAATCTGAAGACTTATTTGTTCGAACAAGCCGGCCTGGCCTGATGGGGGATGGGTTTGGATTTTATTGTTGTTTAAAATGTATTTTAACCTATTGTTATAACTTGGGCATCTCGTTTAATTCTTTCTTAACTTTTGTATTTTTGTATAAAAGTTCTGTTCACTGCCCTGAGTCCTTCGGGAGAAGGGCGGTATACAAATAAAATTATTATTATTATTATTATTATTATTATTATTATTATTATTATTATTATTATTATGCAAGCCCATTGTTTGCTATGGAGTGTTTTTGATGAAAACGTGAAGTAAATGCCAAATTTAGCAAAAATACCACACATCACCGTCACATGACTATAGGATGCTACAAACAGTCAAAATTACAGGCTGGTTGCTGGCTGCCTGAAATGTATTCATATGGCTTGTGGTATGGGGGCTGTTGGGACTTTGGAACCAGATCTTAAGTACCTTCTGCGTGGTCCATTTTAACTTCAGTCAGTTGCTAAGTGACTGGTTGTAATTTGAGGGCTATGTGTAAAACACTATTCACACGCTGATTCTAAACACCAGGGTTTCTGCCTAAAACAGAAAGCTCTCCATCAGGAGCTCTCATAATTGAAGGGACTGGTTTGAGACTAATAAATACTGAAATATTCTAATGAACCACAGCACAATCTGAAATCAACCTCATCTCCAATGCTTTTTAAAAACTCACATAACTTACAACCAGTGAAAGACAACAGACAATTGAGGATACAATTTAGTGTCAAACTATACTACAAAATGTAAGTGTACACTTCTGCTATTTTGCTGGCTAGATTTGGATGCTTCAGTGTGGTCAGGTAACTGGAAGCCAATATTTCCAACTCTAAAGCTTCAAGTACACAGATAACATAGACAAGACAGAGACAATATATATTCTTTTTCAAAGAGATACAATTCTTTGCCAATTTTGTCTGATGATACTGATTTAAGACTTCATCTAGTTATGTGTAGCAAGGTGAATACAAGCATGCTTTTCTTGGTTACTTAGAACTCTTTTTTTCTATATAAGAATTTGTCTACAAATAAACTATTAGGCTGAAGTCACTGACCAAATTTATGGGGTCTACTATGGGACCAGAAATATTCTTGCAAAAAACAAAACAACCTCTCCAACAATGTACATAATGTCAGATGCTTTTCTTTGTAATATTTTTATTGCAATAAGTCTGTTTAGAGTTGGGGCAGGCAGCAACAAGATATCTATTAGCACATGGACACTTCATCTTGGCACATTTAGGATTTGAGACCTAAAGCAGCTTATTAAATATAGAGCTATATTTTATTATTCTATAGTAATCATTCCCAAATAAGAGGTGATCCCAATCTTTACTCTCTTCATTTATTTATTATGAAGTGCCCGAAACTTCCTTCCTCTCCTTTCCAAATACAAATAAAAACCAAAAACTTTTACTACTGGTTAGCCACTACAATATATATTTCCATTACAAATACAAGACATATTTCTGCAAGTTCTTATAGAAAAATGCTTAAAACATTCCAGTAGTTGGTGCAGTTTACCACTAGTTTTTAAAGAAAAATGAAACCAGTGGCTCAGATTCTCCATATTCACTAAAAATTGAAAGCCTGAATGCCAGCGATGTATGTTATAAAGTCTCAAAAACTGTTGAAGTAATGGCCAATTAGCTATCAAGAACAAAGGAAATAAGTTCAAAATCTATGTAATTCTAGCCTTTTCTTCCATGTTAGCTTACAATTTTTCTCTCTCTTCTCTTCTCTATTTCTTACATCATACGAACTCATGAAAACACTCCCAAGTTCTTTCAGGGAAGATGAAATTACTGAAAACAACAACAAAAAATATTCTGAAGATCTCACCTATACGAATTTTAATTTTTTTCTTGGAAATAAGAATTTCTGCTGTTATGGCCTTATACAAAGCCAATTTTTAAAAATTAATTTAAAAGAGATAAAAGATGCAGTTGAATAATTTTGTGCTGAACATAGTTAAAACATTCAGAACAGATTTTCCTACCAAATATGACACTAAAAGACAAATTAAATTCCAAATCCTTTCCAAAACTGTTAGATTGGAAGAAACTTTGAAGGTTTTCAAGTGCAACCATCTGCCTAGGACAGGAGGAGTCTTTATAATATTCTAGACAAATGGTTGTCTAATCTTTTCTTGAAAACCTCCAGTGAGATAGCACCCACAACTCCTGGAGGCAAGCTATTACTGTCAAGAAATACCTCCTTATTTCCAGGTTGAACCTTCCTCTGACGAGCATCCACCCATTGCTTCTTGTCCTACCCTCAGGTACTATGGAGAATAAATTGATGCCCTCTCACATGTGATAGCACTTCAAGTATTAGAAGACTGCTATCGTGTCCCCGGAGCCTTCTCTTCATTAGGCTAAACATACCTAGTTCTTTTAGCTGTTCATCATGTGATTTAGCCTCCGAACCCAATATTATCTTTGTTGCTCTGCTTAACTGGTTAGAAATTGTCAGCTATCTATGCTGGAATGCCTGACTTTATACAGGGGGAGAAAGAGTTCTAAAAGAACTCCTAATCATTTAAAATTGAACAGGCATGCTCAATCAAAGAATCTACCACTGAAAAAGGTAGAAAGTTACCTGACCAATTGGTTGTAGATATACAGCTGGAATTTGGGATGGAGGTTGGGAAAACAGACACTGAGAGAAGCCCAGTGGTGAGACGTAAAGACAGAGAAGAAGTAGTGAACAGGAGAGCAGTGTCTACAAAATAAGGAGGAAGAGTTTTAAGTCGATAGCAAGAAACAGTCAGAAAGCAAGAGCAGGAAAAGGTCTAGCAGAGTTTTAAATGAAGCTCAAGTGTCAAACAGTATCATCCATCAACAAGTAGAATTTTTCAAATGCAACAGAAGATAAGCATTACTTAAAATTCTTTATTCCTTGTTAATTGCTCCCCGTTTCTTACACTAGCAACTTTACCTTATTACGGTATAACGCTATAGATAATTCTCCAGTTGTTTAAAGAACTACATTTAAGGGCAATTCCAATTATTCATTTAAGATTGCATTTTTAAAAAGCTCATTACACTATTTTAATTAATTACTCCAAGGTTTCAAGTTGTGTTGTATCTATTGTATTTCAACTGTATTTATATCGATGTTCAACTATTGTAAGCTATATGAATAAGCTCCAAAACTCAAACAAAAGCAGTTTTAGTTCATAAGTTCGCTTAGTTTAAAAATGGCTCAAATATTTATGTAAACTCAAGAGTTTATAGGCTCTCATTTTAAGGGGAAATTAAGAGGGAAAAATAGGTGAGAAAGCTTTTAGAACATAGAAGCCACTACTAGTGAAAGATAGTTAAGAATGTACAAACATAACATTAAAATTAATATCAAAAGAGATTAATTCTTTGACAGAGCATGCTCCTATTCACATGCAAACCATTCAATAGCTTTTTTTATCTTTATTATCCAAAGATCAATTATGGTACTCCCGAGAATCTGTATTTAAACAAAATCTTACTGGAGGCATCATTATCCAATTCATCACCATTTAATATTTTTTAAAAACTATGCTAATTTTTTATATATTCTTCCCAAACTAATACAATATCCTACCTGATTCTGCATTATTCAGCATTTATATCTGCATCTTGCTTTCTATCCTCACTCTAAATACATGTTCAAAAGCTTTACTAAATTGAAATATTGGTAATACATTTCTTTTAACAAAGCAGAGGGTAACTGCTGTTCCTCCATAATCTTAAAAACTAGAGAGAGAGATTGCTTTTTTACCACCATATTATTTTTCTTCTATTATATACTGAGTTCCTTAAAAAAATGTGACTAGAAGTCCCAGGCTCTTAAGATATTCCGAAAGTCATAGAATTTTCACATTTTCAGTTTCTCGAAGGGCTGTGAAAAATTGACAAAGATGCAGTTCTACTACTGAAACCCAGGAACATATACCAATGTCCTATATGCATTCTGAAATGCCATGCAATAAATAAAAACATTTTTACAACTGAATTTTTCACTACTACAATTAGTAGCTATGTCACATAATGGTACATCTTTCTTTTGTTGTGAAGGAAATATTAGTTGCACATTTTACTACTATAGAGATGCATAATATTACAAAACCCAACTTTTCCCCCCAGAAAAATTGTGAAAATTTAGCTCAGTATACAGTTTCAAATTCCAATATTCTATACTAGGAATCCATTTTTCTCCTGATGAAGACGAATTTTCAGGCATGAGAATATATTTTGACTGAAGATAATTCAAAAAGAAAACCAACTTTGTAAAAAGCTATATACAAACACTGTACTACAGCAAGCATTCTGTATTAAAGTAATATATACTTGTGTATATAAAACTCTGGTCTGTAATTGCTGTACCAATTACAAGAAGGGGTTCCTACATAGATGCAATGATAGATCATATGCTTTGCCTGCAGAAAGCCCCAGGTTCATTTACCAGTTAAACATGACAGGTATCAGGAACATTAGCTTTTCATGCCTATTCATGATGGAAAGGCAGCCCTATATATAAATATTTATTAATATATTCAAGCTACCAAACCACCATCAAAACTAAACTGAAATTCCACAATAGCTATTGGAAGCCATTTCTATTTAGGAATAAAACAAAATACAAATTACTTCTCATCCATACGTCTCCTCATTTTCTTTAATTTCTGCATGATACTACTTGTGTCAGAGCTGGAAATGGAGGAAGGGCTATAGGCCTCTGCTTCAGTTGGCTGAGGGCTTGAGGAATGTGTTTGTTTTTTATCATCTTCACTGCGGTGTTCCTAAAACAGATAAACAAAAAGAAGTCAGATGAATACAATATTAGGTTTTTTGTTGTTGTTAGTTGCGAAGTCGTGTCTGACCCATCGCGACCCTATGGACAACGTTCCTGCAGGCCTTCCTGTCCTCTACCATCTTCTGGAGTCCATCTAAGCTCACGCCTACTGCTTCAGTAACTCCATCCAGCCACCTCATTCTCTGTCGTCCCCTTCTTCTATTGCCCTCAATCTTTCCCAGCATTAGGCTCTTCTCCAGTGAGTCCTTTCTTCTCATTAGGTGGCCAAAGTATTTGAGTTTTAGCTTCAGGATCTGGCCTTCTAAAGAGCAGTCAGGGTTGATCTCCTCTAGGACTGACCGGTTTGATCGCCTTGCAGTCTAAGGAACTCACAGGAGTCTTCTCCAGCACCATAGTTCAAAGGCTTCAATTCTTTGGCGCTCAGCCTTTCTTATGGTCCAGCTTTCACTGCCATACATTGCAACTGGGAAGACCATAGCCTTGACTATACGCATTTTTGTTGACAGGGTGATGTCTCTGCTTTTTAGTGTGCTGTCTAGAATTGCCATGGTTTTCCTCCCAAGGAGCAAGCGTCTTTTAATTTCTTGGCTACAGTCCCCATCTGCAGTGATCTTGGAGCCCAGGAAAATAAAATCTGTCACTACCTCCATTTCTTCCCCATCTATTTTCCAGGAATTGAGAGGGCCAAATGCCATGATCTTGGTTTTCTTAATGTTTAGTTTCAACCCAAGTTTTGCACTCTCCTTCTTCACTCGCAACAAGAGGCTCTTTAGTTCCTCTTCACTTTCTGCCATTAGAGTGGTATCATCTGCATATCTTAGGTTGTTGATGTTTCTTCCGGCAATCTTAATTCCAACTTTTGATTCATCTAGCCCTGCCTTTCTCATGATGTGCTCTGCATATAAGTTAAATAGGCAGGGCGACAGTATACAGCCTTGCCGGACTCCTTTCCCAATTTTGAACCAATCAGTGGTTCCGTGTCCAGTTCAAACTGTTGCTTCTTGACCCGCATATAGATTTCTCAAGAGACAAATAAGATGGTCTGGTATGCCCATCTCTTTAAGGACTTGCCACAGTTTGTTATGATCCACACAATCAAAGGCTTTAGCATAGTCAATGAAGCAGAAGTAGATGTTTTTCTGGAACTCTCTAGCTTTCTCCATGATCCAGCGTATGTTAGCAATTTGATCTCTAGTTCTTTTCTCGATCCACATACTGCTGGAGTCTAGCTTGTAGAATTTTAAGCATAACTTTACTAGCATGAGAAATGAGTGCAATGGTGCGATAGTTTGAACATTCTTTGGCACTGCCTTTCTTTGGAATTGGAATGTAAACTGATCTTTTCCAATCCTGTGGCCACTGTTGAGTTTTCCAAATTTGCTGGCAAATCGAGTGTAGCACTTTTACTGCATCGTCTTTTAAGATTTTGAATAGCTCAGCTGGAATACTGTCACCTCCACTAGCTTTGTTGTTGCTCAGCTTTTCTAAGGCCTACTTCACTTCACATTCTAGGATGTCTGGCTCGAGGTCAGTGACCACCTCATTGTGATTATCAGGGACGTTAAGCTCATTCTTGTATAGTTCTTCTGTGTAATTTTGCCACCTCTTCTTAATCTTTTCTGCCTCTGTTAGGTCCCTGCCATTTTGGTCCTTTATCATGCCCATTTTTGCATGAAACATTCCTTTCATCTCTCCAATTTTCTTGAAAAGATCTCTGGTCCTCCCTATTCTATTGTTTTCTTCTATTTCTTTGCATTGTTCATAATATTAGGTTTTAGATTTGCTCAAATGAGTCAATGATATTTTTTTTTCAAATTTCTGCAGAAGAGTTATTCCTATTGCTAATAAAAAGGTTGAGCGTTATCAAGACAGGGAACCGGGAACTCTCTGTGAAAGAGTTCTGCCTATCTAAAATTGTCTATTTATAGATTTCTAATTTGTAATTAAAGCTGGAAATGTTGCAGTATATTTTTTATAAATATTATTAAACCAGAGGTTTTTGATTCTTGTTCCCTAGATTAAATGTTTTCAATCCAGACGCCGTGGAACAAAGTCTGACAGTTTTCCAATCTTCTATATAGATAGCCTTCACTTTACCACAGTAACTGGGACTGAGGTTTTTTAGGCAGGCAACGTGATCATAAATTACAATATCACATCATCAGGCTGCTTAGCAACAACAGTTCTGGAAGTCTCTTTTATCATTGTTTAAGGACCATGTGCGTCATTAAATGAGAACCTCGTATAACTGCAAGCTCTGACTACCTGCCAGTTTCCCCACTAATTTTGCCAGTGGGAAGCTGGCAGGAAATGTCCTGATCATATGAGCACAGGGACATGCAATGGTCGGAAATCTGGGCGAGTTCACTGCAATCATGTGATGACAGAGACACTGTGACAGTTGAAACTTCAGACACCAGTCATAAATACTACTCCTTCAGCAGTATTGCAAATTTTAACAGTCACTGAAAGAGTGGCCATTAATAGAGGACCACCAGTATTTTATATTTTATTTTTTAAAAACCAGTAAATTTAACTGCTTAGATCTTAGGAGGGAATGGCTTTTTTTTAACCAAAATTTGCTGGTAACCAAAATACATATGTGGATTGAGAAGGATGATGTCATATTACTTTCTGAGTTATGTTTCTTGTATCAATTATACACACAATATAAGGCTAAGCTTAGCCCCAAATCTAAGATTATTGCAGCTACAATTACTACACTAAGGAAATTAAAGTTCATTTCTTCTTTGTATCTTAAGAATGTCACAAATTTTATTCTTCAAATGAAATGCTGTTTCATTGACAATATCAACCGGATAAATAAAATAAGCAGATTAGTTGCATTGTAACTTATCACCTTGTTTTCACCAGAAGATTTGAGTTTTTCCTGTAATTTCATAGTGGTTTGGCGTATCCGCTCAATTTCTTCCTGCTGTTTAAGAATCAGTTGCCTTTCTTTCCGAGCTGCCTTATTAGCTTCCTGAAGGCGCTTAATTTCTGCCTTTATGGGTAAATAGGATAAAACAAAACAAAAAAGAACTGTTATTTCCTCATTAGCTTACCTCTTAAATAACCTTAACTTTTCATTTTTATTTTATGCTCTGCCACAACTGACAATTTCCTGCTTGTTGCTTTCATCCAAAGTTTATTAGAAGTTTATCCCAATCCCTAAAGAACTCTCCACTGTTTCCTTCTTCTAATTTTATACTGTCATTTTATTATTATATTTTACTACTGTATCTAATCTTCTTTCTAAAAATATAAATGTTCTCTCTTCTTTCCCATACCAATTTTCTCTAGTTAGTTACTAGTTAGAAATTACTATGAATTTGGCTTCTCCCTTTTTATTGTATCTTTTTCTGAATTTCGTGTATTGCTATCTTTTTTTGTTATTTTTAAAACAATTTTCTTAAGAAAACTTCTAGCAATAGAAATTCATAATAAATTTCTTAAAACTAAAATTCAAATGTAGAATCCCCAGCTTTCAATTTTACTCTCTGCTCTTCAATTTCCTTCTTGTTTGGTTACTTCAGATCCAAAGCTTATGAGCAAGGACAACATCTACTGAAGTCTGTTTGCCCCCAAATAGCGCTTATAGGTAGCAGTTTGCTTCAGGAAATTCCCATTGCAAAAGGCAATTTTCCTAGTCTATGACTTTTTTTAAAGGTTAATTAAGAACTTTCCTTCATATCCCTGTGATAGTTATGATTAATGTTGGGCGGGGAATAGTATTCCCTGTATTTGAGTTTATTATCTGTTTGCTTTTTCCAAAATAATTTGTCCTGCTTTGTGGGTGCAAATGTGTGATTTGGCACAAAGACTGAAATCTTCCTAACCTTTGCACTAGGATTCTTCGACAAGTGACTTTTCTTTTAGCCACAAATGACTCTAATTGGGAATTTCCATCGCTAAGCAAAGCCATCATGAGGTGGAAGATCATGTATTTGCACCACTTAGGAATGGCAGTATCAATAGTCCTGGTTGTGATCAGGACCACACAGTCATTAGGTGAGTACCTCATACTTCCCCTGCACAGCTACTTTACCTCTACTTCAGTTCCCACCTCTCTCTCTCCCATCTCTGCCCTTTGGGTCTTCTTGCACTCTGTAGCCACTTACCAGTGCTTTTAAGTAGTACAGATAGTCATCAACTTATGACTGTCCATTACAGTCGCAAGTCATGATGGTTGTTAAGCCCACATGATTGCCTTGCTTAACAACCCTCATCTTTCCTCTCTCCCTGGTGTGGTTGTTAAGCAACTGCATGGGCCATTAAGCAGAGCACAGGGTGCCTCATATAAGGGAGAAGCCCTTAAAGGCCTAGCGCAGGGCTAGGCCTGCCTGCCCTGTGCTTCCCAAGGCCTCCTCTGTGCTTGGCTTTCTGCTTTTCAACGCTAATTAACTACTGCAAGAAGATCACAGAGACTGACTACAAACAATAGCACGATGAAGCAGAAAGAATGGAAGATGCACTGAAATATCTGCAAGAAATACAATTTGCCTACAAGCAAGAACTGGTGGGACCGCAAAATAGATTAAGTAATAGAAAATGAAGAAGCTAAAGTACTCTGGGATTTCAGAATTCAAACAGACAAGCACCTGCCACATAACACCCAGGCTTAACAATTTCAGTAAGACAGACAAAAAAGTCTGGATG
Source organism: Vipera ursinii (assembly GCF_947247035.1). NCBI lineage: Eukaryota > Metazoa > Chordata > Lepidosauria > Squamata > Viperidae > Vipera > Vipera ursinii. Next base: position 109,385,685 of record NC_139516.1, on the reverse strand, counting down.
GTGGATAATGAGTACCTGGAGACAGCAGAAGAGAAGAGAAAGAACTGGAGAAAATCACAAAGTATAAAACCTGCAAATAAGAGCCTTGGTGGAGCAGTGGGCTAATGCCTCCTTAAGTAACACCAGCTGCCTGCAATTATTGCAGGTTCGCGTCCCACCAGGCTCAAGGTTGACTCAGCCTTCCATCCTTCCGAGGTAGGTAAAATGAGGACCCAGACTGTTGGGGGCAATAAGCTGACTTTGTAATAATGCCGCTTGGGGGGCCCCCAAAAGCCCTAATAAGCAGGCATATACATAGAATGAAGGCTACTGCTAAGCTTGTAAGCCGCCCTGAGTCTTCGGAGAAGGGCGGGATATAAATGGAATTAAAATTAAAAAAATTAAATTAATTAAATTAAATTAAATTAAATAGAAGTAGAAGAACTGTGGCAACAGAAAGCAAAGATAGTACCAATAAGTGCCTTAGGTGCAATCCCAGGACATCTGGAGCACCATTTGAACACCATTGATAAAATCACCATCAGTCAATTGCAAAAGGCAGTATTACTGAAAATAGCTAACATCCTGTAACCGTACTTTTAACATCATAAAAGAACAAAATCTGCTTAACTCAGGTCCTTGGAAAGGACTCAGTAAGTGGATAAAAATCCCAAAGCCAATCTAAACATCAGACTGACTTTGGAGCTAATCATAATAATAGTAATATAAGCAGCCTACAAGCATCTGGGCATTTTAAAGTTGGATAACCTGAAGTATGGATAAGTTAAAAATGTGATTAGTAAAGAATACATCCAAAGAGTGAGAAAATTGCTAAATATGAATGGTTCAAACATCACCAAAGCCATCAATACCTGTGACATGATACCTGATGGAATTATTAATTGGATATAAGCTCATCTGAACAGTTTGGATTGAGAAAAAAATACATGACTAGTCACTATGCATGACATCCCTCTAGTGATATTGATAGATTATACCTGCCTTATAGAAATGGAGGGAGAGGTTCACTTCAAGTCAAATAAACTGTCAAAGAAGAAAAGCTTACATTGGCTGATTAAGTAAAACACAGCCAAGAACAAGGATTGATGCAAGTAAAAATTAGAACTTACTGAATGGACAGGAAACAAAATATGAATGTTGAAATAATGTAATAAAAAACACAAACTGAATGCTGGAAGGGGAAAGCATTACATGGTCAATTTCTACAAAGATTTGAGGGCAAAGTGGATAAAGATAAAACCTGGCAATGGCCTATAACTGGAACATTAAAAAATGAAACTGAAGTCTTGATTTTGGATGCTCAAGAGTAAGCTAATGGAATCAAAGGCACAAACGAAAGATCATCAAATGATTCAAAGTGCAAATGGTGCAAAGAGGCAGAAAATATTTGTCTGAAATGGTATAGAGTTTCCTGCCTGAGCAGTGCTTGGACTAAAAGACCTCCAAGGTCTTTTCCGTTATTCTGTTAAAAAAGAGTAGATCATATATTCAGTTTATGTGCAAGATCACGTAAACTGATTATAATCCAAGACATAACACAGTCGCTAAAAAGATTCACTGGATCATCTGTAAAAATTTCAACAGTAGTTGAAAACGAGTAGGTTAAAATATTGTGGGATTTCCAAATACAAACTGATAAAAGTCTTGATGCACAAGACACCAAATTTAACTGGATAATTGATGTGGCAATACCAGGGGATATAGAACAGAAGACAAAGAACTGGAGAAGATCACAAAGCATCCAAAATTGAACCTTGAAGTTGAAAGATTATGGCAAAAACCACCCAATGGTCCCAATGGTTGCTAAGTGCTAGATGTCACTTAGAAAATCTGTGCATTGACAACATTTCCATCTGCAGTTACAAAAGGCCACACTAGTTGAATCTGCACATACTCTACGCTGATACATTATGATATCCTAGGTTCTTGGGAAGAATTCAGCGCACATGAAGGTCAATACCAGCTAAAGAATGGACAGCTGTGATTTCACATGGTTGTGCACATAATAATTTACAGTTGTTAATTTTGGGTTGCCACAGTGCACAGTCTTCACTTTTAGAATAATAAGTGCTGTACTGTATCAAAATTGTCACTTTACAGGTCAAAATTGATAATTTTTCACCATTTATTTTACAATAAATGCCCTACTTAGACATGGCCAGTACTGTATACCATCCTACACAGTCAATTTAATTGAGAAAATATGTATTCATATAAATGTCAATTCAAATTATTAACATACTACAGTCTATTAAAATTTATATTTCTTTAAATAAATACATATGACATTAGTACAAATTATTACAAGATCTAGCTTCTCCAGCATCCCAGAACCAGCCTCTTGGCAATGATCGTTATGTATGTGGACACACTAAATAAAACGCAAGATAAGGTAGTATTTTGGATCAACATTAATTAACCCCTCCCCCAATAAATCTATTGTAAATCTTAATAAATCTATTATTTGTACTGATAGTTGTACTAATTATGACTTTAAATATTTGAATATTTAATATGATTTTCAGAATATGTCTATAGCCAATTAATAACCCGTTTGAGAATTAACTGAGTCAGAACTACCTCAAACTACTCCAGCTCTTGGTGAGAGCATCCATTTTAATTTCTTGACAGGATAAAAGAAGTGCTTTGAGGAGGTTTCTTTGTTTCCTACCCAATCCAGTCTACATCCCTGGAGTACTTGGGAGATCCTCTGTCCAAATTCTGGCCAGTCTTCTTTACCTTCTGAGAATAGCCAAGATTAGCCAGATACCCCTACATATGCGGCAGCTCAAAGCAGTCAAATGTAAAAGTAGTGTTTACCTTCTCCTGCTGAAGTTTAAGAAGCAGGCCACGTTGTTTTTTCCGGATAGGTGGCATTTTATCATCTTCTCCTTTATCTCGTAAATGTCTAAAAATAAGTAGCAGGAAAATTAAATCTCTTCCACTTTGGAATTGAATTACTCTGCCCTCTATTTTCTTTTCTTTGGGGGTGCTGGTGTTGCTTTTTATACTTTTTTTACACTTGATAAAACATATGAGTTTTATTTCAATGTCAGCAAATGCATAAAGGAAATTTGGAAGCTATTCAACATTTATTTAAAAACCTTAGATGTGAAGTAGGTGAGATAATTAAATATATGATATTATATATAATTGTAGGAAAAGTATCACAAATCAAAGAAGCAAAACTGCATTTGAATCTTTTTTTAAAAAAAGACTTCATTTGAGAAAATAACATTATGATGTAATGTATAAGGTCATAAATACAAAAATGGAGTGGCTGGGTGCGAATACAAACAAAACAAAATTATATTAAAGACTTTGTGATCATATTAAAATTGCAAAGAACTCTCATTTTCTTGCTATCTCTTTCATGATATTCACGAAACATTTGCAATAAGAATGTAACATAAATCAAAAAAGTCTGAAATCCTTAGGATGGGAAAACTCTTGGCTATGTTATACATCGTGTGGTTTCCAACTTTTACCTTTTCTGGTGTTCTAGCCAAGCTAGTTCAGCCTTAGTCTTCTCTTTAAGTGCCTTTTCACGTAATCGGAGCAGTGAAGACTGGTGAGCTGCTCGCATTTCTTCTTCTCTCATGTACTGCCGTACCATTTCCATTGTAAATTTAGAAAAACTGTCTTGTCCTCCTGAAAATGGCAGGTTTAGCTCCTGATGAAAAGAAAAAAAACAGTTTCCCCAGAATTCACAATCTCTTTACTGGTCAAAATGTTTGCAAACTATTGATGTACTTTTACATTAATTGTTACTAGATTTCCATTGTTGTTATGTAGAAATACTGTTTTCTACAGTGAAGATACATGGACATTTTATGTATAAAGTATGTTCATTTATTCATTTAATAAATTTATATGTGAGAATATGAAAATCAGTAACTTGAGACAAGCAGCAACAGAATAACAGACAATAAGAGCATGAACAGAGTTACAGTTGAGGCAGAAAAGGACAGGGAAATATATGTTTTTTCTAGGTACAAAGGTATTCCGGCATCTATTATCCTTCCCAGTGCACCCGAGAAGAATCCCGTTATTAACTCATATGCGTTGCCTATTTACAATAATATCTGAAACATGCTTTCTAGGAAGGCCACAAGTAGAAACTGGCCTCTTGTACTTCTGTCCTTAAAAAATATGTTACTAAAATTATTAATTCAGCAAACGATATTTGGCAAAATGATGCATCTAAAACAGGTTTTAATACATGTATTACCACTTCCAGAGATCTCTATAAATCCACCTCACCCACCGATTTTCATATTTTTAAAACTATCTTCATGAATTACGCCTATTATTTGCTGAATTATTCACACTACATTGAATTAGATGATTCTTTTTATTCTCCATGAAAAGACGTATGGGAAGAAAACCACAACTTATGCAAAATGTTGAATTTTTAGCAGTCAACATAATGATGAACCTCTGCAGATATTTATCCAGCAGTCAGATTAGTGCAAAGAATGTCAGATAATGTCACCTTCAGTGAGCAACATATTTATTTCTGCTGATTATGATGAATGTTCTTCTAAGAGCAGTTACACATATACTGCATAATTTATAACCAATTTTAAAAAGCTAAAACAACTAGAACATATGCAGTAATAAAATTCCCACATAATCAATTGGAAATTGGAAAACAGGCCAGTAAAAATTCCGAGACTCCAAAAAATGAACAGGAACAGCCTATTGAAATCTTGCCTTAACAGGTGACAGCGTAGGCTTTTCAGAAGCTTCCTCATGAGAATAAACTTGGTGACTTCGTTTCTTCAGATTGATCCGGCGGTGGCTCTCGGAAGGCAACAAAGACCGAAATGATTGCTCTTCAATCTCATCTTCTGTCATAGACTCATCAAATTTTAGGGAATATTCCGTGGCAATAGAGGTAGAATCTGAAAAGACACAATACAAGAAGGAGAAAAAAATACATAGAATTCATTACAGAACAGAAAACACTACAAAATAAGATGATGTTGCAAAAATAGAATGAGTAAATATTGACTGAATGGATAGAAATATAGATATGCCTATCAAAATTCCCGACCTTATTATGAAAACAATAAATATATACATGGACTCTTTGGATAACTATTACATAATAGAGCTGGGTAAACCCTTTGAGAGACATGTTTTGGGAAGATGCAAGAGCATATATGTACAAGTAGTCTTTGGATTACAACCTTAACTGGAATCAGACTTTCCATCCCTAAGCGATAAGGGTCGTAAAGCGTGACATCAGTTAACCTCATTGCTTAGCAACAGACCAGGTTGTTGTAACCCAGAGACCACCTGAGTTATTGAGAGAGGACCTCATATATCCTGAGCCCTAGGCAAGCAAGCTGATGAGTGAGAAGGTGTGTGGGTGCTGTGGATGGGTGCTACAGACCAGAAAAAAGTTGTAGCTTTTTAAAAAGACATTGTGTACACACAAATCTAGACAGCACACTAAACAGCAGAGACATCACCCTGCCAACAAAAGTGCGTATAGTCAAGGCTGTGGTCTTCCCAGTTGCAATGTATGGCAGTGAAAGTTGGAGCATAAGAAAGGCCGAGTGCCAAAGAATTGAGGCCTTTGAGCTATGGTGCTGGAGAAGACTCCTGCGAGTCCCTTGGACTGCAAGGCGATCAAACCGGTCAGTCCTAGAGGAGATCAACCCTGACTGCTCTTTAGAAGGCCACATCCTGAAGCTAAAACTCAAATACTTTGGCCACCTAATGAGAAGGAAGGACTCACTGGAGAAGAGCCTAATGCTGGGAAAGACTGAGGGCAATAGAAGAAGGGGACGACAGAGAATGAGGTGGCTGGATGGAGTCACTGAAACAGTAGGCGTGAGCTTAAATGGACTCCAGAAGATGGTAGAGGACAGGAAGGCCTGGAGGAACATTGTCCATAGGGTCGCGATGGGTCGGACACGACTTTGCAGCTAACAACAACACACATTTATGTTTTGAAACATTTTCTCCTAAAGGATTCATTCAATTCTAGTACATAAATATATAAATGTCCTGCCAAAAGGAGTCAGAACATTCAATGTTAGGAAAGCTATTTCCAAAATACTTTTTTTTCTTCTTTGAAGGGATGGCAGAAAAAAAATTAGGCTGCGAACTAACCTTGCCTTTTGTCAGCTTGTATATCTTGGGATAAAGAAATAAACGTTACTATTCTCTAACAATAGCTCTTCCTGGAATCTACTGAAAACTAAGGCTACAGTGATTGAAATGTACATCTTTCCCTACCCCACCTCATTTCCAAGAATTCCATTTCTTGGAAATACCAGAGAAAGCAACCGAAATAATTCTGAACATTCGTTTCGCAGCATTCATACATGTATGCGTGCCTGTAGAGATTAAGTTTACCATTTTTTTCCTTAAAAATGATAACTAGCACAACAAGAAGAGAAAGAGTTATCCAGCCAGTAGTTTCAAGAATAAAGAGGACGAAAGCAACAGCAAGCCAGGGACAATCTGGCAGTGGATACTGTCAGACTGCAAGTTCCCCAGAGTCCAACAGATGGTTACTCAGAAATAAACATAAAGAAAGCAGAATGGTGAGAAGTGGTAGGGAATTATTTTTATATTATTACCATGTAACCCATCAGCAAAACCACTGACACAGCAATGGAAAGAATACAGATCATTATGAAACAAAAACTGAATGAGCATTATTTTAATTAAATACTGATCTGAAAACTAACCTCTCTCATCAGGAGCGGATGGGATACTGTTATTCTGCAATGAATCATTCATTGCTGTAGGAGCTTCCTCCTCAATGGAGCTGCTTGGTTTTTCATGATGAGAAAGTTTCTTGGCTTCCTTTGAAGATGGACTTTCCTGCCGACTGCTGCTACTACTGCATTATAAAAAGACATACAGGTGTTCTGAATGAATACTGATGTAATGCACAAAATGAATTTGGGCAACTTGGTGTTGTGTGCCAGTTGTACCCATTCCTGGACTTACGGGCTCTACTCACAGTCCCTCAGGTGTTAGTCACCTCTGCTTTGGGCTTCTGCAATGTATTCTATATGGGTCTGTCCTTGAAAAGTAACTAGAAACTTCAACTGGTGGAGAATGCAGCAGCATGGGCAGTTTTGTGCGTGTCCCTAGAGTGGTATGCATTACATCTGTGCTCCACAAGTTGTACTGGTTGCCAATTTGCTTCTGGCTCCAATTCAAGGTACTGTTTTTTACCTTTAAAATTCTTCATGGCATGGGACCAGGTTATCTGAGGGGACATCTGTCCACAATTATATCTGCCCATCCTATAGGATCTGCAGAGAAGGCATGCTATGAACCCAACTGCTACGGAATTATATTTGGCAGGTCCCAAGAAAAAGATCTTCTCTGCTATGGTACGCTCATTATGGAATCTATTCCCTCTGGAAATGACATCAGCTTCATTTTTTTCAACATTTTGCAAGTCTTTCACTATGTTATCAGGCCTGCGGGTTCCAGAGGACGGGGGAAATTTTGTGATGGCTCCCTTACTGTGATTAATATCATCCTCGCCTGCTCTGTATTTTTAGTGTAGTATTTTTAAATTGTCATTGTTTTATGTATGCTTATTGATTTCTAATTCAGTGTTATATATAAATATGATAAAATAATGAACTCTAAAATATGTGCTTGCGTTGTGTACTCTTTACACTCTTTCCCCCTAGGAATTCACTTTCACATCACAAAGTATAACATTAAAATTAAATCTTTTAAAATCCAGGGTCCCAAAATTTTTACAAGAAGCGGAATCAAGGTCTTTGATAACCTAGTGACGGCAAATGTTTTCAGTCCTGGAGAGCTAGCTATAAAGGCTAATGTATACAACTGGTAGAATATGTACACACCGGTGGCTCAAACTATTTTAAGAAGAACTGTAAAGTCCATTGAGAAACAAGTTCCTCTAGCACATAGTTTTGCTTTTGCATAATTTCCATTTGCTCTTGATACTTCATGCCTGAAAATTCAGGATCTGGAGTTTCCATAATTTTAGGGCTTGTAAGTGTATTAGGAATTTTGAAAAAATTGTCAATATCTGTTATCAAGGGAGCCCATTTGCAAAACTGCTCCTGTAAGGGGTGCAAGCAGCAAAAATAATCATCTCCCAGAAGTGAAAACTGATATTTGTCTTTCTTAAAAGTATTTGTCCAAACTGATTAATTTCAGCTGGGGAGAACATGAAGAGTCAGAGATGTACTAGGAATCCAGAACTCTTGCTCATTTTCAAGATCATCCTCCTCAAATTACATCATTTGTAAATCTCACCATTCAAAATTCAAACAAACTCATTTTAACTTCAAACAGATGTCAACAGTTTGTAACTGTTCCATTCAAGACCGAATTGGGGTATTTCATGTCCAAAATATTACATATTCAAAAATTTCTGCAAACTACTTTTTAGAAACTTATTCCCCAATTAGCTAGCATTTCTAGTTATGTATTATTTTTTAAAAAAAACTCTGTATACTACCTCGAATCTTTTGATTTGACAACCCCATAAATTTAATGAATTGTTTACTAACTCAAAGCATTAAACCAATTGCTATATTTATAAATAATAAATTTATAAATATAGCAATTGGTTTAAGAATACTATGAGCTAGTTTTAATACACAAAAAGAGATATAGGTTACTGAAAATACTATTCGCGATAAATACTAGCTATCAATACCTGAATTAAGTAAACCAAATAATCTTACTTGGTTGAATTTATACTTACCGTAATATAGTGATTATAAATTTTGTGTCTCACCTCTGATAATGTGCCTTTGATCTTGATGATTCTGAATAGCTATCAAATGTATGCAAATCATTATGTTTTGAGTCATTTGTCTCCTCTTTACCTGGTGGGGTAGTGATTGAATCTGCTTTTCTATTAAAAGAAAACAGGACAGTTTGAATTATGTTAAAAATCACACCAGTGTTTGTAACTGACTGTCAAATAATTGAATACAAATGCAATCTTTTAAAGTTAAGTAAAAGTTACTGTCCAATGCAGTATATGTGTAGAGGAATCAGCTTTTATTGTTCCTCTTTCTATCAAGTATAGGCGAACAAGAGAGGATATTTGAACTAGCAAAACTCTAAGCACATTGTTTTGTGCTGTTTCTTTCTCGCAACAGATGAGGTACTTGGTAGGAGAAGGAAGTTTCACACCAGAGAGCCTGTGAAACTGGATCCAAATTAGTTGGAAAAACTAAAGACTTTTTCTTTCAAAACCAGCAATTTGAAGAAGAAAAAAAAAGACGGTGGAGTTGGAGGCAAGTATGTCCCTATAAATCAAACTGTGCTTTAGTACCATGTACATATTACCAAAGCTTCATCCATAGTTATCCCTTCCCTACACACTTGAGTCAAATTTATGAAAACAAAATTACATAGTGAAGTGCCAATTTTCTTCCTCCAGGCCTCCACAGAATTAGCAGGGAAATCTACTATTTACAGATGCTTTGACGAACTTTTCTTATTGAACTACCTTCATTAAAAATATTAACCCCATATTAAATTTCTATATAAAATACCTGTTCATATTGCGAAGCTTTAATTGCTTTATGAATGCTGAATTGTGCTTCTGTTCTTGGTCAAATAATACAGTAACTGGAGCTGCAGTATTACCAACTGCATCAGAGATCTGGAAACGTGCAAGTTCTGTCATCTAATAAAAAGCACAGCAAAATACAGGTTTCCGATGCATAAATTAACTTCTTATGGGTTAAGGCAGGGGTGTCAAACTGCTGGCCCGCGGGCCGGTTGCATCATGCGGAGGCCGCCCCTACCCCAGCTCCAGCAGTGCAAAAAAAGTCGCAGTACGTAATGACACGTTTCGTGACGAGGTGAGTTTGACCCCCATGGGTTAAGGTATAAAGATCCCCAGAAAATAACTCACTTCACGTATCTGACGAGCAGCATCTGCAGTCAACAGGGCTGTCTCCAGCTGATGAGATGCAATCTTAGATGTGGTCTCCTGTAGAGTCTCAGCTGCCTCCTGGTGTGAATGTGCCAACTGATGTAATGATTCGGCATGGGCCTATTCATGGTGACACAAGTTTGCTTTTGAAATCTCTTTACTTTCACTAAAAGTGTAGCTGTGCTTTGACCTTAACCTGAGCATGAAATTCGTCCTCTTTGCCTTAGAGAAGGGATTCTTACCTTAATAACAAAACTTATTTCATGTTATGGATAAGAAATGTAATTTTAAATCCCAGTTTTATAAATAAAAAATATGAATTCTCACATGGAAGGAAGGAAGCTGTTCGGTAAGTATGTTGGTTCTAAGCTGATAAGTAGTTCAAAAAGAAATAAAGATCATCAAGCTGAAACCCTGATTCTTGAACAAGGGAAGTTCTAATAATTTAAAGAAATACTGGCAAAATACAGCACTTTGTGAAGAAATGCTTTTGCTAATCACTAATGCTATGCACCACTAACACAATGTTCCAATATATCAATATACTGCCTATCATTTTAAATTACCATCCATTGCCATTGTCAGCCACTTCCCTACGGAAAAGGATTCTACTCTGCAGGGTTTTTTCATGCTATTTAAAATGCTACAATACCTGAGCTGCTTTTTGTTTTGCCTCTTCCAGATTCCTTTGGTTTTGCAACAACTCTTGCTCTGCCTTTAGAAGGGCCAAGTCCCTCTCATGCCTCTGCTGCTGGGACTAAAGGTGAAATTTTAGTTATTGTTTATTCAGTTATATTTTTCCTTTTTATAGAATTATGGAAAAGGTCATACAATTTTTCATCATTTAAAAACAGCAATGGCTCATTACCAAAATTAAATGATTTTAATTAAGTAGCTTTAATATTTCAGATATTTAATTATAATTATAAGATATAATGAAATAATTATAAAATAATTTGATTTAATACTTCAGCATCTGCTCCTACTTTAATACATTTTAGTACCAATTTCGTAGTGAATAACCTATGTAATTAATTGGATACATATAGCTGCCCATCTCGAAATAGTAACTCTGAATGGTTGTACAATTATTAAAATACAAAAACCACAGTATACGACCCCTGGTATTTAAGGATAAAACACAAAATATAATTAACATATTTTAAGCATTTCTGAAAATTATAGCTATATCTTTTTTTTTAGCAAAATTAGATTTCAAAAATACACAATTACTGGAATAAAGATCCCAAACTTTCTGTTGCTTTAGTTTAGAGAGTTCCAATGTCAATCTTGGATACTCCCGAAATAAAATTCTCCCAGCCTTACTATTAGTCTTCTAATCCTCTGCTTAGATACTTAGCAGTGAGTGTCAAAACCAATAAAAGCCAAAATAACAACTTTTGGTTACTTTTACAATTATTAATAGAAACTTTTTGTACATGGAGTGAAAGGTTTGAGAACTGAAATTTCCAAAAGATAAAAAAACTGAAAATACATGCTAAGTATCTTAAGGAATTTCAGATTCATTAATCTTACCTTTAATATTAGAGCCAGAGAAACACTTTCCTGCTGTGCAAGTGATATTCCTCGCACACGTTCTATATCAGAGATTTGGTGTAGCGACTCTTCAATAGTGCTTAGGTAGTTAAGTTCTGCGGACATACGATGCTGGAGACCAGCAGGTGAGAAGCGCATGGAACCTGTAAAATCAGTACACAAATTAGTAAACAACTATATGTATTTTGCTCAAATCACCCTATATAAACTATATCAAATATATAGCATACATATAAAATATAGCATATTCTATAGATTTTTCCATTCTTTGCCAGCTCACCGTTCGGAATATTGGTTCCAGTCCTGTTGTTTCCAATACTTAGGTCAGAGAAGGCTGGATTTAGCATAGATCCCGAAGCTATGTTTCTGGGAGAATGTAAAGATCTATGTTTTTCTGATGTATTTCCTACAGGATCCATTTTTTTCTGTATATTTGGAGACTGAGGAGAGCTTATCGTTCTTGGTGATCTAACTTTATCTGGGAGACTAAACAAACAAAAGCTAATTAGAAAAAGTATTTATGCTCAAAAACATAAAGCAGCAGTTTAAAATGATAGTTTAAAGGTATTTACTATTTAGAAAAGAACTACTGATATAAAAATTACAAACTAAATTTGTGCTTTTTCATCAGTTGGATATATTTTCATACACTAGACAGAATGAGAAAACGTATTTCAAATAAACGCAACACAAGAGAATGTCTAGATTCCTTGTTCATGCTGTGTATTTATTTTTCTCAATGTTCTATATCAAGGGTCCCCATCCCCGTCCATGGACCAGTACCAGGCTGCGGCTTGCCAGCAACTGGTCCGCACAAACAAGGAAAGCCCCATCCACATGATGCAGGCAGCACACAAAGCCACGCCCCCTCCGGTCCACGGAAAAACCTCTCTCCACAGATCCGGTCCCTGGTGCCCAAAAGGTTGGGGACCTCTGTTCTATATGCTATTCTGACCATAATAATAACCTAAGCTAGATTTCTTTTTTTATAGCATAAGCAAACCAGTAAATTAACCATAGTTTCTTTAATTTTAAATGAGCCAAAACATCTTGATTTCTGAAACTGATTTTAATCAGTTAACTAAATGTTTCTATCTTGGGCAAAATGGTGAGGTACTGTATGGCTTTCTGAAACAATAAAAACCTGAAATATTTTACCTTGGTGTGTTACGTTTGGCCATTGTTTCCAGCTCTACAACCAATGTTTTAAAAGAATAAAAACTTTGAAAATACATTAGTTGAATTTCAAGAGAATTGAACAAATGAAAGGGCAAAGACACCTCTTTTCACATTATATGGCTTTAAAGAATATATCTAAAATAAACTATAAATATCAACGTGTACAATTAATATGCATTTATTAGAATAGGGACTTATTATGGCTCACTGTTGAGTAAATATAGTGTTAAACCTAAATTTGCTTCTGACCCAACTAGACCAATTTTAGCAAATGAGTTTTGCTCTTAGCATTTTATGCATATAAATAAAAAAGGAAGGGAATAGGGACTTCCGGGTGGCAAGGCTCCGTTGACGGCTGTCAGCCCCGTTGTTTCCGTAGAGCTGCCAAAAACAGCGACAATCAGCTGTTGAGCCCCCCCGAAGCCTGAGTTCGCTCCGGACTCCGGGACGCCTCTGCTCCAAGGCTTTGAAGCAGAGCAGGATGCTGCAACCATCCCTGCCAGCGAGAGTGAACTTTTGATTACTTGGATGCAGGCAGAGCTGTGCAAGAGAATGCTGTCAGAGCAAGTATATGAACTTTAACTCAGTAAACTTTGTGGAGACTTTTAAAAGTGAAAGTGCGCAATAGAATTAAATGGGTGAAAATGGCTGCCAAATCAACTAAAGTTACTAGAAGCGCGGGGGCTTCGCCAGTTCAGCAATCTTCGTTACAGGCTTTAATGCCCCCCCCCGGCACCTGCACCCGCACCAGCCTGGACAATAAAAGATCTGCAGGATGTTTTGCAAGAGGCTTTGAAAAAGCAATCTCAGCAATTAGCTGAACGTATTGAGGAGAAGAACACAGAAATAAGGGCAGACATCTTACTTGCACTTCAAGGCATGGCTGTTTGTATTGAACGTTTGGATGAGAGAGTGGAAGAACTTAGCCAAAATAATATGAGATTAGATGCCAAAATGACGGATGCTGAAACGGTGATGGAAAAGATTGATGACGATTTATTATTGGTTCAGCATAGAGATGGAGTTTGCTGTGAGAATTAGAGGGTTGAAGGAAGACCCTAAGGAAAATCTGAAAAAAGTAGTTTCAGAAGCCCTTGAACAGGTTCTGGGGCGCTCAGCAGAAGATATTATGGTGGATATAGATAAAATATTTCGTGTTAATTCCTGGATTGCAAGACAAAGGAAGCTACCTAGAGATGTGGTGGTTTATTTTACAAAGAGAGCAATTAGAAATGAGGTTATTCAAGCCTTTTATAATAGCAAATTTACAGTTGCAGAGCAAGAGGTTTTGATCTTAAAAGAGATCCCTCCAAGAATTTTAAGGAGAAGTAAAAAATTTGCTTTTTTGGCAGAAGAATTAAGAAGACGGGATATCCAGTTCAGATGGGAGATTCCAGTAGGTATGGTGGTGATGCATGCAGGTACGAGATACCGTCTTCTCACAGTTTTACAGGCACGTGATTTTTATGCCAACATTCTGAAGGCAGGCCCCATACCACTTCTGGAATTCAAAAGGAAGAATGGTGAAGGAGAGCGTCAACCACAAAGTGAGAGTACACAAGGTGCTGAAGGAGTTACGCAGTTGAAAGATGGAGAAATCCAGAAAGTTACAGGAGTGGATCAGATTTCAGTACCAACGGAGGAGGTCAGAGACCAAAGAATGACACGCGCTGCAGCTAGATGAATGAGACAAGAGCAAGAACAGCAGAAAGTTATGATCGCATCACAAAAACTTACTTACAGTGAAGCAGTGGGAGGAGCGAGACCAAAGAGAGTGCAGGTGATTTTGGAAGAGGCGCTCCAAAAGCTTCAGGTCGCAAAAGATGGCGACAAAGCTTCTAACCTGGAATGTTAATGGTCTAAATTCACCACATAAGAGAAAGAAAGTATTTCAATATCTAAAGCAATTTAAAAACGATGTTATTTGCTTACAGGAAACACATATTCGAGCGGTTGATCAAAAGTACTTCGTAAACTTTAGGTTGGGCACACAGTTTATTGCTTCCGCGCCTGATAAGAAAAATAGAGTTGTTATTTATGTTAAGAATACTTTAACAGCGAATTTAATTGAAGCAGACAAACAAGGAAGATATGTTATAATTGAAATATTAATATCTTTTAAGCACTGGGTATGTTAGATCTCTTTTATTATTTTATGATTTTATAGTGGATGTTTTATCGTTTGTATTGATGGATGCTGTAAACTGCAAAAATGTTTTTGATTACAGATCAAATCAGATCCAGATCAATCAACCAAATAAATGCAAAATTCTGCACTCAGAGCTTGGCCCCTTAAGCCACTCACTGCTTTCACAAATATCAGTGAAAGCTGTATTAAACTTACGTGACTATGTTGAAAACTTGCATAAGGAAAGGAAATGTAAATTATGTCTAATGTTCCAAAAACACTGGTTCCTACTCCCTAAATATATCCATATAATATGCTGTTGTACTACTACAGTACTTACCTGAATTATAAACTATGCTATACGATTTAAAGTCAAAGTTTGGTGATAGTATGTTACCTCATTAATGAGTGACCAGATAGTTCCTCTAAACTATTGTCAGAATCTGGGTTCGCTTCTTGTTCTCTGCTGGTCACTGTGTTACTAGACAGTAAGTAACAAGGAAGATATGTTATAATTGAAATATTAATAGAAGGCAAGAAAACGCTTTTGGTTGGATTATACGCTCCTAATCAACAGCAAGGAGATTTTTACATTTTATTACACAGCAAGATTATTCAGTGGGACTATAAATCTTGTATTTTTATGGGAGATTGGAATGGCGTTTTGGATGTACAAATGGACAAGGGAGGCCTTTTTAAAAGCACGCCAAGTCATGCTAAACTGCCTAATTTTTTTTTTGAGATGAAAGATGACTTGGAATTAAGAGATGTTTGGAGAGAAAGGAACTTGCAAGAAAAAGACTTTACTTTTTTCTCCGACAGGCATCAATCTTTCTCCAGGATCGATTTTGTATTAATTACTAATGATTTTTTTCCTAGGATTAAGATCATCAAGATTTGTCCAAGAACTATATCTGATCATAGTCCAGTATGGTTGGAGATAGAAAAAGATAATGGAGATAGATAGTCTTGGCGTTTAAATGAAAATTTGTTTAGATACCAGGAAAATGTGGAAGAGTGTAAAAAACAAGATGAAAGAATTTTTTAAAATTAATATGCATAAAGGTACTTCTATTGAGATGGTTTGGGATGCAAGTAAAGCTTATATGAGAGGTGTATTAATATATTTGAACAATAAACGTAGACGTAAATTGGAATTTAAGAGGAAAGAATTAGAGGATGAAATTAAGGAAAAAGAAAAGGCTTTAATTCTGAATCCATCTGATGGGAAGATCAAAGAGGTAATTACTTTATTAAGGGGTCAGTTTGATATGTTAATGGCAGATCAAGTGGCAACTAACTTACGGTATGCTAGACATAACACTTTTTGTAATGCTAATAAACCGGGTAGATGGTTAGCTTACTTGTTAAGGAAGAAGCAAAGAGCTTGTAATATAGATAGAATAGAACATAAGGGTAAAGTAGTGTATCAGCAGAATCTTATTAAAAAGACTTTTGTTGATTTTTGTTCTAAGTTGTATGCTAGAGATAAGATTAGAGATGTAGATATAGATGAATATTTGATGAAAGCCAATATTCCTGTTCTTACGCGAGAACAAAAGGAAGGGATGAACCAATTGATAACTGATGAAGAAATTTTTCTAGCAATTAAACAATTAAAACTGGGTAAACCGCCGTGAACTGACGGTTTGACTGCCATTTATTATAAAAATTTACAGTTAGAAATGGTGGAACCTTTAAGGGAATTGTTTAAGACAATTCAATTGGGAGGAGGGGTGCCTCCATCATGGAAAACTGCCTTTATTTCGTTGATCCCGAAGGAAGATCAGGATGCCACCCAAGCCAAAAACTATAAACCAATATCGCTTTTAAATACTGATTATAAGATATTTGCAAAAATCTTAGCCAACAGATTAATGAAGGTAATGCAACAAGTGATTCATAGTGATCAAACTGGATTTATAAGTGGTAGACAAATGAAGAATAATGTGAGACACATTGTAGATCTATTGGAATTTTTGGAAAGAAATAATCAGATCCCCGCAGCGCTGATCTTTTTGGATGCTGAAAAAGCCTTTGATCAATTGGATTGGCAATTTTTGACGAAAGTATTAGAGAAAATGGAATTTGGGGAAAATTTTTTACAACCTATTAGGGCAATATATCAGAAGCAAACAGCCCGTATAATAGTAAATAACAGTTTGACAGAATCATGCAATATTGAAAAGGGTACAAGACAGGGGTGTCCGCTGTCACCTTTATTGTTTGTTTTAACATTGGAAATATTACTGATTAAAATACGAGATTCAAATAAAATTAGGGGAATTCAAATAAAAGATCAGGATTATAGATTGAGGGCGTTTGCGGATGACCTGGTTATTACAGTAACTCAGCCGGATTATTCAGTTGTAGAATTGATGGAGATAATAATGTTATATGGGAAAGTTTCTAGATTTAAGATAAACACACAAAAAACTAAAATATTGTCTAAGAATATGACTGTATTACAAAAGGCTGTTTTAGAAGAGCTAACGGGATTTGAAATAGTTAAAATGTTTAAATATTTGGGGATATATCTGTCAGCCTCAAATGTGAAGTTATATAAAAATAACTACGAAATGTTATGGGGAAAAATACAAAAAGAATTAGATAGTTGGAAAAAACTACAATTATCTTTATTGGGAGGAATTGCAGCAGTGAAAATGAATGTTTTGCCAAAAATTTTATTTTTATTTCAAATGATACCTATACTTAAAAAGGATTTAAATTTGGAGGAATGGCAAAAAGGAATTAATAAATTTGTCTGGGCAGGGAAAAAGCCACGAGTTAAATTTAAGATAATGCAAGATACACGTGAAAGAGGTGGTCTTAAAATGCCTAATTTTAAATTATATTATGAGGCTGCTGCTTTGTCATCGATAAGTGACTGGTTTAATTTAACACAAGGGAGATTATTAAATCTTGAGGGTCATGATTTGTTATTTGGTTGGCATGCATATTTATTGTATGATAAGAAGGTGGATAATGTGTTTAAGATACATATTTTAAGGTATGCTCTGTTGCGAGTTTGGAAAAAGTATAGACATAAGTTAAATTCTAAGATACCAATTTGGACAAAACCTAAACATGCAATAGAAAATATAAATGTGGGATTCAAACAGGATGAGACTACATATAAGGAAATTTTAAGTTTAGAAAGGAATGTATGGCAATTAAAGCCATATAATATTTTAAAAGAAGAAAAGATTGAACAAACTTGGTTCCAGTATGGGCAATTACAGGCAAGATGGAAAGAGGATCAGAAAGCTGGCTTTTCGATGACTGATGAACATTTGGTAAAACAAATTAGAGATCAAGGTCAAGCACATATTAAAAGGACATATAATGCATTGATAGAAATTGACTCAGAAACGGAACTTGTTAAAGATTGTATGATAAAGTGGGCCCAGAATTTCCAAGAAGTTATAACAATGGATACTTGGGAAAAGATCTGGGTTAGAAATGTAAAATTTACGCAGGCTCAAAATTTAAGAGAGAATTTTTATAAAATGTTTTATAGGTGGCATTTAGACCCTAAAAAATTAGCATGTATGTATCCGAACTGCCAGCCCAAATGCTGGAGGTGTGGTTGTGAGGATGCAACGTATTTTCATATATGGTGGACTTGTAAAAAGGTTAAAGCTTTTTGGATTAAAATTTGGTGGAATATGCAAAAGATATTTAAGAAAAGGATAAAGTTTTCTCCGCAATTGTTTTTATTGGGTATTATTACAGATACTACTGTTATAGACATTAAGTTGATGTTGAATCTAGTTACGGCAGCGAGACTTTTAGTAGCGCAATATTGGAAGGAAGAACTGCCGACTATAGAAGAGTGGACTTTGAAAGTTTCTAACCTGGCAGAAATGGCAAAGATTTCAGTATATTTGAAAGAACAATCGCAACAGAGATATATTGTGGAATGGAGAAGATGGATTGAATATATTCAGAATGAATATGGGACTAAAAAGTTTCATTTAGCATTTGAATAAGTAGTGGATTTTTATGATGTATAATTAGTTAGTTGTTATTTCATTAATATTATGATTATGGAGAGTTAAAGTGCGATAGAATTTAATGTTTTATTTTTGTTGTTAGCATATTTTAGCTTATGTTTGCATCACTATACCCTGTATTCAGCTCTGGGAAATCGGGGAGGGGGGAGGGGAGGGTTGGGGAGAGGGGAGGGGGAGGAGGGAGTTTTTTGTATTCAAAAATGTATTGTAAAAGTTTTTAATTAAAAAAGGGAGGGAATAGTTATGATTTGATATTGACAATTATTTTGTCTGTCATATCACTCAACGGAAGTTAGGATGAGGGTTTATTTTCAGTAATGATTCTAAAGAAATCAAACTAACTCAAAATTCAGAATTTTGGGATATTTGAGATAACTTTATTCTCTTCGAAATTCAGTCTGCCATATCTTATGCGTTTCTGTAAGCTATTAAAACTGAACCATTTTCATAAAGTCTTTGATATATGAGCTGACATTATCTTTTAAGCACTGGGTATGTTAGATTAGATCTCTTTTATTATTTTATGATTTTATAGTGGATGTTTTATCGTTTGTATTGATGGATGCTGTAAACTGCAAAAATGTTTTTGATTACAGATCAAATCAGATCCAGATCAATCAACCAAATAAATGCAAAATTCTGCACTCAGAGCTTGGCCCCTTAAGCCACTCACTGCTTTCACAAATATCAGTGAAAGCTGTATTAAACTTACGTGACTATGTTGAAAACTTGCATAAGGAAAGGAAATGTAAATTATGTCTAATGTTCCAAAAACACTGGTTCCTACTCCCTAAATATATCCATATAATATGCTGTTGTACTACTACAGTACTTACCTGAATTATAAACTATGCTATACGATTTAAAGTCAAAGTTTGGTGATAGTATGTTACCTCATTAATGAGTGACCAGATAGTTCCTCTAAACTATTGTCAGAATCTGGGTTCGCTTCTTGTTCTCTGCTGGTCACTGTGTTACTAGACAGTAAGTGCTTTACTTGTTCCAAACCATAGTCACTTTGGGGACACGTTGGAGACACTTTGCTTTCTTCCCAGAGAGAGGCATTTGGAAATCCATTTAATGATTCTGTCTCTGTAATGTATTTTAGAAAAGCATGTTTAAAAGTGAATACAAAAAATAAGAATTCCACCACCAACTGATAAACACAGTGAATATTTTTAGATTTTAAAAATATGAGATTCTAAGCCAGAACTAGAGAGGTGCAGTATATATTTGTATCTGAGAGTTATGCCACTCTCCCATTAAATCCCATTCATAAAACTTCCTTGACTTTTTTTTTCTTTTCAAATCTGTTTTAACTTTTGTATTTGGGTTTTTTAATTACCATATAAACCGCCCTGAGTCCTTCGGGAAAGGGAAGTATAGAAATGTAATAAAATAAATAAAATAAAATAAATAAATATCTTGAACTAATCGTTCTCTGTCTAACCTATTTTATTCGGTGTGAGAATAAAAATTAAGCAGAGAGAGGAAGAGGAGATTAGATTTTAATAATAGCTAAAGAAAAGCAATATTTGGCAAGAAAGAGAAAGTCTGAAAGAAATAATGTCACAGTCTACATTAACAGGTAGTCCTTGACTTACGACAATTGACCCTGGAATTTTAGCTGCTAAGCAGTGCAGTCGTAAAGCAAGATACCACAAGACCATATTGCTTAGTGGCCACTATCACAGCAATCCCTGTGGCCATCATTAAGCAAACTTTACCAATCATTAGCCAAAGATCCACCCCAATCCAAGCCATTCTGGGCTTGATCCCTCCCAACTCTGAGCCTCAGTCAAGTAAGCGACTACCCCCACCTACCTCCTCCAATCTCTGCCTTTCTGGCCATCTTGCACCCTGCCTTACAGAGTCCCGAACAGCCTCAGAACCACTAGGAAACTGCAACCATAACAGACCCAGTTGCTCTTGCCACCCTGCACTCCAAGACCTCTGCTGCCTTGTGCTCTGCTACCATCTTCTTGCTCTTGCTGCTGGCGAGGTGTGCCAGCCTAGCCACCATATGGGGCCAATTTGTGCAATGGGAAAAACCCCCCACAAAGCAGCTTTAAGAAGCCAGAGCATGCCAAAATATCCTTTTGGCACCATGCTCCTGAGCCATACGGGATGGCTTTTTGTTTTTTCATATTTTTTTTCCATCATAAAGCCAGTCCCATAAGGTGCAGGAAGAGGCACAAAGGAGTGACTGCCTCATGGCGGGGCTGTTCTGTGCTTTCTCCTCTTTTTTACAGCGCAAAGTCAGCCTCATATGGCGTAGCAACCAGACCAGGCATGCTTTGTTAGAAGCAGAGACAAGAAGATGGCAGAAAAGGTCAGCTGGGGTTGTGAAGTGCAGGATGGCAGGGGGCCAAAAAAGCATAAGTGGGGGGAGATAGGTGAGTGGGGGGAATTGCAGCACCCTTGCAGTTCTAAGTGCAGGTGGGCTGTCAAGTGGCTGAATTTTGATCATGTGGCTGCTACAACAGCCATAACTTTGGGCATGGATCATAGGACCCTTGGTTCAGCACCATGATCGTTTGAAAGATTGCTGAACAAGTTGTCCTACGTTGAAGCCTACCTGTATTTGTACTGGATTATGGTTCAAATCATGATAAAACTCTTCATACAACAACAAACAAAAAGTGAAATTTAACAATACATTTTACCAAACCCGATATTATATAACGGTAGTAACATTAGAAACAAAAAATAGTAACTGGATAGTGTTCCTCTGATTGCTCGTGGTGATTTTAATAATCGTTCCAATTTTTTTCCAAAATCTGTGAAGTTGGATGTCAGGAATGTGGTAGGATTCTCCACAAATACTAAAATTACCTTAAAGGTAAAGGTAAAGGTTCCCCCGCACATGCGTGCTAGTCGTTTCCAACTCTAGGGGCCGGTGCTCACCTCCGTTTCAAAGCCAAAGAGCCAGCGCTTGTCCGAGGACGTCTCCGTGGTCATGAGACTGGCATGACTAGACGCCAAAAGCGCACAGAACGCTGTTACCTTCCCACTGTAGTGGTCCCTGTTTTTCTACTTGCATTTTTACCTGCTTTCGAACTGCTAGGTTGGCAGAAGCTGGGACGAGTAACAGGCGTTCACTGTTACGTGGCACTCGGGATTCGACCCGCCAAACTGCCGATCTTCTGATCGACAAGCTCAGCGTCCTAACCCACTGAGCCACCGCGTCCCTTTAAAATTACCTTAAGGGTCCCTTAATATTTGACTTAGATTAATTAATCTTTGTAATTGGTACTGGCCTGAAAGCCTTTTTGATGTATGTATATCGTGATGAACTGGTCAGCAAACTTATCTTTGTAATAAACAAACAGCTGAAAAGCTCTTACTTTCTTTTCTTCCTCTTCTTTTAGAAGATGTGGATGCACGAGAAGAACCTGAAGATGGCGATCTTGAGGAATGATGGGTTAATTCCATAGTTTGGTGTTCATAAGGCAATTTTTTACTGGCAAGCTCTCCTTTCAGGCTGGTACTACTTGTGCCGCTGCCAATACAAGCACAGAATTACACATCGTTAATATTTTTATTTTCATGGTGAAATCCATCTAGATTTTTGTGAATAAATATAATTATGGCTAATTAATTCCTTTACACAGGGATTTTCAAACCCTTTGATATCATAGCACCCTTGAAATGGAAACGTATTATGGAACCCCCACCATGAATAAAACTAATGACTTAATTGGAGTTAAGAGTTGAATAAGAAATAAATGTACCAGTTACTTTTATCTGTTAAATTTAACTTATATATCAAATGAACTTTACAATAAAGTGTATAAAAAAAGAATTAATTATATACAATGGAAATTTACAATAAAATTTAAAACCAGTATTTCAATAAGGAAAATGACCTTGCTGACTTTTCGTGACATCTTACAAAACACTAGCAGTCTGTAAACTGCTTTTGGAGCTCCTGGCTATATTGGAATAGCAATCACAGTCCATCGTCTCTTTTCCTTCTAGCCTGTTGCTTTGTTTATAAAAACCCTTCCTTACAATATTCTCCTAGCCTCACAGTCCTGCATTTCGTCTCTGCATATTTATTAGAGTAAGGGTCAGGTCAGATGATCTATTTTGTAGAGAAGCTTTGTGTTCATTCCTTTTTTGAAAGGCAAACCCAATATGATAAAAAACAAAGAATACTCAGGGGTCTGGAACCTAGAAGTTGCTTTGCCCTCAGTATAATTTTCAAACTAATAAGCCTGCTTAGAAAGCACTTTGGATTTACTTATGTAGCATATGACATATCATATACGGACTAACAATATATATTAATATATCACTTAGATTAGTAAAACACAATAAAATATAAATGTCAAAAAGATCTATGTTCAAATACCAATGTCTAGGCCATCTAACCACTGAGGCGCAGCATCGTTTATATTTAAAAAATCAGATAATGGACTGGTATATGCCCTCAGCTTACAGGCGGTCACGATTGATCTACAATTTGACGTGGCAGCCCCCCAGTCACATTGAGGGAAGAATTCTGTGCCCCAGTTCTACAGAGAGTCCTGGCAGATGCCATTTACGGACTTCAGAGAAAAGTGCTCTCTGGTGATCTAGCATTCATTACTTTGTGGCCTCCAGGTTTTTATAAATTTATATTAATAATCTCTTATAATATCATGCTAAATATTTTAACTGCTTTCAAAATATAAAAATTTTATACCATTTCAGGAACTGTTCAAGATAAAAACAAATACTGAATACTTTAATCTGGTAGAAATCTGGCACTAGTTTCTATTTCTTTAAGTGTGAGTTCTCATGCTCCAGAATGCTCAAAAAGGGTTTTATGCTGGAATTTCATAATGCCATATTTATATAAATAGTATACAAATGTTGTTGTTGTTGTTAGTTGCGAAGTCGTGTCCGACCCATCGCGATCCTATGGACAACGTTCCTGCAGGCCTTCCTGTCCTCTACCATCTTCTGGAGTCCATTTAAGCTCACGCCTACTGCTTCAGTGACTCCATCCAGCCACCTCATTCTCTGTCGTCCCCTTCTTCTATTGCCCTCAATCTTTCCCAGCATTAGGCTCTTCTCCAGTGAGTCCTTCCTTCTCATTAGGTGGCCAAAGTATTTGAGTTTTAGCTTCAGGATGTGGCCTTCTAAGAAGCAGTCAGGGTTGATCTCTTCTAGGACTGACCGGTTTGATCGCCTTGCAGTCCAAGTGACTCGCAGGAGTCTTCTCCAGCACCATAGTTCAAAGGCTTCAATTCTTTGGCGCTCAGCCTTTCTTATGGTCCAACTTTCACTGCCATACAATGCAACTGGGAAGACCATCGCCTTGACTATACGCATTTTTGTTGACAGGGTGATGTCTCTGCTTTTTAGTGTGCTGTCTAGATTTGCCATGGCTTTCCTCCCGAGGAGCAAGCGTCTTTTAATTTCTTGGCTACAGTCCCCATCTGCAGTGATCTTGGAGCCCAGGAAAATAAAATCTGTCACTACCTCCATTTCTTCCCCATCTATTTTCCAGGAATTGAGAGGGCCAGATGCCATGATCTTGGTTTTCTTAATGTTTAGTTTCAACCCATGTTTTGCACTCTCCTTCTTCACTCGCAACAAGAGGCTCTTTAGTTCCTCTTCACTTTCTGCCATTAGAGTGGTATCATCTGCGTATCTTAGGTTGTTGATGCTTCTTCCGGCAATCTTAATTCCAACTTTTGATTCATCTAGCCCTGCCTTTCTCATGATGTGCTCTGCATATAAGTTAAATAGGCAAGGCGACAGTATACAGCCTTGCCGGACTCCTTTCCCAATTTTGAACCAATCAGTGGTTCCGTGTCCAGTTCTCACTGTTGCTTCTTGGCCCGCATATAGGTTTCTCAAGAGACAAATAAGATGGTCTGGTACGCCCATCTCTTTAAGGACTTGCCACAGTTTGTTATGATCCACACAATCAAAGGCTTTAGCATAGTCAATGAAGCAGAAGTAGATGTTTTTCTGGAACTCTCTAGCTTTCTCCATGATCCAGCGTATGTTAGCAATTTGATCTCTAGTTCCTCTGCCTCTTCGAAATCCTGCCTGTACTTCTGGTAGTTCTCGATCCACATACTGCTGGAGTCTAGCTTGTAGGATTTTAAGCATAACTTTACTACCGTGAGAAATGAGTGCAATGGTGCGGTAGTTTGAACATTCTTTGGCACTGCCTTTCTTTGGAATTGGAATGTAAACTGATCTTTTCCAATCTTGTGGCCACTGTTGAGTTTTCCAAATTTGCTGGCAAATTGAGTGTAGCACTTTTACTGCATCGTCTTTTAAGATTTTGAATAGCTCAGCTGGAATACTGTCACCTCCACTAGCTTTGTTGTTGCTCAGCTTTTCTAAGGCCCATTTCACTTCACATTCTAGGATGTCTGGCTCGAGGTCAGTGACCACCTCATTGTGATTATCAGGGACGTTAAGCTCATTCTTGTATAGTTCCTTCTGTGTAATTTTGCCACCTCTTCTTAATCTCTTCTGCCTCTGTTAGGTCCCTGCCATTTTGGTCCTTTATCATGCCCATTTTTGCACGAAACGTTCCTTTCATCTCTCCATTTTTCTTGAAAAGATCTCTGGTCCTCCCTATTCTATTGTTTTCTTCTATTTCTTTGCATTGTTCATTTAAGAAGGCATTCTTATCTCTTCTAGCTATTCTTTGGAATTCTGCATTTAATTAGGCATATCTTTCTTTTTCTCCCTTGCCTTTTGCTTCACTCCTTTCCTCAGCTATTTGCAAAGCTTCCTCAGACAGCCATTTTGCTTTCTTGCATTTCTTTTTCTTTGGGATGGTTTTGGTTGCTACCTCTTGTACAATGTTGCGAACCTCTGTCCATAGTTCTTCAGGCACTCTGTCTATCAGATCTAATTCCTTAAATCTATTTGTCACCTCTACTGTATATTCAACAGGGATATGATTTAATTCATACCTGAGTGGCCTAGTGCTTTTCCCTACTTTCTTCAGTTTAAGCCTAAACTTTGCAAGGAGAAGCTCATGGTCTGAGCCACAGTCAGCTCCTGGTCTTGTTTTTACTGACTGTATAGAGCTTCTCCATCTTTGGCTGCAGAGCATATAGTCAATCTGATTTCTGTGTTGACCGTCTGGTGATGTCCATGTGTAGAGCCGTCTCTTGGGTTGTTGGAAAAGAGTGTTTGCTATGACCATCATATTCTCTTGACAAAATTCTATCAACCTGTGCCCTGCTTCATTTTGTACTCCAAGGCCAAACCTGTCCGGTTATCTTTTGGCTTCCTACTTTAGCATTCCAATCCCCCATGATGATAAGAACATCATTTTTTGGTGTTAGTTCTATAAGGTGCTGTAGGGCTTCATAGAACCGGTTAATTTCATCCTCTTCAGCACTGGTGGTTGGGGCATAGACTTGGACTACTGTGATATTGAATGGTTTCCCTTGGATTCGAACTGAGATCATTCTGTCATTTTGAGGATTGTATCCCAGTATTGCTTTTCCTACTCTTTTATTGACTATGAAGGCTACTCCATTTCTTCTGAGGGATTCTTGCCCGCAGTAGTATACCTGATGGTCATCTGAATTAAATTCACCCATTCCTGTCCATTTTAGTTCGCTGATACCTAAGATGTCGATGTTTAGTCTTGTCATCTCTTGTTTGACCACGTCCAGCTTTCATTGATTCATGGATCTTACATTCCAGGTTCCTATGGAGAAAAAATCTTTACAGCATCGGACTTTCCTTTCACCACCAGACACATCCACAGCTGAGAGTCCTTTCAGCTTTGGCCCAGTCGCTTCATTCTTTCTGGCGCTACTAGTACTAGCCTTCTGCTCTTCCCCAGTAGCATATTGGACACCATTCGACCTGAGGGGCTCATCTTCCAGCATCATATCGTTTTGCCTTTTGGAACTGTCCATAGGGTTTTCATGGCAAAGATAATGGAGTGGGTTGCCATTTCCTTCTTCAGTGGATCACGTTTTGTCAGAACTCTCTGCTATGACCTTTCCGTCTTGGGTGGCCCTGCATGGCATAGCTCATAGCTTCATTGAATTACGCAAGCCCCTTCACCACAACAAGGCAGTAATCCAAGAAGGGGTATACAAACAGGCTTCCATTTAACCACCACAATTGGGCCTGGAATCTCGGTTGTTGAGTGAAATGGTTATTAAATATGACCGCTTTGCTCAGCGACTGCAATTTCAGCTTTCTCAGTTGTGGTCATTAAAGGATGATTTCGGTTGTTAAGCAGAGCATCAGGGAGAGGGCTGCAGCCTCCAGGGCACGATAAGGCAGTGAGACGGCACAGGCCTCCCACCTTATGCAGGAGGTCTGGGCCCTCTCCTCACTCCATCAGCAAGAACAATCATGAGACCGCTGTGTTCACTACCTATCCTTCTATCCCTCCATCGTCACAACTGATGAAGCTTCTTGGATGAGAAGTGAAATGTTTTCTTCTTCTTCCTCAAGGAGAAAGAAAAACACAGTCCAATTGCCTTTTGATAAAAGCACCTTCCAACCAACTATGACCTGGCTGACTGAGAATCTCCACAGGCGTTCGCTGTGTTCCCTACCATTCCCACTGGATTTGAGCTCCATTCCTCCAGCGTGCAGGAAGATTTCCTCTCCTTGCACAGAAAAGAGGAGAAATCCCTTGGTGCACTCGGGGAACTGACCGCAAATCCTACGTCCCCTTCGCCTGAAGTCTCCCCAGCCTGCTTCTCCCCTGGCTTTCTCGGGAAACCGACAAGAGAAGATTGCAAATGCTGATCACAGGATTGCCAGGCACTTGGCAACTTATTGCCAACAGCCCAAAATGTGAACATGTGACCAAGGGCCGGGGGGGGGGGAGTGCAATGTTTTTCGATGGCCAGAAGTGCTTTATGAGTCATAAGGCATCCATTCCAAGGCAGTCATTATTGTGGAATGGTCGTTAAAAAGCTGGCTGTAAGTCAAGGTCTACCTGTCGCAGTCCCAATTTAAAACTTTCTAACAAAAATGTTGAAATACCAAAATTTTATACCTGAGAATTCAGAATTTTCAGACAGCAATTTGTATCATTAAAGAATACTAGACTAAGGGTATTGAGACATTAGCTAAAACACACACACACACACACACACACACACACACACACACACATATATATATATATATATATATATATATATATATATATGTGTGTGTGTGTGTGTGTGTGTGTGTGTGTGTATATAACCACATATTATCCAATGAAAATAACTTTTCCCCTCTTATTTTATAGCTTCATTACCCGTTTGAAAAATATATACCTGTGCTCAGGGGTAGACTTTTTGTCCATCGATGTACCACTTCCTTGTGATGAGATGAACCCATCCTCATAAGAAGCAATACTATCTGGAGGGCTCATGGCAGGAAGTAAAGGTCGATGTGTTGATGATCCCTGCCCTGCATGTTCTTCGGATTCTGGCAGAAGGAGGAAAGTGAAAAATGAAATACAACCAATATTTCAGAAGAATTTCCATTTCAACAAAAAGATTAACATAGAGTATGCAAATAGGTAAAATGATCATGACCGAAAGACCAATCATACAAAATAACTCGGAAAATTCTAAACACCTACACAAAGAACTAAAAAAGATTCTTTCTCTGGCAATGCAAAGAGGTGGAACTTTTTAACAAATGATTGACTTCATTCCAAAAAAGTATAGCAGCCAACATTTCCAAAACAAATTAAAAATGTTGTACATATTGGCAGGTACTGATATCAGCAAAACTAGGCTCAGGTATTGCATATAGAACACAGGACTTCAACACATATTCATTTAATTGTTTACCTAACAAAAAATCAGAAATATCAAAAGATATGCATTTGCTCACCTTTCCCACACAACTGATAAGATTTTATAAAGATGTTGATGACACTATGTGGACTTCCCTTGAGAAGTTCTTCCCATGGTTTTGGACCATTCCTAATCTGTGTGAAAATAGGTAAATAATTTTCTGCCTCCTTCTGAAATTCTTTTATGGGTTCATAAGCAGTTTTATCTGCATCACAGAACTCTTTTTCATTTAATGCCTCAGCAATCTTCAAGGATGGATTAGATTTTTCACCTTCTTCCTCAGAGAGAAAGCCAGTGCTGAGTAGACCTTCACTTAAGGAACTCCCACTATCATTCAGAACCACAGGTTTGTTTTCAGGCCCAGCAGGGCATGTTTGCTTTTGAGACAGGTTTCCCAATATTCCTTCAGATGTATTATTGCCTGGAAGACCGAGAGCACCTGTGTGAGAACTAATAGTCTCTGGGAGCTTTTTAAACTCATTGAGATTTCCCATTCCAGGAAGGTTATCATCAAAAGTTGTGTGTGAATTGCAGGTTGCCAACATTTTCTGAAGCCTAGCTGAAAAGACATCATCTTCTCTCACAGGAGGGCTGCTGGCTTTTGCCCAGCAGGTCTCACCTTCATCTCTTTGCAACAAGTCACGTTCAGTATCCCATGCTGCTTCATAGTTAATGCCAGCCCCAGCTAATTTTTTGGCTTCACTTTCAATTCTGTTTGAAAGAGAGGCTGCAGTTGCCTTTAGGGCTTCAATACGGTCTAATTTATGTTTATAATGATTAATGGTGGGTTGTACAGTAGATGACATAAATGGCTGAGGAGTCAAAGACATGGATCCCATAGCTGTGTTATGGCTCCTCCTGCTTGATGTTACAGATTCAAAATCCTTTTGCAAGATACCCATGTTATCCAAAGATAAAAGCTGAGAGAAAAGAGCTCCATTCAAAACAGATTTTGAGCAAGGAACCTGTGCTACTGAATTCAGCTTCTCTGGATGAATCCTTAAAGGCTCCAGTGTATTATCCCTGTAAATAATCCATTGAATTGTCATCAGTTTACAGAAATAAAGTTTAGACATTTAATTATAAAATAGTCACCTGTAGTAAGAATTGATGGTGGCCAAGGGTTTAAGTATTTTGGAGGAATGGCTTCAGTGAAGAGGGCAATGAAAATTATGTGGATTGTTGATCAGTTGTTCTTTTGGGCAGGAAGTTCCTTGATTTTTTAAAACTGGATTTGGTTTTTATTGACACTCTATTTTTCACTTACGGTATCTAAAAATGATGGGAAACTGAAATTTGGCACTATAGTTTAAGGTGTCTTTGGAAAAGAGTTTTGATACACACAAATAGCCCACCCCCACGTGTAAAGGTTTGTTCGCCCTCAGGGGGCCCCCCCATCCTGGGTGCCTCACTCTTCCTCTTGATGAAGGGCCCGATTGCTGGGACCCTGAGAGATGGTTGGGCAGGGGCAGGGGCCTCCGGTATAAATTTAATAAGAGGCCCGTGATTACTTTTTTAATCATTTTTTGTGGGGTTAGGGAGGGGGGAAAGTCGTGGTTGGTTGGAAATGGGGGTAATCCACCAACCGTTGTTCAGGCCAGGCCTGGGACAGATCGCGGGGGAGAGGAGCCGGGGTCTGCTGCCTCAGGAGCTCGGGAGCGGGTCGTGGGACTTCCTATTCCCACGACGTTAAGGAATGGCAGCAGGTGTATGAAGAGAGGGCCGTATCGATATCCGGGAGGGCATCCCCGCTATCTACAAGCGGTGAGGCGCTCCGACCCTCTGCCTTCACCCCAAGGCCCCGGGAGTGAGGATGTGCAGCCACCGCCGTTAATAAGGCTCCTCTCGTCCGAGATCTGGTCGAGGGTGAGCATGCGGACATGGCTTGCATCACGGAGACTTGGTTGGGCCCAGAGGGTGGTATCCCCCTGGTTGATCTTTGCCCACCAGGCTTCCGGGTGGTACACCGGCCTCGGACTCAGGGTAGGGGCGGGGGAGTGGCGGTAGGTAGGATAGGGCGCAGTTGGACTTGCTGCTGGTGTACCTTTCGCCTAGTTGCGCAGCAGCAGCCCTGCCTGAGCTTCTCGACATCCTCTCGGGGTTGGTGATTGAGTTCCCCAAACTTATAGTTTTGGGTGACTTCAATCTACCATCCCTGGGAGGATCATCTGAGTTAGCTCGGGAGTTCATGGCTTCCATGATGGCCATGGACCTGACGCAAGTAATTCATGGACCGACTCATGTGGGAGGCCACACCCTTGACTTGGTTTTTCTATCTGGACGGTGGTTAGATGATCTTGGTGGGGGCTCCCCAATTGTTACGCCCCTGTCATAGACCGATCATCATCTCCTGAGGCTGGTCTTCCGTTTTGCCACTCCCCGCCGTGGGTGTGTGGAACCAACTAGATGGTTCCGCCCCAGGCGCTTAATGGACCCTGAGAGGTTCCAGGCAGCGCTGGGGTCCCCACCTGCTCCCTTTGCTCACAACTCGGCGGATGCCTTAGTGGATGCCTGGGAAAGGGCAGCCACGGAGGCACTTGACCGAGTTGTACCCTTGCGGCCCCTGACCCGGTGCAGATCCCAGCGGGCTCCACGGTTTTCCGTGGAGCTCCGGGGGATGAAGCGTCGGAGACGGGGCCTAGAGAGCTGTTGGAGATCCAGCCGATCCGAATCCGACCGCTTGTGACTAAGAACCTATATTAGGTCTTATCTCGCAGCGATAAGAGCGGCGAGGTCTAATCACTTCACTATCCTTATCGCGTCCGCAGATAATCGCCCGGCCGCCCTGTTTAGGGTGACCCACTCTCTCCTTAATCAGGAGGTGAGGGAGGAACCCTTGCAGGGTCGTGCTGAGGAGTTTAGTCAACATCTGTTGGAAAAGATCGCTCGGATTCGGACCGGTTTGGACTCCGACTGGGCAGAGTCTGACGATCAGGACACAGGTGGTCTTGTTGATGTTATCTGGGAGGAGTTTGATCCTGTGACTCCGGAGGAAGTGGACAGGATTATGGGGAGGTTGAGCTCCACCACGTTTACTGGACCCGTGCCCTTCCTGGCTGGTTTATGCGGCTCGGGAGGGGACACGAGGCTGGTTCCAGGCGGTTATATCTGCGTCTTTGAGTGAGGGTAGTTTCCCCACCGTCGTGAAGGAGGCGGTGGTGAGACCCCTACTCAAGAAGCCTGCCTTGGACCCAGCTGTGTTAAATAACTTTCGTCCGGTCTCCAACCTTCCCTTTCTTGCGAAGGTTGTTGAGAGTGTGGTGGCGCATCAGCTCCCTCTGGTTCTGGAGGAAGCGGATTATCTAGACCAGTACCAATCGGGCTTCAGGCCCGGGTACAGCACGGAGACTGTACCCGTGCTGTACCCGGGTCGCGCTGGTGAATGATCTCTGGAGGGCCCGGGACAGGGGATATTCCTCTGTCCTAGTCCTATTAGACCTCTCAGAGGCTTTCGATACCATCCACCATGGTATCTTGCTGCGGCGTCTCAGGGGATTGGGAGTGGGAGGCACGGTTTTTCAGTGGTTCTCCTCCTATCTCCTGGGACGTTCGCAGTCGGTGTTGGCAGGGGGGCAGAGGTCGACCTCGAGGCCTCTCGCTTGTGGAGTCCCTCAGGGGTCGGTCCTCTCGCCTCTCCTGTTCAACATCTACATGAAACCGCTGGGTGAGATCATTCGTGGTTTTGGAGTTGGGTATCATCAGTATGCTGATGATACCCAGCTTTTTATTTCGACCCCAAACCACCCCAGTGATGCCCTCAACATGATGTCTCGCTGCCTGGAGGCGGTTCGGGTCTGGATGGGGAGGAACAGGCTTCGACTCAACCCTGACAAGACTGAGTGGCTGTGCATACCGGCATCTCGGGATATTCAGGATATCCCGTCTCTTTCTATGGGGGGTGAGTTATTACCCCCCCCCGTAGATAGGGCTCGCAACCTGGGAGTCCTCCTAGATTCATAGCTTTCTTTAGAAGACCATATAGTAGCTGTGACTAGGGGGGCCTTCGCCCAGGTTTGCCTGGTGCGCCAGTTGAGGCCCTATTTAGACCAGGATGCCTTACGTACGGTCACTCATGCGCTCGTGACCTCTCATCTGGACTACTGCAACGCTCTCTACATGGGGTTGCCCTTGAAGACCACTCGGAGGTTCCAACTGGTACAGAATGCAGCTGTGAGAGTTGTGCTGGGAGTTTCCCGATACTCCCATGTTACACCTCTGCTCCACGAGCTGCATTGGCTTCCAGTTGTCTTCCGGGTGAGGTTCAAGGTGCTGGTATTGACCTACAAAGCCCTACATGGCATGGGTCCGGAATACCTTGGGGAGCACCTGCGGCCAGCATCAACTTCCCTCTACTCAGTACGCTCCCACAGAGAGGGCCTCCTCAGTGTGCCACCGGTCAAAGAAGGCCGACTGGTGGCCCCCAGGAGGAGGGCGTTCTCTGTGGGCACGCCGGATTTATGGAACCATCTTCCGGTTGAGCTCCAGATGGCGCCCGACCTGCGCTCCTTCCGGCGCAATCTAAAGACGTATCTCTTCGAACAAGCTGGCCTGGCCTGATGGGGGTGGGTTGGGTTTTTTATTACTTTTAATGTGTTTTAACCTATTGTAAGAGGTGTGGGCATTTGTTTAATCTCTTTGAATTTTTGTAATTTGTCTTTTAACATATATTGCCCTGTTCACTGTCCTGAGTCCTTTGGGAGAAGGGCGGTATATAAATAAAATAAAATAAAATGAAATAATAATAAAATAAAATAAAATAAAATAAAATAAAATAAAATAAAATAAAATAAAATAAAATAAAATAAAATAATAAAATAAAATAAAATAATAAAATAAAATAAAATAATAAAATAAAATAAAATAAAATAATAAAATAAATAAAATAAAATAAAATAAAATAAAATAAAATAAAATAAAATAATAAAATAAATAAAGACTCTCAGATAGATTTGTGGAATATTGGGTTCTTCTTTTCCTCCAATTCTCTTCAGCATTCCTGTACAACTAACTAAATACTCCATCCACCATCAAGACCACTAACAGCCCATACATGAATTTAACATTTAAATAAGGTTTAACAACAGTAGAGTATAAAAAGACCAAAAAATGATAAGACACCAGGCCCAGACAGGCTACCAGCAGAATTCTACAAATATTTACAACATACATTAATTTTACCAATGCAAAAAGTGTGTAATGGGGTATTACTAAAAGCCAAATTACCAAATACATGGATAGATGCCAATATTATGCTAATACCCAAAGAAGACTCAGACTTGACCCTGATAAAGAACTACAGACCAATATCTCTACTAAATCTGGATTATAAAATCTTTGCTTCAATAATAGAAGAAAGACTAAAGAGATTCTTGACTGAATTTATACATTCAGACCAAAATGAATTTTACCAGAGACAAATAATTTAAGAATGATTTTAGACATATTGGAGTATTATGAAATGCACCCAGGAAAACAAATGGCTTTGAGTTTTTTTAGACAGATAGCCTTTGATAATGTCAATTGGCAATTATGGTTTAACAACTATATGGACTTTGGAGAAAATTTTATGAGTATAATCCAAACAATTTATCACAGACAAATGGCCAAAATAATTGTGAATGGGAATTTCACAGAGAGTGTTTCAACATTTAAAAAGGCACAAGACAAGGGTGTCCATTATCCCCACTATTATTTATCTTAAATCTGGAAGTGTTGAACAGGAATGTTGGACAGGATCCAGAAATCAAAGGAATGGAGATAAAAGATGAAAAGTACAAACTACAAGCATTTGCAGATGACTTGGTCTTTATATTGGAGGATCTGTTAGAGACAAGTCCTAATATTAGCAAAGATTGAAGAATTTGGAGAATTAGCAGGACTGAAAATCAATAGAGAAAAGACTAAAGTTATAGTTTAAAACCTCACAGATAAACAAAAAAAATTATCAGAAAAAAACAGACCTTCAAGTACTTAAGAAAGTTAAATACCTAGAAATATATTTAACAGCAGGGTGTGCAACAATAAAAGAAGATTATTATGTAAAATTATTAAAACAAATAAAACTAGACTTGGAAAAATGGAAAACTCTACAACTATCAATCTTGGGAAGAATAGCGACTGTGAAAATGAACATTTACCAAAACTACTTTATTTCAAACAATACCGATAAAAATTGACAAAAAAAATTGAGAAAAAAATTGACAAAAAAATACATCGATATTGAAATTTATCTGGCAAGGGAAAAAAGCTAGAATCAGACTGAAAATGTTACAAGAAGCAAAAGAAAATGGACGGTTTGGGCTACCAGACTGGGTCTTGCAACCACACTAACATGGTTAAAAGAATTGAGCTAGCATGGTGGCCACATCTGCAAATGCAAATGAGAAAGATGCAAAAATATATGGTTTTAACAAAGACCAGAAAGCGTTAGACCAGATACTATTGTCATCAGATGACAAATTGATTATGAAACTGTACAGCTTTCTGTTAAATTTAAAGATGGATGATGAATAAGCTAAAGAAACAATGATAACTTGGGCAAAAAGCTTGGGGCACAATGTAAAGTTAGAAAAAAGACAAAACTTTGAGAAAGAAACTACAAAATAACAAGGGCAGCTACTTATAAAGAAAATTTATATAAAATGTTGTATAGATGGCATTCACCACCTACAAGACTAGCAAAAATGTTTAAAAATATGTCTAGCAATATTTGGAAATGCAGACAAAATCTTGGTGGACATGCCCTAAAGCAGACATGTCAAACTTGCAACGTCACATAACGTCGCGCAATGTATTGGAGCTTTTTCTCCTTTGCCAGCAATGGGGTGGGAGCGGTTTTGGGATGACGCGTCCGGCCTGCGGGCCGGCAATTTGACAACCTATTGGTCGAAAATACATAGGTGGCTAGAAAAGACAATAGGAGCATGTAAACCATAAACCGGAATTATTTCTTTTAGATATAATCTCAGAAAATTATGATGAAAAATGTGTATACTTAATATTACATATATTAACAGCAGCGAGAATTACATTTGCTCAATACTGGAAAAAAGGAGAAGTACCATCTGTAGAAGGCATAATAAAGAAAATTTTGAACTGTGCAGAAATGGATAGGCTCACATTGAAAATGAAGGGAAAGCAAGATTCAAAATACTTTCAAACATGGGAAAATTTTTATAAATGGTTAGAAAAATGGAATAAAGGGTAAGAATGGATATTGTATTACTTTTAATGTCAAACATACAAACCCAGATGTGTTGCTTACTAAATACTAAAGATTGTTACTGTAAAAATTAATAAAAGATACATAACCTGGCCAAGACTGAGTGGCTGTACATACCGTCATCTCGTTTAGTCCAAGAGGTTCCATCTTTGACTATAGGAGGAGAGATGTTACCTCCCATTGATAGAGCACGCAATCTGGACATCCTCCTAGATTCACGACTCAGTTTTGAAGATCATATTGGAGTCGTGGCTAGGGGGGCATTTGCACAGATTCGCCTTATATACCAATTGCGCCCCTTTTTGGACCGAGATGCCCTACGTACAGTCACCCACGCACTTGTTACCTCCCGTATAGATTACTGTAATGCTCTCTACATGGGGCTGCCCTTGAAGACCACCAGGAGGCTTCAGCTGGTGCAGAATGCAGCTGCATGGGTTGTGATGGGAGCACCCCGATACTCCCATATTACACCCCTCCTGCGTGAGCTGCATTGGCTACCGGTTGCCCTCCGGGTGAGATTTAAGGTGCTGGTACTTACCTTTAAAGCCCTACATGGCTTAGGCCCGGGATACTTGCAGGACCATCTGCTGCCGGGAACAAATTCCCATTGTCCAGTACGCTCACACAGAGATGGCCTCCTCAGGGTACCATCAGCTAGGCAATGTCGGCTGGCGACCCCCAGGGGGAGGGCCTTCTCTCTGGGAGCGCCAGCCCTATGGAATCAGCTCCCGCCTGAGCTTCGGATGGCCCAAAATCTCCAATCCTTTCGTCGCGGCCTAAAAACACTCCTTTTCCACCAGGCTGACCTGGACTGACAGGCATTTTAATTGGCCCAGGCTGAGGATTAATTTATTTTAACTGGGGTTTT
Source organism: Vipera ursinii (assembly GCF_947247035.1). NCBI lineage: Eukaryota > Metazoa > Chordata > Lepidosauria > Squamata > Viperidae > Vipera > Vipera ursinii. Next base: position 109,348,999 of record NC_139516.1, on the reverse strand, counting down.
ATTTGCACAGGGTTAAGTTTAATCTTTTTTAAACTGGTTTTAACTTTTGTATTGTTGGTTTTTAATTCCCTGTAAACTGCCCTGAGTTTTTAATTTTAATTTATTGCACAGATGATTTTAATTTTATTTTTATCTTGATTTCTGTACTTATTATATGTTTTGTTGTTAGCCGCCCTGAGTCCTTCGGGAGATAGGGTGGGATATAAATCCCATCAATAAATAAATAAATAAATAAAAATAGTTAACTAAAATCTGAAAAAACCCAGTATAGATAAACATCAAACATATTACCAGCCCCAAATTTGAATGTTTTACAGTGAATCTGAATTCTTCATACAATATAATCTTGTACTATTCATTTGCATTCCTGCAGAATCTTGGTACAGATATAGCCTTGAATATACAGAAGAAATTATCCTTGTCTTGTAATGATCCATGAAGAGGCATCTTGCTTTTCATGACACATTTAAGAATTTTACGAGCACTGAATTTTAATAAATATATTTTCAAAAGCTTTGGAAAAATATTTCAAAATTCTCAGCTGCTACAAAAGCTGTACAGCTAAATCATATGTAAAATCATATGTCTAGTGTGTACCACTTTCCTAGCCCTGAATGCCTTCTTACTTTCTTACCTTACAAGAGGATGAGGAGGCTCAGAGAGAGACATATCGCTACTGGATGATGCACTAACAGGACGCTCCTGAGCTTTGTTCTCTTTATCAGATTCTCCAGATGGTTGATATCCAGGTTTGGACTGGGAAGAAAAATTGACATGTTTTATACAATAAGGGCAAACTGAATCAATAATGTATTGGACTATGAACTATATTATCCCATGACTTTCATGACTGAGGATTTGAACATGAATCTTTTCAATATAATTAAATAAAGTAACAACTATATAATGACTCGAATAAATAGCCAAGGCTTATATTCCATGAGTATTACAGTTGTATAATCAAGGCTTCCAGCGACACGATGGTTTCTAAATGTGTTCAACTAAACATATCTAGAATGAATCTTCAGACACTTCCTTAATGTGGAAGGAGCAGGAGCAGCTAGGATTAACACATGTTGACGACCAGGAAAGAATACAGGGCCCTTATCTATTTTGTGCCTGTCTGCATTTTTAAAAATGCTTTAATCTGGCTAATGTCTATTCACATCTTACGCTATGCTAAAAATTGTATATTATACTACAGTTGCAGACTACAAGAGCTGTTGGCAATTCTTATATATCTTGCTAATTCTATTCTTACTTACCCTGTTCCTGATTCCGTCTTTAGGCAACCGTGGAATTTAATAGATAACTCTGACTAGTCTCTTTTAGCTTGAATTACCTCAACAAGTTTAATAGCATTAAGGGGATAAAACCTAAACCCTACCTAATGTGATATAACTCACCTTCAGATCTCAAAAAAATTACCCAGGCATTAATATCAAGGAAAGGGCAACAAATGAACGCAACAAATGAACAAATGCAACAAATGAATAAATAACAGCTATTTCTGCTTATTGTATGCATTTTTTTTAAAAGTAACATGGAAAAAATACAGAAACTATTCCAACTCTTATCAAGATACCTGAACTTCTTGCACAGAGAGTGCTGGATTCTCCAGCAATGTTTGTTCCAAGAACAATTTAGAATAAGTTTCTTGTAACTGTTTAGTGACCGTTTCAGATGTTGACGTTGTCTTTGTTTTACTGGCAACAGCTTCTTTTTGTTTCTTGTAAAGTTCCTTGAGTCTTTTATTTTTTTGCTCTGTTGCCTCTTTTTGTGCTTTCTTTTCTTCACATTGTCTCCTCTTCCTAGCCTCTCGCTGTCTCGCAATATACTGGCGCACTTCATCTGCATCATAGTGGCGTTTCTTTAAGATAAACTGAGTGTCTTCACTGATGGGAACTTTGTCTGATTTTCTTTTGCTTGGACTGTGACTTCTAGAAAAGGGAGATGCTTCTGATTCCTGATTCTGACATTCTTCATTCCTCTTCTCTGAATCCTGAACTACAGAATCCAGTTGCAGATCATCAAGAATCCCACGGATTTCTACTGGCAAGAAATCCTTGTTTACACGATCATTTCCTAGTCCCCCATTGTGAGGAGCAACATCTTTTTTCTTCAGGTTCTTTGCTCTTATTTTGCTCCATGAACGCTCAGGACATTTTGTGAGGGGTTTTACATCCACGGGCACATTGCAGTCGCTTTCTTTTACTTGAGCTGAGGATACTAGAGGGAAGCGGAGGGAGAAGATCAGAATTTAACATTAGCAAGTAACTAAGATTCAAATTAGCACATTCATCTCAATATCCACTATGTGGGACATTATTTGATGGGCATTATTTTTTAATCTATCTTATTTTACGAGATTTGAACACTTTATCCAGAAACTACATTCTTTAATACAGAAGCAAAAATTGCTTTTAAAAGGTTGGAATTAATGTTGGGTAATAAAATAATATGCAACCGCAATGTAATTTTTTTTAACCATTATCTGAAAAAGAATATATAGAACTTTGGAAACTGGTAATGAGAGAATTAGTTATAGCTATAATTTTCATGTTCTCAGATTTTCAACTGGAACATCCACGAGAGTTTGCTATATTACAGAAATTATTTATAGCATAATCAGACTGTATATAGGCTCTAGAATACAGCTTCTCTTACAAAATTACAATTTTGCAAAACGGTGTGATCAGCAATGGAATCATTTATTTTAGGAATAGAAAAAATACTTGACAATTGCCTTCGTCTAAAAATGATAAAAATTCTTACATTTTTTTCCTTGAAGATTCTTTTATTGGTAGCAAAATATTTCACGAAATATTGCTGGGTGGTCAAGCATGGTAAATCTTAAGTTTTATTTACATTTACCATTTTGTGTCTTTTAAAAAAGGAATGAATTAGTAATTCTGTGCTGTACAACAATAGTCCCCAATCTTTTTTGCTCCAGGGAGAGGGGATGATTTCGCATGCACTGCTTGCGCAAATGCAGCTGCGTGCACTTGCATGCCATTTGTCTGGCCCAGTTCCCAACAGGCTGTGGCTCAGTACTGGGCCTCACTCTGGGGGTTGGGGACCCCTGCCGTACGGTATTCATTCAGCCTTTAAAGTGAAGCTACCACTTTTTTTATTTTGCGATTTAAAGAATTCTGTGTGCAATATGATCTAAAGAATAATTGTTCAGAATTAGTTCCATTTTGTTCACTGTATTCATTGGCATGAAAAATTCTCTCTCTCTCTCTCTCTCTCTCTCTCTCACACACACACACAGAGAGAGAGAGAGAGAGAGAGAGAGAGAGAGAGAGAGAGAGAGAGAGAGAGAGAGAGAGAGAGAGAGATATTTAACTTACCAGATTTAATAGATTTATCTTTTTCACTCCCGTCACTAGACAATATCTGAGTGTTTCGCTGCTCTAGTTTAGGCACTGGACCCAGTATTTTCTTTGCTAGTCTTTGTCCATGTCGCCAGGATGTTGTACTTATTGTGTTGGCACCATCTAAACCAAGAAAAAAAACATTTAACATTTTTTATTGAAAAACACACCACTACTCTATCTTTCAAGGCAAATACATGGATAGAAGTGGCAAGAAAAGGAAATGCACTGCTGTCTCACCCTTTCACAGAATGACATCACCACCTGAAATTAGTAGCACTCTTTTACTATTCTCCCAGAGTTCCTTCTTCATGGGTTTATATTGAACTAACGTTACCGACTTCCGGGGAAGCAGTGGTGGACGGAATGCGTCTCTACAGAGAGCAAAGCTGATGACCGTGGCAGAAAGAGAAGCCAGTGAATGGATCAGCTCCTCAAACCCCCCTCTAGAACAAGAGCTCCTTACAGTGGGCCCCATGAGGAGACCACAGAACAAGGCTTTATTAGCAAATGATAAAAGAGGAGATATGAGATGAACAGATTTTTGGCTGAAATTGTTTGCAAACCTTTGGCTGAAAGGTAATAACCTGCTGAAATTGTTTGTACTTGTCTTGATGAAGGGAGAAATATTTTCTTCTGTAACTTTTTTCCCCCTTCTCCCTTTTTTTGATTTTATTTTATTTGATTAAATTTATATGCCGCCCTTCTCCCTGAGGACTCAGGGCGGCTCACAACAATAAAAATTAAAAAACAGAGTAAATTTTTTTAAAAAGAATTAAACAATAGATACAATAATTACGAGACAATTTAACCCAGTAAAAAGCCTAATTAAAAATCGTAGTCAGTCCAGACCCGCTTGTTGGAACAACCAGGTCTTCAGGTCACGGCATTTTTTTTGTTAGCATTATTTTTTTATCTTTCTATTTTAAATTTAATAATAACAATAATAATTTCTTGCATTCTTAAATTAAAGCTATCCTTGCCTTTAATCTTTGCTTACTTTGCTTAGTCTCTCTTTATATCCTTCAATGTGTTCTACAGAGAGTAATACTGAGAAAATCTACAGAACTCTTGCAGTGAAACTTAAGATCTTCACCTTAGCATAGGGTCATGTATCTGCAATGCTTGGTTAACATGACACATGCTATTAATATGTCATATTTGAGGAAACAGTAAGCAAGCATGAGGATAGTGAGAGAATATGACTGTAGTCCTCAGACACGTGGAAGCAGCTCTCATGTACATTATTTGAAAAGTATAACAAGCCAACGCTGATGATTGTCAGTCAGTCATGAATGAATGAATGATAAAACTTGTATGCCACCTGACTGTCAATGACTCTTGGTAGCTCACAATATTTAAACAAAAAATTACAATAAAATGCACCTGATTTAAAATCAGGACTTGAGAGTTGGGCAATCTTCTGGGTTTTCCGCACTGGTTTGTGTCCTTTTTTCTCTTTTCTTTCAGTAGGTATCTTTATTGCAGGCAAATCCTCTTCTGAAAAATGTGTTGAAGAACCATTAGTGCATCAAGGAAACTCCCATCAAAACTACAGGAGGATATTATAGCAACTATTATTACTTTTCAAATCAGAACTCATTGAAACAAGGTATGAATTAAGTTAAAGAATTTTTTTCTTTATATGTATAGGAATTCTGAGAAACAGGGCTTCAAAGTATTAATTACAGGCTCATAGGTTAAGCACTGCTTTTCATGTAAATACTCACAAAATTACTCTGGCTATTTACCTGCCAACTGGAATTCTAAATCTCGACATAACTCTCTACTGAGGTTCAGAAATTCCTCTTCACACCATACCTTTCCATCAGGAGTACGAATTTTGGCTTCTGATGGATTGAAACCTAAAAGAACGATACACTTAACTTTAGCAAATTAAAATACTCATGACGTTCTATTGAGGAAGTTAGTTTTATCTTGCGCATCTGATATATTGGTTATCAAATACAAAGCTATTTAGATTTCAAGTCTCTACTACCTGAAAGTAGCTGAGAAGTTTCTGTCTAAAAACATTCAATATTAAAAACAAAGATAAAAAACAAAATGAAGTATAAATTCCCAATCCTTATGCACACAATTAACAAATCTTTACAAAACCATTAGAATACTACCACTATATTATACATTTGTGGTCCATTTGTAGCCAATTATTTGTTACCAGTTCCATGTTCAGCTACCAATTCCGGGAAAAGTTTTCTAGGTGAAGTAGTAGTACACATTAAAAAAAACCTGCATATAATTCAACAACAAATACTATTCACAAAGAGTTTGTCACAATATATTATTGACAAAAAAGAGGAGAAAATATATGATGTGACAACAGATTAAAGTTTGGAAGGTAGAAAAAAAATTAAAAACTTTAATTTTGAAATAATCTTAGGTGGGTTTTTAATCGATCCCGAGAAGGGAACAGTGGAAATCTTAGCCTTTATTACACAACCCAGAGATTTTTTCCCATATATACATTTTCTTTAGAAACTATGTACCTTTATAGGAGGGAACCATTGGTCCTTTTGCCACTTTTCTGACTTTAGGAGTCACTATATTTTCAGGAGCTGCAACAGTTATAGGATGATCAGAATGCTCAGGATCATGTCCTCTGGTAGTCAGTTCTTCTGGACACTTCCGTTGCTTTCTAATTCGTTCCTTCAGTTTTTCCAGTTTATCATCATGCTGATGCTGCTTTAAAATATCTAATCTATGGGCACTTGAGGTACTGGCAGAAGAAGAAGATTCTACCAATTGTAATTCTTTTAGTTCATTTTGGATTAATGAACTTGGAGATATTTTTGTATACTCATCGCCTTTGGATTCCTCACGTTTTTCTTCTAATTTTGTAGGATTCACCACATCTGAACTTTGCAAAGCGTTAATTGCTGGATGGTCATTCAAATAGCGAACAACAGTTTCATCTGTAGAAGATGAGCTTTTCAAATCTCTGCCATGCAAATCTGGTTCTCCTTTATCATAGATCATACCAATTCCTTCTGCTTTATTCCCTGCTTCTTTATACTTCAGACGTCTGGCCAATCGGCAAGAGGTTTTGTAAGATGGTGACCACCGAGAATCTCTAACAGAAGCACATTAAACATTAAAATGAAAACAAGAACTCTAACAAACCTATGTTTGTCATAAAACAAAAACAACTTTGAACTTGAGAGAAAGAAATAAGCAATTTGAAAATCTTTTTTCTCCTGTCATTGAGAATGTCCTGTCATCCAGGCCTTTTCATTTTGAAACTATAATTCTAAGCAAGATAATAATTCCTTTTTCCTCTCCAGTTCCAAGATTTCACGAACACAGAAACATGGATTGGCATTTTCACTATCAGATATCCAAAGGATCTTGGCTATAAAAAGCCAAACCAAAAAGTCCCCTTCAGTAACCTTTCTAGGTCAACAGTATGAAACAGCATAGTAACTTCCTTAATAGTCATGATATTGCAGTTCATGTAGACCTACTAAGCACATCTCTTTTCCCATATAATGAGCTAAAACAAGAATGCTCCCTCACTTTCCCATAAGAACATAGAGGGAATGTGATACATGGGACTTGCTTCCACCAAACCAGAGGGGAGGGGAAAGCACCCTAGTCTTTGCTATAGAAAGGCAGGGGTTATGATACAGGAAAAAAAAACCTTATTTCATGAACTGTATTGTTCTCCCGGATAAAATAGCATCAAAAGGTTTAAGTAGGATAATTTCCTCACTTAGTATATTTTTTCTCTCCCAAGAACCATTAACGCCTTTCCCTCACTCTTAGAATGGAGGTGATTACTGTCTTTACAATGCAGCTAGTATCATGGTAACTTGGTAAAAACATTGTCTTCTCAAGGTGAAACAGAAATCGTTATCAATGTGTGTTAAGTTCTTCAAAAACAGTAAATAATTATGCTTACAGTTTACTTCTATAATCCCTGCAATAGTAAAATGACAAAGCTAATCAAACTCACCTGAAAGAAGCCAGGGGCTGACGAAATTCCACATGTCCATTCGTACTCACATTGCTATCCAAAGCGGTAACACGAAGAGGCTTGCGGAAACAACTTTCCTTGTTTTGACTGAAAGACCTGCACTCTGCAACAAAAATCAAGACGTCTTTCATACATCTCTTAAGGATTCAATAGGAAGTCAAGAACTATGGTAAAAATTAACATTAGATAGACTTTCAATATAATTTCAAGCTTGCGAATACCCACTGAAAAGTAATAGATAAAAGAGCTGCATTAATTATACACAAATACACGCACAAATTTGAGACTTTTCATGAAATTACAAACAAGACAGTTACACAATAAAGGATAAGTTATTATAAGTTATTGTGACTACTAGAAGTTTGTGGTAGCGGGAACACTGTTTCCAGTGTGCAAAACACTGCTTTCAAATTTAGCAGTGTCTGGAACTTAAAAGACATATTTAAATTTAAAATGCTGCTCTATGCTTTACTCTACATTTGTCCGGAAGTTTGGACTCTACTCAGTTTCAATTGTTTTGCACTTCCATACTCTTACCTCATCGCAATGAAACACGATAATCAAAGGACAGGTAGTGCTTTCTTACTTACCACTTAGTTAGCAACTATTCAAAGTTCTGATGTTTCTGAAAAAATAACTTTACAACTAATTTACAACCATTTACAACTTCAGTCACATGATGATCTCTATTATAGTCAGTACATATTGTCCTGTGCCTATGGTTGACTTATGTTTTTTTTTAATTTATATTTTATTTATATTTAAATTTATATACCGCCCTATTCCTGTAGGACTCAGGGCGGTTTACAGGGAAAATTAAAAGTTAAAATACATCACATACAATTAAAAACGATTAAAAGTAAGATTAAATTAATCCCTGAACATAACTAAAACCCCATTAATTAAATAATTAAAACCCCTCAGTCTGGGCCAGACAGCTCAAAAAACCAAGTTTCCAAGTCCCTACGAAATGAGCGAAGGTAGGGGGCGGTCCTAAGCTCTGTGGGAACCTGGTTCCAAAGGGCCGGTGCGCCCACAGAGAACGCCCTTCCCCTGGGAGTAACCCGCTAGCATTCCTTAACTGGCAGTACCCTAAGAAGGCCATCCCTGTGAGAGTGCACAGGACGATGGGAAGTTGATGCCGGTAGCAGGTGTTCCCTTAGATAATCCAGATCCAAGCCATTTAAAGCTTTATAGGTCATTACCAGCACCTTGAATCTCACCCGGAGGGCAACCGGAAGCCAATGCAGCTACAGTGATTGGAGAGGAAGAGATTGCAAGAGATATGTTTGCTCTTCTACATATCAAAACCAATGCAATCATGCAGGAGCTCAGGAGTGGAGCAATGGTCTTCAACCTTTCTGGCTTTGCAGACCATCGGCAACGGTGGGCGAGGGGGAGAGGGGATGGTTTCACGCAAACAGCTGGTGCACATAGCTCCATTTGCGCAAGTACTCTGTCTGCTGTGTGTGCGAGTGTAGGGAGAAACAAGTTATTTCTATAGGCCCGTGGTGGCAAACCTATGCCACACATGCCACAGGTGGCACACAGAGCCCTCTCTGTGGGCACACTTGCCATCGCCCCAGTACTAGGCCTTCAGCTAAGTTTTATAAAACCTTTTTGATTTCGGCCTCCACTGCCGTGTGCAAAAAAAAAAAAGAGGTTCAATCAATCAATTTCAACTTCTCACCGGAAAAAAAAGATCGCGCAAAGTTGGAATTGATTGATTAAACTTTTTAGTCCCACCCAGTCTGCCATTACCACCGCAGCCACGCCCAGGCAATGGGCCACGCCCAGCCACGCCCACCCGGCACCCAATGACATATAAGTGGGTTTTGGGTTGCAGTTTGGGCACTTGGTCTCTAAAAGGTTCGCCATCACTGCTATAGGCAATCTCTTCTTTGTCAGACAACAGAGTAAGTTGTTCGTTTTTCTAAACATCAAAAAAATGTCTCTTTCTAGCTGGAAAGCACACTTAGTAATCACTTTGATTAGCACTGTAGCTATCAATCTCAATTATGTTCATTAAATGAGGACTACCTGTAATGACAAAGTATGACACTATTCCTTCTTCCTGTTTATTTTTAATAATGCATCAATGAAACATACAAACACAAATCAGTGCTAGCAATATTATAATAGCTAAAAGTAAAATTTCAAAGATGAAAGAACTTGGAAGGGGGGTTTGTGGAATTTCATTTATTTCCAGCTACAATTAAAGTTTTTGAAACAATGGTAGGAAACATCTGAACCAAATACTTAAGAGACCTAGTCACTTTCAACTGAGGCTTGAATGTGGTTTTCTATTTTTAATTTTTATTTGCAATGAATTTTGCTGTGATAGAGTAGCTTTGTTAATCATGGTAGATAATTATAAATTCTTCTGAAGAGGGCTCTAGTAGAAAACTTCTAGTCTTATGATTTTCTCTCAAATTTATAACATTTCTGGGTTTAAAAAACAACAACATGACAAGTTTGGGATAAGTTCACTTATACAGAATTGGGAGCAATAGAGAAATTTCCTAGCCATATTAATGTCTTAGTAAAAGATTTTTACGCTGGCCCAGTTTAATTAGTGTGGTAACTGAAAGAGCCTCAGGACTGAACATTATTTATACTCTTTATATTAAAAAATTAAATTTGTTTTAATTTTTTTTGGTTTTTAAAACCTTAGAGTTAAAAATGAAACTATAGTAAAAAATAGTAATATATTTGTGAACCACTAATGGAAGCTTTGTTGTTAGCTGCGAAGTCGTGTCCGACCCATCGCGACCCTATGGACCATGTTCCTCCAGCCCTTCCTGTCTTCTACCATCTTCTGGAGTCCATTTAAGCTCACGCCTACTGCTTCAGTGACTCCATCCAGCCACCTCATTCTCTGTCGTCCCCTTCTTCTATTGCCCTCAATCTTTCCCAGCATTAGGCTCTTCTCCAGCGAGTCCTTCCTTCTCATTAGGTGGCCAAAATATTTGAGTTTTAGCTTCAGGATGTGGCCCTCTAAAGAGCAGTCAGCAGTCCTCTAGGTTTACCAGTTTGATCGCCTTGCAGTCCAAGGGACTCACAGGAGTCTTCTCCAGCACCATAGTTCAAAGGCCTCAATTCTTTGGTGCTCAGCCTTTTATATGGTCCAACTTTCACTGCCATACATTGCAACTGGGAAGACCACAGCCTTGACTATACGCACTTTTGTTGACAGGTTGATGTCTCTGCTTTTTAGTGTGCTGTCTAGTTTTGCCATGGCTTTCCTCCAGAGGAGCAAGGGTCTTTTAATTTCTTGACGACACTACCCATCTGCAGTGATCTTGGAGCCCAGGAAAATAAAATTTGTCACTACCTCCATTTCTTCCCCAACTATTTGCCAGGAATTGAGAGAGCCGGATGCCATGTTCTTGGTTTTCATAATGTTAAGTTTCAACCCAAGCTTTGCACTCTCCTTCTTCACCCGCAACAAGAGGCTCTTTAGTTCTTCTTCACTTTCTGCCATTAGAGTGGTATCATCTGCATATCTTAGGTTGTTGATATTTCTTCTGGCAATCTTAATTCCAACTTTTCATTCATCTAGCCCTGCCTTTCTCATGATGTGCTCTGCATATAAGTTAAATAGGCAGGGCGACAGTATACAGCCTTGCCGGACTCCTTTCCCAATTTTGAACCAATCAGCGGTTCCGTGTCCAGTTCTCACTGTTGCTTATTGGCCCACATAATAATAATAATAATAATAATAATAATAATAATAATAATAATAATAATAATAATAATAATAACAACAACAACAACAACAAGAACAAGAAGAAGAAGGAGAAGTAGTAGTAGTAGTTGGAAGGGACCTTGGAGGTCATCTAGTCCAACCCCCTGCTCAGGCAGGAAACCTTATACCATTTCAGGCAAATGGCTGTCCAGTCTCTTCTTAAAAACCTCCAGTGTTGGAGCATTCACCACCTCTGGAGGCAGGTTGTTCCACTGGTTAATTGTTCTAACTGTCAGGAAGTTTCTCCTTAGTTCTAGGTTGCTTCTCTCCTTGACTAGTTTCCATCCGTTGCTTCTTGTCCTGCTTTCAGGTGCTCTGGAGAATAGCTTGACTCCCTCTTCTTTGTGGTAGCCCGAGATATTGGAACACTGCTATCACGTCACCCCTCACTCTTCTCTTCGTTAAACTACACATACCCAATTCCAGCAACCATTCCCTATATGTTTTAGCCTCCAGCCCCCTAATCATCTTTGTTGCTCTTCTCTGTACCCTTTCTAGAGTCTCGACATCTTTTTTACATCGTGGTGACCAAAACTGGATGCAGTATTCCAGGTGTGGCCTTACCAAAGCATTGTAAAGTGGTATTAGTACTTCACTTGATCTTGATTCTATCCCTCTGTTAATGCAGCCTAGCACTGTGTTGGCTTTTTTGGCAGCTGCAGCACACTGCTGGCTCATATTGAAGTGATTGTCTACTAGGACTCCGAGATCCCACTCACAGTTATTACTATTGAGCAAGGTACCACCTATACTATACCTGTGCATTTGATTTTTCCTGCCTAAATGTAGAACCTTACTTTTTTCACCATTGAATTTCATTTTGTTAGATAGTGCCCAGTGTTCGAGTCTGTCCAGATCCTTCTGTATCTTAAGCCTATCTTCTGGAGTATTGGCTATTCCTGCCAGCTTGGTGTCATCTGCAAATTTGATGAGTTCCCCATCTATCCCCTCATCCAAATCGTTAATGAAGATATTGAAGAGCACTGGGCCCAGAACAGAGCCCTGGGGCACCCCACTACACACTTCCTTCCATGTAGATGCAGTTCCATTGAGGACCACACGCTGAGTACGGCCTGTCAGCCAGCTACAAATCCATCTGGTGGTGATGCTATCTAACCCACATTTTTCTATCTTATCAAGTAGTAGGTTATGATCTACTTTATCAAATGCCTTACTGAACTCCAAGTAAATTATATCTACAGCATTCCTCTGGTCCACTAGTTTTGTCACTTGGTCAAAGAATGTAATAAGATTTGTCTGGCATGATCTGTTTTTGACAAACCCATGTTGACTTTTAGTGATGACTTTGTTTGCATCAAGGTGTTCGCTGATTTGTTGTTTGATTATCTTTTCCAGAATCTTCCCAGGTATTGAGGTCAGGCTGATAGGTCTGTAGTTTCCTGGATCTATTTTTTTCCCTTTTTTGAAGATGGGAACTACATCAGCTCTCTTCCAGTCCTCTGGTAGTTCCCCAGTGCTCCAGAATCTTTGAAAAATATAGTTTAGTGGGTCTGCCAGTTCCTTGAGGACCTTGGGGTGTAATCCATCTGGTCCTGGTGATTTGAACTCGTCTAGGCTGGACAGGTGTTCACTTACCATTTTCTTGCCTATCTTAACTTGTCTTTCTATTCTGCTTTTTATGGCACTGGTTTGGGTAGGCTGGACTGTTTTTTCCCTTTGTGTAAAGACAGATGCAAAAAACAAATTAAATAGTTCTGCTTTCTCCCTATTGCTTGTCATCTTCTTGCCACTTTCCCCCACTAATGGACCAATCATTTCCTTAACTTTTTTCTTGTTTTTTATATGTTGAAAGAAGCTTTTTTTGTTATTTTTGACTTTGGTCGCAAGCCTTAGTTCATTTTGAGCCTTAGCTTTCCTCACTTCATATTTGCAGGCACGGGCTATTTGCTGATATTCTGACTTAGTTATGTGCCCCTCTTTCCAATTCTTATACTTGTCCTTTTTATCTTTCAATTTATCAGAGTTCTTTATGCAGCCATGCTGGTTTCTTTTGAGGGCTGTTATTTTTCTTCTTTGTTGGTTTTGTACTAGACTGGGCCTTTATTATCTCACTTTTCAAAATTTCCCAAGCTTCCTGAGTTGTTTTCCCCTTTAGGATTCTCATCCATGGAATTCTTCCCATGGTCTCTCTAAGTTTATTGAAATTAGCTCTTTTAAAGTCCAAGACTCTAGTTTGGCTGTGTTCTATTGCTTGTGCCTCCAGAATGTTGAATTCCAATACTGCATGATCACTTACCCCCAAGGTTCCTGTGGCTTCGACACCTTCTATCATTTCATCTGTTTGTGAGAATTAAATCCCCTGGTTCCCTTCTCTACTTTTTGGGAGAGAAAGTTGTCTGCTAGGTTTGACAGGAATCTGTTTGATCTTCCACTTGGTGCAGAGTTTGTCTCCCAGTTGATATCAGGGTAATTAAAGTCCCCCATTACTATTGTGATGTGCTTCTTACATACCTTAGTTACCTGACTAGCAAAAGGTTCATCTATAAGTTTCTCAAGAGACAAATAAGATGGTCTGGTACGCCCATCTCTTTAAGAACTTGCCACAGTTTGTTGTGATCCACACAATCAAAGGCTTTAGCATAGTCAATGAAGCAGAAGTAGATGTTTTTCTGGAACTCTCTAGCTTTCTCCATGAGCCAGTGTATGTTGGCAATTTGATCTCTAGTTCCTCTGCCTCTTCGAAATCCTGCCTGTATTTATGGTAGTTCTCGATCCACATACTGCTGGAGTCTAGCTTGTAGGATTTTAAGCATAACTTTACTAGCATGAGAAATCAGTGCAATGGTGCGATAGTTTGAACATTCCTTGGCACTGCCTTTCTTTGGAATTGGAATGTAAACTGATCTTTTCCAATCCTGTGGCCACTGTTGAGTTTTCCAAATTTGCTGGAAGCTTTACATTATATCAAATTTATAAGCTCATTTTTTCTCTCATTTTTATTATTTTATGTATTTTATTAAACATTTCAGAAATAATAAAGAAAACAGAAGAAAATAAAGCTTAATAAGTCAAAAAAGGTCTCTAAAGCCAAAGTAATAATGTTTCCAGTACGTAATTAATTATAAATCATGAAATATAATACATTGCTTTAAGCAACTAAAGATTAAAGTTCTAATTAAGGATAAATATTAAGAACTATGGTTAACACAGTATGAAGCTAATGATGAACTCAAATGGCAAGATAACTACAATACCGTGCAGCTTCTTTTTGATGTTAACATAGTTCAGGGGCAAAAGCGGCTTCAATTTATGACACATTTTGGACATAAAGTAAGAACAGAAAACAACTAATGCTGCTCATTTTCCGTTTTTCGCTGAACAGTTGAAATGGAACAAAGAATTTTATCACACAATAGCATGACCTATTCCAATTCCACCAATCCATTCTATGAGAGAACGTTGGTGCTCTCTGAGCTTGCTTGTTTTCTTGCAGATGTTTCATTACCCAAACTAGGAAACATCATCACTGAGGAATGAAACATCTGCAAGAAAACAACCAAGCTCAGAGAGTACCAAGCACCCCACATTTCAGCTCTGAGCTATAAATATTCTCCTTTATTAATCTATTCTGTTTATACAAATGTTTACTTATCTTAGCAATAGTTATTAACATGTATAACCATAGCCTATCTCCCGTCTTCAAATGTCAGAAGTGGCACATTGCAGCATGATTACTCAAGGGACCACTTTTGTATTCATACCTAAGCATTATGAGTTTGGGCAAACGTAGAATCAGTCTAAACCTAAGAACCTCTGTAAGCTGTGCATAATCACTGCAGGCAATTCCCATCTTTCCTCTCAGTTCCCACTACTAAAGTGTCCCTTATAAAGCTTAATAGAGGGGGGAACAGAGTATATGGACCACTCAAAAAACTATAATTAAAGGTAAAGAGTTGATTTGTTTTACAGTCTCTTTAATAACGTAGACCACGGCAACCCGTGGTTCTGGAGCCGCATGCGACTCTTTCAGCCTTCTCCTGCGGTTCCCAGTTTGCAGAGACACAGATAGAGGCACTTGCGCCTCTCTCTCTCTCTGTCATTTTGTGTCTGTCTGTCTGTCTGTGTGTGTGTGTGTGTGTGTGTGTGTGTGTGTGTGTGTGTAACTCACGCTGTTCTCCGAGAAGCTGACAAACTTATTGGGCAGGGCTCCTGCCTTTGCTGCGTCTCCACAAGAAGCAGCAGAAAGCAAGGCAGGACAGCCAGCCCAATAAGAATGTGTGTCAGCTTGTCCGAGAACAGTGTGAAGCCAGCTTGCCAGGTGAGCAGAAGATCAGAGAGAGGGAGAGAAAGAGAGAGAGAGGGAGAGGGAGAAAGAGAGAGAAGGGAAGCGCAAGTGCCCCTCTGTCTCTGTCTCTCTCTCTCTCTCTCTCTCTCTCACACACACACACACAAACAAACAAACAAACAAACAAACAAACAGAGTGGGGGAGAGGACTGGCAGACCAAGGGCAGAAAGAGTGAGGAAGGGAGAGAGAGATAGAAAGGGAGGGAGCGAGAGAGAAAATATGAATGTATGTGGTTGTCCTTACTGTACTTTTAGTAAAGAATGTTTAATGAAATATTTTGATGGGGTTTTTTAATGTAAAAAGCTTAATACAAACTCATATGAACAACGCACGACATATCACACCATGTCATCATTTATTTTACAAAAAGAAAGCCAAAATGGAAAAGCCACATGCAAAAAAATAAGTATACCCTATGATTCAAGAGCTTGTAAAGAACCATTTTTCGCTTAAAGTAATTGTTTTCTGTATGACTTTATCAGTCTCTCACATTGTTTTGGAGGAATTTTGGCCCACTCTTCTTTACAACATTGCTTCAGTTCATTGAGGTTTGTTGGTATTTGTTTATGCACAGCAATCTTGAGGTCCCACCATAGAATTTCAATCGGGTTGAGGTCTGGACTTTGACTGGGCCATTGCAACACCTTGATACTTTTCTTTTTCAGCCATTCCGTTACAGATTTGCTGGGGTGTCTGAGATCATTATTGTATTGCATGACCTAATGGCGACCAAGCTTTAGCTGTCAGACATGGCCTCACATTTGACTCTAGAATATTTTGGTATACAGAGGAGTTCACAGTTGACTCAATGACTACAAGGTGCTCAGATCCTGTGTCTTCAAAAGAAGCCCAAATCTTCACCCCCTCCACCATGCTTGATGATTGGTATGAGATGTTTCTGCTGATATGCTGTGTTTTGTTTTTGCCAAAAGTGACACTGTGCATTATGGCCAAGTATCTCCACATTGGTCCCACCTGTCCAAAGGACAGTTTTCCAAAACTCTTGTGATATCTGATGTTTTGTTGTTTATCTGAGGTTGTATCTACTTACTTTTAACAAATGCTAAGGACCAGATGATTTTTATGATGTCCTGATACATAAAACCAGGTGTACTTACTTTTTCACTTGATTGCAGCCTTCCTGTGGAATTGATTTTTTGATCTGTGGAGCTGACAATAATCTTGCAAATCTGATTGTGTTGTATCTCCTTCCCTTTCTTATACTCCAGTGAATTAAGAAAGCATCTGTCTGAAAGATCTCCAAGCATTATCTGTTGCTTTGGCACAGAGGTTACATGCCTCCATCAAAGTCATTTTCCTAACCCTCTACAAGTATGGGGCAGAGGTGAGGTAGAATTCTAACTGTTCTGTAAAAGGTAAAGGTAAAGGTTCCCCCTCATATGCGTGCTAGTCGTTTCCAACTCTAGGGGCCGGTGCTCATCTCCGTTTCAAAGCCGAAGAGCCAGCGCTTGTCTGAGGACGTCTCCGTGGTCATGTGGCCGGCATCACTAGACACCAAAGGCGCATGGAACACTGTTACCTTCCCACCGTAGTGGTCCCTATTTTTCTACTTGCATTTTTACGTGCTTTCGAACTGCTAGGTTGGCAGAAGCTGGGACAAGTAACAGGCGCTCACTCTGCTACGCGGCACTCGGGATTCGACCCGCCAAACTGCCAACCATCTGATCGACAAGCTCAGTGTCCTAACCCACTGAGCCACCGCGTCCCTTTTAATAATATAATAATAATATAATAATTTTATTTGTATACCGCCCTTCTCCCAAAGGACTCAGGGCGGTGAACAGGGCAAACATATAAAAATACAAGAATACAAACATTAAAAGAGATTAAACAAGGTGCCCAGAAACTAACAACAATGAATTAAAATACATTAAAACAATATTAAAATCCAAACCCATCACCCATTAGGCCAGGCCAGCTTGTTCAAACAAGTAGGTCTTCAGATCGCGTCGGAAAGAGCGAAGGTCGGGCGCCATCCAGAGCTCAACTGGCAGACGGTTCCACAATTCCAGCGCGCCCACAGAGGACCTCCCCCTGGGGGCCACCAGACGACATTCTTTGACCGGTGGCACCCTGAGGAGGCCCTCTCTGTGGGAGCGCACAGGGCAGAGGGAAGTTGATGCCGGCAGCAGGTGATCCCTAAGGTACTCCGGACCCATGCCATGTAGGGCTTTAAAGACCATTACCATCACCTTGAATCTCACCAGGAAGGCAACTGGGAGCCAATGCAGCTCACGGAGCAGAGGTGTAACGTGGGAGTATCGGGAGACTCCCAACACAACTCTCGCGGCTGCATTCTGTACCAGTTGGAGCCTCCGAGTGGTCCTCAAGGGCAGCCCCATGTAGAGAGCGTTGCAGTAGTCTAAACGAGAGGTCACGAGCGCATGAGTGACCGTACGTAGGGCATCCCGGTCTAGATAGGGCCACAACTGGCGCACCAGGCGAACCTGGGTGAAGGCCCCCCTAGTCACAGCTACTATGTGATCTTCTAAAGAGAGCTGTGAATCTAGGAGGACTCCCAAGTTGCGAGCCCTATCTACGGGGGGTAATAACTCAACCCCCATAGAAAGAGATGGAATATTCTGAGTATTCCAAGATGCCGGTACGCACAGCCACTCAGTCTTCTCAGGGTTGAATCGAAGCCTGTTCCTCCCCATCCAGACCCGAACCGCCTCCAGTCAACGGAACATCACGTCGAGGGCATCACTGGGGTGGTTTGGAGTCAAAATAAAAAGCTGGGTATCATCAGCATACTGATGATACCCAACTCCAAAACCACGAATGATCTCACACAGCGGTTTCATATAGATGTTGAACAGGAGAGGCGAGAGGACCGACCCCTGAGGGACTCCACAAGCGAGAGGCCTCGCGGTCGACCTCTGCCCCCCTGCTAACACCGACTGCGAACGTCCCAGTGTCGGGCTCGGCATGCCCGACATTCGGGGAGGCCGCGGAGCGACCTGCCGGCCCCCGAGACCCACCGCCGGCGCCCACGGTCTCCCGACGAGCCGGGGAAGGGCGCAGCCGGCAAGACAGCCCAGCAGCCGCCCGCCCGACGCCTGGTGAGGCCGCAGAACGACTTACCGGCCCCCAGGAACAGCCGCCGGCGCCCGCATTCGCCCGACGAGCCAGGGAGGAGCGCAGGCGCCGAGATGGCTCGGCAGCCACCCGCCTATCATTCAGAGAGGCCGCGAAGCAACCCGCCGGCCCACGTGAGCGGCCGACAGCGCCAACGTTCTCCTGACGAGCCGGGGAGGAGCGCAGCCGCCGAATCGGCTCAACAGCCACCCGCCCCGCACCTGGAGAGACCGCAGGGCATCTTACCGGGCCTCAGAAACAGCCGCCGGCACCCGCGTCCCACTGACAAGCCGGGGGAGAGCCCAGCAGCCCCGGGGCCGTCCGGAAGGCCGGGGAGCAGCCGTGAGGAGGCGCGACCGGCAGTTTCCCAGCGGCCGAGCAAAAGATGGAGGAAGGGCACCGGGGCGGTCCAGGAGGCGGCAGGGCCGCAGACGACGCGTTCCGTTGTTTTGCCGGCCTCCTTGCGTGCTAAGGGACTGTGTGATAGGCTCCAGCGGCGGATGGTCCGAGCGGCGCAACTCACGGCGGTTTGGGGACCTGAGGGGGGAGACGAGGTCGTGCGGGGCTCAGGGGAAAAGGAGGGCGGTCTGGGCTGGGGGGTGGCTTACCGGCTGCAGTGGTGGTGGGACGGGGACGGGGAGGATACGTACCTGGGGGCGGGTGCTGAAAGGCAGGAGCCAAAGGGGGCGGTAGTTACGTAGGGTGAGGGCGTGGATAGGCAATTAAGGGTGTGGTGGTGGGTGTCGGTTCTGCCGGCTACTTAACAGCGTTGATTGTGCTGTGAAATCAAGGCTGACTTCGATCGTCTTCGAGTGTCTGTGTGTGAAGTTAATAAACGTGGCTCAGGTGAACCAGCTCTCGTTCCGGACTCATTCTTCCTGGTGATTCGTCGGACGGGGGCTGAAACCCAGGAGATAGGAGGAGAACCACTGAAGAACTGTGCCTCCCACTCCCAATCCCCTGAGACGCTGCAGCAGGATACCATGGTCGATGGTATCGAAAGCCGCTGAGAGGTCTAATAGGACCCGGACAGAGGAATATCCCCTGTCCCGGGCCCTCCAGAGATCATTCACCAGAGCGACCAATGCTGTCTCCGTGCTGTACCCGGGCCTGAAACCCGATTGGTACGGGTCTAGATAATCCGCTTCCTCCAGAACCAGAGGAAGCTGATGCGCCATCACGCTCTCAACAACCTTCGCAAGAAAGGGAAGGTTGGAGACCGGACGAAAGTTATTTAACACAGCTGGGTCCAAGGCAGGCTTCTTGAGGAGAGGTCTCACCAGCGCCTCCTTCAAGACGGCGGGGAAACTGCCCTCACTCAAAGATGCAGATATAACCATCTGGAACCAGCCTCGTGTCCCCTCCCGAGCTGCATAAACCAGCCAGGAAGGGCACGGGTCCAATAAACATGTGGTGGAGCTCAGCCTCCCCATAACCCTGTCCACTTCCTCCGGAGTCACAGGATCAAACTCCTCCCTGATAACATCGACAAGACCACCCGTGTCCTGATCGTCAGACTCTGCCCAGTCGGAGTCCAAACCGGTCCGAATCTGAGCGATTTTGTCCGACAGATGTTGACTAAACTCCTCGGCACGGCCCTGCAAGGGTTCCTCCCTCAACTCCTGATTAAGGAGGGGGCGGGTCACCCTAAACAGGGCGACCAGTCGATTATCTGCGGACGCGATAAGGGTAGCGAAGTGATTAGACCTCGCCACCCTTATCGCTGCGAGATAAGACCTAATACAGGTTCTTAGTCGCAATCGGTCGGATTCAGATCGGCTGGACCTCCAACAGCTCTCTAGGCCCCATCTCCAACGCTTCATCTCCTGGAGCTCCGCAGAGAACCATGGAGCCCGCTGGGATCTGCACCGGGTCAGGGGCCGCAAGGGTACAACTCGGTCAAGTGCCTCCGTGGCTGCCCTTTCCCAGGCTTCCACTAAGGCATCCATCGAGCTGTGAGCAAAGGAGGCAGGTGGGGACCCCAGCGCTGCCTGGAACCTCTCAGGGTCCATTAAGCGCCTGGGGCAGAACCATCTAGTTGGCTCAACACACCCACGGCGGGGAGTGGCAAAACGGAAGACCAGCCGCAGGAGATGATGATCGGTCCATGACAGGGGCATAACAATTGGGGAGCTCCCACCAAGATCATCTAACCACCGTCCAGATAGAAAAACCAAATCAAGGGTGTGGCCTCCCAAATGAGTCGGTGCATAAATTACTTGCGTCAGGTCCATGGCCGTCATGGAAGCCATGAACTCCCGAGCTAACTCAGATGATCCTCCCAGGGATGATAGACTGAAGTCACCCAAAACCATAGGTTTGGGGAACTCAATCACCAGCCCCGAGAGGATATCGAGAAGCTCAGGCACGGCTGCTGCTGCGCGACTAGGCGAAAGGTACACCAGCAGCAAGCCCAACTGCGCCCTAGGACCACATCTCAGTAGGAGAGACTCACACCCGACTATCTGGAGAACGGTGGCCTCCTGCGGACACAAGGTCTCCCTCATAACCACAGCCACTCCCCCGCCCCTACCCTGAGTCCGAGGCCGGTGTAGCACCCGGAAACCTGGTAGGCAAAGATCAACCAGAGGGATACCACCCTCTGGGCCCAACCAAGTCTCTGTGATGCAAGCCAGGTCCGCATGCTCACCCTCAACCAGATCCCGGACGAGAGGAGCCATATTAACGACGGACCTGGCATTCAAGTACACCAGCCGGAGCTCAGGTGGCTGCACATCCTCGCTCCCGGGACCTCGGGGCGAAAACAGAGGATCAGAGCGTCTCACCGCTTGTAAATAGCAGAGATGCCCTCCCGGATGTCGATGCGGCCCTCTGTTCGTACACCTGCTGCCATTCCCTAACGTCGTGGGAATAGGTAGTCCCACGACCTGCTCCCAAGCTCCGGGGACAGCCAACCCCGGCTCCTCCCCCCCGTGATCAGTCCTGGACCTGGCCTGAACAACAGTTGGTGGGTTACCCCATTTCCAACCAACCACGACCCTCCCCCCTCCCGAACCCCACAAAAAATTTGACTAAAAAAGTAACCAGGGGCCTCTTATTAAATTTATGCTGGAGGCCCCTGCCTCTGCCCAGCCATCTCTCAGGGTCCCAACAATCGGGCCCTTCATCGAGAGGCAGAGTGGAAAGTGAGGCGGGTCGCACCCAGGATGGGGGGCCCCCTGAGGGTGAACAAAACCGTGCTAGGGTAATTAAGGCGCATAGTGGTTGTTAAGCAAATCCGGCAAAAAAAGGCAGACCCAGATCGAAACGGGAGGATTTTAAGGTAGAAGGAGAGTGTCCAGACTGCTCTGTATGGTCAGTCAAAAGTATCCAGACTGGGTATGTAACCCATTCCACTCTTATAGACAACTATGGCCTCGTGTCAATGGTTTTAACCACAAGAGGAATATGACTGGGCATTGAGGAATACAATGAGTCTCCAGTACAGGGATGTCAAACTCAATTTCATTGAGGGCCGCATCAGCATTGTGGTTGCACTCGGGGGGGGGTGGCCAGGGTGGGCATGGTCTACTGGGTGGGCGTGGCTGGAGTACATGTGGCCTACTGGGTGGGCATGGCCAGCTTTACATTGTTCGTGTCAAGGGTGCCTATGGGAACCTGGGCAGGAGTGGGACAGATCTCAGGGTCTCTGGCAGGAGATGGACCAGGGCAAGTCCCAAGGCATGGCCCACTGGAGGAGCCTCATTGTTCCTCTCAGCTCATGCGGGAGGGGGGGAGGCGGACAGTGGCGTGGAGGTCAAATGCCCAGCCCAACCATCAAGCACCCACAGCACTAAGCCCAGCCCCACTTTCCCAAGGGGGCGCCCAGCTGCAGTTACCTCCTCCTCAAGGCTGCTGCTGCTGTGATTGTTCTCTTTAGCCAGGTTGCTCATGATGGGTATGAGGGCAAAGTCAAGAGGGAGGCTCCCTCTCCATGTGAGGAGACCTGGCTTTGTATCCAAAGCAATAGGATGGGAGACCCCCCAGGATAGGCCTGGAGGAGGGGGCAAGGGGATGGTTAAAGGGCAGCAGGGCAGGAGTTCCCTCAGACCCTCCCTCTCCTTCCTTCCTTTCCTTCCTTCCTTACTACAGAATGGTGGGAAAATATTTGAGGTGAGGGAGGAAGAAAAACAGGCAAGAAATGCAGCTAGGGAAGTGTCATCATTAGTGAGGAATGAAGAAATGCACCATCGCCTGAAAGTGGCTAGCATATGGCCCTCACCTACTTCACATATGCGGCTTGGTGGGCTCTGGGGGAGGGGATGCCATGAGCAGCGTGAGAGTCGATGTTACCTGCGCAATGCTGCCCAGCCCCCAGCCTGCCTGGTTTTGGCAGGCAGCAGGGCACTTTCCTCACAGTGCTGAGATGCTGAGCAGGTGGCACGAATCTGAAGAGAAGTGCAACGCTGCCCAGCCCCTAGCCTGCCCAAAGTAGGCAGGGCCATGTGCTGACCACTTCCAGACGATGGTGCATTTCTTCATTCCGCACAAAGGGTGATACCTCCCCAGCGTGTGCCTAGAGGGCAATGCCGACGCGGCAGGGGCCGGTCCTTCGCTGTTCCCAGATGGCCTTGTGACGCTAAGACTGATTGTGTTTCAGCATAGATAACCATCATGAAATTGTACATTGGCTCCCAGCTGGGCTGGGCCAGGGCCAAGGCAGCAGGGGCCGTTCCCTCACTGTTTCCAGGATGGCTTCACGGGCCACATGAAACCACTTTGAGGGCCGGATCCGCCCCCCCCCGGCCCTTGTTTGTGACATGTCTGCTCTAGTACAATTAAGTCATTGAAACTGATGATTGCTCCTAAATCAATGTTCCTCTGGCCACAAACCTGCAGTCATACTTACTACAAGGTCTTGGCTTGGAAACTAATCTATAGCTTGGGCTTGCCGGAAACTATGTCCTTTTCTAGCATGGGAAATTCATCTAGACTGGGTAGTGCTGCTTCCCACGCAAGAGGAATGGCAATATTGCTTCAATGAATATGTGGAGGCAAGAGACCTAGCCTCTGAGGTAGAGGCATAGACAACCTGTCTGTGGTTCAGCTTTCTTCAGAGACAAATGAAATCAAGCTCTCCGAATCTGCATGGGTTCTTCGTAAGACAATAATGTTTCTCTTCCAGGGGCTCACAAAGGCAACATTTCTGGCCTAAAAGTTTCTTGATGGAACAAAGCAGGACTTTATCACCATTCCAGGCTCCTATCAACCCGCAAGCAAAGTTGGATCAGATCTTGCAGCACAGACGGACAATAGCTGTAGGCAAATCATCTGGTATTTCACATGAATTAAGCCTTCCTGAAATTAAGCCTACTAATATGGCTCCATTCCATTCTGAATCTTGAGCAACAGCCTGAAGTCGTTCACATCCACAGCTGGAGGTGGTACCCCTGCTCTAACTGTCAGGTGCAAGGGTTGTTGGTTGCTAATTTGGTAGGATCCTCAAACACTATTTTTAACTATAGCTTATGAATTCATCCAAATGAGCCAGCCAAGGGTTTTGTAGCAGAGGCAACGGAGCAGCCCATTTCATTACTGGGCCAGTTACCAGATTAATAACAAAACCTCATGGCACTGAAATTGTACATTCTAAGATTTTTGTGGCTTGGAAACCATTTGTCCTATGCAAGGTAGGTAAGAGAGAAAACAGAACAATAACTCAAAGAGTCTTTATTGCCATCTTGAAAAGATAACCAGTGGTGATAAGACAAATATTTTAATAGAGGGTAATTAAAACTTGGAGTTAGAAATTTTTTTAGCTATCTTTTACTTGAGTAGTTTGCAATCTGCCAGCAGGAATCATTTACAGGCCCAAGCAATCAAAAAGGCTAAAACAAGAGAGTTCCTAGCATATTTCCATGAGTCAAGGTGGTGGTCTGAATGCAGGGCAATGAGCGGCAAGGACCTGAAACAGGATGTCACAATCCAAAGCTTTAAGAGTTGTTTTGAATAAAGGAGAAAGAGCCTGGAATATACTCTTATGTGACCCAGTTACTGATGTGGCTTAATCAGGTGAACTGCCACCATCATCTCTTGAGAAGTGACCAATTCTATTCTGCTATTTATAATTGCTGTCATGTTATATTAGAATTCGGGGGGGGGAGTGTTTAACAGCCCCCACCTTCTCAGGTAGTCTTTAGGAACTGCCTCAGCTATCTGAATGCCTGCTGGATTCTCCAGGTTGACGATATGATCCACTTCTTCAGCCTCATACTTTATGTCAAAGCTATGGACACGTGAGTCCCATACTAAATTGTTCTTCTCCGATTTATTTTTATTATGCTCTCCAAAACCAGTGCTATCGAGGTAGGCCACCCACTACAGGTGGTTGAGATAACCTAGGGCAGTGTGAATTAAAATGTCGCAATTGATAATAAGAGAGGAACTCTGTCCTATTCCATTGGGTAAATCTATAAAGATTTCCATGCTCCTCTTGCAGGAAAAATGTGAGCTGATCGGAGAAATTAGCTCCTCCTGAACTGAGATCAGAAGTTGGCACAGGGTGGAAAGGAAAACAGGGGACCTGGAACTACTAAACCGATCCTTTGTGATGCTTGGCCATCTAGGTCCCTAAGGGAGTAGCAATAGGAGTTCTAGTAGTTCTAAGAATTGTGCAGCTTGCGTAGCCAAAGTATTGTCTATTTTGAGGTTAACATGTCAAGTAAACAAAAAAGCAAACTAGAGCACCAACAGAGCTAGTCCTCAGCCCCAGATATTGGAGTGGTCTTCTGATATACCACTGAACAGCAAAATGCTCCTTATTTGCTTGGTGGCCGTGGCAAGACTGAATCATGAAATGGACAGTAAAAAGAAAGGACTGGGGAGAAAAACAGAAGGGAGAATATTGGCTGTTAATTCTAGGTAGAGTAAGTGTGTACTCTGCAGCAAGGCAGGGCCAAAACTCTGAAAGGAAATGTTTCTTTTCCCCAACCGGAAGCACTGTCAAAACTTTCTCCAGTTAGCCTCTATACTGATTAGGAGAGAGATACTCACTGCAGGACGTCCTGATCCCATGCAGGAAAATTGTGGAGCAAACAAGCAAAAATAAGTATATTGGCATTTATTTACAGAGAATTAAATAAATGTATTTTTAGTGTTAATAGATACATTTCAGTAGATTTTTAAACCAGTGTTTGTATATTATTTCAATTGATATCACTGCTTATCTCAAAGCCACCTCAAAGTCCTTGACTTACAAATGGAACATCCCTCGCTAAATGATGTAGTCACTAAGTGAGTTGCACCTAATTTTACAATTTTTGCTGAGACTCTTTGCCGTTGTTAAGCAAATCTGCCTTTCCCCCACCGGCTTTCCTTGTCGGAAGTCCCTTGGGAAGGATGTGAACGGTTATTATGTGATCCTGGGACACTGCAACTGTTGTAAATACATGCTGGTCGCAAAGTGCCCAAATTTTGATCTTATGACCATGGGGATGCTGCAATTGTCATAAGCGTGAGGACAGGTTGTAGGTCAGCTTTTTTCAGCGCTGTTGTAACCATTAAATGAATGGCTGTAAGGACTATCTGTACATGGCCCTGGGCTGCTTACAACCATTAAAAGTAATATTAATATAATATAAAAAGCATAGAAAACCACATAAGAAAACAATATAACACAATCCCCAGCCAAGTTATAAAATCAAACAAGAGTCAACATAAGCACTGCAGAAGGCTCTACTGCACACCCGGTTTTCCAAGCCCAGTCACAAAGCCACACGTTTAAGGCCTTGCAAAAGGCCAATAGTGTTGGGGCCCATCTGCTCTCTTGAGGGAATGATATTCCAAAGGACAGGTGCCACAACAGAAAAGGCTTTTTTTCCTGAACCTAGCAGAAAGTATTTCCTAGTAGACAGGACCTAGATTACGCCTCTCCTGCTGGATAAATGCAACTGAGGAGGGGCAATCGTTCAAATAACCCAGTCCCGTGCTATGAAAGGTTCTATAGGGAATCACTACTACCTTGAAGTGAACCTGGAAATGTTCTGGTAGCCAATGCAACTCACAGAGTAGAGATGGAATGTGTGTTGATAGAAGGAGCACTATAACGTGCCTGCACAGCCACCATTCTGAAACCAGCTTAACTTCTGGGTGCTGTTTAAGGGCAGCCCTATGTAGAGTGCATGACAATAAACCATATGGGAGGCGAGGAGGGTATCAGTGGCTATGAGCTGAGTCTCTTGGTCCAGTGACAGGTACAACTGGTGCACAAGAAGTAGTTGCAGAAAGGCCTCCTACAACTAATATTGTTTTGGTCCCATATCAAAGCCTGAAACCAGGCTGAAAGAGTCTAGATAATCTGTTTCTTCTAGATATTCTGGAATCTTTTTAACTACATTCCGTAAAAAGGTAAAAGCTGTTCAGTCTGGTTCAGTCTAGCAATAGCTACTTGAGGAGAGGGTGAACCACCACCTCTTTAAGGGATGGTGGGATGGCCCTCTCTCAAAAAAATGTACCTCTGCAAAAACTCAACCACATATCACCTCCCTGGAGGCCTTAGTCGGCCAGAAGGCATTGATCTAGTACACAGATAACCAAGTTCACAATTGTGAGAACTGGCCACTTCATCAGATTCAACCGGTTCAAACTTCTCCCAAATAACTAAGCAAGACTATACTCTAGTTATCCTATAGGTCCTGCCCCACAACTGGTATTCAACTGGGAGCAGATGTAAGCAATTCTGTCTGACTGATGTCCATCATATTTATCTGAGCAGCCTTGCAGATAAACCTCCAAGCCTGATCTATCCAGGAGAGCCCGATCACTTTAAACAATGCCACTAGGTGTCAATCGGGATAAGGACGGAGAAACGCTTTACAAAGTAACTCTTAATGGCAGCTCTAACTGTCTAACGCAGGGGTAACTTGGTGGAAATGGCAAAGATTTCAGCATATTTGAAAGACCAATCGCAACAGAGATATATCGTGGAATGGAGAAGATGGATTGAATATATTCAGAATAAATATGGGACTAAAAAGTTTCATTTAGCATTTGAATAAGTAGTGGATTTTTATGATGCATAATTAGTTATTTGTTATTTTATTAATATGACTATGGAGAGTTAAAGTGCGATAGAATTTAATGTTTTACTTTTGTTTGTTAGCATATTTTAGCTTATGTTTGTATCACTATACCCTGTATTCAGCTCTGGGAAGTCGGGGAGGGGGGAGGAGACTGGAGAGTTGGGGAGAGGGGAGGGGGAGGAGGGAGTTTTTTGTATTTAAAAATGTATTGTAAAAATTTTTAATAAAAAAAAATGTCAGAACTCATGGAAATGGCAAAAAGGAGAGAAAAAAATATTTTTAAAAGAATGGAAATCTTCTATAAACATTTTGTTAAAAGAAGAAAACAATAAAATGATGTATATGTTTAATGATTCAAACAGATGAAAATTAAATAAGGGGATGAAGAGATTTCTGGAAGAGTTAAGAGGGAAGAGAAATGATAGGTCTGTTAATAACAGTATCTACTGAAGAGGTTGGAAATCATTATATTTCATAACTTTGCTTTTCCCAAAGATACTTTTTTTCACAAGGTAACTGAACTTTCTTGTGTTTCTTTGAAGACGTTTCGCTTCTCATCCAAGAAGCTTCTTCAGTTCTGATTGGATGGTGGAGAGCTGAAAAAGCTTCTTGGATGAGAAGCGAAATGTCTTTAAAGAAAAACAAAAAAAATTCAGTTGGCTCGTGAAAAAGCATATTTGAATAACTATGACCTGGATGATTAAGAATCTCCATAGACATTTAACTTTGCTTTTCTTTCTTAATTTTTGTCTTGGATTTTTCTCTTTTTGTTTAGATTTTTTACTTGTTCTGTACCAGCCTACTACCGGCCCTGCAGATAAGGCAGGGACAACCCATTTACAAGAACTAAGCCTGCCAAATTTATGGACACAAAAGCAAACAGAGCAAAAACAAGACACGAACCAGGAAACAGGAGCTATTCAAACGGTTGCCTTCAGCAAACCAGCCCTCCCACGCATTCCCCTTTTAAATAGTTCAGGGCGTGGCTTCTCTCTGCCTCCTTCCGAGGTGCCCCATTGCCTTCCTCTGTTTACTCCTGATTGACTGCCTCCTGTGTCGGGCGTCCTTGAACAGGGCCAGCTGTGGGTCATCTTCATCCACGCTGTCAGGCTCACACAGCTGGGTCTGCGTCGTAACCAGGTGGGGGGGGCCTGGCTGAGGGCTCTCATCAGCAACCTCTCCAACACCCTCAGCAACCTCTCCAACACCCCCCTCCTCCTCCTCTGAATCATCTGACCCAACTGCCGAACCCACAGGGTGACCCTGAATCACAACATTACTTTATGTAAAATCTTAAATATAATTTTTTTAAATCCCATTTATATCCCACCCTTCTCCTAAGACTCAGGGCAGCTTACAATCTAAAGCACAAATCAATGTGCTTAGCAATAGCCTTCATTCTATGTATATGCCTGCTTATTAGGGCTTTCACCCCCCCCCCAAGCGGCATTATTACAAAGTCAGCTTATTGCCCTCAACAATCTGGGTCCTCATTTTACCTACCTCGGAAGGATGGAAGGCTGAGTCAACCTTGAGCCTGGTGGGACTCGAACCTGCACTAATTGCAGGCAGCTGGTGTTACTTAAGGAGGCATTAGCCCACTGCTCCACCAAATCATATCTCTCTCTGATCAGTTTTTAACAACTATGTTACTCAAATTGTTTTCTTCTATAATAGTAGTCTCAGTTTTAATGACTTATGTCTTTTGATCTGTTTTGTAAATGCCTAACAAAATAAACTAAATTTCGCAATATGTCACCACCAGAAAAAATGAACAAAATTTGATTTATAGACAAAAATTTATAACAGAAAGACAGAGTATTAATATGGTGAAAAAAAACCACAAAAGGCATCCTTATTCCTGAAATATCCAAAATGACAAAATGAAGAAACAAAAAATGAGAGGAAGCAAAAAGCGGAATTTAAAAAAGCAATTTCATTAAGGAGAACAAAAACAGTTCTGACAGTTCCTGAGAGATCCCATCATGGTGTAACAACAACAACAATCCTCAGGATATCTGGCCTAAAGTATTTGCTGCCCAAAAGCTTAGGTCTATAAAACAGAGACAATTTTGTCACAGCCAAGGATTATATTTGATGGAGGGGTCGAGAGCATATCCAGGGCTGCAGAAGAAGGGTTCATGATGCAGAGTGAAAAGGGTGGTGATGGTGATGGAATGGAGAGGATGATAATGGGATGTTTATGCATAACACTAATAACAAAATGCAACACCACTGGAAATATTATGAAGGCAAACTAGTAGACAGGACCTAGATTACGCCTCTCCTGCTGGATAAATGCAACTGAGGAGGGGCAATCATTTTAAATAACCCAGTTCCGTGCTATGAAAGGTTCTATAGGGAATCACTACTACCTTGAAGTGAACCTGGAAATGTTCTGGTAGCCAATGCAACTCACAGTAGAGATGGAATGTGTGTTGATAGAAGGAGCACTATAGCGTGCCTGCACAGCCACCATTCTGAAACCAGCTTAACTTCTGGGTGCTGTTTAAGGGCAGCCCTATGTAGAGTGCATGACAATAATCCATATGGGAGGCGACGAGGGTATCAGTGGCTATGAGCTGAGTCTCTTGGTCCAGTGACAGGTACAACTGGTGCACAAGAAGTAGTTGCAGAAAGGCCTCCTACAACTAATATTGTTTTGGTCCCATATCAAAGCCTGAAACCAGGCTGAAAGAGTCTAGATAATCTGTTTCTTCTAGATATTCTGGAATCTTTTTAACTACATTCCGTAAAAAGGTAAAAGCTGTTCAGTCTGGTTCAGTCTAGCAATAGCTACTTGAGGAGAGGGTGAACCACCACCTCTTTAAGGGATGGTGGGATGGCCCTCTCTCAAAAAAATGTACCTCTGCAAAAACTCAACCACATATCACCTCCCTGGAGGCCTTAGTCGGCCAGAAGGCATTGATCTAGTACACAGATAACCAAGTTCACAATTGTGAGAACTGGCCACTTCATCAGATTCAACCGGTTCAAACTTCTCCCAAATAACTAAGCAAGACTATACTCTAGTTATCCTATAGGTCCTGCCCCACAACTGGTATTCAACTGGGAGCAGATGTGAGCAATTCTGTCTGACTGATGTCCATCATATTTATCTGAGCAGCCTTGCAGATAAACCTCCAAGCCTGATCTATCCAGGAGAGCCCGGTCACTTTAAACAATGCCACTAGGTGTCAATCCACGCATGCAATAAGGAGGGAGAAATGCTTTACAAAGTAACTCTTAATAGCAGCTCTGTCTAACTGTGCTGGCTCAGGAATTCTGGGAGTTGAAGTCCATGAGTCATAAAAGAGCCAAGGTTGCCTACGCCTGGTCTAACGTATGCTCCAGATTTTGCTCTATATCATTTTCCAGCAATGCTCTAGGTTTCTCTTCAATGATGAACAGTATCTTAAGTCACCTCTTTCTCTCTTGGGACCTCCAACAGAATGTTGGCTAGCATCTAGCCAGCGACTGAGTTTCACACCTGAGCAAATGGCGCTTCCCTGGAGAAAATGCCCGTCTGTGCTTCGGAAGGCTGCTCCTTGAGAAAAGGCTAGCAGCATCCAAAGGAATGCTTCCGGTACCTCTCATACATAGCACCAGGAGCTGTGGAAAAGACCAAGCTACAAACCTCAGTTGGAGATTTTAAAAGACATTTGCACTCACCGGGTCTATTTAAGCACTTTTTGTGTTTTGCCACCTATTGGCAAGAGAGTCCTTTGATTCAACAGAGAGGCTAATCCCAGTCTTTAGCCCAACAAAAGAAATAAAAAGTCAAGAGCTAAAAATAGTAAGGAAGAAATTTAAAATGGGAAAACTCTCTGAGACCTTGGATTAAGCAAGTTAAAAACAGACTAATTTACCAGCTGAATTTGAGACTTCTGCTAATTAAACAAGTAAAAGGAGACATAATAAATAAACAGGCATACCTTTGGGAGAAAATAAGTGTTGTTTTGGATTGTTGACACACAAAAAAAAGGGTTGACTGGCTTTGACAAACAGAAGCACAACAGTACTGATAGAAAAATGAAACAGGGAATTACAAAATGTTTTGGAATACCATAAATATATAATATTTGAGAATAAAATTGCTAATTGTGAGTCTTTTTCTCCCCCTGCTTTTTACAATTTCTCCTTTCACCAAAAACTACAGAAGTGATTACATCAGGAAGGGAAACTTTGACAGAACATCAATAGATGGAACAATGAATTATTCAAGACACTTAACAAAAATGTTGGAGGAATTGGGAAAGTTTATCTGTTAAAGAGTAAGATATGAAAAACTACAATTACAGTGAGGAGTTGTGGCAACAGAAAGATCAAGAGACAAGCCCAGCAAGAATTAGATGCCACAGGACTAGAGTCATCCAAATCTAGAATGCAGATAGAGTAGCGACCCTAAGGGAGCCTGCCCATCATGGTAGTAGCTCATGCTGATCATCAATCGGATCACCCACCTGACTAACCAGATTAAATAACTATTTTTTTGAAGGTTGTAAAGCAACCGCCATCATTGTAACGTGACCACCACTGTCATTAAGCATGGTCTGCTATGGGTATAGTTTTGCTGAACAACAATAAAATGACCGTGGGATGCTGCAAACAGCCCTAAATGCTTCTGAGTGGCAAAAAGGGCGGTTTAAGTGACTGTGCCTATTTGGAGATCGGTAAACAAAAATTCCAGGAAATATACAGCTTGTCCTCAACTTACAACAGTTCATTTAGTGACCATTCAAAGTTACCACAGCACTGAAAAGTGTGACTTAGGACCGTTTTTCACAGTTACCTTTGTAGCATCCCCATGTGATCAAAATTCAGATGCTTGGCAACTGATTCATGTTTATGACCGTTGCTGTGTCCCAAGGTCATGTGACCACCTTTTATGACCTTCTCACAGGCAAAGTCAATGGGGAAGCTAGATTCACTTAACAACTGGGTTATTAGCTTATCAACTTCAGTGATTCACTTAACAACTGTGGCAAGAAAGGTCATAAAATGGGGCAAAACTCACTTAACAAATGTTTCACTTAACAACAGAAATTTTGGGCTCAATTGTGGTTGTAAGTTGAGGACCATCTGTACACGTATACTTTTCTTAAAGACATAGTTCTTTTTTTAGATATGTTATAAATCTCAAAGAAGCAATCTATATAAACTAGCCAAGTAGAGATATTATAAAAACATGCTCAGATCGTTATGCCAGAAAAAAATAAAAAACATATAGATGGAGATTAAAGGAAACTGTATTACAGAAAAATCAATTACTGAGAACTGTAAAAATAATTGAAGGAATTCTTCAAAAACAATCCGAGTAAAGAAACAAAAATAAGGACATTTTAGGATGCAAGTATTCTATTTTTGAGAACTCAATTTATATTATAGAATTCCAAACTAAAAAAAAAACAGAGGGCAAAATATGCAAAAAAAAATCAGCAGAAACATAGATCAAGGGAGACAAATTAAAATGTTCCCCGAAAAGAAAAAAAACAAATTAAGCTACTACAAAACTGCATTTAAGATTGGGGGAAATGCAGAATCATTGCTTGGTAGAATTTCTGTCATAAAAATGAATGTATTGGCTAGAATGATGTGTTTTTATTTCAAACAATACCAGTTTTTAAAAAGTGAGGCACCATTTAAACAATGGCAAAAAATTTATTCGTGTGGTAAGGGAAGAAACCAATGTTTCAATATGAAATACTGCAGGATGCAAAAGATAGAGGAGAACTAGGCTTACCTGACATTAAACTGTATTTTGCAGCCAACAGTTTAGTTTGGATGAAAGATTGGGTATTGCTGAGAAATAGAAGAATGCTAGAACTGAAAGGATGCAACCTGAGGTTTAATTGGCATGAATGTTTATGGCACAATAAAGTAAAAATTAAGGTGGATTTTAAAAATCATTATGTGAGAAATGCCATACAAATACAAATCCAGGCTGTGCCTGAAAATACTTTTATTGATCTTAGCACTGGAAATATTTTAAAAACGAGGAACAGAAGAGAGAGAGAGAAAAATGAGAGATGTATCAGGATTTACTAATGAAGAAAGATGGAGAACTTAAATTTAAGTCAAGAGAACAACTGACTGCAGAGGGATATTGTTTTCATATACATAATTAAAAGAATGATTTAATATATACATGTAACTGAATTGAAAATCTACAATGGAATTTGTAAGTGAGTATTGTACAAATGATAATTATGCATTTGCAAAAATGTATAAACTTTTATTTACTTTTGAAACTGAAGAAGAACAAGTTAAACACTTATAAAATGGGCTAGCAATTTTGGCTATAGTATGTAGAAGGATACACAGCAAAAAATGTGGATAAATACAATTTACATTGGGTTATATTTCGTGAAAATATTTTACATAAAATGTTTTCATTGGTACATGATGCCAGGAAAATTATCAAAAATGTATAAAGGTAGATTAAGTCAGTGCGGGAAATGTGAAAAACATAAGACACTTTACAATGCATTGTGGACTTGTGAAAAAGCTATGAAATGTTGGATACAAATACATACAAAGACCTTAAGAATTTTAAAGATTAATATTGCCAAAACCCCATAAATTTTTATTGAGATTTATGGATCCCAAATCAGAAAAGACTCATGAAAGACTAAGTTTGTATATATTAATAATAAGATTATTATATGCACAAAAATGGAAGAGTATTGAAATTCCAACAGTGGAAGAGTGGATCATAAAAATGTCAGAACTCATGGAAATGGCAAAAGGGAGAGAAAAAATATTTTTAAAAGAATGGAAATCTTCTATAAACATTTTGCTAAAAGAAGAAAACAATAAAATGATGTACAGTATGTATTTAATGATTCAAACAGATGAGAATTAAATAAGGGGATGAAGAGATTTCTGGAAGAGTTAAAAGGGAAGAGAAATGATAGGTTTGTTAATAACAGTATCTACTGAAGAGGTTGGAAATCATTATATTTCATAACTTTGCTTTTCCCAAAGATACTTTTTTTCACAAGGTAACTGAACTTTCTTGTTTTTCGTTGAAGACGTTTCGCTTCTCATCTAAGAAGCTTCTTCAGTTCTGATTGGATGGTGGAGAGCTGAAGAAGCTTCTTGGATGAGAAGTGAAATGTCTTCAAAGAAAAACAAAAAAAATCCAGTTGGCTCGTGAAAAAGCATCTTTGAGTAACTATGACCTGGATGATTGAGAATCTCCATAGACATTTAACTTTGCTTTTCTTTCTTAATTTTTGTCTAGGATTTTTCTCTTTTTGTTTAGATTTTTTACTTTATGTAAAATCTTAAATATAAATTAAGTCATATCTCTCTCTGATCAGTTTTTAACAACTATGTTACTCAAATTGTTTTCTTCTATAATAGTAGTCTCAGTTTTAATGACTTATGTTTTTTGATCTGTTTTGTAAATGCCTAACAAAATAAACTAAATTTGGCAATGTCACCACCAGAAAAAATGATCAAAATTTGATTTATAGACAAAAATTTATAACAGAAAGACAGAGTATTGATATGGTGAAAAAAAACCCACAAAAGGCATCCTTATTCCTGAAATATCTAAAATGACAAAATGAAGAAACAAAAAATGAGAGGAAGCAAAAAGGGGAATTTAAAAAAGCATTTTCATTAAGGAGAACAAAAACAGTTCTGACAGTTCCTGAGCGATCCCATCATGGTGTAACAACAACAACAATCCTCAGGATATCTGGCCTAAAGTAACTGCTGCCCCAAAGCTTAGGTCTATAAAAGAGAGACAATTTTGTCCCAGCCAAGGATTATATTTGATGGAGGGGTCGAGAGCATATCCAGGGCTGCAGTAGAAGGGTTCATGATGCAGAGTGAAAAGGGTGGTGATGGTGATGGAATGGAGAGGATAATGGGATGTTTATGTAGGACTGCTGGAACAGATTTATGACTATGTACCGTACTCAAAGCACTTCGTCCTAAATTAAAATGATGCACTGCATAACACTAATAACAAAATGCAACACCACTGGAAATATTATGAAGGCAAACTTCTGGTTACAAAAACAAGAAACCATCTCTTCTTATTCTTCACATGCACATCAGCAATAGCAGCATCCGTAATTATTTTCAGTGTAGAACTTTTTCACTGCGAGAACTTAAGGTACCCTACTAGCCATCACGCAGGAATTCTGTTTCTCAAACAAAACTTTCAAGTTTTGCCATTTGTAATTTGCTGATTTTGCTGGTTGCAGACCAAAAATGCTCCACTTAAAAATGCTGAGCAACTGAAAGCTCATTTTTCAAAAGCCCTTAATACATACCTTTCCTGCTTATTTTCCTGGTAGTACTAATTGATGGCTTTTTTTCCATGACAGAATCCAATCCGGCTATGCTAATAGGAGCTACTTCCAATTTGTTCTCCATATGCCGCAACTAGATAGATTAAATGGGATAGGAAAGGTATCAACATTTTAAATTTGTTATATTGCCACTTAAAAAAAGTAAAAAAGGCTTACAAAAATTGGACAAAACATTCCCTAACCCAAGTAAAATGAGCTCAGATTTTAATTTCACCTTTGTACAATCAAAAATAGTTTCACACAATTGTGAAACACATTAATGCAACATTTTTCTTTGCAGGAAGCAATTTATATTACATTTTTCAATCCTGAAAAAAAGAAAATGAATGAAAACCAGAAGGATAAATGAAAATGTGATGTATCAGACCAAACACATCAAATTCATTATATTGGAAAACTCTGGGCAAATTCCTTAACAGTAATTTTTTTGTAAACGCAAACTGTATATTAGGAATTGAGAAGAGTTGCCTTAGCTTAGCAGATCAACTGCATTTTCAGAGAACTAGCATTAAAATCTGGGTGACTGACAGAAACAAGGAAGGAAGAAAAAGGAGAAAAAAAACTTCAGCAACTGTATACACAAGAGGAGAGAGTGTCTGTTGGAATTAATTCCTAATTTTAGGAATCCTAGGATCATAAAAAAAGAGCTCAGTGTCCAGATAGGACAAACTAGTGGGTGGCTTACTTCTATGTGCATTTTAGGAGGATAGTGATTGTATTTTACTGAAAAAGCATCTTAATCTTTTACTGTCCTAGAACATTTCCAGGATAAGCATAACACTTAATATTTTTCATTTTTAAATACAGTCTCCTGTATGGCTTCTTTTTAATTTAACTCAATGCTAAAATACTACTTACTGCTGCCTTTGTTTGTGAAAAAGCATCCCATTCTGTTAAATCTGCAGAAAAAAAAATGAAAAGAAGCACTTATTAAATACATTCAAGCATCACCTGTGTGACAAACATATTGCAAGGTTCAGTAAGTTTTATATACTATTTAAAACAATATATTTACAATATTTTTTCTCTGAATATACTTACTTGACTGTGGCCAGCTTTACACATCACAACAAACCGTAATGTAAGTTTATCTGGTTTGGGGTTACTATGTTGTATGAACCCAATCGAGGGCAAAACAAAATGGTTCACGAACAAAATGATTCAGGCGACATCAAAACTGAGATATGGATGTTTCAGAAGCATTGATTCAGACAAAATATGGTTGTCCCAAGCTGAAGTGTTTTTGTGATGATGGTCAAGAAAATGCCAAGGTTGAGTAGGAAAAATAGGGACCACTACGGTGGGAAGGTAACAGCGTTCCGTGCGCCTTTGGCGTCTAATCATGCCAGCCACATGACCACGGAGACGTCCTCGGACAAACGCTGGCTCTTCGGCTTTGAAACGGAGATAAGCACCAGACCCTAGAGTTGGAAACGACTAGCACGCTTGTGCAGGGGAACCTTTACCTTTACCTAACAAATTTGCAAATAGAAACCAGAATGTTTGCTAGCAGAAGTTAGGGAATAAGAAAGAAGAACTTGTTATCTGACCATTCTTCCCAATGGATATCATTTCAGTTTAACACAAATTTTTGTTCTGTTAAAATTTAGAAAGTCAGATAAAATTCTTTGCACCCAGTGAGATAAGAATTAAATAAATTTGTACCTCTGGTGGAATTCCTGTTTTGGGGGAATTTTGGATTGTGTAAGGGAAACTCATTTGTTTTGTTGCTCCACATTCTATTACTTCACCTATAACATAAAGATAAATGTTCACTGAAAGATCTAACAGAAATTCATACACATACCTTGTAAGTTATCAGTATTATTTTGACGTTTATTAGCATAGAAAGCTAAATCTGAACCTGCAAAATATTTTACTTCAATATTTTACTTCAAGTCAAATTCAACAATTATTCAGTGTGAAAATTGTACACACTAACCAAATTATATTTAATGTTCAATTTTTACCCAGCATCCAAAATTATGCTGCTTATATGAAGTCTCACTTATAATAATCCTGCCATTAACCAACCTTTTAATTTTTTTAATATAATACTTTATATAAGCATTTTAAAACTACTTTATACATTTATATAATAAACTAATAAATACAGTAGTATGGTAACTTACAAATTTATATACTTTAGAAGAAAAAGACTACCTTCTTATATAATGAACTATTTGCTTAAAAAGGGGCAGGCTATATCGCTTCAATGGTCATATGTCACTTTTTTTTGGTGCCACTGTAACTTCGAACAGTCATTAAACGAATGATTGCAAGTCAAGGACGACCTGTAACCAGAAACTTGGATGGATATGGAAGTGAGCCCATCTGAGCTTTAGATACACCATCAGTCACAAACTAGGGGAGAGCTGCAGAGTGGCCACTACTATTCATCAGACTTTTGTGCTTTTTATAAGGGATGCTCCAATTACTGATTTTATGAAAAGCTGGGCTCTAATAAACAAATGGGACCGTTTAAGGTGACCTGGTCTGTCTTCTCAATGAAAGAATAAAACAAGATAATTTTACAATTTAGGTACTGAAGGAAAGAGTGGAACACAAACTTCAAGAGCTAAAATCACTACTTCAAACAGACGTATTGGAGGAGGTCACAGAATTTATGAAGAAGGGATAACTAGAAACAACATAACAAGGGCAAAGAAAGACAAAGGCAAATTTTCTACCCTGCATTTTAGACAAGGAAAAGCACACAAAACAGAAGAATCAATCCAAATGAAACAGGACAGTAACATGTCTCAGAGAACTGACTGATGGGAGAGAAATCTTCCTGACAGAGAGCTTACTCAAACAGGGAAGGGAAATCTATGTGTGCTGGGATATCCAGTGTGAAACTGCCAACAGACCTAGCCAACATAAAACTTGACTCTTTAATAATAAAAAACCATATTATTTTTCTATAGGGACGCGGTGTCTTACTGGGTGAGGACGCTGAGCTTGTAAATCAGAAGGTCGGCAGTTTGGCGGGTCGAATCCCGAGTGCCGCGTAACAGAGTGAGCGCCTGTTACTCGTTCCAGCTTCTGCCAACCTAGCAGTTCGAAAGCACGTAAAAATGCAAGTAGAAAAATAGGGACCACTACGGTGGGAAGGTAACAGTGTTCTGTGTGCCTTTGGCGTCCAGTCATGCTGGCCACATGACCACGGAGACGTCCTCAGACAAGTGCTGGCTCTTCAGCTTTGAAACGGAGATGAGCACCAGCCCCTAGAGTCAGAAACGACTAGCACGCATGTGCAGGGGAACCTTTACCTTTACTATTTTTCTATGTTTTGGAGTGGGTTCTTTTCTTACCATTCTTTTACTTTAAAAAATTCCTGGATATATTTATAAAGTCATCTGGAGTATTTCACTCACTGAAGATTTTTTAAGATTTGCCTGGAAACAATAAAAGTCTTTGCATATTAATCTCTAAAATTCTCAGGACGCAAAGGAGATTTTTGTATTTCTGCAGTCAAAAATCCAACTAGCAAATGTTATTAAAAGGTATAAGCGTTCATGAGCTGCAGCTCACTTCATCAGATGTATAGCATGGCTGTAAAAGCAAATCTGTGACATACGTGTCAAAGCTGACACATCACTATTTATGGCAGCATTCACCAACTTCTGACAACAATTTTCATCCTCACATAATTTTCGAAGACTGTGCAGCCCCTGGAGCCTCAGAAAATTGTACAAGAATGGGGTGTCCTTTCACATAATTTTTGAAGGCTGCAGAAGCCACAGAAGAGCATTCTCCAAAGCTGCTTCATGAAAAAGGACCACCGCGTAAAAGGTAAGCAGTGTGGTAGATCCTGGGCAATCATACCATTCCCCAAAGTTCATGCACCTTTTTGAGTAGCAGTGATGATGCTAGGACTCAAATTAAGGTCCTCCTGGCCCAGCCTCAGAGCTGCTGCTGAGTGCCACTGTTAAGGGTGGCCTAGAGGGAGAAAGAGAATTTTCTCTTTTGTTGTGTATGTGTGTGGGGGGGGGGAGTGTGTGGCATGCTAGCAGAGTCAAGTTAGGCTTTTTCCAAATTTGTGATATGCCAAGCCCAAAAGGGTCACCATCACTGGGGAGACTCATATATGATATAGACCGAGGTGGGGAAGAGGAAAGGTGGAAGGAAGGAAGAGGAAGACAATTTGCAAATGCAAACTGGAGTATGCAAAAAACAAAATACTTGTAGGCACATTCATTAAGTATAGTGTGCTGAAAACTATTGTGCTTGTTGAGATCTTTTAAAATTGCCTGAAACCTTTTGATGTATTTTTTCCCCTAAAACAGTTTTTTCCTCGCTTGATGACCCTAATTGCACTGGCATTTCCACTGTTAAGTAAAGTAGTCACTAAGAGAGAAATCATGTGAGCTTCAGTATGCTTTCTGGTTGGAAAGAGACAGCAACAGTTTCACATTTATCACTTTTGTTTGTCTCCTAACCATTTCCCTCCCTTTAGAGTGCTCATGTCTGCTTACTGTCTTGTCCACATCAAAAACAATGCTGTGGAATACATACTGTGCAATTTCAAAGGAACTCTGGAAAGCTCAGTAAGGCAAACCTGGTACCTGTCTGCAACAGCTTAAAGTAGCCAAGCTTTGTTCTAAGATCCCATATTTCTTTTGATATGCCAAACTCTTCATATTTTAAAAAATGGGCAGAACCACTCTTACACACAGCTAGGATGAGCTGTGTATAATAAGCTATTTCACTTATTTTAATAAACATTACTTGCAACAGATAACATAGTACTCATACATTTTCATTGGTATTTGCATATCTCAAAATTTCTTCATCTATTTTTCCATCTTTAGTAAACATACAGCAAAGTACACAAATGAACCTATTTATTCATTTGACAATCATTTACTCCACTGTTCCTGCTGAAGTATCTTGGTCTTCAAAACATTAATGTTTAAAACCATCTTGATATATCATATAATCTAGCTAACATTTGCTGAAAAGCATTAGGGTCAACACAGCTTCATCAACATACAAAAGCATGTGTATATATCCCTAGCAACATACTTAGCAACATACCCTAGCAACATACTTCTACTTTCACCACAAGGATTCCCTATTTATTAAGGAGCCATGGTGACTCAGTGGTTCGAATGCAGTATTGCAGGATAATTCTGCTCACAGCCTGAGTTTGATCATGACCGGCTCAAAGTTGATTCAGCCTTCTATCCTTCGGAGGTCCAATCAACAATCCATAATTAAAGCCTATCACTTTCATTTCCCCCCAAGATCTACTACTAAATAATAATCTGTCCCATTTAGAAACCCTCAACCTTGTATCTTTCAGAAATTATATAGTCCTTGCTTAACAACCCCAAGTAGGATCAGCAATTCCATTACTAAGCGACATGCTTGTTAAGTGAAACATCACATGATCGTGACTTGCAATTTTACATCTGGATACACCATTGACTCTGCTTCTTGGAAGTTCGCTATAAAGTACGCAGATACTGATCATATAACTATGGGACAATGCAATAGTTGCAAGTGTGAGGTCCAGTCCTAAATTTACTTTTCAGTGTTATTATAATTAGAAATGGTTGCTAAACAGGACCGTTGTTAAGTGAGGACTATATATATTCTAATCGTTCATCATAAACAATCAAATTAATTTTAGAATTATTACTTTGCCTGTGTAATATAAGACTAAGTTTAAAACAGACTTTTCCCTAAACAGATCCTCATTGAACTATCACCATTGTCATTCATCCTAAATAGTCCAGACATTTTCTGTATTCTATAATCTTGTTCAAACCCATCTATTCAAGTTATCTAACTTTTTTTTCAATATTCCATACCAATTCGTGTTTTTATGTTAGTCCTTAGCCTTAACCAGACCTGAATCTTCACTTCCTTATCTATATTAAAAAGACAGAAATGTTAGATTAGGTCTTAAGAAACCAACCTGTCTTCACAGTATATTGTGGATAATCTGCATACCAGTCAAGCAGCAAATTTCCTGAATCATTTAAATCTGGGTTTAAATCTGCATAAAAGTGGCAAAAGCATGCTCTGATTTATTTATGAGGGTAGATTACAGTACTCACAATCCTTTTGTTTGTGGTAGGAAGGAAAATAGATTTTAAAACAAAAAAGGAGAAATTGCTAGAAGACAGGCAAGAGAGAACTAGGCTTTGAAATTTGCCCTTGATTAAAAATTACAAGTTTTCTATGTTTTTAAAATATTTTTTTTATTTTCAGTAATATAAACTCATCATACGGATTTGAGAAATGACTACTGTACAATGTTTAATTTTCATTGGCCAGTAAGCGTACAGGCTGTCAAATACCTATGTATCTCAAATACTTGCCATATGTAACATTACTTGCTAGAGTACCAATCAATTTTGGCACATTTTGGACTTACTTGCAAGCAAAGTCCAGTCTTACCCCATGTATGCTAAAACCATATTATCAAGCTATGTTTTTGAGTTTGCAAGCATTGTACTATTTGCTCACATCTTATCAACTCAGAAATATATGAAGTGTGTCTACTTAGGGTACATAGTAGAGAAGACATGCTAAATAAAAATACAGATAGGAAATAATGTAAAGATTGTCCAGAAAATATAGCTTTGGCTTATGAAAGAAGGAATACTTAAAAAAGATGAGACAATGAAAAAAGAAAGCTGCTACGGATAATCAATACGTACAATTAAATAAAATCTGATTTTACTGTCCCTGTTTTGAGTCCTGATATAAAACTTGAGTGATGATGTCAAACTTATTCTTTTCCCCCAAAGTTTGTTCCCTCTTTCTTTCACAAAATCCAGAGAAGCACCTCTAGCAGATAGCATATATCACATCAAAGGAATAATCAATGAATCTAAGACTGTGTTCATATCATACATGACCAAAAATGGCTAAGTGGGAAATACTGTATGCTATATAAAAACATTACAGATCATTTTTCAGCTCTTTATCCAGATCACTGTCCAGATCATCCCCACATGTTTTCCAACTGTTAAACAGATAACTAAGATTAGCGATTAATACAATATTTCCTTGGCACTGACCAAGTTCCCATTTTTCATTTTCAAAGAAATTCCTGGTTAACTTAACAGCAGAAATTTAACTCAAAATGTTAAGGTGATATTCAAACAATACAACTAGCTCCCATCATCAAAGGACCTTCGCTCCTTCCGGCGTGATCTAAAAACTTATCTATTCGAACAAGCCGGCCTGGCCTGATGGGTTTGGGTTTCGAACAAGCCGGCCTGGCCTGATGGGTTTGGGTTTTAACATTATTTCATCTAATGTATTCTTATTTTTATTGCCCTGTACACCGCCCTGAGTCCTTCAGGAGAAGGGCGGTATATAAATCAAATAAATAAATAAATAAATAAATAAATAAATAAATAAATAAATAAATAAATAAATAAATAAATGCAATAGAGTATTCCAGTCAAAACTAACCTGAAATAAAAATAGTGATAGACAAGAATTTTTAAAAAGTCACAATTCATTTTATAAATGTAGAATTTGTTAATACTGTCTCTGCTGAACTTATTTTCTTTCCTCAAAGTGTGGACTGTTTATAAAAATCAACTTCATTTTAACTTATTTTTGGGGGGCAGAAATATTTTCAGTCATTAAAGAAAAGCCAATCATAAAGCTAGGAATTCATTTTTAAAAAAAAAAAAGAAAAGAAAACCTTGTTCCTTTCAAAACTTTAAAAATTATTCAATATTAATGTGGGGCATTATACTGATATTATAGGAGAATGAGGAAATAATGACTGACAGTGCCTTATGACAGTCCTACAATGTCATTTACTTGTTGATATTGCAAGTTAGAGATGAGATTGATTCTTACTTGGATTT
Source organism: Vipera ursinii (assembly GCF_947247035.1). NCBI lineage: Eukaryota > Metazoa > Chordata > Lepidosauria > Squamata > Viperidae > Vipera > Vipera ursinii. Next base: position 109,305,280 of record NC_139516.1, on the reverse strand, counting down.
GTACCACAAAATCCTCTCTACAATTACAAATAATCCCCATGTTCAAACATACCATGCAACAACAGATGTCACCTGCTACCTCCCAACAGGGCTGCCCGCCCTATGGGGCATGGGGAAATATCCTGCCTTCATTCTGTGAGTAGGCTGCCCACAATGTATTTCTACTTTCCCTATGAGCTGAGTATAGAGTCCTCAACCTATGACCACAATTGAGCCCAAAATTTCTGTTGCTAAACGAAACATTTGTTAAGTGAGCTTTGCATCATTTTACAACCATTCTTGCCATGGTTGTTAACGAATTGTTAACTATTTGTTAAGTTAGTAACATGGCTGTTAAGTGAAACTGGCTTCCCCATCGACCTTCTTTGTCAGAAGGTTGCAAAATTGATACATAACTCCAAACGCAGCAACTATCATATATACATGCCAGTTGCCAAGCATCTTAATTTTGATCTTGTGAGGATGGTGAAGCTGCTACAGTTGCAAGTGTGGAAAGCTGTCAAAAAGGTATTTAAAGGCCAGTCTTCTGACAGATGAGCACAATTCAAAGCGCATTGACAATGTCTCGAATGGTGATGAAACATTTGCAACCAGATTGCCAAACTCGGAGCTCAAACCACCACCACCAGCCCAACTACCAACCTGAGCTACTAATATTCAAACACATTTCAAACTGTCATATGTCATTTTCCCACTGCCATTGTAACTTCGAACAGGCACTAAACAAACTGTTGTAAATCAAAGATTACCTCTATTGGTGAGCAATATGATTCTCACTACCATGTTAATGTGTTCACCGAAGGATAAAGAAAATCTCAAGCCATTTTTCAAGAACTTAAGAACTCACTTTAGTTGTACTTTCTTTGTATCATTTTGGAGACTGAAAGACAGAGGATGTTAAACTCTACAGATAGTACTCAACTAACAGTTCATTTAGTGACCATCTGAAGTTACAACAGCATTGAAGAGTGACTTATACTATTTTCACATTTATGACCATTGCAGCATCCCGTCACATGACTAAAAATCTGACACTTGGCAACTGATTCATATCTATGACAGTTGCAGTGTCCCAGTGTTATGTGATCACATTTTGCAATCTTCTGACAAGCAAAGGTAATGGGGAAGCCAGATTCATCTAACAACTGAAGTGATTCACTTAACAACTATGGCAAAACAGGTCGTAAAATGGAGCAAAACTCAACAGTGTCACTTAATAACAGGAATTTGGGGCTGATTTGTGGTTGTAAGTTGAGGACTGCCTGTATTGACTCTGAGCCTGTAATATGTCTCTTTTGCTGAAGCAGACTAAAATGTAATAGGGCTAAGAAGTAAATTCCTTGGAGAGAAAACCTTACCTTATTCCTTATGTTAGTTTGCACAAGTGCATATGAGTTTGTGCCATTAGCACTTATTGGGAATGCATAAAAATAAGTACATTCAGTATCTGTATTTCAGGCTAGTTCCTCTAAATAATTATCAGAACCATTCCACTCTGAATAACTTTTTCCCCATCTCTTTATATCTCATACAGTTTAGACTCATAACTCTTCTGGAAGTCAAATAAATTTAGCTCATTCTGGATTCTTGCAGTATAATGGCCTGAAAATAGAGGTAGGAGGGAGGCACTTCTTTTAATTCAGGGAATCTAAGTCATAACCGAGCTTCCTCCCTTTAAACCAGGAAGAAGCTGTGACAACCCAGGCCGAACTGCAGCGGAATGGAGTGCGGAAAAGGGGGCGGCCACAGGACGAACAAGAGGTACAAACTCCGAAACGGGCTAGTAGAAAACAGCCTCCCAGCGGGTCACCCCCTTCTGAATCCCAGGAGCCGAAAGCCGGAAATCCTGTCAAGTTTCTCTCGCTTTCCCTATAAGCCCCCAATTGGGTTTCAGCTGGAGGGCTCCCCACAATTGGAGAGCCGCCTCACCTGCTCCAACGCCGCTTCCATTCCTTCTCCTCCTTCCTCGCGGCGACCGAGGTCGTTGGCTCATCCCGCAAGTCTTCGGGATTGAGCGCTGCGGCGAAGCGGAGGCGGCCCCCACCCCCCAAGTCGTTTTAACGGCAAAATCGCCCACAACCCGGCGCCATTACGGCTCGCCAACTGAGACACAAGCGCCGGGACTCAAGCTTCAGAATACCAGTGGCGCTCAATAGGGCGGGAGCTGCGTTTGGAAATCTCGCGATATGTCCTAAGAGAAGTCATAGACCTCCCAAATATGGCTATCGACGAGTCGGTTTCTGTGCGCTCCGGTCATCTTGAGTGTGGTAGAGTTAAATACACTCCGCCCATCTCTCTCTCTCTCTCTCCCCCCCCCCGCCCCCCGCTAAATAGACATGAAATGCGGGGAAAACCTATACGTTGGTTTGTGGTTGAAAGTAGGGGAATATTAAAGATTCACTGAAAGAAGAAATGCCTGGTTCCATCACTTTGATGCCATTGTCCCTACCGGCCAGGGTTTCCTTAAAAAAATGAAACAGCAAAGGAATGTGTCAATGTGGGATTGGTGGGGTGCATCTCGGTATATGGATTACTATAAAAGGGGTACAACATGATTATCAACTCTTCGATTAAAAAAATTCTGTTGAATCTTTTGAATCTTGTTTTCTGTAAAAAGTAATTAAGATTTATTTTTAAATTGAATTGTAATTAAGTCAGTTTATGACTTTAAAATATCACCGAATTCAGAGATTTCTGCTAGTAACGGGCATGGGTAAATTGCCTCTGAGTTAAGTTGTGGTACAGTTATAGTCAATGTAATCCTATTAATATTTATTCAGTAATAAGCAACGTGAAATTCCATTAAGGCAAACACCTAGCTTCTGAACTCAGGCTGAATTTACATGCCAGGCTAACGATAATAAAGTTGTTTTGCCTGAATATTCTGCAAACACACACACACACACACATATGATATCATGGCTTGATACTGAGGATTACTCCAAACATGAGCAATTGTATTTTATTTAAAGAGCCATCGTGAGAAAAAAAAACCTTGGCTTAGAACGGGTAGGCAACCTCGGCTCTTTTATGACTCATGGACTTCAACTCCCAGAATTCCTGAGTCATAAAAGAGCCGAGGTTCCTACCCCTGGCTTAGAAGATAGGTGAACTAGATAATTGACCAGCCTAAAATAACAGAGTTTGATGGGAAAACATTGAGATGAACATCAATGCCTTGGTCTTGAGACCCCTTATACTGCAACCTCCTGGATTTTATTCTTCATTTATTTTTAAACTAGCAATGCCTGAGCACTATATTGCTTTTCAAAAGAAAATGGTTTAGTAGCAAGCCAGGTGGAAACCAGTGATTTTCCAGTTTCTATCCCTTGCAGTTATTCCATTAGCATTTTGTAGTTCTCCTTGTTGCCTATGTCCTCTACATTACTGTGTACCTCCGTACAAAAAATATTGAGAAGTAAAAACTGTAGATAGTGGCATGCAGAAGTTAAACTGCTGTATGCTGAAGTATTTGAATACATACTTTATACTAAGCTATAAGCCATGGTTTATAAAACAAAAACAAAAACTGAGTTCATACAATGCACAAAGCAAAAACAAAACATATTGCACATGACTTTGTTTATTTATTCAGTTTCTATAGCCAAGTAAATCTCAACCAAGCAACTCTGGGCAGCTTACAATTCTAAAATTATAAAACAAATTAAAAAATAGTAAATATCCACAAAATGACTTATATACTATATCTAGAATGAAACATAAACTTGAGATAATTCCCATTAATATTGCCTGCTTTCTAACATTCTACTATATAAGTCTAATGTAAACTGGTGAACTGGTGTTTGAAAACTTTTTAAACAAGGCATAAGTGTAAACCTGGTTACACAATGACATTCGTGTACAACAGGGCTGTACACCACCTGAGATTTTAATATAAAAAGGTTCTTTGAGATGTACAGTCTGTAGCTGGTTACACAGAACCAGCCTTCAGTTCCTTAAACAAATATGTCCTTTACCAGAAACATGCTGTGGTGGGCAACCATCAGAATCCAGAGAAAAGATCTAGCTAGCTACTAAATATGAATGCTTTTGCATGCTCTACCACCCCTTCATACCATTAAATCTGAAGGAGTCTAGGTCACAAAGCACAATTACCAATATTCACTTATAAACAGAACAAAGCATTTAGGGTCATCCTCAGTATTTTTTGGGAGTGCCAGCATACACCAAATTTTGGTTACTCACTGTACTAAGTATTAAAGTTATATTAAAGATGCTTTTTCAAGAGGCAACTGGACCTTTCAAGAGGCAAGCATATACATTCTAAATTCTTACTTACTGTTATTATTAAATATTCCATGTCCAGCTATAATTTGTATTCTTGATTTTAACTTCTTCACCAGAAACAGTTTTAAATTTAATTCAACAACATACCTAAAATCACCATAAGTTTCTCTCCAATTTCCCTCTTTGAAGCCTCTCCATGAGGTAGCCATAGAACTCCTTTTCTTAATATTTTACTTTTTTTAAATTAATGCATGAAACCAAGGTATAAATATTAAGAAAAAAAGATCATGGAACACTTAGCAAGGTTCTTTTTCTGATCATCTTTTTAAAATATAAAAAATACCGTAGTAAAACACATTAAAACTTTTACCTGCTGGAGACAATCTGAGATGGTAAGGAAGATAACCAAATGACCTCTCATTTTAAATCTTTTTTAATGAGTTATTACCAGGCTTACATACAAGTGACTCACAGCCAGGAAAATTAAAATAACATGTACCAGAGAGTAGAAGGAATAGAGTAGAAGGGAGAGAAGGATGATATGTAAAGAAACATGCTATCATTTTACATGAGTCAGATTTATTACAACTTAGAGAAGGGCAGCGGAAAATGTTCCACTCCATAGTACTCTTGCACACTTATCCTAAAAATAGATGAGGCAGCTGGTACTTATAGCTGAAACCAAAGAAGATACAAGAGCAGCATAAAAGGAAGTCTAATGGTATTTTGGGAAAGCATGCCTCCACCTATTGAGGCCAGACTAAGGATCATCCACAAATACATAGAGCCACAGATCCGCCTAGTGTTATTATGATTTGAAATTGGATACGACTAATGGAAACTTCAAAAGGAAACCCAGAAATGTAAAATCAAAATTCCTACAGATATACATATTCCTTGGCTATTCAGTATTGCCCTTGTTTAAATTATTAGCAAATTGGTTTGACATCAATTATAATTTTAAGATATTTTCACAAATATTCTTAACATCCCCCATCCTTTTTCCCTTGCATCTCATTTTCCTTCTTCTAAATGAATAACTTTCTACTTGCCTGTCTGTAAATTCCATACAGTTTTTTTTCCAGCCCATTTTGGTAAACTATCAAGATGTGTTATGAATTTTATATCTAGGTCTAAGTCATGCATAAGAAAAAGTACAAATGAAATCTTAATGAAAGTTCTACATTGTAGCTGCCAACTTTTTTTTTCTTACAAAAGATGTCATAGTTTGTTATGTCCTATTGCTAAAAATTGCATATTTTTCTATTGGGTTTTACTTAAGCACCTCTAACTATTAGGAAATAATAAATATTATTGTGGAATCTGGTTATTTTTAAAATAACACCAAAATAGGTTTGTTGAAGAGTTGGTATAAATGTGGCATCAAAAAAAATTATTTTATCAATTAATTAATTAGATTAATTATCAGGAAGTACTTTGTTAATACTTTGCTGAAATCAGGTTATACCACCAGCATTCCCACAATCTAGTAAGGAAGTGTAGTGATATGCCGCTTGGGGTGTGTGTGTGTGAAAGCCCTAATAAGCAGGCATATACATGGAATGAAGGCTACTGCTAAGCACATTGGTTTGTGCTTAGATTGTAAGCTGCCCTGAGTCTTCGGAGAAGGGCGGGATATAAATGGGATTAAAATAAATAAATAAATAAATATGTGCAAATATGGTATGGCACCATGCTAAAAAGCAGAAGACGGTGAGTCCTACCTTAGACATCAGATCTAGCTGGGTGACTTTGGGCCACTCACTCTGTCTCAGCCCAACCCATCTCACAGGATTGTTGTTGTGGGGAAAATAGGAGGAGGAAGTAGATATCTTCACTGCCTTGTGTTATTTGTAAAAATAATAAATGTTGGATACAAATAAATAATCAATAAATGACTTTGGGGATTGGGGGAGGAAATGGTCTCTAGAGCACTGGTCTTCAAACTTGGCCCTTTTATGACTTGTGGACTTGGCTGAGGAATTCTGGGAGTTGAAGTCCACAAGTTATAAAAGGACCGAGTTTGAAGACCCCTGCCCTAGAGAATCAACTGATGGGTGGTGGGGAGCACAGCTGCGTAACTGGAAGAGAAAGAAAATCAGAAAGTAACTTCTATTGTGTAGTGGGTCCGACGCAAGGAAGAGACGCCAGCCGGAGTACGTGTTCAGCTCTTTATTTGGAAGGAGGTAGTGTACTGGGGAGTGAGGGTTACCTGGCCTCCTTAAATACCTAGCCAGGTAAGCGGACAGCCAATGGGGTTGGCCCTAGGTTTTCCGCCAAAACTGGGTTTCCCGCCAAAACCGTTCAGGCCAATGCCCCTGGTAGCTGTTGCTATGCAGGTGCCTGCATACATAACACCCCTCACCCCTTAGAGAAGAACCACATAACAATGATGAACAATTGCAACTAACTACCTAACTATATACACTGTGTGTCAAATGCAAAGCAACTGTGTGGTGGTCACTTGCACACATAGTCCGCCAAGTAAGCAGGTGTCCTGTGGGGCCGGGTGGACCATCTGGGCGTGGCTTGGCCCTGGGCTTGGACAGCCAGTTCTTGAGGCCTCTGTGCTGGGTTGAGCAGAGCTGGGTTCAGGAGGCCCTCCTCCTCTGGTTCCTGTTCTGTGTTCTTTCCGGTTGGGCTGACCTCTCCTGGGATGTGGCTTTCCTGTTGGCCGAGTGTGGTGCACTCAGGGACCCTTCCTCTGAGCTGGTCGATGTGTTGCCTTACATGTCTGTCCCCCTCTACCCCCACGATGTAAGAGAGGGGTCCAGTTTTCTCAACCACTGTCCCCGGAACCCATGGATGCCCTGCCCCATAGTTCCTTGCCCAGACCAGGTCCCCCACGTTGAGAACTCTGTGTGCTGGTGATGATGGTGATGATGATGATGATGATGATAATGATGATGACGACGATGATGGTGGCCTATCCGTCTCAGCTGCTACTCGGTCCGGGTGTAAACGGTCCAGCTTGGTGATGAGACGCCGTCCCCATCGAAGTTCTGCTGGGCTCTTACGCATGGTGTGGTGTGTTGGGCGAGTAGGAATTTCGCCAGTCTGTTGTACCAGTCCCCGCTAATGATGTGCCGGAGTGTGTCTTTGGTCGTCCTTACCATCTGTTCAGCTTGCCCGTTGGTCGATGGATGGAAGGGCGCGGAGGTGGCGTGCCTAATCCAGTTCGCCTTCAAGAACGCCTGGAAATCATTAGCGGTAAACTGAGGCCCATTATCAGACACAATTATGTCGGGGAGGCCGTGTGTGGCAAAGAGAGCTCTGAGCACCTGGATTGTCCTACCCGAGGTCATGTTGGGGACAGGGACTACCTCCAGCCACTTGGAGTGGCTCTCCACTACTACTAAGAACAGTTGGCCCTGAAATGGCCCTGCATAGTCAATGTAGATGCGGGACCATGGTGTGTGTGTGGCCTCCCACCAGTGTACTGGTGCGTGTGGCATTTCTGGCCTGGATCTCTGGCACGTGTAACAGGCCTTGACCCAATCCTCAATTTCCTTGTCCAACCCAGGCCACCAGAGGTAGCTTCTAGCCAGAGCCTTCATCCTGACCATCCCTGGGTGTCCTTTGTGTAAGGAGTCCAATACCCTGGCCCGTAGTACGGTGGGAATGATGACCCTGCTACCCCAGAGGAGGCACCCCTTGTGTGTGGAGATCTCATCGCGTCTATTGAAATAGGCCTGGAACTCTGGCCCTGGGGATTTGCCCTGCCACCCCGTGCAAACCCGTGAGTGCACCCTGCTCAGAATGTTATCTGTGGCTGTGTGGCTGGCAATGTCCTTGGCATGAACTGGACACTCTGGTAGTTCCCGCAGGGCTAGGATCTGTGTAGCTGGTGCTGGGTCTGGATCCGGGGTGTTTAAAGGAAGCCTACTTAGACCGTCTGTGTGGCCCATCTCCTTACCTGGCTTGTGCACCAGCTTGCAATTGTAGGCTGCAAGGAAGATGGACCACCGGAGCATTCTGGGGGACAGAATTTGGGGGGTCTGCCTGTCCATTGTGAACAGGCGCAGGAGTGGTTTGTGGTCCGTGTAGACAGTGAACTCCCTGCCATATAAGTAATCGTGGAATTTCTTGATTCCTGCCACGATTGCCAGGGCTTCTTTGTCAATTTGGGCGTAGTTTCTTTCTCCTCCAGACAGCGTCCTGGAATAGTAGGCTATAGGGATTTGTGCCCCGTTGGGCTCAAGGTGACTGAGAACTGCACCCACACCGTAAGGGGATGCATCGCAAGTGATGCAAATGGGCTTGGACTCGATGAAATGGGTTACTGTGGACTTGTCCGACAGCAATGCTTTCAAGGCCCTGAAACTCTGGTCATGGGTGGCCGTCCAGGCCCATGTTGCCTGCTTATCTAGTAACCTGTGGAGCGGTTCTGCGATGGCTGCCTTGTGTGGGAGGAATGTATGATAGAAATTCAGCAGACCCAGGAATGCCTGCAGCTGTGCTTTGTTCTTGGGTGTGGGTGCTAGTTTGATGGCCCTCACTTTGGATTCTGTGGGGTGGATTCCCCTGGCGTCTACTCTAAACCCCAAGAATTCTGTGGAAGGGACACCTATGCTGCATTTCTCCCTTTTGAGTTTGAGACCAGCTGTGCGCAGCCTGGACAGCACCTCCCTGAGCCTACCTGCCAGTTCCTCCGCTGATGCTCCTGCGATCAGGATGTCATCAAAATAGGGGCAGACTCCTGGAATGCCCTTGAGTGTCTTTTCCATTACCTCCTGGAAAATGCCAGGAGCAACGCTGACTCCAAACTGCAGCCTGTTCACCCGGAACGCCCCCCTGCGTATTACTATTGTTTGGATGTCAGCTGTTTCCTGGGTGACCGTGAGTTGCTGGTACGCCTGCGCAAGATCGAGCCTTGCAAAGATGGCGCCGCCTTGGAGGGAAGCGAGAACATGGCTTACCGTGGGGACCGAGTAAGCGTGCGGGATTAGGGCGCGGTTCACAGAACACTTATAGTTGGCGCAGATCCTTATTTCCCCGTTGGATTTGAGGGGAGTAACGATAGGGGTTTCCCACTCCCCCCCATCTACGGGCTCTAAGATACCCTGGGCCACCATCTTATCTAATTCGCGCTCAATTTTGTGTTTGAGTGCGAAGGGGACTCGCCGCGGCCGGACCCTAATGGGGGAGACGTTCGAGTTAAGCTTGAACGATATGGGGGGCCCAGTGTACCTGCCTAACGACCCGTCAAAGACGTCTGCGAACTCCTGGCAGACAGCCTCGACGGAGTCCCCCTGGATCCGATGGATCCTGGAGACTGTGATTCCCAGGGCCTCAAACCAGTCTAGCCCGACCAGACTGGCTCTGTGGCCCTCTACCACTACAACATCCAGGTGCCATTCTCGACCCTTAAACCCCACAGAAACGGTTGCCTCCCCCTTCACCTTGACCAGCGAATTCTGAAAATCGGTCAGGGTTAGTTTTGTAGGCCGTAATTTAATCTGCTGCTTGCTCCGGCTAATTATGTAATTAAGGGTCTTGTCTGAAATAATCGAGACCGCTGATCCGGAGTCAAGCTCCATGCTGCAAGGGACGCCTTGCAAGCGGATTGTTAATCTAATTTTGGGTTTGAGCAGCCGGCAGCTACCCGTGTGGTTAATGGCCAGCCGGCTCTCGACATAGCCAATTTGTGTTTTGGTAGGGGCCCCAGTACCTTCGAACGGCGGTTCCTCCGGATGCAGCTCGTGGATCTCCTCTCGGGGGCGGAGGCTACGGCAGACCGCCGCTATATGGCCTGTTTTCTTGCACGCCCGACACATGGCGGACCGGAACTTGCAGAGGCTGCGCACGTGGTTCCCACCACACCCTGCACACCTCTGAGGGTTGGCGGCGTTGCTGGGAGGCCTGGGCCTGTCTGGGCATCTGGCTCACTGGTCGGAAGTCGACTTCCGCTGGAGGAGGTCGATGCTCTGGTCATCCTCCTCTGTGGCCCCTTGCCGGTGGACGCTGGCTGCCTGGTTGCCGGACCAGGTTTCCTGGCAGGCTTGGATGGCCCCACAGGCCACTTCGTGGGCTAGGATGGCGTCCTCGGCTTCTTGGAGCAAGACCTCCTCTCTCTCGAACAGGCGCTCCTGCAGCCGCCTGTCTCGTAGGCCGCAGATCAGCCAGTCCCATAGTCGTTCCTCCAAGTTGGTGAACCTGCAGGTGACGGCGGCTTCCCGTAGGGCGGCGAGGAAATCGGCACCGGTCCCGTCGGGGCACTGGTCCCTTTTTTCGAATTGTGACCACGCGGCCACCTTGGAGCGCCGGGGCTTGAAATGGGCATTGAGTCTGGCCACGAGGTCCCGGTACGTGACGGTGTTGATGGCCTCCTGTGAGAACAGATTCACGGCGATCTCCAGTAATGCTGGCCCCCCGAGGCAAAGCAGGGCTGCCGCCTTTGCACCGTCCTCCGATATCTGGTTGAACCGCATGTACAGTTCAACGTGAGCCAGATAGCGAGTCCAGGTCTCGGGGTGGCGGGTCTCAAATTCGCGGGGTTCTCCGGCTCTAGTCATGGTGGCGGTTGCGATCTTGGGCGCGGATGTAGTGCTCGGCGAGGCCGGATCGGCTGGCGAGGTCAGGTCGGCTGGCGAGGCCGAGTCGGCTGGCGGTCGAGAGGGGGGGAGAAGAAAACAGAAGGAAAATGCCTTTCCCTTCAGCTTGCGTAGCGTTTCCCCCAGTGACTTCAGCTCTTGGTCGGCAGCAATCCCACCTTCGTCGCCACTATTGTGTAGTGGGTACGATGCAAGGAAGAGACGCCAGCCGGTGTGTGAGTTCAGCTCTTTATTGGAAGGGGGGTAGTGAACTGAGGAATGAGGGTTACCTGGCCTCCTTAAATACCCAGCCAGGTAAGCGGACAGCCAATGGGGTTGGCCCTAGGTTTCCCGCCGAAACTGGGTTTCCCGCTGAAAACCGTTCAGGCCAATGCCCCCTGGTGGCTGTTGCTATGCAGGTGCCTGCATACATAACACTTCTCTCCCTTCTACTCTATTCCTTCTACTCTGGTACATGTTATTTTAATTTTCCTGGCTGTGAGTCACTTGTATGTAAGCCTGGTAATAACTCATTAAAAAAGATTTAAAATGAGAGGTCATTTGGTTATCTTCCTTACCATCTCAGTTTGTCTCCAGCAGGTAAAAGTTTTAATGTGTTTTACTACGGTATTTTTTATATTTTAAAAAGATGATCAGAAAAAAGAACCTTGCTAAGTGTTCCATGATCTTTTTTTCTTAATATTTATACCTTGGTTTCATGCATTAATTTAAAAAAACTAAAATATTAAGAAAAGGAGTTCTATGGCTACCTCATGGAGAGGCTTCAAAGAGGGAAATTGGAGAGAAAATTATGGTGATTTTAGGTATGTTGTTGAATTAAATTTAAAACTGTTTCTGGTGAAGAAGTTAAAATCAAGAATACAAATTATAGCTGGACATGGAATATTTAATAATATCAGTAAGTAGGAATTTAGAATGTATATGCTTTCAATAGTGGTATATATATGCATATGACTTTTGTGTAGAGTACTTGTTCTTTTTTAATAATGATTATTTTGATGTAATTTTATTAAAATCCAATGTGTATTTTGTGGCAGAGCAAATTATACAGCACTTGGTAGAGCAGCCATGAAGGCATTGTAAACCACAGCCAAGGGGAAAAAAATCCCAAACAAAGCAATCCAAAGTTCTCGCCCAAGGCACAAATAACTAGGCTCAAATTTTAAATAAAATATAAACGTTTAAGCCTTTAAGTATGGTTTGAAAATGAAGTCTCATCTACTAAAAGAATAAAAATATCATTCCAAGTAATCAGAGATAGCAAATTTAAGGCATTGCACAATGGATTTTGTCAGTATTTAAGTTAAAAAGCAGCACAAATTGTGCAATGCAAATGTGTGCAGTTCTTTAGAAACCAGATTTTTTTCTGCAGAATTTAAATTATAACTTTAGTAAATGTATATGGAAATTTTCAGTTATCCAGATCATGGTTGTCCCCAAAGTGCTTTGTTTGGTGGTGGGGAGTGCCACCATACACCAAATTCTGGTTATTCGCTGTACTAAGTATTAAAGTTATACTAAAGATGCTTTTTTAAGAAGCAACTGGATTTTTCGTTGCCTCTTGAAAGGTCCAGTTGCCTCTTGAAAAAGCATCTTTAATATAACTTTAATACTTAGTACAGTGAGTAACCAAAATTTGGTGTATGCTGGCACTCCCAAAAAATACTGAGGATGACCCCAAATGCTTTGTTCTGTTTATAAGTGAATATTGGTAATTGTGCTTTGTGACCTAGACTCCTTCAGATTTAATGGTACGAAGGGGTGGTAGAGCATGCAAAAGCATTCATGTTTAGTAGCTAGCTTGATCTTTTCTCTGGATTCTGATGGTTGCCCACCACAGCATGTTTCTGGTAAAGGACATACCGTATTTTCCGGCGTATAAGATGACTTTTTAACCCATGAAAATCATCTCAAAAGTTGGGGGGGACGTCTTATACACCCAGTCGTCTTATACGCCGGAAAATAGTACATAAATCAATCGAGCGCCCCTGTTCTTGCAAAGCAACTTCAAGCCTACTTAGTCCAGTCCCCATCCAACGTGACTCTCCCTTCCCACTCCCAAGAGCCTCTCAGCCTTTTCCCCTCCCCCTTGCAAACACCAGACCCCGGAAGCTCTTGCGTCTATTCCAAAGAGTGGGTGGAAGGAAAAGCCCCTTTCGGCTCCGGCTTGGCTGCAAGTCAGCGAGCCTGGGAAGGCACGCCCTCCCCTCTCACTGTCGAGGAAGTAGGACAGGCTGGCGTCTGGCGGGAGCCGGCAGGGCAGTCCTACGCACGCGCACGCTCCCCGGCTCCTAAGGAGTCCTCGGGGAGCCGTGGCAGGCGCCTCATGCTCTTCCCTCTTGAGCCGGCATCGGTGGAGCCATCCAGCGTCGGGCGGGAGCCGGCAGGGCAGTCCTGCACACGTGCGCGCTCCCCGGCTGCTAAGGAGTGCTTGGGGAGCCGTGGCAGGCACCTCACACCCTTACCTCTCGAGGTGGCACCGGCGAAGCTGTCCGGCGTCGGGCGGGAGCCGGCAGGGCAGTCCTGCGCACGCACGCGCTCCCCAGCTGTTAAGGAGTCCTCGGGGAGCCGTGGCAGGCGCCTCACGTCCTTCGCTCTCGAGGCGGCACCGGCGGAGCTGTCCGGCGTCGAGCGGAAACCAGCAGGGCTTTGCATCATCTGCACCAGACGGGTCTGAATCGGGCTTGTGTCGAACAGTTGGCAACTGGCATGTAAGTATTTTCCGGCGTATAAGACGAAAAATCTTGAAAATCTTCTCAAAAGTCGGGGGTCGTCTTATACGCCCAGTCGTCTTATACACCGGAAAATACGGTATTTGTTTAAGGAACTGAAGGCTGGTTCTGTGTAACCAGCTACAGACTGTACATCTCAAAGAACCTTTTTATATTAAAATCTAAGGTGGTGTGCAGCCCTGTTGTACACGAATGTCATTGTGTAACCAGGTTTTCACTTATGCCTTGTTTAAAAAGTTTTCAAACACCAGTTCACCAGTTTACATTAGACTTATATAGTAGAATGTTAAAAAGGAGGCAATATTAATGGGAATTATCTCAAGTTTAGATTTCATTCTAGATATAGTATATAAGTCATTTTGTGGATATTTTACTGTTTTTTAATTTGTTTTATAATTTTAGAATTGTAAGCTGCCCAGAGTTGCTTGGTTGAGATTTACTTGGCTATACAAACTGAATAAATAAACAAATAAAGTCATGTGCAATATGTTTTGTTTTTGCTTTGTACATTGTATGAACTCAGTTTTCGTTTTTGTTTTATAAACCATGGCTTATAGCTCAGTATAAAGTATGTATTCAAATACTTCAGCATACAGCAGTTTAACTTCTGCATGCCACTATCTACAGTTTTTACTTCTCAATATTTTTTTGTACTGAGGGACACAGTAATGTAGAGGACATAGGCAACAAGGAGAACTACAAAATGCTAATGGAATAACTGCAAGGGATAGAAACTGGAAAATCACTGGTTTCCACCTGGCTTGCTACTAAACCATTTTCTTTTGAAAAGCAATATAGTGCTCAGGCATTGCTAGTTTAAACATAAATGAAGAATAAAATCCAGGAGGTTGTAGTAAAAGGGGTCTCAAGACCAAGGCATTGATGTTCATCTCAATGTTTTCCCATCAAACTCTGTTATTATTTTTTTGTTGTTGTTAGTTGCGAAGTCGTGTCCAACCCATCGCGACCCTATGGACAATGATCCTCCAGGCCTTCCTGTCCTCTACCATCTTCTGGAGTTCATTTAAGCTCACGCCTACTGCTTCAGTGACTCCATCCAGCCACCTCATTCTCTTTCGTCCCCTTCTTCTATTGCCCTCAATCTTTCCCAGCATTAGGCTCTTCTCCAGTGAGTCCTTCCTTCTCATTAGGTGGCCAAAGTATTTGAGTTTTAGCTTCAGGATCTGGCCTTCTAAAGAGCAGTCAGGGTTGATCTCCTCTAGGACTGACCGTGCAATATATTCACAACACAATGACAGCTGTCATAGGCCGTTTTTTACGCGGCCGCACTGACAGCTGTCAAAAGACTACGCAAGCGCAGCCGCCCTCGCGGCCTACAAGCACACGCGGCTGTTTGACAGCTGTCAAACGGCGCGCATGCGCATTACCACTTGAGCTGTCAAAACCGCGGCAAGCCCCCGGCGGCCGCCGCGAGCTGTCAAAGTTAGCGCATGCGCAGTAGCGGCGGCGAGCTGTCAAAACGCCGGCCGCGCGCCAAAACCAGCTGACGGGATCCCCTGCCTGGCTAACACACTAGCGTTGTCTCTGGGGAGATTCTGCCCTAACAGCTGACCGACTGGCCCTCTGTTCTTGGCGGGAAAATGCGCCCAGCTGATTTGCTGTCCCGTTTGACAGCTGCCTATATAAGGCATGTTTTTTCCCTGTTCTGTTGTCCGGGCTAACTGAATAAACAACCTGTTAATGAAGACGCGTCTCCCTTGTCCTTCCTGCCGATAATCCACCTGGCGACGAAGGTGGGATCCCGGTACTAGCTGAAGTCACGGGCCAGGAGCGTTGCTGTCCGGTCAACCGCTGAAGTCACTAGCTAAGTCACCGACCGGACAAGCCAACCTTCCAGGTGCCCGAAGTACCGCGGACCCGGAATGGCAAACCTAGGACACATAAGGGAGTTCGACGTCCGTCACCCCGAAGGATGGGAGTCGCATTTGGGCCAGGTCGAGGGGTACCTCCTTGTGAATAAAATCACGGAGGACCGCCACAAGGCCGCCGCGCTCCTATGCCTGAGCGGGCCAGCGGTATACGATGTCGCCGTTGGCCTCTGCAGCCCGGACCTGGTCGCCACCATTCCGTATGCCGAGCTCACAGACCGCCTCAGCAAACACTTCATGCCAAGGCGGTCAGAACTGTATTGGCGGCTCTATTTCGCCCGTCGGAAGCAGCAGCCTGGTGAAACCTCCACCGCTTTCATCGCAACCGTCAGGCACGCTGCCCGCAAGTGCCATTTCCCCGACCTGGAGGACCGGATCCGCGATCAAGTTATCGCCGGTCTCCAGAACGCGCGTCTGCAGAGGAAGCTTGTGGCAAAGCCCACAATGGACCTCGCAGAGCTCACGCTGGAGATAATGGCGTTCGAAGACAGCCATCGCGACGAAACCGAGACGTTTGGCAAAAACTCTGGCAACTCTGTCCATCAGGCCAGGGAGCTCGACCAAGGGCCGCCGGAGCCCGAATCCGGGGTCGATGCGATCCTCTCTCGCTTCAACCGGATGACCGCCGGCCGGGAAAGGAACCGCAACCAAGACCGACAGACGGGCCCCAACATGAAGAAACCGCAGACCAACGCCAGGGCGAAGTGTGCAAGCTGCGGCGGAAGCCATGCCAGAGCCACTTGCCGGTTTAGGAACGCGAAGTGCCACGGCTGTGGCAAGACCGGCCACATCCGATCAGCTTGTCGCAGCCTAAACCGGGAGACCCTCCACGACCTTGACGAGATCCCCGCAGGTAGGACCACCCCTCCCCGCCCTCCCCAGGGGGTTGTAGGGTCCGTATGCTCCCTAACAAAAACTCTCGCTAACAACATCCCCAGAGCCAAGGTTAGAACGTGGGTCAAAATACAGGGAATCCCCTGTGAAATGGAGGTCGACTCAGGATCCTCCGTTTCCATCCTGTCAGGGGACACCCTCCAGAAAATAGCCAACAAAACAAATCACCGCATTCCTATCCAACCCTCCAGGGTCATGCTGGCAGATTTTCAAGGGGCGCAGATAGATTTAAAGGGACAAGCCGTCCTGAAAGTCGAATTTAAAAAATTCTCAGGCCACTTAACAGCCCAAATAACAAAGCAACCAAGAACTAGATTAATAGGATTAGATTGGTTTGAGGCATTAGGCATTCACCTCGAAGGGACAAACCGCATCCAAACCAATTCTTTAGAAAATATCTGCAAAAAATTTGCGGATGTCTTTGACGGCTCACTGGGCAAATACAACGGCCCCCCCATCGACCTCAAGTTCAAACCGGAGGTCGGACCAATTAGAATAAAAGCCAGGAAAGTTCCCTTCGCCCTAAAACCAAAAATAGACAGGGAATTAGACCGCTTGCTCAAACTAGGAGTCCTAGAACCCACTGACAGCGGAACTTGGGAAACCCCCATAGTGACACCTGTCAAACCCAATGGTGAGGTGAGAATCTGCGCGGACTATAAAGCGACCCTCAACCGCGCACTCAATCCGCATGCGTACCCAGTCCCATCAGTTAGAGATGTTCTTTCAGAAATAGGGTCCGGCTCCATTTTTGCCAACTTAGACTTGGCACATGCCTTCCTGCAGCTCCCTGTAACCAGGGAAACCGCAGAAGCCCAAACCATAGTGACGCATAGAGGGGCGTTCAAAGTGAACCGCCTCCAATTTGGCATCTCCGTGGCACCTGGAATATTCCAGGAAGTCATGGAACGAACTCTCAAAGGCATCCCTGGAGTCTGCCCGTATTTTGATGACGTCCTCATCGCGGGCGACTCCTCCCACTCCCTAGCAACCAGGCTGCACGAAGTCCTCTCAAGATTCCGCGCAGCGGGTTTAAAATTAAAACGTGAGAAGTGCTCAATCGGAGTACCCTCCGCAGAGTTCCTGGGGTACAAAATAGACGGCAAAGGCATTCACCCCACCACTGCAAAAATACAAGCAATACAAGCCGCACCCCCCCCAAAAAATAAAACGGAGCTCCAGGCATTCCTAGGGCTCCTAAATTTTTACCATTCATTTTTGCCCGGAAAAGCCACAATTGCAGAACCTCTTCATAGACTCCTGGACAAAGGGGCTCCCTGGCAGTGGACCCCACATCATAATGACAGCTTCAAACAGCTAAAACAATTACTCTCCAGCGATACAACCATATCGCACTACAACGAAACCAAACCTCTATGCATCGCCTGCGATGCTTCACCTTATGGCATCGGGGCAGTCCTCAGCCACTCCCTTAACGATGGCACGCAAGCCCCAATCGCATACTACTCTAGGACACTTTCAAAAACCGAGCGCAACTACGCGCAAATAGATAAGGAAGCCCTGGCTATAGTAGCTGGAATTAAAAAATTCCACGATTACCTCTATGGCAGACCTTTTACAATCTATACAGATCACAAACCTCTCCTGGGCATATTCACATGGGACCGCCAGACCCCGCAAATTTTATCCCCGCGAATGCTTCGCTGGACGACATTCCTATCTGCTTACTCTTATCAATTAATCTACAAGCCTGGAAAGGAAATGTCCCATGCAGACGGCCTCAGCAGGCTCCCACTGCCTCAAATAGACCCTGACCCAGCCCCAGCCGGCCAAGTCCTGGCCATACAAGAACTCGCAGAATGCCCAGTAACAGCGGAAGACATCGCACACGCCACAACCAGGGACCCCACCCTCAGCAGGGTACTCTCATGGGTCACATCAGGATGGCAATCATCCTGCCCCTCTCCCCCCATCCAACCATATTTTGCAAAACGACACGAGCTTTCAACACATTTAGGCTGCATCCTCTGGGGGTGCAGAGTAATAATCCCTTCATGCCACAGAGCAAGGGTTCTCCAAACACTACATGAGGGCCACCCTGGCATTTCAAAAATGAAGGCCCTGGCACGCAGTTATGTCTGGTGGCCATCTTTAGACAGGGACATCGAGCAGCATGTAGCCGGCTGCTATCTCTGCCAGCAAACCAGACCCTCCCCTCCGCACGCCCCAGTTCACAAATGGGAAACCACTTCCAATCCTTGGTCCCGCATCCACCTCGATTACGCAGGACCATTCCAGGGACAGACCTTTTTAATCATTGTAGATAGTTACTCTAAATGGCTGGAGGTTCTCCCGGTTTCAAGCACCACATCAGAGAACACCATTCAAGCATTAAGGGGAGTTTTTGCCACCCACGGTCTTCCAGATGTCATAATCACTGACAACGGGCCTCAATTTACCTCCCGTGACTTCCAGATCTTCACGAGGAGGAACTGTATTAGACACGCAACATTGGCCCCGTTCCACCCGTCCAGTAATGGCCTCGCAGAGGTCATGGTGAAGACCACCAAAGACTCTCTGCGCAGAATGATCGTCGGCAACTGGCACCGTCGACTCACCCGCTTCCTCCTCGCACACCACACCACTCCCGTGTCCACCACCGGAAAATCTCCAGCAGAACTAAGATGGGGTCGCCGACTGGTCACTCGACTTGACAGACTGCACCCAGACAGGCCAGCGGCCGAAAAAACCAACAACTTGCCACACAAAACATTTTCTAAGGGACAAAATGTCTGGGCCCGAAATTATGGGGGAAGGGATAAATGGACCCAGGGGGTGGTTCTCGATCAAACCGGCCCCCTGTCATACACCATTAACGTGGGCGGGGGACTCACATTTAGGAGGCACGCAGACCAGCTTCGTCCCCGGTCACCCCCCAACTCCACCACACCAGAAGTGGCAGAAAACTTAGAACCCCCCAGCACAAATTACCCGGAAGAAATCCCGTGCCACGCAGACCCTCCGCCCATTTCCCCCGTAGAAACCCCCGAAACCATAGAAGCACCTGCACCCCGCAGATCCACTCGTCAGAAGAGGCCGCCAGCATACTTAGCGGATTTTGAATGGGCCGGAAGTTCGCCGAACAGTTCCAACACCAGTTGAAAGTTACTCCAAGTTATGTGTTCAGTTCAAGGGGGGGGGAAAGGGGTGCAATATATTCACAACACAATGACAGCTGTCATAGGCCGTTTTTTACGCGGCCGCACTGACAGCTGTCAAAAGACTACGCAAGCGCAGCCGCCCTCGCGGCCTACAAGCACAAGCGGCCGTTTGACAGCTGTCAAACGGCGCGCATGCGCATTACCACTTGAGCTGTCAAAACCGCGGCAAGCCCCCGGCGGCCGCCGCGAGCTGTCAAAGTTAGCGCATGCGCAGTAGCGGCGGCGAGCTGTCAAAACGCCGGCTGCGCGCCAAAACCAGCTGACGGGATCCCCTGCCTGGCTAACACACTAGTGTTGTCTCTGGGGAGATTCTGCCCTAACAGCTGACCGATTGGCACTCTGTTCTTGGCGGGAAAACGCGCCCAGCTGATTTGCTGTCCCGTTTGACAGCTGCCTATATAAGGCATGTTTTTTCCCTGTTCTGTTGTCCGGGCTAACTGAATAAACAACCTGTTAATGAAGACGCGTCTCCCTTGTCCTTCCTGCCGATAATCCATACCGGTTTGATCGCCTTGCAGTCCAAGGAACTCGCAGGAGTCTTCTCCAGCACCATAGTTCAAAGGCTTCAATTCTTTGGCGCTCAGCCTTTCTTATGGTCCAGCTTTCACTGCCATACATTGCAACTGGGAAGACCATAGCCTTGACAATACGCACTTTTGTTGACAGGGTGATGTCTCTGCTTTTTAGTGTGCTGTCTAATTTGCCATGGCTTTCCTCCCAAGGAGCAAGCGTCTTTTAATTTCTTGGCTACAGTCCCCATCTGCAGTGATCTTGGAGCCCAGGAAAATAAAATCTGTCACTACCTCCACTTCTTCCCCATCTATTTGCCAGGAATTGAGAGGGCCAGATGCCATGATCTTGGTTTTCTTAATGTTTAGTTTCAACCCAAGTTTTGCACTCTCCTTCTTCACTCGCAACAAGAGGCTCTTTAGTTCCTCTTCACTTTCTGCCATTAGAGTTGTATCATCTGCATATCTTAGGTTGTTGATGTTTCTTCCGGCAATCTTAATTCCAACTTTTGATTCATCTAGCCCTGCCTTTCTCATGATGTGCTCTGCATATAAGTTAAATAGGCAAGGCGACAGTATACAGCCTTGCCGGACTCCTTTCCCAATTTTGAACCAATCAGTGGTTCCGTGTCCAGTTCTCACTGTTGCTTCTTGGCCTGCATATAGGTTTCTCAAGAGACAAATAAGATGGTCTGGTATGCCCATCTCTTTAAGGACTTGCCACAGTTTGTTATGATCCACACAATCAAAGGCTTTAGCATAGTCAATGAAGCAGAAGTAGATTTTTTCTGGAACTCTCTAGCTTTCTCCATGATCCAGCGTATGTTAGCAATTTGATCTCTAGTTCCTCTGCCTCTTCGAAATCCTGCCTGTACTTCTGGTCGTTCTCGATCCACATACTGCTGGAGTCTAGCTTGTAGAATTTTAAGCATAACTTTACTAGCATGAGAAATGAGTGCAATGGTGCGATAGTTTGAACAATCTTTGGCACTGCCTTTCTTTGGAATTGGAATGTAAACTGATCTTTTCCAATCCTGTGGCCACTGTTCAGTTTTCCAAATTTGCTGGCAAATTGAGTGTAGCACTTTTACTGCATCGTCTTTTAAGATTTTGAATAGCTCAGCTGGAATACTGTCACCTCCACTAGCTTTGTTGTTGCTCAGCTTTTCTAAGGCCCACTTCACTTCACATTCTAGGATGTCTGGCTCAAGGTCAGTGACCACCTCATTGTGATTATCAGGGACGTTAAGCTCATTCTTGTATAGTTCTTCTGGGTAATTTTTCCACCTCTTCTTAATCTCTTCTGCCTCTGTTAGGTCCCTGCCATTTTGGTCCTTTATCATGCCCATTTTTGCACGAAACGTTCCTTTCATCTCTCCAATTTTCTTGAAAAGATCTCTGGTCCTCCCTATTCTATTGTTTTCTTCTATTTCTTTGCACTGTTCATTTAAGAAGGCATTCTTATCTCTTCTAGCTATTCTCTGGAATTCTGCATTCAATTGGGTGTATCTTTCTTTTTCTCCCTTGCCTTTTGCTTCCCTCCTTTCCTCAGCTATTTGCAAAGCTTCCTCAGACAGCCATTTTGCTTTCTTGCATTTCTTTTTCTTTGGGATGGTTTTATTTGCTACCTGTTCTACAATGTTATTTTAGGCTGGTCAATTATCTAGTTCACCTATCTTCTAAGCCAGGGGTAGGCAACCTCGGCTTTTTTATGACTCAGGAATTCTGGGAGTTGAAGTCCATGAGTCATAAAAGAGCCGAGGTTGCCTACCCATTCTAAGCCAAGGTTTTTTTTTCTCGCCATGGTTCTTTAAATAAAATACAATTGCTTGTCTCTGTAAATAGTTGCAAACTTGTAAAATAGTAGGTTGCAAAAGTAGGTCCTTGAAGCGGGAGATTCTGGTGCAACCATTGGTTAAAGTAGCAAAGAAGCGGGAAAATAGCAATTGATGATTGGTTACAGTTTAAACAGTTCTACTATAAAAGCTTGAAACATTTGACAGTTGACAGTTGACTTATGTGTATTGGCGACGAGGGTGGGATAGACGGCAGACCAGAGAAGGTTCGGCAGAACAGCTGCGCAAAGGCGGCAAATTTGAAATAAAGTCACAGTCAACCACAAGCGGCCGCGGCGGAATCCTGTAATCCTCCGAGTGGCGCAAATCGGGTCCTTAAAAGAATTTGACCCAAGCGTCCCAGAGGACTGGGAAGAATATGTAGGACAGGTCGAAGGATTCCTGCTTGTTAACGGGATAACGGACGACCGGAAAAAGGCGGCAGCGTTACTGACAATTTGCGGCACACCAGTTTACCGGATCGCTGTAGGACTTTGTCAACCACAGCCGGTCTCAAGTGTTCCGTATGCCGACCTGTTAGCTAAACTAAAAGTACATTTCACGCCAAGGAGGTCCGAACTCTTTTGGCATCGTATTTTCAAAAAAAGGAACCAGAGGCCAGGCGAATCAATTCAAAAATTCGTTGCAGCAGTCAGAGAAGCCACAGTACGATGCAAGTATGACAACTTGGAAATTAGAATTCGGGACCGAGTAGTACTGGGCTTGAGAGACGAGCATCTACAAAATAGAATAATCGCCAAGCCCACCGGCGATCTGCAAGAAGTGCTGGACGAACTATTAACGTACGAATCTACCGGGTATCGCGACCCCCCCCCGTAGTAGCATGGCTACGTCTGCCGAAATCAACCAAGAAGGCCTTGTGGACTACGGGGAGGTGGACCAGTAATGGGAAGATGACATCGCCGAAGTCACCAGACGGTTTGGGAAAATGGCACCAAAACCATTTCGAAGCGAAGGGCCTGAACCAAACCACCGATCTCAAACCGCAACACCGCAACGACAAGTAACAGCAACCCAACGACAATGGAGAGACACCGCAACGAGACCGCGCGACAACGACAACCGGTGTGGCAGCTGCGGGGGCAACCATCCCCGCGCAACTTGCAGGTTTCGTACCGCCAGATGTAGATCGTGTGGAAAGACCGGCCACATCCAAGCCATCTGCAGGGGTCGTGCACGCGACAATCGCCTTCATGAAGTCGACGTTTGGCCCGAAGGTAAGGTAACCCCTTACTATAGTGGCAAAGAGACCCCTAGACCGTGGGCTAAATTTCAGAACCGTGGGGAGGTGGCGCGAGTCAATCATAGTAGGAAGGGAAAGATTAATAATTTTCCGGAAGGAAAATTAAAAATCATAGTCCATTTACAAGGGGTTCCTTGCAAAATGGAAATAGATTCAGGGGCCTCAGTATCTATAATATCCAGTGAAACCCTGAAAACGATTGAACAAATAAGTGGCAGAAAAATTCCACTTAGTTCAACTAAAATCCAATTAACAGACTTCCAAAAAACCCCAATAAAAATTAAAGGGAAAATTACCCTTAATGTTAAATTTAAGGGGTTTAAGGGAGCTTTAGATTTAATAGTTACTGAGGGCCAGAGGACTAGTCTAATTGGCCTTAACTGGTTTCCTGCCCTGGGGATCTGGATAGGGGGAATAAACACAGTTATTAAAAATAAGACCCTCGAATCAGTCTGCAATGAATTTGCAGACGTATTCGATGGGTCTTTAGGTAAATACAAAGGGCCCCCAATTAAATTTAATTTAGACCCGTCGGTTAAACCCATCAGGCTTAAGGCCCGAAGGGTGCCTTTTGCCCTGAAGCAAAAAATCGAGGCCGAGCTCGATAAGCTTGTAGGCCAAGGCGTCTTAGAACCAGTCGAGGGTGGTTTGTGGGAAACGCCGATCGTCACACCCCTTAAACCTAACAGGGATGTGAGGATCTGCGCTGACTACAAAGCCACCCTGAACCTGGGAATGAAAAAACACGCTTACCCGGTCCCGACGGTGAAGCAGGTCCTCGCCACGATACAGGACGGCGCCATATTTGCCAAGTTAGACTTGGCGCAGGCGTACTTGCAATTAACTGTTCCTGAAGAGGCTGCTGAAGCTCAGACGATAGTTACCCACAAGGGGGCGTTCCGAGTCCACAGACTGCAATTTGGTATTGCAGCAGCTCCAGGCATCTTTCAAGAAGTGATGGAGAGGACCTTAAAGGGCATACCTGGAGTTTTGATGATGTCCTGATAGCTGGAAGAAATGAAGAAATATTAGCAGAGCGTCTGGAACAGGTATTGGAAAGGTTTAGGAGGGCTGGATTGAAATTAAAAAAGGAAAAATGTTGCATTGGGGTTAAGTCCACTGAATTTTTAGGATTCAGGATAGACAAAAATGGAATTCATCCAACCCCTGATAAAATCAAGGCAATTAAATTGGCACCGGAACCAAAGAATAAGGCTGAATTGCAAGCCTTCCTTGGCTTAGTTAATTTTTACCACACATTTGTGCCACACAAAGCTGCCATAGCAGAACCTCTTCATAGACTTTTAGATAAAAAAAACCCCGTGGCAGTGGCTTAACAAACATAGAGTTAGTTTCCAAACATTAAAAGACATTCTTTCTAGCCAATCAACAGTAACCCATTTTATTGAAAATAAACCAATTTATTTAGCTTGCGATGCTTCACCTTATGGTGTGGGGGCTGTTATCAGCCACTTGGACACTCATGGTGTTCAAAAGCCAATCGCATATTATTCCAGGACGCTTACTAAAGCAGAGTGGAATTATGCACAGATCGATAGGGAAGCATTGGCAATCGTGGCAGGAGTAAAAAAGTTCCATGATTACCTTTATGGTAGGAACTTTACTATACTCACTGACCACAAACCATTATTGGGACTGTTTACCACTGATAAACAGACACCCCAAATAATGTCGCCCAGAATGCTGAGGTGGTCAATTTTCCTCTCAGCATATTCATTCTCCCTCCAACACAGACCGGGTAAGGAAATGGGACATGCAGATGCTCTTAGCAGACTGCCATTAAATATCACTGAGGAAGACCCTGCCCCTGTGGGACAAATAATGTCTTTACAGGACATCCCTGAGTGGCCTTTAACCGCTAA
This sequence comes from Vipera ursinii, assembly GCF_947247035.1. NCBI lineage: Eukaryota > Metazoa > Chordata > Lepidosauria > Squamata > Viperidae > Vipera > Vipera ursinii. Next base: position 109,280,290 of record NC_139516.1, on the reverse strand, counting down.
AGATATAGCTGTGGCAACAAATAATGATCATATCCTAAAAAGAATTATGGATTGGGTCCTTAGTGGGTGGCCAAGTACCAACCCGGATGCCAAGTACATTCCTTATTTTAGAAGAAAGGATGAACTGTCATCCCATTTGGGATGTGTTCTGTGGGGGAACCGTGTTGTCATTCCCGAAATCCACAGACCTACAATATTATTAGAACTACATGAGGGGCACCCTGGAATAGTACGTATGAAGGCATTGGCTAGGAGTCACTTATGGTGGCCAGGACGTGACAAGGACATTGAAGAATGTGTTTCTAATTGCTATTTATGTCAACGTTCTAGGCCTGAGCTGCAACACACGCGTACTCACAAGTGGGAGTTAGCCAGGAATCCTTGGTCCAGGATTCATATTGATTTTGCTGGACCTTTCCAGGGGTTAACCTTTCTGGTAGTAGTGGACAGTTTCTCTAGATGGCTAGAGGTAGTACCCGTCAGTTCAATGACTTCGGGTAAAACAATACAAGTTTTAAGGGGCCTCTTTGCCACTCACGGGTTACCTGATGTACTTGTGTCAGATAATGGGCCCCAATTCACCTCTGTTGAATTCCAGGACTTCCTCAGGGCCAACTTGATTAAACACACGACATCAGCACCCTTCCACCCGTCCACCAACGGCTTGGCTGAACGAAATGTGAGGACCACTAAACATGCATTAAAGAGAATCATCCGTGGCGATTGGCACCAAAGACTGGCAGAATTCTTGCTGACCCAACATACGACCCCGTGCACGGCTACAGGAAAAACCCCAGCAGAGATGAGGTGGGGAAAAAGATTAACCACCAAACTGGACAGGCTACATCCTGACAGACTACCATCAAGTGCAGAACTGGACATTCCAAACAGATCATTCAAAATTGCGGACCTAGTCTGGGCCAGGAATTATACACAAGGGGACAAATGGGTCCCAGGGGTGGTCACTGAGATATTGGGACCCTTGTCTTACACTATTGAGGGGGAAGGGAGCAGGGTCAGCAAAAGACATATAGATCAGCTCAGGAAGAGAACTATTGGTTGTATGCCAGTTGAGGGGGATCAATGTATACAAGGGGGGAACTTTGCATCAGGGTTTATTGACAACAACCTGCCAGTTAGTGGGGAAGCAGAAATGCAAACCAGCCCGTCCACAGCTAACCAACAACAACACAGTCAATTTGACTGGGAGCTGCCCCCCTTGAGCAGGCCAGCAATAACTGAACAGCAAACACAACAACAACCACAACTTGTTAGCAGAGAAGCATCTGAGTCAATTAGCCAAGAGTCCAGGTCCACCAGAGTAAGCCAGCCTAGCAGACAATCTGATAGAAATGATTCCGGTATCCAAAGCAATAGATATCCTTCAAGGGTCCATAGGCCACCCAAATATTTAAGAGACTATGTCCATAAATAACAACAACTGGGGGGTAAGGGGTGTTGTGTCTGTAAATAGTTGCAAACTTGTAAAATAGTAGGTTGCAAAAGTAGGTCCTTGAAGCGGGAGATTCTGGTGCAACCATTGGTTAAAGTAGCAAAGAAGCGGGAAAATAGCGATTGATGATTGGTTACAGTTTAAACAGTTCTACTATAAAAGCTTGAAACATTTGACAGTTGACAGTTGACTTATGTGTATTGAATAAATTGGCCGGTAGTGACAATGGCATCAAAAGTGATGGAACCAGGCATTTCTTCTTTCAGTGAATCTTTAATATTCCCCTACTTTCAACCACAAACCAACGTATAGGTTTTCTCCGCATTTCATGTCTATTTAGCGGGGGGGGGGGGGCGGGGGAGAGAGAGAGAGAGAGAGAGAGATGGGCGGAGTGTATTTAACTCTACCACACTCAAGATGACCGGAGCGCACAGAAACCGACTCGTCGATAGCCATATTTGGGAGGTCTATGACTTCTCTTAGGACATATCGCGAGATTTCCAAACGCAGCTCCCGCCCTATTGAGCGCCACTGGTATTCTGAAGCTTGAGTCCCGGGGCTCGTGTCTCAGTTGGCGAGCGGGTTGTGGGCGTTTATGGCGTTAAAACGACTTGTGGGGGCTCACGCCTCCGTTTCGCCGCAGCGTTCTATTCCGAAGACTTGCGGGATGAGCCAACGACCTCGGTCGCCGCGAAGAAGGAGGAGAAGGAATGGAAGCGGCGTTGGAGCAGGTGAGGCGGCTCTCCAATTGTGGGGAGCCCTCCAGCTGAAACCCAATTGGGGGCTTATAGGGAAAGCGAGAGAAACTTGACAGGATTTCCGGCTTTCGGCTCCTGGGATTCAGAAGGGGGTGACCCGCTGGGAGGCTGTTTTCTACTAGCCCGTTTCGGAGTTTGTACCTCTTGTTCGTCCTGTGGCCGCCCCCTTTTCCGCACTCCATTCCGCTGCAGTTCGGCCTGGGTTGTCACAGCTTCTTCCTGGTTTAAAGGGAGGAAGCTCGGTTATGACTTAGATTCCCTGAATTAAAAGAAGTGCCTCCCTCCTACCTCTATTTTCAGGCCATTATACTGCAAGAATCCAGAATGAGCTAAATTTATTTGACTTCCAGAAGAGTTATGAGTCTAAACTGTATGAGATATAAAGAGATGGGGAAAAAGTTATTCAGAGTGGAATGGTTCTGATAATTATTTAGAGGAACTAGCCTGAAATACAGATACTGAATGTACTTATTTTTATGCATTCCCAATAAGTGCTAATGGCACAAACTCATATGCACTTGTGCAAACTAACATAAGGAATAAGGTAAGGTTTTCTCTCCAAGGAATTTACTTCTTAGCCCTATTACATTTTAGTCTGCTTCAGCAAAAGAGACATATTACAGGCTCAGAGTCAATACAGGCAGTCCTCAACTTACAACCACAAATCAGCCCCAAATTCCTGTTATTAAGTGACACTGTTGAGTTTTGCTCCATTTTACGACCTGTTTTGCCATAGTTGTTAAGTGAATCACTTCAGTTGTTAGATGAATCTGGCTTCCCCATTACCTTTGCTTGTCAGAAGATTGCAAAATGTGATCACATAACACTGGGACACTGCAACTGTCATAGATATGAATCAGTTGCCAAGTGTCAGATTTTTAGTCATGTGACGGGATGCTGCAATGGTCATAAATGTGAAAATAGTATAAGTCACTCTTCAATGCTGTTGTAACTTCAGATGGTCACTAAATGAACTGTTAGTTGAGTACTATCTGTAGAGTTTAACATCCTCTGTCTTTCAGTCTCCAAAATGATACAAAGAAAGTACAACTAAAGTGAGTTCTTAAGTTCTTGAAAAATGGCTTGAGATTTTCTTTATCCTTCGGTGAACACATTAACATGGTAGTGAGAATCATATTGCTCACCAATAGAGGTAATCTTTGATTTACAACAGTTTGTTTAGTGCCTGTTCGAAGTTACAATGGCAGTGGGAAAATGACATATGACAGTTTGAAATGTGTTTGAATATTAGTAGCTCAGGTTGGTAGTTGGGCTGGTGGTGGTGGTTTGAGCTCCGAGTTTGGCAATCTGGTTGCAAATGTTTCATCACCATTCGAGACATTGTCAATGCGCTTTGAATTGTGCTCATCTGTCAGAAGACTGGCCTTTAAATACCTTTTTGACAGCTTTCCACACTTGCAACTGTAGCAGCTTCACCATCCTCACAAGATCAAAATTAAGATGCTTGGCAACTGGCATGTATTTATGATAGTTGCTGCGTTTGGAGTTATGTATCAATTTTGCAACCTCCTGACAAAGAATGTCGATGGGGAAGCCAGTTTCACTTAACAGCCATGTTACTAACTTAACAACTTGTTAACAACTTGTTACTAACTTAATTGTTAACAATTCGTTAACAACCATGGCAAGAATGGTTGTAAAATGATGCAAAGCTCACTTAAATGTTTCGTTTAGCAACAGAAATTTTGGGCTCAATTGTGGTCATAGGTTGAGGACTCTATACTCAGCTCATAGGGAAAGTAGAAATACATTATGGGCAGCCTACTCACAGAAAGAAGGCAGGATATGTCCCCATGCCCCATAGGACGGGCAGCCCTGTTGGGAGGTAGCAGGTGACATCTGTTGTTGCATGCTGTGTTTGAACATGGGGATTATTTGTAATTGTCTCACCTAATAGCTGTAGACCTATTTTCCATGTTTATCTAATTCTTACCATATTTTGGAGCAGTGAATTTCATAAATCATGTGGTACAAAAGTTATCCATTTGTATGTGTTCAATTGGCTAATACATTTCATTGGATGATTGTGTCAAAAGCTATTTGCTAATCAATATTATCTGTTGTATCATGGTGCCAGGATACCTTTATTTCTCTTTGAAAATTCTAAATGGTTGGGGAGAAAGTATCCCATAGAATGGATGTTATAGAATATATTGAGAAATGTTACACTGGATGCATAGTGTTAATTTGCAGAAAGCTGTAAACTAGCCAAATATAGGAATCATTAATAAAAGGTATTTTCAAAAATGTGGCTATGGCTCTGGGTTTGCTGAAAATTAAAAAGTGTTTTGTAGAGAGGATTTTGTGGTAAAAATCCAAGTAAGAATCAATCTCATCTCTAAGGTTTTCTTTTCTTTTCTTTAAAAAATAAATTCCTAGCTTTATGATTGGCTTCTCTTTAATGACTGAAAATATTTCTGCCCCCCCAAAAATAAGTTAAAATCAAGTTGATTTTTATAAACAGTCCACACTTTGAGGAAAGAAAATAAGTTCAGCAGAGACAGTATTAACAAATTCTACATTTATAAAATGAATTGTGACTTTTTAAAAATTCTTGTCTATCACTATTTTTATTTCAGGTTGACTGGAATACTCTATTGCTTTTGATGATGGGAGCTAGTTGTACTGTTTGAATATCACCTTAACATTTTGAGTTAAATTTCTGCTGTTAAGTTAACCAGGAATTTCTTTGAAAATGAAAAATGGGAACTTGATCAGTGCCAAGGAAATATTGTATTAATCGCTAATCTTAGTTATCTGTTTAACAGTTGGAAAACATATGGGGATGATCTGGACAGTGATCTGGATTCAAGAGCTGAAAAATGATCTGTAATGTTTTTATATAGCATACAGTATTTCCCACTTAGCCATTTTTGGTCATGTATGATATGAACACAGTCTTAGATTCATTGATTATTCCTTTGATGTGATATATGCTATCTGCTAGAGGTGCTTCTCTGGATTTTGTGAAAGAAAGAGGGAACAAACTTTGGGGGAAAAGAATAAGTTTGACACTCAAGTTTTATATCAGGACTCAAAACAGGGACAGTAAAATCAGATTTTATTTAATTGTACGTATTGATTATCCGTAGCAGCTTTCTTTTTTCATTGTCTCATCTTTTTTAAGTATTCCTTCTTTCATAAGCCAAAGCTATATTTTCTGGACAATCTTTACATTATTTCCTATCTGTATTTTTATTTAGCATGTCTTCTCTACTATGTACCCTAAGTAGACACACTTCATATATTTCTGAGTTGATAAGATGTGAGCAAATAGTACAATGCTTGCAAACTCAAAAACATAGCTTGATAATATGGTTTTAGCATACATGGGGTAAGACTGGACTTTGCTTGCAAGTAAGTCCAAAATGTGCCAAAATTGATTGGTACTCTAGCAAGTAATGTTACATATGGCAAGTATTTGAGATACATAGGTATTTGACAGCCTGTACGCTTACTGGCCAATGAAAATTAAACATTGTACAGTAGTCATTTCTCAAATCCGTATGATGAGTTTATATTACTGAAAATAAAAAAAATATTTTAAAAACATAGAAAACTTGTAATTTTTAATCAAGGGCAAATTTCAAAGCCTAGTTCTCTCTTGCCTCTCTTCTAGCAATTTCTCCTTTTTTGTTTTAAAATCTGTTTTCCTTCCTAACACAAACAAAAGGATTATGAGTACCGTAATCTACCCTCATAAATAAATCAGAGCATGCTTTTGCCACTTTTATGCAGATTTAAACCCAGATTTAAATGATTCAGGAAATTTGCTGCTTGACTGGTATGCAGATTATCCACAATATACTGTGAAGACAGGTTGGTTTCTTAAGACCTAATCTAACATTTCTGTCTTATTAATTATTATTATTTATTGCATTTATATACCGCCCTTTCCCTGAGGACTCAGGGCAGTTTACAGGGAGTTAAAAATCAAACATACAAAAGTTAAAAAACCAATTTAAAAAAGATTAAACCAACCCTGTACAATTAAAAACCCCAATTAAAATAAATTTCTCCTCAGCCTGGGCCCGAGAGCTCAAAGAGCCAGGTCTTCAGGCCCCGGCGGAATGATCGGAGGTCGGGGGCAGTCCTCAGCTCTACTGGCAGCTGGTTGATATAGATAAGGAAGTGAAGATACAGGTCTGGTTAAGGCTAAGGACTAACATATAAACACGAATTGGTATGGAATATTGAAAAAAAAGTTAGATAACTTGAATAGATGGGTTTGAACAAGATTATAGAATACAGAAAATGTCTGGACTATTTAGGATGAATGACAATGGTGATAGTTCAATGAGGATCTGTTTAGGGAAAAGTCTGTTTTAAACTTACTGTAGTCTTATATTACACACGGCAAAGTAATAATTCTAAAATTAATTTGATTGTTTATGATGAAAGATTAGAATATATATAGTCCTCACTTAACAACGGTCCTGTTTAGCAACCATTTCTAATTATAATAACACTGAAAAAGTAAATTTAGGACTGGACCTCACATTTGCAACTAGTGCAGTGTCCCATAGTTATATGATCAGTATCTGCGTACTTTATAGCGAACTTCCAAGAAGCAGAGTCAATGGTGTATCCAGATGTAAAATTGCAAGTCACGATCATGTGATGTTTCACTTAACAAGCATGTCGCTTAGTAAATGGAATTCCATTTGTTCCATCAAAAAGTTTCAGGCAATTTTAAAAGATCTCAACAAGCACAATAGTTTTCAGCACACTATTCTTAATGAATGTGCCTACAAGTATTTTGTTTTTTGCATACTCCAGTTTGCATTTGCAAATTGTCTTCCTCTTCCTTCCCTCCACCTTTCCTCTTCCCCACCTCGGTCTATATTATATATGAGTCTCCCCAGTGATGGTGACCATTTTGGGCTTGGCATGTCACAAATTTGGAAAAACCTAACTTGACTCTGCTAGCATGTCACACACTCCCCGCCCCCCACAACAAAAGAGAAAATTCTCTTTCTCCCTTTAGGCCACCCTTAACAGTGGCACTCAGCAGCAGCTCTGAGGCTGGGCCAGGAGGACCTTGATTTCAGTCCTAGCATCATCACCGCTACTCAAAAAGGTGCATGAACTTTGGGGAATGGTATGATTGCCCAGGATCTACCACACTGCTTACCTTTTAGGCGGTGGTCTTTCTGTTAACAGCCTTTGTCATACAAGTCCTTTTTCATGAAGCGGCTTTGGAGAATGCTCTTGTGTGGCTTCTGCAGCCTTCAAAAATTATGTGAAAGGACACCCCATTCTTGTACAATTTTCTGAGGCTCCAGGGGCTGCACAGTCTTCGAAAATTATGTGAGGATGAAAATTGTTGTCAGAAGTTGGTGAACACTGCCATAAATAGTGGTGTGTCAGCTTTGACACATATGTCACAGATTTGCTTTTACAGCCATGCTATACATCTGATGAAGTGAGCTGCAGCTCATGAACGCTTATACCTTTTAATAACATTTGCTAGTTGGATTTTTGACTGCAGAAGTACAAAAATCTCCTTTGCGTCCTGAGAATTTTAGAGATTAATATGCAAAGAATTTTATTGTTTCCAGGCAAATCTTACAAAATCTTCAGTGAGTGAAATACTCCAGATGACATTATAAATATACCCAGGAATTTTTTTAAGTAAAAGAATGGTAAGAAAAAAACCCACCCCAAAACATAGAAAAATAGTATGTTTTTTATTATGAAAGAGTCAAGTTTTATGTTGGCTAGGTCTGTTGGCAGTTTCACACTGGATATCCCAGCATACATAGATTTCCCTTCCCTGTTTGGGTAAGCTCTCTGTCAGGAAGATTTCTCTCCCATCAGTTAGTTCTCTGAGACATGTTACTGTCCTGTTTCATTTGGATTGATTCTTCTGTTTTGTGTGCTTTTCCTTGTCTAAAATGCAGGGTAGAAAATTTGCCTTTGTCTTTCTTTGCCCTTGTTATGTTGTGCTAGTTGTCCCTTCTTCATAAATTCTGTGACCTGCTCCAATATGTCTGTTTGAAGTAGTGATTTTAGCTCTTGAAGTTTGTGTTCCACTTTTTCCTTCAGTACCTAAATTGTAAAATTATCTTGTTTTATTCTTTCATTGAGAAGACAGACCAGGTCACCTTAAACGGTCCCATTTGTTTATTAGAGCCCAGCTTTTCATAAAATCAGTAATTGGAGCATCCCTTATAAAAAGCACAAAAGTCTGCTGAATAGTAGTGGCCACTCTGCAGCTCTGCCCTAGTTTGTGACTGATGGTGTATCCAAAGTTCAGATGGGTTCACTTCCATATCCATCCAAGTTTCTGGTTACAGGTCGTCCTTGACTTGCAATCATTCGTTTAATGACTGTTCGAAGTTACAGTGGCACCCAAAAAAGTGACATATGACCATTGAAGCGATATAGCCTTCCCCTTTTTAAGCAAATAGTTCATTATATAAGAAGGTAGTCTTTTTCTTCTAAAGTATATAAATTTGTAAGTTACCATACTATTGTATTTACTAGTTTATTACATAAATGTATAAAGTAGTTTAAAAATGCTTATATAAAGTATTATATTAAAAAAATTAAAAGCTTGGTTAATGGCAGGATTATTATAAGTGAGACTTCATATAAGCAACATAATTTTGGATGCTGGGTAAAAATTGAACATTAAATATAATTTGGTTAGTGTGTACAGTTTTCACACTGAATAATCTGTTGAATTTGACTTGAAGTAAAATATTTTGCAGGTTCAGATTTAGCTTTCTATGCTAATAAACTTCAAAATAATACTGATAACTTACAAGGTATGTGTATGAATTTCTCTTAGATATTTCAGTAATCATTTATCTTTATGTTATAGGTGAAGTAATAGAATGTGGAGGAACAAAACAAATGAGTTTCCCTTACGCAATCCAAAATTCCCCCAAAACAGGAATTCCACCAGAGGTACAAATTTATTTAATTTTTATCTCACTGGGTGCAAATAATTTTATCTGACTTTCTAAATTTTAACAGAACAAAAATTTGTGTTAAACTGAAATGATATCTGTTGGGAAGAATGGTCAGATAACAAGATCTTTCTTATTCCCTAACTTCTGCTAGCAAACATTCTGGTTTCTATTTGCAAATTTGTTAGGTAAAGGTAAAGGTTCCCCCGCACATGCGTGCTAGTCGTTTCCAATTCTAGGGGCCGGTGCTCATGTCTGTTTCAAAGCCGAAGAGCTTTGTCTGAGGAAGTCTCTGTTGTCATGTGGCTGGCATGACTAGACACCAAAGGCGCACGGAACGCTGTTACCTTCCCACCGTACTGGTCCCTATTTTTCCTACTCAACCTTGGCATTTTCTTGACCATCATCACAAAAACCCTTCAGCTTGGGACAACCTTATTTTGTCTGAATCAATGCTTCTGAAACATCCATATCTCAGTTTTGATGTAAAGCACCTGAAACAAACTGTTTTATATACAAAATCATTTTGTTCGTGAACCATTTTGTTTTGCCCTCGATTGGGTTCATACAACATAGTAACCCCAAATCAGATAAACCTACATTATGGTTTATTGTGATGTGCAAATCTGGCCACAGTCAAGTAAGTATATTCAGAGGAAAAAATAATGTAAATATGTTGTTTTAAATAGTATATAAAACGTATTGAACCTTGCAATATGTTTATCACACAGGTGTTGCTTGAATTTATTTAATAAGTGCCTCTTTTCCATTTTTTTCTACAGATTTTTCACAAACAAAGGCAGCAGTAAGTAGTATTTGAGCATTGAGTTAAATTAAAAAGAAGCCATACAGGAGACTGTATTTAAAAATGAAAAATATTAAGTGTTATGCTTATCCTGGAAATGTTCTAGTAAAAGATTAAGATGCTTTTTCAGTAAAATACAATCACTATCCTCCTAAAATGCACATAGAAGTAAGCCACCCACTAGTCTGTCCTATCTGGACACCGAGCTCTTTTTTTATGATCCTAGGATTCCCAAAATTAGGAAGCTGCTGTCTTAATTCCAACAGACACTCTCTCCTCTTGTGTATACAGTTGCTGAAGTTTTTTTTTCCTTTTTCTTCCTTCTTTGTTTCTGTCAGTCACCCAGATTTTAATGCTAGTTCTCTGAAAATGCAGTTGATCTGCTAAGCTAAGGCAACTCTTCTCAATTTCTAATATACAGTTTGCGTTTACAAAAAAATTACTGTTAAGGAATTTGCCCAGAGTTTTCCAATATAATGAATTTGATGTGTTTGGTCTGATACATCACATTTTCATTTATCCTTCTGGTTTTCATTCATTTTCTTTTTTTCAGGATTGAAAAATGTAATATAAATTGTTTCCTGCAAAGAAAAATGTTGCATTAATGTGTTTCACAATTGTGTGAAACTATTTTTGATTGTACAAAGGTGAAATTAAAATCTGAGCTCATTTTACTTGGGTTAGGGAATGTTTCGTCCAATTTTTGTAAGCCTTTTTTTACTTTTTGTTTTTTTAAGTGGCGATATAACAAATTTAAAATGTTGATACCTTTCCTATCCCATTTAATCTATCTAGTTGCGGCATATGGAGAACAAATTGGAAGTAGCTCCTATTAGCATAGCCGGATTGGATTCTGTCATGGAAAAAAAGCCATCAATTAGTACTACCAGGAAACTAAACAGGAAAGGTATGTATTAAGGGCTTTTGAAAAATGAGCTTTCAGTTGCTCAGCATTTTTAAGTGGAGCATTTTTGGTCTGCAACCAGCAAAATCAGCAAATTACAAATGGCAAAACTTGAAAGTTTTGTTTGAGAAACAGAATTCCTGCGTGATGGCTAGTAGGGTACCTTAAGTTCTCGCAGTGAAAAAGTTCTACACTGAAAATAATTACGGATGCTGCTATTGCTGATGTGCATGTGAAGAATAAGAAGAGATGGTTTCTTGTTTTTGTAACCAAAAGTTTGCCTTCATAATATTTCCAGTGGTGTTGCATTTTGTTATTAGTGTTATGCATAAACATCCCATTATCATCCTCTCCATTCCATCACCATCACCACCCTTTTCACTCTGCATCATGAACCCTTCTTCTGCAGCCCTGGATATGCTCTCGACCCCTCCATCAAATATAATCCTTGGCTGTGACAAAATTGTCTCTGTTTTATAGACCTAAGCTTTTGGGCAGCAAATACTTTAGGCCAGATATCCTGAGGATTGTTGTTGTTGTTACACCATGATGGGATCTCTCAGGAACTGTCAGAACTGCTTTTGTTCTCCTTAATGAAATTGCTTTTTTAAATTCCGCTTTTTGCTTCCTCTCATTTTTTGTTTCTTCATTTTGTCATTTTGGATATTTCAGGAATAAGGATGCCTTTTGTGGTTTTTTTTCACCATATTAATACTCTGTCTTTCTGTTATAAATTTTTGTCTATAAATCAAATTTTGTTCATTTTTTCTGGTGGTGACATATTGCGAAATTTAGTTTATTTTGTTAGGCATTTACAAAACAGATCAAAAGACATAAGTCATTAAAACTGAGACTACTATTATAGAAGAAAACAATTTGAGTAACATAGTTGTTAAAAACTGATCAGAGAGAGATATGATTTGGTGGAGCAGTGGGCTAATGCCTCCTTAAGTAACACCAGCTGCCTGCAATTAGTGCAGGTTCGAGTCCCACCAGGCTCAAGGTTGACTCAGCCTTCCATCCTTCCGAGGTAGGTAAAATGAGGACCCAGATTGTTGAGGGCAATAAGCTGACTTTGTAATAATGCCGCTTGGGGGGGGGGTGAAAGCCCTAATAAGCAGGCATATACATAGAATGAAGGCTATTGCTAAGCACATTGATTTGTGCTTTAGATTGTAAGCCGCCCTGAGTCTTAGGAGAAGGGTGGGATATAAATGGGATTTAAAAAAAATTATATTTAAGATTTTACATAAAGTAATGTTGTGATTCAGGGTCACCCTGTGGGTTCGGCAGTTGGGTCAGATGATTCAGAGGAGGAGGAGGGGGGTGTTGGAGAGGTTGCTGAGGGTGTTGGAGAGCTTGCTGATGAGAGCCCTCAGCCAGGCCCCTCCCACCTGGTTACGACGCAGACCCAGCTGTGCGAGCCTGACAGCGTGGATGAAGATGACCCACAGCTGGCCCTGTTCAAGGACGCCCGACACAGGAGGCAGTCAATCAGGAGTAAACAGAGGAAGGCAATGGGGCACCTCGGAAGGAGGCAGAGAGAAGCCACGCCCTGAACTATTTAAAAGGGGAATGCGTGGGAGGGCTGGTTTGCTGAAGGCAACCGTTTGAATAGCTCCTGTTTCCTGGTTCGTGTCTTGTTTTTGCTCTGTTTGCTTTTGTGTCCATAAATTTGGCAGGCTTAGTTCTTGTAAATGGGTTGTCCCTGCCTTATCTGCAGGGCCGGTAGTAGGCTGGTACAGAACAAGTAAAAAATCTAAACAAAAAGAGAAAAATCCAAGACAAAAATTAAGAAAGAAAAGCAACGTTAAATGTCTATGGAGATTCTTAATCATCCAGGTCATAGTTATTCAAATATGCTTTTTCACGAGCCAACTGAATTTTTTTTGTTTTTCTTTAAAGACATTTCGCTTCTCATCCAAGAAGCTTTTTCAGCTCTCCACCATCCAATCAGAACTGAAGAAGCTTCTTGGATGAGAAGCGAAACGTCTTCAAAGAAACACAAGAAAGTTCAGTTACCTTGTGAAAAAAAGTATCTTTGGGAAAAGCAAAGTTATGAAATATAATGATTTCCAACCTCTTCAGTAGATACTGTTATTAACAGACCTATCATTTCTCTTCCCTCTTAACTCTTCCAGAAATCTCTTCATCCCCTTATTTAATTTTCATCTGTTTGAATCATTAAACATATACATCATTTTATTGTTTTCTTCTTTTAACAAAATGTTTATAGAAGATTTCCATTCTTTTAAAAATATTTTTTTCTCTCCTTTTTGCCATTTCCATGAGTTCTGACATTTTTTTTTATTAAAAATTTTTACAATACATTTTTAAATACAAAAAACTCCCTCCTCCCCCTCCCCTCTCCCCAACTCTCCCGTCTCCTCCCCCCTCCCCGACTTCCCAGAGCTGAATACAGGGTATAGTGATACAAACATAAGCTAAAATATGCTAACAAACAAAAGTAAAACATTAAATTCTATCGCACTTTAACTCTCCATAGTCATATTAATAAAATAACAAATAACTAATTATGCATCATAAAAATCCACTACTTATTCAAATGCTAAATGAAACTTTTTAGTCCCATATTTATTCTGAATATATTCAATCCATCTTCTCCATTCCACGATATATCTCTGTTGCGATTGGTCTTTCAAATATGCTGAAATCTTTGCCATTTCCGCCAAGTTACCCCTGCGTTAGACAGTTAGAGCTGCTATTAAGAGTTACTTTGTAAAGCGTTTCTCCGTCCTTATCCCGATTGACACCTAGTGGCATTGTTTAAAGTGATCGGGCTCTCCTGGATAGATCAGGCTTGGAGGTTTATCTGCAAGGCTGCTCAGATAAATATGATGGACATCAGTCAGACAGAATTGCTCACATCTGCTCCCAGTTGAATACCAGTTGTGGGGCAGGACCTATAGGATAACTAGAGTATAGTCTTGCTTAGTTATTTGGGAGAAGTTTGAACCGGTTGAATCTGATGAAGTGGCCAGTTCTCACAATTGTGAACTTGGTTATCTGTGTACTAGATCAATGCCTTCTGGCCGACTAAGGCCTCCAGGGAGGTGATATGTGGTTGAGTTTTTGCAGAGGTACATTTTTTTGAGAGGGCCATCCCACCATCCCTTAAAGAGGTGGTGGTTCACCCTCTCCTCAAGTAGCTATTGCTAGACTGAACCAGACTGAACAGCTTTTACCTTTTTACGGAATGTAGTTAAAAAGATTCCAGAATATCTAGAAGAAACAGATTATCTAGACTCTTTCAGCCTGGTTTCAGGCTTTGATATGGGACCAAAACAATATTAGTTGTAGGAGGCCTTTCTGCAACTACTTCTTGTGCACCAGTTGTACCTGTCACTGGACCAAGAGACTCAGCTCATAGCCACTGATACCCTCGTCGCCTCCCATATGGATTATTGTCGTGCACTCTACATAGGGCTGCCCTTAAACAGCACCCAGAAGTTAAGCTGGTTTCAGAATGGTGGCTGTGCAGGCACGTTATAGTGCTCCTTCTATCAACACACATTCCATCTCTACTCTGTGAGTTGCATTGGCTACCAGAACATTTCCAGGTTCACTTCAAGGTAGTAGTGATTCCCTATAGAACCTTTCATAGCACGGAACTGGGTTATTTGAACGATTGCCCCTCCTCAGTTGCATTTATCCAGCAGGAGAGGCGTAATCTAGGTCCTGTCTACTAGGAAATACTTTCTGCTAGGTTCAGGAAAAAAAGCCTTTTCTGTTGTGGCACCTGTCCTTTGGAATATCATTCCCTCAAGAGAGCAGATGGGCCCCAACACTGTTGGCCTTTTGCAAGGCCTTAAACGTGTGGCTTTGTGACTGGGCTTGGAAAACCGGGTGTGCAGTAGAGCCTTCTGCAGTGCTTATGTTGACTCTTGTTTGATTTTATAACTTGGCTGGGGATTGTGTTATATTGTTTTCTTATGTGGTTTTCTATGCTTTTTATATTATATTAATATTACTTTTAATGGTTGTAAGCAGCCCAGGGCCATGTACAGATAGTCCTTACAGCCATTCATTTAATGGTTACAACAGCGTTGAAAAAGCTGACCTACAACCTGTCCTCACGCTTATGACAATTGCAGCATCCCCATGGTCATAAGATCAAAATTTGGGCACTTTGCGACCAGCATGTATTTACAACAGTTGCAGTGTCCCAGGATCACATAATCACCGTTCACATCCTTCCCAAGGGACTTCCGACAAGGAAAGCCGGTGGGGGAAAGGCAGATTTGCTTAACAAAGAGTCTCAGCAAAAAGTTGTAAAATTAGGTGCAACTCACTTAGTGACTACATCATTTAGCGAGGGATGTTCCATTTGTAAGTCAAGGACTTTGAGGTGGCTTTGAGATAGGCAGTGATATCAATTGAAATAATATACAAACACTGGTTTAAAAATCTACTGAAATGTATCTATTAACACTAAAAATACATTTATTTAATTCTCTGTAAATAAATGCCAATATACTTATTTTTGCTTGTTTGCTCCACAATTTTCCTGCATGGGATCAGGACGTCCTGCAGTGAGTATCTCTCTCCTAATCAGTATAGAGGCTAACTGGAGAAAGTTTTGACAGTGCTTCCGGTTGGGGAAAAGAAACATTTCCTTTCAGAGTTTTGGCCCTGCCTTGCTGCAGAGTACACACTTACTCAACCTAGAATTAACAGCCAATATTCTCCCTTCTGTTTTTCTCCCCAGTCCTTTCTTTTTACTGTCCATTTCATGATTCAGTCTTGCCACGGCCACCAAGCAAATAAGGAGCATTTTGCTGTTCAGTGGTATATCAGAAGACCACTCCAATATCTGGGGCTGAGGACTAGCTCTGTTGGTGCTCTAGTGTGCTTTTTTGTTTACTTGACATGTTAACCTCAAAATAGACAATACTTTGGCTACGCAAGCTGCACAATTCTTAGAACTACTAGAACTCCTATTGCTACTCCCTTAGGGACCTAGATGGCCAAGCATCACAAAGGATCGGTTTAGTAGTTCCAGGTCCCCTGTTTTCCTTTCCACCCTGTGCCAACTTCTGATCTCAGTTCAGGAGGAGCTAATTTCTCCGATCAGCTCACATTTTTCCTGCAAGAGGAGCATGGAAATCTTTATAGATTTACCCAATGGAATAGGACAGAGTTCCTCTCTTATTATCAATTGTCACATTTTAATTCACACTGCCCTAGGTTATCTCAACCACCTGTAGTGGGTGGCCTACCTCGATAGCACTGGTTTTGGAGAGCATAATAAAAATAAATCGGAGAAGAACAATTTAGTATGGGACTCACGTGTCCATAGCTTTGACATAAAGTATGAGGCTGAAGAAGTGGATCATATCGTCAACCTGGAGAATCCAGCAGGCATTCAGATAGCTGAGGCAGTTCCTAAAGACTACCTGAGAAGGTGGGGGCTGTTAAACACTCCCCCCCCCGAATTCTAATAGAACATGACAGCAATTATAAATAGCAGAATAGAATTGGTCACTTCTCAAGAGATGATGGTGGCAGTTCACCTGATTAAGCCACATCAGTAACTGGGTCACATAAGAGCATATTCCAGGCTCTTTCTCCTTTATTCAAAACAACTCTTAAAGCTTTGGATTGTGACATCCTGTTTCAGGTCCTTGCCGCTCATTGCCCTGCATTCAGACCACCACCTTGACTCATGGAAATATGTTAGGAACTCTCTTGTTTTAGCCTTTTTGATTGCTTGGGCCTCTAAATGATTCCTGCTGGCAGATTGCAAACTACTCAAGTAAAAGATAGCTAAAAAAATTCTAACTCCAAGTTTTAATTACCCTCTATTAAAATATTTGTCTTATCACCACTGGTTATCTTTTCAAGATGGCAATAAAGACTCTGAGTTATTGTTCTGTTTTCTCTCTTACCTACCTTGCATAGGACAAATTGTTTCCAAGCCACAAAAATCTTAGAATGTACAATTTCAGTGCCATGAGGTTTTGTTATTAATCTGGTAACTGACCCAGTAATGAAATGGGCTGCTCCGTTGCCTCTGCTACAAAACCCTTGGCTGGCTCATTTGGATGAATTCATAAGCTATAGTTAAAAATAGTGTTTGAGGATCCTACCAAATTAGCAACCAACAACCCTTGCACCTGACAGTTAGAGCAGGGGTGCCACCTCCAGCTGTGGATGTGAACGACTTCAGGCTGTTGCTCAAGATTCAGAATGGAATGGAGCCATATCGGTAGGCTTAATTTCAGGAAGGCTTAATTCATGTGAAATACCAGATGATTTGCCTACAGCTATTGTCCGTCTGTGCTGCAAGATCTGATCCAACTTTGCTTGCGGGTTGATAGGAGCAACATAAGCTTGTTACCTCAAACTTCAGCTGAAATGAGATAACGTCCAAGCAAAGAGTTCATTAGCAGATGTACAGAAGCGTTGCCAAGAATGCAGACCAAGGTTTCAAACAAGAAGCAGAGTTCCCAAAGACGTGACCCGAAGTTGTTGAAACTATTGTTCGTCACAAAGTTCTGAGTGCAGCCACACCCCCTATATACCTTATGGGGTGTGGCTCAATGGGTGTGGCTCAATGACTCAGCTACTCCCTGACCCTCCTTCCCAACCTACGTTGCTGCAGACGCTTGGCCCTGCGTCTTTCTCGAGGGTCTAGCCATGACTCATCTTCGCTAGACTGCTGCAGCTGTTCAAGCACCGGCTGCTCCTCTCGGCCTCCCGATGGAGACGGAGGCCTTGCCAGAGAGGAGCGCCCCTGAGAGGGAGGCCTTGCCAGTTCCTCCCCATCATCCTCAGAGTCCTCATCCTCAGTTAAGACAGGCGCAGGGGTCGGTTATCCCCACTGTAAAACATGGCGGAGGGAGCATCATGGTTTGGGGCTGCTTTGCTGCCTCAGGTCCTTGACGGATTGTTGTCATTGATGGAAAAATGAATTCCAGAGTTTATCAGGACATTTTGCAGGAAAAAGTACGACCATCTGTTCGCCAACTGAAGCTCCGCAGAGGATGGGTGATGCAACAGGACAATGACCCAAAGCATACAAGTAATTCAACAAAACAATGGCTTCAACAGAACAGAATACGTCTTCTGGAGTGGCCCAGTCAGAGTCCTGACCTCAACCCGATTGAAATGCTGTGGCATGACCTTAAGAGAGCGATTCACACCAGACATCCCAAGAATATTGCTACACTGAAACAGTTTTGTGAAGAGGAGTGGTCCAAAATTACTCCAGATCGTTGTGCAGGTCTGATCTGCAACTAGAGGAAACGTTTGGTTGAGGTTATTGCTGCCAAAGGAGGGTCAACCAGTTATTAAGTCCAAAGGTTCACATACTTTTTCCACCCTGCACTGTGAATGTTTCCATCTTATGTTCAATTAAAACATGACAACAGCTAATGTTTGTGTAGTATTATTTTAAGCAGACTGTGTTTTTCTATTGTTGTGACTTACATGACGTTTAGAGCGCATTTTATGGCCAATTCATGCAAAACTCCACGTAATCCCAAAGGGTTCACATACTTTTTCTTGCAACTGTAAAGGGCTGAGCACCAAAGAATTTATTTATTTATTTATTTTAATTCCATTTATATCCCGCCCTTCTCCGAAGACTCAGGGCGGCTTACAAGCTTAGCAGTAACCTTCATTCTATGTATATGCCTGCTTATTAGGGCTTTCACACACACCCCAAGCGGCATTGAGGCCTTTGAACTATGGTGCTGGAGAAGACTCCTGTGAGTCCCTTGGACTGCAAGACAATCAAACCGGTCAACCTAGAGGAGATCAATCCTGACTGCTCTTTAGAAGGCCACATCCTGAAGCTAAAACTCAAATATTTTGGCCACCTAATGAGAAGGAAGGACTCACTGGAGAAGAGTCTAATGCTGGGAAAGATTGAGGGCAATAGAAGAAGGGGACGACAGAGAATGAGGTGGCTGGATGGAGTCACTGAAGCAGTAGGCGTGAGCTTAAATGGACTCCAGAAGATGGTAGAGGACAGGAAGGCCTGGAGGAACGTTGTCCATAGGGTCGCGATGGGTCGGACATGACTTCGCAGCTAACAACAAGGCTTCCATTAGTGGTTCACAAATATATTACTATTTTTTACTAGTTTCATTTTTAACTAAGGTTTTAAAAACCAAAAAAAAAAAATTAAAACAAATTTAATTTTTTAATATAAATATTATAAATAACGTTCAGTCCTGGGGCTCTTTCAGTTACCACACTAATTAAACTGGGCCAGCGTAAAAATCTTTCACCAAGACATGAATGTTTCTAGGAAATTTCTCTATTGCTCCCAATTCTGTATAAGTGAACTTATCCCAAACTTGTCATGTTTTTAAAACCTAGAAATGTTATAAATTTGAGAGAAAATCATAAGACTAGAAGTTTTCTACTGGAGCCCTCTTCAGAAGAATTTATAATTATCTACCATGGTTAACAAAGCTACTCTATCACAGCAAAATTCATTGCAAATAAAAATTAAAAATAGAAAACCACATTCAAGCCTCAGTTGAAAGTGACTAGGTCTCTTAAGTATTTGGTTCAGATGTTTCCTACCATTGTTTCAAAAACTTTAATTGTAGCTGGAAATAAATGAAATTCCACTAGACCCCCCCAAGTTCTTTCATCTTTGAAATTTTACTTTTAGCTATTATAATATTGCTAGCACTGATTTTTGTTTGTATGTGTTTCATTGATGCATTATTAAAAATAAACAGGAAGAAGGAATAGTGTCATACTTTGTCATTACAGGTAGTTCTCATTTAATGAACATAATTGAGATTGACAGCTACAGTGCTAAGCAAAGTGATCACTAAGTGTCCTTTCCAGCTAGAAAGAGACAAAAATTTTGATGTTTAGAAAAACGAACAACTTACTCTGTTGTCTGACAAAGAAGAGATTGCCTATAGCAGTGATGGTGAACCTTTTAGAGACCATGTGCCCAAACTGCAACCCAAAACCCACTTATATGTCGTCGGGTGCCTGATGGGCGTGGCTGGGTGTGGCCCATTGGCTGGACGTGGCTGCGGTGGTAACGGCAGACTGGGTGGGACTAAAAAGTTTAATCAATCAATTCCAACTTTGTGCGATCTTTTTTTTCCGGTGAGAAGTTGAAATTGATTGATTGAACCTCTTTTTTTTTTTGCACACGGCAGTGGAGGCCGAAATCAAAAAGGTTTTATAAAATTAGCTGAAGGCCTAGTACTGGGGCGATGGCATGTGTGCCCACAGAGAGGGCTCTGTGTGCCACCTGTGGCATGTGTGGCATAAGTTTGCCACCACGGGCCTATAGAAATAACTTTTCTCCCTACACTCGCACACACAGCAGACAGAGTACTTGCGCAAATGGAGCTATGCGCACCAGCTGTTTGCGTGAAACCATCCCCTCTCCCCCTCGCCCACCGTTGCCGATGGTCTGCAAAGCCAGAAAGGTTGAAGACCACTGCTCCAGTCCTGAGCTCCTGCATGATTGCATTGGTTTTGATATGTAGAAGAGCAAACATATCTCTTGCAATCTCTTCCTCTCCAATCACTGTAGAAGGGGGGTGGGAATCATAAGTCAACCATAGGCACAGGACAATATGTACTGACTATAATAGAGATCATCATGTGACTGAAGTTGTAAATGGTTGTAAATTAGTTGTAAAGTTATTTTTTCAGAAACATCAGAACTTTGAATAGTTAATAACTAAGTGGTAAGTAAGAAAGCGCTACCTGTCCTTTGATTATCGTGTTTCATTGCGATGAGGTAAGAGTATGGAAGTGCAAAACAATTGAAACTGAGTAGAGTCCAAACTTCCGGACAAATGTAGAGTAAAGCATAGAGCAGCATTTTAAATTTAAATATGTCTTTTAAGTTCCAGACACTGCTAAATTTGAAAGCAGTGTTTTGCACACTGGAAACAGTGTTCCTGCTACCACAAGCTTCTAGTAGTCACAATATATATAGCATAATAACTTATCCTTTATTGTGTAACTGTCTTGTTTGTAATTTCATGAAAAGTCTCAAATTTGTGCGTGTATTTGTGTATAATTAATGCAGCTCTTTTATCTATTACTTTTCAGTGGGTATTCGCAAGCTTGAAATTATATTGAAAGTCTATCTAATGTTAATTTTTACCATAGTTCTTGACTTCCTATTGAATCCTTAGAGATGCATGAAAGACGTCTTGATTTTTGTTGCAGAGTGCAGGTCTTCCAGTCAAAACAAGGAAAGTTGTTTCTGCAAGCCTCTTCGTGTTACCGCTTTGGATAGCAATGTGAGTCCGAATGGACATGTGGAATTTCGTCAGCCCCTGGCTTCTTTCAGGTGAGTTTGATTAGCTTTGTCATTTTACTATTGCAGGGATTATAGAAGTAAACTGTAAGCATAATTATTTACTGTTTTTGAAGAACTTAACACACATTGATAACGATTTCTGTTTCACCTTGAGAAGACAATGTTTTTACCAAGTTACCATGATACTAGCTGCATTG
Organism: Vipera ursinii; assembly: GCF_947247035.1. Taxonomy (NCBI): domain Eukaryota; kingdom Metazoa; phylum Chordata; class Lepidosauria; order Squamata; family Viperidae; genus Vipera; species Vipera ursinii. The sequence continues at coordinate 109,258,953 of NC_139516.1, read as the reverse complement.
TAAAGACAGTAATCACCTCCATTCTAAGAGTGAGGGAAAGGCGTTAATGATTCTTGGGAGAGGAAAATTATACTAAGTGAGGAAATTATCCTACTTGAACCTTTTGATGCTATTTTATCCGGGAGAACAATACAGTTCATGAAATAAGGTGTTTTTCCCCCTGTATCATATCCCCTGCCTTTCTATAGCAAAGACTAGGGTGCTTTCCCCTCCTCTCTGGTTTGGTGGAAGCAAGTCCCATGTATCACATTCCCTCTATGTTCTTATCGGAAAGTGAGGGAGCATTCTTGTTTTAGCTCATTATTTGGGAAAAGAGATGTGCTTAGTAGGTCTACATGAACTGCAATATCATGACTATTAAGGAAGTTACTATGCTGTTTCATACTGTTGACCTAGAAAGGTTACTGAAGGGGACTTTTTGGTTTGGCTTTTTATAGCCAAGATCCTTTGGATATCTGATAGTGAAAATGCCAATCCATGTTTCTGTGTTCGTGAAATCTTGGAACTGGAGAGGAAAAAGGAATTATTATCTTGCTTAGAATTATAGTTTCAAAATGAAAAGGCCTGGATGACAGGACATTCTCAATGACAGGAGAAAAAAAGATTTTCAAATTGCTTATTTCTTTCTCTCAAGTTCAAAGTTGTTTTTGTTTTATGACTAACATAGGTTTGTTAGAGTTCTTGTTTTCATTTTAATGTTTAATGTGCTTCTGTTAGAGATTCTCGGTGGTCACCATCTTACAAAACCTCTTGCCGATTGGCCAGACGTCTGAAGTATAAAGAAGCAGGGAATAAAGCAGAAGGAATTGGTATGATCTATGATAAAGGAGAACCAGATTTGCATGGCAGAGATTTGAAAAGCTCATCTTCTACAGATGAAACTGTTGTTCGCTATTTGAATGACCATCCAGCAATTAACGCTTTGCAAAGTTCAGATGTGGTGAATCCTACAAAATTAGAAGAAGAAAAACGTGAGGAATCCAAAGGCGATGAGTATATAAAAATATCTCCAAGTTCATTAATCCAAAATGAACTAAAAGAATTACAATTGGTAGAATCTTCTTCTTCTGCCCGTACCTCAAGAGCCCGTAGATTAGATATTTTAAAGCAGCATCAGCATGATGATAAACTGGAAAAACTGAAGGAACGAATTAGAAAGCAACGGAAGTGTCCAGAAGAACTGACTACCAGAGGACATGATCCTGAGCATTCTGATCATCCTATAACTGTTGCAGCTCCTGAAAATATAGTGACTCCTAAAGTCAGAAAAGTGGCAAAAGGACCAATGGCTCCCTCCTATAAAGGTACATAGTTTCTAAAGAAAATGTATATATGGGAAAAAATCTCTGGGTGTGTAATAAAGGCTAAGATTTCCACTGTTCCCTTCTCGGGATCAATTAAAAACCCACCTAAGATTATTTCAAAATTAAAGTTTTAAATTTTTTTTCTACCTTCCAAACTTTAATCTGTTGTCTAACATCATATATTTTCTCCTCTTTTTTTGTCAATAATATATTGTGACAAACTCTTTGTGAATAGTATTTGTTGTTGAATTATATGCAGGGTTTTTTAAATGTGTACTACTACTTCACCTAGAAAACTTTTTCCGGAATTGGTAGCTGAACATGGAACTGGTAACAAATAATTGGCTACAAATGGACCACAGAGGTATAATATAGTGGTTGTATTCTAATAGTTTTGTAAAGATTTGTTAATTGTGTGCATAAGGATTGGGAATTTATACTTCATTTTGTTTTTTATCTTTGTTTTTAATATTGAATGTTTTTAGACAGAAACTTCTCAGCTACTTTCAGGTAGTAGAGACTTGAAATCTAAATAGCTTTGTATTTGATAACCAATATATCAGATGCGCAAGATAAAACTAACTTCCTCAATAGAACGTCATGAGTATTTTAATCTGGTAAAGTTAAGTGTATTGTTCTTTTAGGTTTCAATCTATCAGAAGCCAAAATTCGTACTCCTGATGGAAAGGTATGGTGTAAAGAGGAATTTCTGAACCTCAGTAGAGAGTTATGTCGAGATTTAGAATTCCAGTTGGCAGGTAAATAGCCAGAGTAATTTTGTGAGTATTTACATGAAAAGCAGTGCTTAACCCATGAGCCTGTAATTAATACTTTGAAGCCCTGTTTCTCAGAATTCCTATATATATAAAGAAAAAAATTCTTTAACTTAATTCATACCTTGTTTCAATGAGTTCTTATTTGAAAAGTAATAATAGTTGCTATAATATCCTCCTGTAGTTTTGATGGGAGTTTCCTTGATGCAGTAATGGTTCTTCAACACATTTTTCAGAAGAGGATTTGCCTGCGATAAAGATACCTACTGAAAGAAAAGAGAAAAAAGGACACAAACCAGTGCGGAAAACCCAGAAGATTGCCCAACTCTCAAGTCCTGATTTTAAATCAGGTGCATTTTATTGTAATTTTTTGTTTAAATATTTTGAGCTACCAAGAGTCATTGACAGTCAGGTGGCATACAAGTTTTATCATTCATTCATTCATTCATTCATGACTGACTGACAATCATCAGCGTTGGCTTGTTATACTTTTCAAATAATGTACATGAGAGCTGCTTCCACGTGTCTGAGGACTACAGTCATATTCTCTCACTATCCTCATGCTTGCTTACTGTTTCCTCAAATATGACATATTAATAGCATGTGTCATGTTAACCAAGCATTGCAGATACATGACCTTATGCTAAAGTGAAGATCTTAAGTTTCACTGCAAGAGTTCTGTAGATTTTCTCAGTATTACTTTCTGTAGAACACATTGAAGGATATAAAGAGAGACTAAGAAAAGTAAGCAAAGTTTAAAGGCAAGGATAGCTTTAATTTAAGAATGCAAGAAATTATTATTGTTATTATTAAATTTAAAATACAAAGATAGAGCAGCCAAACACTCAGATATTGTCTAGTGACAGGAGTGAAAAAAATAAATCTATTAAATCTGGTAAGTTAAATCTCTCTCTCTCTCTCTCTCTCTCTCTCTCTCTCTCTCTCTCTCTCTCTCTCTCTCTCTGCGTGTGTGTGTGTGTGTGAGAGAGAGAGAGAGAGAATTTTTCATGCCAATGAATACAGTGAACAAAATGGAACTAATTCTGAACAATTATTCTTTAGATCATTGCACACAGAATTCTTTAAATCGCAAAATAAAAGTGGTAGCTTCACTTTAAAGGCTGAATGAATACCGTACAGCAGGGGTCCCCAACCCCCAGAGTGAGGCCCAGTACTGAGCCACAGCCTGTTGGGAACTGGCCCAGACAAATGGCATGCAAGTGCACGCAGCTGCATTTGCGCAAGCAGTGCATGCGAAACCATCCCCTCTCCCTGGAGCAAAAAAGATTGGGGACTATTGTTGTACAGCACAGAATTACTAATTCATTCCTTTTTTAAAAGACACAAAATGGTAAATGTAAATAAAACTTAAGATTTACCATGCTTGAGCACCCAGCAATATTTCGTGAAATATTTTGCTACCAATAAAACAATCTTCAAGGAAAAAAATGTAAGAATTTTTATCATTTTTAGACAAAGGCAGTTGTCAAGTATTTTTTCTATTCCTAAAATAAATCATTCCATTGCTGATCACACCGTTTTGCAAAATTGTAATTTTGCAAGAGAAGCTGTATTCTAGAGCCTATATACAGTCTGATTATGCTATAAATAATTTCTGTAATATAGCAAACTCTCGTGGATGTTCCAGTTGAAAATCTGAGAACATGAAAATTATAGCTATAACTAATTCTCTCATTACCAGTTTCCAAAGTTCTATATATTCTTTTTCAGATAATGATTAAAAAAATTACATTGCGGTTGCATATTATTTTATTACCCAACATTAATTCCAACCTTTTAAAAGCAATTTTTCCTTCTGTATTAAAGAATGTAGTTTCTGGATAAAGTGTTCAAATCTCGTAAAATAAGATAGATTAAAAAATAATGCCCATCAAATAATGTCCCACATACTGGATATCGAGATGAATGTGCTAATTTGAATCTTAGTTACTTACTAATGTTAAATTCTGATCTTCTCCCTCCGCTTCCCTCTACTATCCTCAGCTCAAGTAAAAGAAAGCGACTGCAATGTGCCCGTGGATGTAAAACCCCTCACAAAATGTCCTGAGCATTCATGGAGCAAAATAAGAGCAAAGAACCTGAAGAAAAAAGATGTTGCTCCTCACAATGGGGGACTAGGAAATGATTGTGTAAATAAGGATTTCTTGCCAGTAGAAATCCGTGGGATTCTTGATGATCTGCAACTGGATTCTGTAGTTCAGGATTCAGAGAAGAGGAATGAAGAATGTCAGAATCAGGAATCAGAAGCATCTCCCTTTTCTAGAAGTCACAGTCCAAGCAAAAAAAAATCAGACAAAGTTCCCATCAGTGAAGACACTCAGTTTATCTTAAAGAAACGCCACTATGATGCAGATGAAGTGCGCCAGTATATTGCGAGACAGCGAGAGGCTAGGAAGAGGAGACAAAGTGAAGAAAAGAAAGCACAAAAAGAGGCAACAGAGCAAAAAAATAAAAGACTCAAGGAACTTTACAAGAAACAAAAAGAAGCTGTGGCCAGTAAAACAAAGACAACGTCAACATCTGAAACGGTCACTAAACAGTTACAAGAAACTTATTCTAAATTGTTCTTGGAACAAACATTGCTGGAGAATCCAGCACTCTCTGTGCAAGAAGTTCAGGTATCTTGATAAGAGTTGGAATAGTTTCTGTATTTCTTCCATGTTACTTTTAAAACAATGCATACAATAAGCAGAAATAGCTGTTATTTATTCATTTGTTGCATTCATTTGTTGCCCTTTCCTTGATATTAATGCCTGGGTACTTTTTTTGAGATCTGAAGGTGAGTTATATCACATTAGGTAGGGTTTAGGTTTTATCCCCTTAATGCTATTAAACTTGTTGAGGTAATTCAAGCTAAAAGAGACTAGTCAGAGTTATCTATTAAATTCCACGGTTGCCTAAAGACGGAATCAGGGACAAGGTAAGTAACAATAGAATTAGCAAGATGTATAAGAATTGCCAACAGCTCTTGTAGTCTGCAACTGTAGTATAATATACAATTTTTAGCATAGCGTAAGATGTTTATAGACATTAGCCAGATTAAAGCATTTTTAAAAACGCAGACAGGCACAAAATAGATAAGGGCCCTGTATTCTTTCCTGGTCGTCAACATGTGTTAATCCTAGCTGCTCCTGCTCCTTCCACATTAAGGAAGTGTCTGAAGATTCATTCTAGATATGTTTAGTTGAACACATTTAGAAACCATCATGTCGCTGGAAGCCTTGATTATACAACTGTAATACTCATGGAGTATAAGCCTTGGCTATTTATTCGAGTCATTATATAGTTGTTATTTATTTAATTATATTGAAAAGGTTCATGTTCAAATCCTCAGTCATGAAAGTCATGGGATAGTATAGTTCATAGTCCAATACATTATTGATTCAGTTTGCCCTTATTGTATAAAACATGTCAATTTTTCTTCCTAGTCCAAACCTGGATATCAACCATCTGGAGAATCTGAAAATGAGAACAAAGCTCAGGAGCGTCCTGTTAGTGCATCATCCAGTAGCGATATGTCTCTCTCTGAGCCTCCTCATCCTCTTGTAAGGTAAGAAAGTAAGAAGGCATTCAGGGCTAGGAAAGTGGTACACACTAGACATATGATTTTACATATGATTTAGCTGTACAGCTTTTGTAGCAGCTGAGAATTTTGAAATATTTTTCCAAAGCTTTTGAAAATATATTTATTAAAATTCAGTGCTCGTAAAATTCTTAAATATGTCATGAAAAGCAAGATGCCTCTTCATGGATCATTACAAGACAAGGATAATTTCTTCTGTATATTCAAGGCTTTATCTGTACCAAGATTTTGCAGGAATGGAAATGAATAGTACAAGATTATATTGTATGAAGAATTCAGATTCACTTTAAAACATTCAAATTTGGGGCTGGTAATATGTTTGATGTTTATCTATACTGGGTTTTTTTCAGATTTTAGTTAACTATTTTTATGTATCTTTTATTAATTTTTACAGTAACAATCTTTAGTATTTAGTAAGCAACACATCTGGGTTTGTATGTTTGACATTAAAAGTAATACAATATCCATTCCTACCATTTATTCCATTTTTCTAACCATTTATAAAATTTTTCCCATGTTTGAAAGTATTCTGAATCTTGCTTCCCCTTCATTTTCAATGTGAGCCTATCCATTTCTGCACAGTCCAAAATTTTCTTTATTATGCCTTCTACAGATGGTACTTCTCCTTTTTTCCAGTATTGAGCAAATGTAATTCTCGCTGCTGTTAATATATGTAATATTAAGTATACACATTTTTCATCATAATTTTCTGAGATTATATCTAAAAGAAATAATTCCGGTTTATGGTTTACATGCTCCTATTGTCTTTTCTAGCCACCTATGTATTTTTGACCAATAGGGGTGTCAAACTGACGGCTCGCGGGCCGGACGCGTCATCCCAAAACCGCTCCCACCCCATTGCTGGCAAAGGAGAAAAAGCTCCAATACATTGCGCGACATGTCTGCTTTAGGGCATGTCCACCAAGATTTTGTCTGCATTTCCTAATATTGCTAGACATATTTTTAAACATTTTTGCTAGTCTTGTAGGTGGTGAGTGCCATCTATACAACATTTTTTATAAATTTTCTTTATAAGTAGCTGCCCTTGTTATTTTGTAGTTTCTTTCTCAAAGTTTTGTCTTTTTTCTAACTTTACATTGTGCCCCAAGCTTTTTGCCCAAGTTATCATTGTTTCTTTAGCTTATTCATCATCCATCTTTAAATTTAACAGAAAGCTGTACAGTTTCATAATCAATTTGTCATCTGGTCTAACGCTTTCTGGTCTTTGTTAAAACCATATATTTTTGCATCTTTCTCATATCTCATTTGCATTTGCAGATGTAGCCACCATGCTAGCTCAATTCTTTTAACCATGTTAGTGTGGTTGCAAGACCCAGTCTGGTAGCCCAAACCGTCCATTTTCTTTTGCTTCTTGTAACATTTTCAGTCTGATTCTAGCTTTTTTCCCTTGTCAGATAAATTTCAATATCGATGTATTTAATTCATCAAAAAAAAAATTCTCAATTTTTATCGGTATTGTTTGAAATAAAGTAGTTTTGGTAAAAATTCATTTTCACAGTCACTATTCTTCCCAAGATTGATAGTTGTAGATTTTTCCATTTTTCCAAGTCTAGTTTTATTTGTTTTAATAATTTTACATAATTATCTTCTTTTATTGTTGCACACCCTGCTGTTAAATATATTTCCAGGTATTTAACTTTCTTAAGTACTTGAAGGTCTGTTTTTTTCTGATAATTTTTTTTGTTTATCTGTGAGGTTTTAAACTATAACTTTAGTCTTTTCTCTATTGATTTTCAGTCTTGCTAATTCTCCAAATTCTTCAATCTTTGCTAATATTAGGACTTGTCTCTAACAGATCCTCCAATATAAAGACCAAGTCATCTGCAAATGCTTGTAGTTTGTACTTTTCATCTTTTATCTCCATTCCTTTGATTTCTGGATCCTGTCCAACATTCCTGTTCAACACTTCCAGATTTAAGATAAATAATAGTGGGGATAATAGACATCCTTGTCTTGTGCCTTTTTAAATGTTGAAACACTCTCTGTGAAATTCCCATTCACAATTATTTTGGCCATTTGTCTGTGATAAATTGTTTGGATTATACTCATAAAATTTTCTCCAAAGTCCATATAGTTGTTAAACCATAATTGCCAATTGACATTATCAAAGGCTATCTGTCTAAAAAACTCAAAGCCATGTGTTTTCCTGGGTGCATTTCATAATACTCCAATGTGTCTAAAATCATTCTTAAATTATTTGTCTCTGGTAAAATTCATTTTGGTCTGAATGTATAAATTCAATCAAGAATCTCTTTAGTCTTTCTGCTATTATTGAAGCAAAGATTTTATAATCCAGATTTAGTAGAGATATTGGTCTGTAGTTCTTTATCAGGGTCAAGTCTGAGTCTTCTTTGGGTATTAGCATAATATTGGCATCTATCCACATATTTGGTAATTTGGCTTTTAGTAATACCCCGTTACACACTTTTTGCATTGTTAAAATTAATGTATCTTGTAAATATTTGTAGAATTCTGCTGGTAGCCTGTCTGGGCCTGGTGTCTTATCATTTTTTGGTCTTTTTATACTCTACTGTTGTTAAACCTTATTTAAATGTTAAATTCATGTATGGGCTGTTAGTGGTCTTGATGGTGGATGGAGTATTTAGTTAGTTGTACAGGAATGCTGAAGAGAATTGGAGGAAAACAAGAACCCAATAATCCACAAATCTATCTGAGAGTCTTTACACGTGGGGGTGGGCTATTTGTGTGTATCAAGCAAAGACTAGGGTGCTTTCCCCTCCTCTCTGGTTTGGTGGAAGCAAGTCCCATGTATCACATTCCCTCTATGTTCTTATCGGAAAGTGAGGGAGCATTCTTGTTTTAGCTCATTATATGGGAAAAGAGATGTGCTTAGTAGGTCTACATGAACTGCAATATCATGACTATTAAGGAAGTTACTATGCTGTTTCATACTGTTGACCTAGAAAGGTTACTGAAGGGGACTTTTTGGTTTGGCTTTTTATAGCCAAGATCCTTTGGATATCTGATAGTGAAAATGCCAATCCATGTTTCTGTGTTCGTGAAATCTTGGAACTGGAGAGGAAAAAGGAATTATTATCTTGCTTAGAATTATAGTTTCAAAATGAAAAGGCCTGGATGACAGGACATTCTCAATGACAGGAGAAAAAAGATTTTCAAATTGCTTATTTCTTTCTCTCAAGTTCAAAGTTGTTTTTGTTTTATGACAAACATAGGTTTGTTAGAGTTCTTGTTTTCATTTTAATGTTTAATGTGCTTCTGTTAGAGATTCTCGGTGGTCACCATCTTACAAAACCTCTTGCCAATTGGCCAGACGTCTGAAGTATAAAGAAGCAGGGAATAAAGCAGAAGGAATTGGTATGATCTATGATAAAGGAGAACCAGATTTGCATGGCAGAGATTTGAAAAGCTCATCTTCTACAGATGAAACTGTTGTTCGCTATTTGAATGACCATCCAGCAATTAACGCTTTGCAAAGTTCAGATGTGGTGAATCCTACAAAATTAGAAGAAGAAAAAAGTGAGGAATCCAAAGGCGATGAGTATACAAAAATATCTCCAAGTTCATTAATCCAAAATGAACTAAAAGAATTACAATTGGTAGAATCTTCTTCTTCTGCCCGTACCTCAAGAGCCCGTAGATTAGATATTTTAAAGCAGCATCAGCATGATGATAAACTGGAAAAACTGAAGGAACGAATTAGAAAGCAACGGAAGTGTCCAGAAGAACTGACTACCAGAGGACATGATCCTGAGCATTCTGATCATCCTATAACTGTTGCAGCTCCTGAAAATATAGTGACTCCTAAAGTCAGAAAAGTGGCAAAAGGACCAATGGCTCCCTCCTATAAAGGTACATAGTTTCTAAAGAAAATGTATATATGGGAAAAAAATCTCTGGGTTGTGTAATAAAGGCTAAGATTTCCACTGTTCCCTTCTCGGGATCAATTAAAAACCCACCTAAGATTATTTCAAAATTAAAGTTTTAATTTTTTTTTCTACCTTCCAAACTTTAATCTGTTGTCTAACATCATATATTTTCTCCTCTTTTTTGTCAATAATATATTGTGACAAACTCTTTGTGAATAGTATTTGTTGTTGAATTATATGCAGGGTTTTTTTTAATGTGTACTACTACTTCACCTGGAAAACTTTTTCCAGAATTGGTAGCTGAACATGGAACTGGTAACAAATAATTGGCTACAAGTGGACCACAGATGTATAATATAGTGGTTGTATTCTAATGGTTTTGTAAAGATTTGTTAATTTTGTGCATAAGGATTGGGAATTTATACTTCATTTTGTTTTTTATCTTTGTTTTTAATATTGAATGTTTTTAGACAGAAACTTCTCAGCTACTTTCAGGTAGTAGAGACTCGAAATCTAAATAGCTTTGTATTTGATAACCAATATATCAGATGCGCAAGATAAAACTAACTTCCTCAATAGAACGTCATGAGTATTTTAATCTGCTAAAGTTAAGTGTATTGTTCTTTTAGGTTTCAATCCATCAGAAGCCAAAATTCGTACTCCTGATGGAAAGGTATGGTGTGAAGAGGAATTTCTGAACCTCAGTAGAGAGTTATGTCGAGATTTAGAATTCCAGTTGGCAGGTAAATAGCCAGAGTAATTTTGTGAGTATTTACATGAAAAGCAGTGCTTAACCCATGAGCCTGTAATTAATACTTTGAAGCCCTGTTTCTCAGAATTCCTATACATATAAAGAAAACAATTCTTTAACTTAATTCATACCTTGTTTCAATGAGTTCTTATTTGAAAAGTAATAATAGTTGCTATAATATCCTCCTGTTTTGATGGGAGTTTCCTTGATGCACTAATGGTTCTTCAACACATTTTTCAGAAGAGGATTTGCCTGCGATAAAGATACTTACTAAAAGAAAAGAGAAAAAAGGACACAAACCAGTGCGGAAAACCCAGAAGATTGCCCAACTCTCAAGTCCTGATTTTAAATCAGGTGCATTTTATTGTAATTTTTTGTTTAAATATTTTGAGCTACCAAGAGTCATTGACAGTCAGGTGGCATACAAGTTTTATCATTCATTCATTCATGACTGACTGACAATCATCAGCGTTGGCTTGTTATACTTTTCAAATAATGTACATGAGAGCTGCTTCCACGTGTCTGAGGACTACAGTCATATTCTCTCACTATCCTCATGCTTGCTTACTGTTTCCTCAAATATGACATATTAATAGCATGTGTCATGTTAACCAAGCATTGCAGATACATGACCTTATGCTAAGGTTTAGATCTTAAGTTTCACTGCAAGAGTTCTGTAGATTTTCTCAGTATTTATTTATTTATTTTATTTATTTATTTATTCGTTTTATATACCGCCCTTTTCCCGGAGGACTCGGGGCGGTGTACAGAGCAAAGTAAGTATACAATAAAATAACAATAAAACAAATAAAACCCCAAATCTATCAGGCCAGGCCGGCTTGCTGGAATAGATAGGTTTTTAAATCTCGCCTGAAGGTGCGAAGGTCGGGGGCCATCCGGATTTCGGCTGGTAAGTGGTTCCAGAGGATTGGCGCACCCACCGAGAATGCTCTCCCCCTGGGGGTCACCAGCCGGCATTCTCTGACCGGTGGCACCCTGAGGAGGCCCTCTCTGTGGGAGCGCACAGGACGGAGGGGTGTTGACGCTGGCAGTAGGTGCTCCCGTAGGTAATCCGGAGCCATGCCATGTAGGGCTTTGTAAGTCATCACTAGCACCTTGAATTTCACCCGGAAGGCAACTGGAAGCCAGTGCAGCTCACGAAGCAGAGGTGTAATATGGGAGTATCAGGAAGCCCCCAAAAGCGTTCGTGCAGCTGCACTCTGCACCAGCTGAAGCTTCCGAGTGATTCTCAAGGGCAGCCCCATGTAAAGAGCGTTGCAGTAGTCAAGACGAGAGGTCACAAGTGCATGGGTAACTGTACGCAAGGCATCCAGATCCAGATAGGGTCGTAGCTGGCGCACCAGACGAACCTGAGTGAAAGCCCCCCTAGTCACAGCTCCTATGTGATCTTCTAAGGAGAGCTGTGAATCTAGGAGGACACCCAGGTTGCGAGCCCTATCTACGGGGGGCAGTAACTCGCCCCCAATATTAAGCGATGGAATACTCTGAATATCCTGACATGCCGGTATGTACAGCCATTCAGTCTTGTCCGGGTTGAGTTGAAGCCTGTTCATCCCCATCCATTCCCGGACCGCTTCCAGGCAACGGGACATCACGTCGAGGGCATCACTGAAGTGGTTTGGGGTCGAGATGAAAAGCTGGGTGTCATCAGCGTACTGATCGTAACCCACTCCAAAACCACGAATGATCTCACCCAGCGGTTTCATGTAGTATTACTCTCTGTAGAACACATTGAAGGATATAAAGAGAGACAAAGCAAAGTAAGCAAAGATTAAAGGCAAGGATAGCTTTAATTTAAGAATGCAAGAAATTATTATTGTTATTATTAAATTTAAAATACAAAGATAAAAAAAATAATGCTAACAAAAAAAATGCGGTGACCTGAAGACCTGGTTGTTCCAACAAGCGGGTCTGGACTGACTACGATTTTTAATTAGGCTTTTTACTGGGTTAAATTGTCTCGTAATTATTGTATCTATTGTTTAATTCTTTTTTAAATTTTTTACTCTATGTTTTTTAATTTTTATTGTTGTGAGCCGCCCTGAGTCCTCAGGGAGAAGGGCGGCATATAAATTTAATAAAATCAAATAAAATCAAAAAAAGGGAGAAGGGAAAAAAAGTTACACAAGAAAATATTTCTCCCTTCATCAAGACAAGTACAAACAATTTCAGCAGGTTATCACCTTTCAGCCAAAGGTTTGCAAACAATTTCAGCCAAAAATCTGTTCATCTCATATCTCCTCTTTTATCATTTGCTAATAAAGCCTTGTTCTGTGGTCTCCTCATGGGGCCCACTGTAAGGAGCTCTTGTTCTAGAGGGGGGTTTCAGGAGCTGATCCATTCACTGGCTTCTCTTTCTGCCACGGTCATCAGCTCTGCTCTCTGTGGAGACGCATTCCGTCCACCACTGCTTCCCCGGAAGTCAGTAACATTAGTTCAATAAAAACCCATGAAGAAGGAACTCTGGGAGAATAGTAAAAGAGTGCTACTAGCCAAGTAATTTCAGGTGGTGATGTCATTCTGTGTATTTCCTTTTCTTGCCACTTCTATCCATGTATTTGCCTTGAAAGATAGAGTAGTGGTGTGTTTTTCAATAAGAAATGTTAAATGTTTTTTTTTCTTGGTTTAGGTGGTGCCAACACAATAAGTACAACATCCTGGCGAGATGGACAAAGACTAGCAAAGAAAATACTGGGTCCAGTGCCTAAACTAGAGCAGCCAAACACTCAGATATTGTCTAGTGACAGGAGTGAAAAAGATAAATCTATTAAATCTGGTAAGTTAAATATATTTCTCTCTCTCTCTCTCTCTCTCTCTCTCTCTCTCTCTCTCCGTGTGTGTGTGTGTGAGAGAGAGAGAGAGATAATTTTTCATGCCAATGAATACAGTCAACAAAATGGAACTAATTCTGAACAATTATTCTTTAGATCATATTGCACACAGAATTCTTTAAATCACAAAATAAAAAAATGGTAGCTTCTCTTTAAAGGCTGAATGAATACCGTACAGCAGGGGTCCCCAACCCCCAGAGTGAGGCCCAGTACTGAGCCACAGCCTGTTGGGAACTGGCCCAGACAAATGGCATGCAAGTGCACGCAGCTGCATTTGCGCAAGCAGTGCATGCGAAACCATCCCCTCTCCCTGGAGCAGAAAAGATTGGGGACTATTGTTGTACAGCCCAGAATTACTAATTCATTCCTTTTTTAAAAGACACAAAATGGTAAATGTAAATAAAACTTAAGATTTACCATGCTTGACCACCCAGCAATATTTTGTGAAATATTTTGCTACCAATAAAAGAATCTTCAAGGAAAAAAATGTTACAATTTTTATCATTTTTAGACGAAGGCAGTTGTAAAGTATTTTTTCTATTCCTAAAATAAATGATTCCATTGCTGATCACACCCAGTTTTGCAAAATTGTAATTTTGTAAGAGAAGCTGTATTCTAGAGCCTATATACAGTACAGTCTGATTATGCTATAAATAATTTCTGTAATATAGCAAACTCTCATGGATGTTCCAGTTGAAAATCTGAGAACATGAAAATTATAGCTATAAATAATTCTCTCATTACCAGTTTCCAAAGTTCTATATATTCTTTTTCAGATAATGGTTTAAAAAATTACATTGCAGTTGCATATTATTTTATTACCCAACATTAATTCCAATCTTTTAAAAGCAATTTTTCCTTCTGTATTAAAGAATGTAGTTTCTGGATAAAGTGTTCAAATCTCGTAAAATAAGATAGATTAAAAAATAATGCCCATCAAATAATGTCCCACATACTGGATATCGAGATGAATGTGCTAATTTGAATCTTAGTTACTTGCTAATGTTAAATTCTGATCTTCTCCCTCCGCTTCCCTCTACTATCCTCAGCTCAAATAACAGAAACCGACTGCAATGTGCCCGTGGATGTAAAACCCCTCACAAAATGTCCTGAGATTTCATGGAGCAAAATAAGAGCAAAGAACCTGAAGAAAAAAGATGTTGCTCCTCACAATGGGGGACTAGGAAATGATTGTGTAAACAAGGATTTCTTGCCAGTAGAAATCCGTGGGATTCTTGATGATCTGCAACTGGATTCTGTAGTTCAGGATTCAGAGAAGAGGAATGAAGAATGTCAGAATCAGGAATCAGAAGCATCTCCCTTTTCTAGAAGTCACAGTCCAAGCAAAAGAAAATCAGACAAAGTTCCCATCAGTGAAGACACTCAGTTTATCTTAAAGAAACGCCACTATGATGCAGATGAAGTGCGCCAGTATATTGCGAGACAGCGAGAGGCTAGGAAGAGGAGACAATGTGAAGAAAAGAAAGCACAAAAAGAGGCAACAGAGCAAAAAAATAAAAGACTCAAGGAACTTTACAAGAAACAAAAAGAAGCTGTTGCCAGTAAAACAAAGACAACGTCAACATCTGAAACGGTCACTAAACAGTTACAAGAAACTTATTCTAAATTGTTCTTGGAACAAACATTGCTGGAGAATCCAGCACTCTCTGTGCAAGAAGTTCAGGTATCTTGATAAGAGTTGGAATAGTTTCTGTATTTCTTCCATGTTACTTTTAAAACAATGCATACAATAAGCAGAAATAGCTGTTATTTATTCATTTGTTGCATTTGTTCATTTGTTGCATTCATTTGTTGCCCTTTCCTTGATATTAATTCCTGGGTACTTTTTCTGAGATCTGAAGGTGAGTTATATCACATTAGGTAGGGTTTAGGTTTTATCCCCTTAATACTATTAAACTTGTTGAGGTAATTCAAGCTAAAAGAGACTAGTCAGAGTTATCTATTAAATTCCACGGTTGCCTAAAGACGGAATCAGGAACAGGGTAAGTAAGAATAGAATTAGGAAGATGTATAAGAATTGCCAACAGCTCTTGTAGTCTGCAACTGTAGTATAATATACAATTTTTAGCATAGCGTAAGATGTGAATAGACATTAGCCAGATTAAAGCATTTTTAAAAATGCAGACAGGCACAAAATAGATAAGGGCCCTGTATTCTTTCCTGGTCGTCAACATGTGTTAATCCTACCTGCTCCTGCTCCTTCCACATTAAGGAAGTGTCTGAAGATTCATTCTAGATATGTTTAGTTGAACACATTTAGAAACCATCCTGGAAGCCTTGATTATACAACTGTAATACTCATGGAGTATAAGCCTTGGCTATTTATTCGAGTCATTATATAGTTGTTACTTTATTTAATTATATTGAAAAGATTCATGTTCAAATCCTCAGTCATGAAAGTCATGGGATAGTATAGTTCATAGTCCAGTACATTATTGATTCAGTTTGCCCTTATTGTATAAAACATGTCAATTTTTCTTCCCAGTCCAAACCTGGATATCAACCATCTGGAGAATATGATAAAGAGAACAAAGCTCAGGAGCGTCCTGTTAGTGCATCATCCAGTAGCGATATGTCTCTCTCTGAGCCTCCTCATCCTCTTGTAAGGTAAGAAAGTAAGAAGACATTCAGGGCTAGGAAAGTGGTGCACACTAGACATATGATTTTACATATGATTTAGCTGTACACCTTTTCTAGCAGCTGAGAATTTTGAAATATTTTTCCAAAGCTTTTGAAAATATATTTATTAAAATTCAGTGCTCGTAAAATTCTTAAATATGTCGTGAAAAGCAAGATGCCTCTTCATGGATCATTACAAGACAAGGATAATTTCTTCTGTATATTCAAGGCTATATCTGTACCAAGATTCTGCAGGAATGAAAAAGGAATAGTACAAGATTATATTGTATGAAGAATTCAGATTCACTTTAAAACATTCAAATTTGGGGCTGGTAATATGTTTGATGTTTATCTATACTGGGTTTTTTTCAGATTTTAGTTAACTATTTTTATGTATCTTTTATTAATTTTTACAGTAACAATCTTTAGTATTTAGTAAGCAACACATCTGGGTTTGTATGTTTGACATTAAAAGTAATACAATATCCATTCCTACCCTTCATTCCATTTTTCTAACCATTTATAAAAATTTTCCCATGTTTGAAAGTATTCTGAATCTTGCTTCCCCTTCATTTTCAATGTGAGCCTATCCATTTCTGCACAGTCCAAAATTTTCTTTATTATGCCTTCTACAGATGGTACTTCTCCTTTTTTCCAGTATTGAGCAAATGTAATTCTCGCTGCTGTTAATATATGTAATATTAAGTATACACAATTTTCATCATAATTTTCTGAGATTATATCTAAAAGAAATAATTCCGGTTTATGGTTTACATGCTCCTATTGTCTTTTCTAGCCACCTATGTATTTTCGACCAATAGGGGTGTCTAACTGTCGGCCTGCGGGCCGGACACGTCATCCCAAAACCGCTCCCACCCCATTGCTGGCAAAGGAGAAAAAGCTCCAATACATTGCGCGACGTCGCAAGTTTGACATGTCTGCTTTAGGGCATGTCCACCAAGATTTTGTCTGCATTTCCAAATATTGCTAGACATATTTTTAAACATTTTTGCTAGTCTTGTAGGTGGTGAGTGCCATCTATACAACATTTTATATAAATTTTCTTTATAAGTAGCTGCCCTTGTTATTTTGTAGTTTCTTTCTCAAAGTTTTGTCTTTTTTCTAACTTTACATTGTGCCCCAAGCTTTTTGCCCAAGTTATCATTGTTTCTTTAGCTTATTCATCATCCATCTTTAAATTTAACAGAAAGCTGTACAGTTTCATAATCAATTTGTCATCTGATGACAATAGTATCTGGTCTAACGCTTTCTGGTCTTTGTTAAAACCATATATTTTTGCATCTTTCTCATATCTCATTTGCATTTGCAGATGTGGCCACCATGCTAGCTCAATTCTTTTAACCATGTTAGTGTGGTTGCAAGACCCAGTCTGGTAGCCCAAACCGTCCATTTTCTTTTGCTTCTTGTAACATTTTCAGTCTGATTCTAGCTTTTTTCCCTTGCCAGATAAATTTCAATATCGATGTATTTAATTCATCGAATTTTTTTTGTCAATTTTTATCGGTATTGTTTGAAATAAAGTAGTTTTGGTAAATGTTCATTTTCACAGTCACTATTCTTCCCAAGATTGATAGTTGTAGATTTTTCCATTTTTCCAAGTCTAGTTATATTTGTTTTAATAATTTTACATAATTATCTTCTTTTATTGTTGCACACCCTGCTGTTAAATATATTTCCAGGTATTTAACTTTCTTAAGTACTTGAAGGTCTGTTTTTTCTGATAATTTTTTTGTTTATCTGTGAGGTTTTAAAGTATAACTTTAGTCTTTTCTCTATTGATTTTCAGTCCTGCTAATTCTCCAAATTCTTCAATCTTTGCTAATATTAGGACTTGTCTCTAACAGATCCTCCAATATAAAGACCAAGTCATCTGCAAATGCTTGTAGTTTGTACTTTTCATCTTTTATCTCCATTCCTTTGATTTCTGGATCCTGTCCAACATTCCTGTTCAACACTTCCAGATTTAAGATAAATAATAGTGGGGATAATGGACACCCTTGTCTTGTGCCTTTTTAAATGTTGAAACACTCTCTGTGAAATTCCCATTCACAATTATTTTGGCCATTTGTCTGTGATAAATTGTTTGGATTATACTCATAAAATTTTCTCCAAAGTCCATATAGTTGTTAAACCATAATTGCCAATTGACATTATCAAAGGCTATCTGTCTAAAAAACTCAAAGCCATGTGTTTTCCTGGGTGCATTTCATAATACTCCAATGTGTCTAAAATCATTCTTAAATTATTTGTCTCTGGTAAAATTCATTTTGGTCTGAATGTATAAATTCAATCAAGAATCTCTTTAGTCTTTCTGCTATTATTGAAGCAAAGATTTTATAATCCAGATTTAGTAGAGATATTGGTCTGTAGTTCTTTATCAGGGTCAAGTCTGAGTCTTCTTTGGGTATTAGCATAATATTGGCATCTATCCACATATTTGGTAATTTGGCTTTTAGTAATACCCCGTTACACACTTTTTGCATTGTTAAAATTAATGTATCTTGTAAATATTTGTAGAATTCTGCTGGTAGCCTGTCTGGGCCTGGTGTCTTATCATTTTTTGGTCTTTTTATACTCTACTGTTGTTAAACCTTATTTAAATGTTAAATTCATGTATGGGCTGTTAGTGGTCTTGATGGTGGATGGAGTATTTAGTTAGTTGTACAGGAATGCTGAAGAGAATTGGAGGAAAACAAGAACCCAATAATCCACAAATCTATCTGAGAGTCTTTACACGTGGGGTGGGCTATTTGTGTGTATCAAAACTCTTTTCCAAAGACACCTTAAACTATAGTGCCAAATTTCAGTTTCCCATCATTTTTAGATAAGTGAAAAATAGAGTGTCAATAAAAACCAAATCCAGTTTTAAAAAATCAAGGAACTTCCTGCCCAAAAGAACAACTGATCAACAATCCACATAATTTTCATTGCCCTCTTCACTGAAGCCATTTCTCCAAAATACTTAAACCTTTGGCCACCATCAATTCTTACTACAGGTGATTATTTTATAATTAAATGTCTAAACTTTATTTCTGTAAACTGATGACAATTCAATGGATTATTTACAGGGATAATACACTGGAGCCTTTAAGGATTCATCCAGAGAAGCTGAATTCAGTAGCACAGGTTCCTTGCTCAAAATCTGTTTTGAATGGAGCTCTTTTCTCTCAGCTTTTATCTTTGGATAACATGGGTATCTTGCAAAAGGATTTTGAATCTGTAACATCAGGCAGGAGGAGCCATAACACAGCTATGGGATCCATGTCTTTGACTCCTCAGCCATTTATGTCATCTACTGTACAAGCCACCATTAATCATTATAAACATAAATTGGACCGTATTGAAGCCCTAAAGGCAACTGCAGCCTCTCTTTCAAACAGAATTGATTTCTTTTCAGCTTGGCTTCAGAAAATGTTGGCAACCTGCAATTCACACACAACTTTTGATGATAACCTTCCTGGAATGGGAAATCTCAATGAGTTTAAAAAGCTCCCAGAGACTATTAGTTCTCACACAGGTGCTCTCGGTCTTCCAGGCAATAATACATCTGAAGAAATATTGGCAAACCTGT
Source organism: Vipera ursinii (assembly GCF_947247035.1). NCBI lineage: Eukaryota > Metazoa > Chordata > Lepidosauria > Squamata > Viperidae > Vipera > Vipera ursinii. The sequence goes on along the minus strand of NC_139516.1, from coordinate 109,239,568 downwards.
CTCAAAAGCAAACATGCCCTGCTGGGCCTGAAAACAAACCTGCGGTTCTGAATGATAGTGGGAGTTCCTTAAGTGAAGGTCTACTCAGCACTGGCTTTCTCTCTGAGGAAGAAGGTGAAAAATCTAATAATCCATCCTTGAAGATTGCCGAGGCATTAAATGAAAAAGAGTTCTGTGTTGCAGATAAAACTGGTTATGAAATCATAAAAGAATTTCAGAAGGAGGCAGAAAATTATTTACCTGTTTTCACACAGATTAGGAATGGTCCAAAACCATGGGAAGAACTTCTCAAGGGAAGTCCACATAGTGTCATCAACATCTTTATAAAAAATTTTCAGTTGTGTGGGAAAGGTGAGCAAATGCAAAGCTTTTGATATTTCTGATTTTTTGTTAGGTAAACAATTAAATGAATATGTGTTGAAGTCCTGTGTTCTATATACAATACCTGAGCCTAGCTTTGCTGATATCAGTACCTGCCAATATGTACAACATTTTTAATTTGTTTTGGAAATGTTGGCTGCTATACTTTTTTGGAATGAAGTCAATCATTTGTTAGAAAGTTCCACCTCTTTGCATTGCCAGAGAAAGAATCTTTTTTAGTTCTTTGTGTAGGTGTTTACAATTTTCCGAGTTGTTTTGTATGATTGGTCTTTCGGTCATGATCATTTTACCTATTTGCATAGTCTATGTTAATCGTTTTGTTGAAATGGAAATTCTTCTGAAATATTGGTTGTATTTCATTTTTCACTTTCATCCTCCTGCCAGAATCCGAAGAACATGCAGGGCAGGGATCATCAACACATCGACCTTTACTTCCTGCCATGAGCCCTCCAGATAGTATTGCTTCTTATGAGGATGGGTTCATCTCATCACAAGGAAGTGGTACATCGATGGACAAAAAGTCTACCCCTGAGCACAGGTATATATTTTTCAAACGGGTAATGAAGCTATAAAATAAGAGGGGAAAAGTTATTTTCATTGGATAATATGTGGTTATATATATATATATATGTGTGTGTGTGTGTGTGTGTGTGTGTGTGTATAATAGCTAATGTCTCAATACTCTTAGTCTAGTATTCTTTAATGATACAAATTGCTGTCTGAAAATTCTGAATTCTCAGGTTTAAAATTTTGGTATTTCAACATTTTTGTTAGGATGTTTTAAATTGGGACTGCGACAGGTAGACCTTGACTTACAGCCAGCTTTTTAACGACCATTCCACAATAATGACTGCCTTGGAATGGATGCCTTATGACTCATAAAGCACTTCTGGCCATCGAAAAACATTGCACTCCCCCCCCCGGCCCTTGGTCACATGTTCACATTTTGGGCTGTTGGCAATAGGTTTCCAAGTGCCTGGCAATCCTGTGATCAGCATTTGCAATCTTCTCTTGTCGGTTTCCCGAGAAAGCCAGGGGAGAAGCAGGCTGGGGAGACTTCAGGCGGAGGGGACGTAGGATTTGCGGTCAGTTCCCCGAGTGCACCAAGGGATTTCTCCTCTTTTCTGTGCAAGGAGAGGAAATCTTCCTGCACGCTGGAGGAATGGAGCTCAAATCCAGTGGGAATGGTAGGGAACACAGCGAACGCCTGTGGAGATTCTCAGTCAGCCAGGTGATAGTTGGTTGGAAGGTGCTTTTATCAAAAGGCAATTGGACTGTGTTTTTCTTTCTCCTTGAGGAAGAAGAAGAAAACATTTCACTTCTCATCCAAGAAGCTTCATCAGTTGTGACGATGGAGGGATAGAAGGATAGGTAGTGAACACAGCGGTCTCATGATTGTTCTTGCTGATGGAGTGAGGAGAGGGCCCAGACCTCCTGCATAAGGTGGGAGGCCTGTGCCTTCTCACTGCCTTATCGTGCCCTGGAGGCTTCAGCCCTCTCCCTGATGCTCTGCTTAACAACCGAAATCATCTTTTAATGACCACAACTGAGAAAGCTGAAATTGCAGTCACTGAGCAAAGCGGTCATATTTAATAACCATTTCACTCAACAACCGAGATTCCAGGCCCAATTGTGGTGGTAAACGAAAGCCTATTTGTATACTATTTATATAAATATGGCATGAAATTCCACTATAAAACCCTTTTTGAGGATTCTGGAGCATGAGAACTCACACTTAAAGAAATAGAAACTAGTGCATGCTTTCTATCAGATTAAAGTATTCATTATTTTTTTTATCTTGAACAGTTCCTGAAATGGTATAAAATTCAGAATTTTTATATTTTAAAAGCAGTTAAAATATTTAGCATGATATTGTAAGAGATTATTAATATAAATTTATAAAAACCTGGAGGCCACAAGGTAATGAATGGCGGATCACCAGAGAGCACTTTTCTCTGAAGTCCGTAAATGGCATCTGCCAGGACTCTCTGTAGAACTGGGGCACAGAATTCTTCCCTCAATGTGACTGTGGGGCTCCCAGGGATAGGGCCTTCTCAGTGGGTGCACCTGCCCTTTGGAACCAGCTGCCAGTGAAGCGTAGGACTGCCCCCGACCTCCGTTCATTCCGCCGGGACCTGAAGACCTGGCTCTTCGAGCTCTCTGGCCCAGGCTGAGAATTTTAATTTTAATTTTAACTGGGGTTTTATTTGTTCAGGGACGGATATAATTTTTAAAATTGTTTTTAACTTTTGCATTTTTTGTTTTAATCACCCTGTAAAACGCCCTGAGTCCTTCTGGAAAGGGCGGTATATAAATGTAATAAATAAAAATAAAATAAAAATAAATACCCCACCAGGTAAAGAGGAGACAACTGACTCAAAACATAATGATTTGCATACATTTGATAGCTATTCAGAATCATCAAGATCAAAGGCACATTATCAGAGGTGAGACACAAAATTTATAATCACTATATTAAGTATAAATTCAACCAAGTAAGATTATTTGGTTTACTTAATTCAGGTATTGATAGCTAGTATTTGTCGCGAATAGTATTTTCAGTAACCTACCATATTTTCCGGTGTATAAGACGACTGGGCGTATAAGACGACCCCCTACATTTCCTGTTAAATTATAGGGTTTGGGCTATACTCGCCGTATAAGACTACCCCTCTTCCAACGCACACCAAATAAAAATTAAAAAACATCAGATTTGATTTTAATATGGTAATTTTAATTCAAATGCTTATGACATGCAGGTGCTTAGTAGGAAAACTGTCACATAAACTTATAAGGCTGTTTGTCATCAAACATGTAAACATAAAACTGCAAGTGGATTAAACAATAATAATAATAATAATAATAATAATAATAAGAAGAAGAAGAAGAAGAAGAAGAAGAAGAAGAAGAAGAAGAAGAAGAAGAAGAAGAAGAAGAAGTAGTTGGAGGGGACCTTGGAGGTCATCTAGTCCAACCCCCTGCTAAGGCAGGAAACCCTATACCATTTCAGACAAATGGCTGTCCAGTCTCTTCTTAAAAACTTCCAGTGTTGGAGCATTCACCACTTCTGGAGGCAGGTTGTTCCACTGGTTAATTGTTCTAACTGTCAGGAAGTTTCTCCTTAGTTCTAGGTTGCTTCTCTCCTTGACTAGTTTCCATCCATTGCTTCTTGTCCTGCTTTCAGGTGCTTTGGAGAATAGCTTGGCTCCCTCTGCTTTGTGGCAGCCCCTGAGATATTGGATCACTGCTATCATGTCACCCCTCACCCTTCTGTTCGTTAAACTACACATACCCAATTCCAGCAACCGTTCCCTATTTTCCTAATTCACTTTTTCACTTTTCCTAATTCACTCTAAAGCTTTCCCTGCGCAGAGCCTTAAGTAACATCAGCTGCCTGCAATTAGTGCAGGTTTGCATCCCACCAGGCTCAAGGTTGACTCAGCTTTCCATCCTTCCAAGGTAGGTAAAATGAGGACCCAGATTGTTGGGGGCAATAAGCTGACTTTGTAATAATGCTGCTTGGGGGGGGGGTGTGTGTGAAAGCCCTAATAAACAGGCATATACACAGAATGAAGGCTATTGCTAAGCACATTGATTTGTCCTTTAAATTGTAAGCCACCCTGAGTCTTCGGAGAAGGGCAGGATATAAATGGGATTTTTTTAAAAAAGGACCAAATGGGAGATCCGCTCCAGGTTTTCCAGCCATCCCGCCCAGTTCCTGAGTCAAATGTGTCCTTAGAGCTAAGCCGCTGCTCTGGCTACTGCCTTCCCCACCTGCCTTTCAAGTTGGGATATACTACAGCTGCTCTTCAACTTTAGAAGGAAAGAACGCCCAGACCCCAGCCTGTAAAAAATCACAGACTGCAGCTTCTTCTCCAATTGGTCCCGCTTTCCCTGCACAGACTAAATGGGAGATCCGCTCCAGGTTTTCCAGCCAGCCCTGTCCCTAAATTTTCAGCACCCGGCGTATAAGACGACCCCTGACTTTTGAGAAGATTTTCATGGGTTAAAAAGTAATCTTATACACCGGAAACTACGGTATATCTCTTTTTGTGTATTAAAACTAGCTCAAAGTATTCTTAAACCAATTGTTATATTTATAAATTTATTATTTATAAATATAGCAAATGGTTTAATGCTTTGAGTTAGTAAACAATTCATTAAATTTATGGGGTTGTCAAATCAAAAGATTCGAGGTAGTATACAGAGTTTTCTAAAAATAATACATAACTAGAAATGCTAGCTAATTGGAGAATAAGTTTCTAAAAAGTAGTTTGCAGAAATTTTTGAATATGTAATATTTTGGACTTGAAATACCCCAATTCGGTCTTGAATGGAACAGTTACAAACTGTTGACATCTGTTTGGAGTTAAAATGAGTTTGTTTGAATTTTGAATGGTGAGATTTACAAATGATGTAATTTGAGGAGGATGATCTTGAAAATGAGCGAGAGTTCTGGATTCCTAGTACATCTCTGACTCTTCATGTTCTCCCCAGCTGAAATTAATCAGTTTGGACAAATACTTTTAAGAAAGACAAATATCAGTTTTCACTTCTGGGAGATGATTATTTTTGCTGCTTGCACCCCTTACAGGAGCAGTTTTGCAAATGGGCTCCCTTGATAACAGATATTGACATTTTTTTCAAAATTCCTAATACACTTACAAGCCCTAAAATTATGGAAACTCCAGATCCTGAATTTTCAGGCATGAAGTATCAAGAGCAAATGGAAATTATGCAAAAGCAAAACTATGTGCTTGAGGAACTTGTTTCTCAATGGACTTTACAGTTCTTCTTAAAATAGTTTGAGCCACCGGTGTGTACATATTCTACCAGTTGTATTGTTGTTAGTTGCGAAGTCGTGTCCGACCCATCGCGACCCTATGGACAACGTTCCTCCAGGCCTTCCTGTCCTCTACCATCTTCTGGAGTCCATTTAAGCTCACGCCTACTGGTTCAGTGACTCCATCCAGCCACCTCATTCTCTGTCATCCCCTTCTTCTTTTGCTCTCAATCTTTCCCAGCAATAGGCTCTTCTCCAGTGAGTCCTTCCTTCTCATTAGGTGGCCAAAGTATTTTGAGTTTTAGCTTCAGGATCTGGCCTTCTAAAGAGCAGTCAGGGTTGATCTCCTCTAGGACTGACCGGTTTGATCGCCTTGCAGTCCAAAGGACTCGCAGGAGTCTTCTCCAGCACCATAGTTCAAAGGCTTCAATTCTTTGGCGCTCAGCCTTTCTTATGGTCCAACTTTCACTGCCATACATTGCAACTGGGAAGACCATAGCCTTGACTATACACACTTTTGTTGACAGGTTGATGTCTCTGCTTTTTAGTGTGCTGTCTAGATTTGCCATTGCTTTCCTCCTGAGGAGCAAGCATCTTTTAATTTCTTGGCTACAGTCCCCATCTGCAGTGATCTTGGAGCCCAGGAAAATAAAATCTGTCACTACCTCCATTTCTTCCCCATCTATTTGCCAGGAATTGAGAGGGCCAGATGTCATGATCTTGGTTTTCTTAATGTTTAGTTTCAACCCAAGTTTTGCACTCTCCTTCTTCACTCGCAATAAGAGGCTCTTTAGTTCCTCTTCATTTTCTGCCATTAGAGTGGTATCATCTGCATATCTTAGGTTGTTGCTGTTTCTTCCGGCAATCTTAATTCCAACTTTTGATTCCTCTAGCCCTGCCTTTCTCATGATGTGCTCTGCATATAAGTTAAATAGGCAAGCGACAGTATACAGCCTTGCCGGACTCCTTTCCCAATTTTGAACCAATCAGTGGTTCCGTGTCCAGTTCTCACTGTTGCTTCTTGGTCCGCATATAGGTTTCTCAAGAGACAAATAAGATGGTCTGGTATGCCCATCTCTTTAAGGACTTGCCACAGTTTGTTATGATCCACACAATCAAAGGCTTTAGCATAGTCAATGAAGCAGAAGTAGATGTTTTTCTGGAACTCTCTAGCTTTCTCCATGATCCAGTGTATGTTAGCAATTTGATCTCTAGTTCTTCTGCCTCTTCGAAATCCTGCCTGTACTTATGGTAGTTCTCGATCCACATACTGCTGGAGTCTAGCTTGTAGAATTTTAAGCATAACTTTACTAGCATGTGAAATGAGCGCAATGGTGCGATAGTTTGAACATTCTTTGGCACTGCCTTTCTTTGGAATTGGAATGTAAACTGATCTTTTCCAATCCTGTGGCCACTGTTGAGTTTTCCAAATTTGCTGGCAAATTGAGTGTAGCACTTTTACTGCATCGTCTTTTAAGATTTTGAATAGCTCAGCTGGAATACTGTCACCTCCACTAGCTTTGTTGTTGCTCAGCTTTTCTAAGGCCCACTTCACTTCACATTCTAGGATGTCTGGCTCGAGGTCAGTGACCACCTCATTGTGATTATCAGGGACGTTAAGCTCATTCTTGTATAGTTCTTCTGTGTTATTTTTCCACCTCTTCTTAATCTCTTCTGCCTCTGTTAGGTCCCTGCCATTTTGGTCCTTTATCATGCCCATTTTTGCATTAAACGTTCCTTTCATCTCTCCAATTTTCTTGAAAAGATCTCTGGTCCTCCCTATTCTATTGTTTTCTTCTATTTCTTTGCATTGTTCATTTAAGAAGGCATTCTTATCTCTTCTAGCTATTCTTTGGAATTCTGCATTTAATTGGGTATATCTTTCTTTTTCTCCCTTGTCTTTCGCTTCCCTCCTTTCCTCAGCTATTTGCAAAGCTTCCTCAGACAGCCATTTTGCTTTCTTGCATTTCTTTTTCTTTGGGATGATTTTGGTTGCTACCTGTTGTACAATGTTGCAAACCTCTGTCCATAGTTCTTCAGGCACTCTGTCTATCAGATCTAATTCCTTAAATCTATTTGTCACCTCTACTGTATATTGAACAGGGATATGATTTGATTCATACCTGACTGGCCTAGCACTTTTCCCTACTTTCTTTAATTTAAGCCTAAACTTTGCAACAAGAAGCTCATGGTCTGAGCCACAGTCAGCTCCTGGTCTTGTTTTTACTGACTGTATAGAGCTTCTCCATCTTTGGCTGCAGAGCATATAGTCAATCTGATTTCTTTTTTTTCTTTTTTTTCTTGAAAAGTTTTTCAATACATTTTATCTTTAACAAAACAACCCCTCCCCACCCCCACCTCCCCTTCCCAACCCAACCCAGCCCTCCCCCCCTCCCCTTCCCCCCTCCCCGACTTCCCAGAGCTGAATACAAGGTATAAAAGTAAAAAAGAATCATAAACTACCATATGCTAACAACAATAAACTATTAGGTCTATCGCACTTTAGCTCTTATAAAATGACTACAAGCAATATAGATGTCACATCGATACTTATTCAAATGCTAAATGAAACTTTTTAGTCCCATATTTATTCTGGATGTAATCAATCCATTTTTTCCACTCCAGAATATATATCGTTGTTGCGAATGGTCTTTCAAATACGCCGAGATCTTTGCCATTTCCGCCAGGTTAGAAACTTTTAAAGTCCATTCCTCTATAGTCGGCAGTTCTTCCTTCTTCCAATATTGCCCTACTAAAAGTCTTGCTGCCGTAATTAAGTTCAACATCAACTTAGTGTCCACAACAGTAGTATCAGTAATAATACCCAGTAAAAACAATTGCGGACAAAACTTTATCCTTTTCTTAAATATCTTCTGCATATTCCACCAGATTTTAATCCAAAATGCTTTAACCTTTTTACAGGTCCACCATATGTGAAAATACGTTGCGTCTTCGCCACTACACCTCCAACATTTAGGCTGGTAGTTCGGATACATACTTGCTAGCTTTTTGGGATCTAAATGCCACCTATAAAACATTTTATAAAAATTCTCTCTTAGATTTTGGGCTTGCGTAAATTTTACATTTCTCACCCAGATCTTTTCCCAAGTATCCATTGTAATAACTTCTTGAATATTCTGAGCCCACTTTATCATGCAATCTTTAACAAGTTCTGTTTCTGAATCAATTCCTATCAATGCAAGATATATCCTTTTAATATGTGCTGGACCTTGATTTCTAATTTGCTTTACCAAATTTTCATCAGTCATTGAAAAACCAATTTTCTGGTCTTCTTTCCACCTGGCCTGTAGTTGCCCATGCTGAAACCAGGTTTGAACAATCTTTTCTCCTCGCAAAAAGTTATACGGCTTCAAACGCCATACATTCCTCTCCAAACTTAAAATTTCCTTATATGTAATCACATCATGTTTAAACCCAACATTTATGTTTTCTATTGCGTGTTTCGGTATTGCCCATAAAGGTATCTTATAATTTAACTTATATCTATACTTTTTCCAAACTCGCAACAAAGCGTGTCTCAAAATATGCACCTTAAACACATTATCTACCTTCTTATCATACAATAAATATGCATGCCAACCAAATAACAAATCATAACCTTCAAGATTTAATAATCTCCCTTGTGTTAAGTTAGTCCAATCACTTATCGCTGACAATGCAGCAGCTTCATAGTATAATTTAAGGTTGGGCATTTTAAGACCACCTCTTTCACGCGTATCCTGCATAATCTTAAATTTAACTCGTGGTCTTTTCCCTGCCCAAACAAATTTATTAATACCCTTTTGCCATTCCTCCAAATTTGAATCCTTTTTAAGAATAGGTATCATTTGAAATAAAAATAGAAATTTCGGCAAAACATTCATTTTCACTACTGCAATTCTTCCCAATAATGACAATTGTAATTTTTTCCAGCTGTCCAATTCTTTTTGAACTTTACTCCATAGCTTTTCATAATTATTTTTATATAACTTTGCATTTGAGGGTGACAAATATACCCCCAAATATTTAACCCTTTTGACAATTTCAAATCCAGTTAACCCTTCTAAAACAGCCTTTTGTGATACTGTCATGTTCTTAGACAGCATTTTAGTTTTTTGTATATTAACCTTGAATCCAGAAACTTTCCCATATTGCATTATTATCTCCATCAATTCTACAACAGAATTTTCTGGCTGGGTCACCGTAACAACCAGATCGTCTGCAAATGCCCTCAATCTATAATCCTGATCTCTTATTTGAATTCCCTTGATTTTTTCCGAATTCCGTATTTTAAGCAATAATATCTCCAATGTTAAAACAAATAATAAAGGTGATAACGGACACCTCTGCCTTGTGCCCTTTTCAATATTGCATACTTCGGTCAGACTGTTATTTACTATTATACGGGCTGTTTGCTTTTGATATAATGCCCTAATTGGTTGTAAAAATTTATCCCCAAAATTCATTTTATCTAATACTTTCATCAAGAATTGCCAATCCAATTGATCAAAGGCTTTTTCAGCGTCCAAAAAAATCAGCGCTGCAGGGATCTGGTTGTTTCTTTCCAGAAATTCCAACAAATCAACTATATGCCTCACGTTATTTTTCATTTGTCTACCACTTATAAACCCAGTTTGGTCACCATGAATTACCTGTTGCAGTACCCTCATTAGTCTGTTAGCTAAGACCTTAGCAAATATCTTGTAGTCCGTATTCAAAAGTGATATTGGTCTGTAGTTTCTTGCTTGGGTGACATCCTGATCTTCCTTTGGAATCAAAGAAATGAAAGCAGTTTTCCAAGATGGAGGCACCCCTCCTCCCCTTTGAATTATCTGAAACAATTCCCTTAATGGCTTTATCATCTCAGACTGTAAATTTTTATAATACACAGCAGTCAATCCATCCGTGCCTGGCGCTTTGCCCACTTTCAATTGTTTAATTGCCAAAATAATTTCTTCCTCAGTTATCAGTTGATTCATATCTTCCTTTTGTTCTTGTGCAAGGACCAAAATACTAGCATTCCTCAAATATACATCAATATCTGCTTCATTAATCTTATCTCTAGCATATAATTTAGAATAAAAATCAACAAAGGTTTTCTTAATAAGGTTCTGTTGATACACAACCTTACCCTTATGTTCAATTTTGTCTATATTAGAAGCTCTTTGCTTCTTCCTTAACATATAAGCTAACCATCTACCTGGTTTATTGGCATTACAAAAAGTATTCTGTCTAGCAAACTGTAAATTAGTTGCTACCTGACCAGCCATTAACTTATCAAACTGTCCCCTTAATAAATTAATAACCTCTTTAATCTTCACATCCGATGGATTCAAAATTAGGGCCTTTTCTTTTTCCCTAATTTCATTCTCTAATTCTTTCCTCCTAAATTCCAAATTACGGCTGTACTTATTATTCATATATATTAACACACCTCTCATATAAGCCTTACTAGCATCCCAAACATTTCCATAGAAGTACCCTTATTCATATTAATTTCAAAAAAGACCTTCATCTGTTTTTTACATTCTTCCACATTTTCCTGATTTCTAAACAGGTTCTCATTTAGACGCCAGGAGCGCCTATCTCTGTTATCCTTATCAATCTCTAGCCAGACTGGACTATGGTCAGACATAGTTCTTGGACAAATCTTTATCTTCTTAATCCTAGAAAAGAAATCATTAGTAATTAATATAAAGTTAATCCTAGAAAAATATTGATGTCTGTCAGAAAAAAAAGTATAACCCTTTTCTTGTAAGTTTCTTTCTCTCCAAATATCTCGCAGCTCCAAATCATCCATCATCTCAAAAAAGGATTTAGGCAATTTAGCATGACTTGGAGTACTTCTAAAAGAACCACTCTTGTCCATTTGTACATTCAAGACACCATTCCAGTCTCCCATAAAAATAAACGATTTGTAATCCAATTGAGTGATCTTGCTGTGTAATAAACTATAAAAGTCTGCTTGTTGTTGATTAGGAGCATATAATCCAACCAAAAGCATTTTTTTGCCTTCTATTAACAAATCTATTATAACATATCTTCCTTGTTTATCTGCTTCAATTAACTCCACTGTAATAGTATTCTTGACATAAATAACCACTCCATTTTTCTTATTCATTGCAGAAGCAATAAATTGTGTGCCCAATCTTGAATTTAATAAGTACTTTTGGTCCATAACTCTAATATGTGTTTCTTGTAAGCAAATAACATCAGTCTTAAATTGTTTTAAATATTGAAAGATTTTCTTTCTCTTTTGTGGTGAATTTAAGCCATTGACATTCCAAGTTAGAAGCTTAGTCGCCATCCTTAGCGACCCGAAGCTTTTGGAGCGCGTCTTCCAGGATCCTCTTAACATTCTTAGGCCGCACCCCTCCCACAGCTTCGCTATAGGTACGCTTTGGAGGTTCCATAACTTTCTGCTGGTCTTGTTCTTGCTCTCATCTCATTCGTCTCAAAGCAGCACGCATCATCCTCTGGTCTCTTGCTTCTTCCGATGATACTGAAATTTGATCCACTCCTGTAGCTTTCTCATCTGTCTGCATTGTTCCTTCCGCACCTTGAGGCTTTCCCTCGCCATTCTTCTTTGTAGATTCCAAAAGTGGTATGGGGGTTGCTTTTAAAACATTACTATAAAAATCACGTGCTTGCATCACTGTAATAAGACGATGTCTCGTGCCTTCTGTGTTGACCGTCTGGTGATGTCCATGTGTAGAGCCGTCTCTTGGGTTGTTGGAAAAGAGTGTTTGCTATGACCATCGTATTCTCTTGACAAAATTCTATCAGCCTGTGCCCTGCTTCATTTTGTACTCCAAGGCCAAACTTGCCTGTTATTCCGGTTATCTTTTGGATTCCTACTTTAGCATTCCAATCCCCCATGATGATAAGGACATCATTTTTTGGTGTTAGTTCTATAAGGTGCTGTAGGGCTTCATAGAACTGGTCAATTTCATCCTCTTCAGCACTGGTGGTTGGGGCATAGACTTGGACTACTGTGATATTGAATGGTTTGCCTTGGATTCGAACTATGAATGTAAACTTTTACTGACTTTCAGAGGTATACGTGGGGACTTGCTTTCCTATTTCTTTACATGAGAAGCATAGGTTATTATACGAGATGATGGAATACCTTGGATTATATACTCTTACTTGACAAACAATTTCTATTATAAAGACCACCTATAACATGTGAAATAGATGTCCCATACCTAGCTATAAAAACAAAAAAAACTATTTTTAACGTTTGATTCTAAAGTCTTCAATTTAACATACTATCAAGAGAATATGGGTCCTTTCCATGTTGAAATCAATACACAAACCCATTCTTTCAGCTTGTGCCAAAATAAGCTGCAACATAAAGGAACAAGATGCCAGCTTAAATATGCAAACCCAGATTTTGACTATAACCAAAGAACTAACAATGCAGAAAATAACAGAAGTGGAACAACTAAACACTAAGACAGAGGACTCAATTGACCAACAGATCCAGCCAACGGAAAAATCAGAAAAGGGAATGACAATTCTGAAAATGGAAAAGACTTTTTATAAAAATCAGAAGAAATTTGAGAGAAAGGAAGAACAGATTGAAGGGAAGATAAACCTATCAGGACAATTGTGGGAAATTGGAGTAATAGGGAGGCAATCTAATAAATTCAAATGGGCTAGTTCAGGGGTAGACAACCTTGGCTCTTTTATGACTTGTGGATTTCAACTCCCAGAATTCCTGAGCCAGCTATACTGGCTCAGGAATTCTGGGAGTTGAAGTACACGAGTCATAAAAGAGCCAAGGTTGTCTACCCCTGGGCTAGTTATTCCAAAAAACCTGCAACCAAATAGTCATTCTTATTCCAAATAATAGATAGATGATAGATAGATAGAGGATTATTTGATGACTCAAAAGAACTGACATGGAAGTTTAGTTGGCAAAGGAAGAAAGCCAGAATAAGGCAGAAGAAAATAAAGGATTTGATTTATTAGAGGGGATTTCATATTATTAATTAGAGGATTAAATATGGTGGAAAATAGATATTTTTTAGAAAATAAAGTTACATTATAATTAAATAATAAGGGAAATTTTGGTCACCTAATATAAAATATTTGGAAATCAGTTGAAAATAAGAATTTTGCTTGCCCATCATGCAATAATAAATATTACCAGAAAAAGAGAGGGAGTATTTGAGCTTTTAAAAATTAGACATAAATGAAAAATTTATGTATATTACTGATATATTGGTTAACCCAGACAGTACATATAATGGTTTTGATTTATTAGGTGAGATACTGTATTATTAATTAGATTGTTTAATATGATGGAAAATAGATAACTTTTAGAAAACAGAACAAGACTATATTCAAATAGATAAGATGTGTACTTGGAATATTAGATTTTGTTACGAAAAGGGAAAAAGGAAGAAGTTGAGATAAGAGAAACTTTGGTTACCTTAAGCTTGGAAATTATAAATACCAAATGTTAATTTGAATATTGATTAGAAATTAAAGCTTGGGAAAAAAGCAATAACAGGACATTGATTGTATTTAAGGATTGAATGCAAACACAATATATGTATAAGCTAAAAATTGTAAATATAACAAAGATGTTTTTACTTAGTTAATAATAAGAACTGTATTTGCCTAATATGAGATAGTAGATATTAAGAGAAAAAGAGAGGAAATAATTGATGTTGTAACTTTAGATTTATACTAAAGATTTATGTATGTTATTGAACTATTGATTAACCTAGTCACCATATTGCTTTAGAAAACTAATAAAATATTATTAAAAAATACTGTATGTTGAAATATGTTTAAAAAGCCAAATTATTAATTAGATTGTTTAATATGATGGAAAATAGATAAAAAAATCAAACGTCTTAGTACAATCACCTTGTTTATTGGGAACATTTATACAATTTTATAATCTTCGGATATATTTTGTGGTCCGTGTTAATTCCAGTGCATAGTGGCATTAAAGCATTTATGAAGTCTTATTGATTATAAATTTGATTGAGGTATTGCATTTAAGTTATACTTTAGCCATTTATATGTAAACAATGGAATATTCATGCTATTTGATGGCACAGGTTAGCATTTTCTAGTAAGAATTTCAGTTTCTTATAACAAACACCCAGATTTTTTATTTCTTTAATAATGCTAAATAATAGTGCACAATTGTTTTAAGTATATGTGTTTGATTTTTTTATCCTCTTAAGATGTTGTGCCATCTTCTGAACAATCTGTGTCTGTAAACAACATGAAATTCACAGAAGCAGAGATTCAGTCAGAGAAGCAGTCTCATACGGCATCTGCAGAGGCTGCCACCAATTTATTTAAGAGGGTAATGCCAGGTATTATTGTATGAGAATATGGCAATATAGATCATTATCTTTCATCTCATGGTCAGAGTATTGTCATATGCTCTACATGAGGGCTACCCTTGAAAAGCATCCAGAGGCTACAGATGATGCAGAGTGAAGCAACGTAGGCAGTTTGGGGGCCCCAACAATGGCCTCTGGGACACCATTTCTCCGCGAGCTGCATTGGCTGTTGGCCTGCTTCCGGGTGCAATTCAAGATGTTGGTGATCACCTTTAAAGCCCTTCATGGCATGGCTCCAGATTCCTTGAGGAGAAAGCCAGGACCACATTCTCATTGACAGATATTTTGCTATTCACTGCCTAGGAGTCAGTTGTAGGACTTTAATTAGCTTTCTGATACAGTAACCAATGTCAGATTGAGAAAGAACTGTAAACAAAATCCTATTATCTCTGGTTCCCAATGCCATACCTTCCTCTGGAGTGGCAGATGTAACTATTATCCCACTCCCTAGCAAAAAACAAAAAGTAAAAGCTAACAGATGGGGAAATTACAACCTTCTCCTGGCATACTTTGTAATAGACATGTAACTATACCTAAAACATAGAAATCTTGTGGGCTACTGAATAGACTTGTGTGTTCTAGAACAGTGAGATTTGAATCTGATCTCAAATCCTAATTTAGCTATGGATTTTGGGTGGATTGCAATATTCAAATCTCTGGATTAAATATTGGATATAGTTTATATATATATGCTTTCTCTTTGTTTTATTTTGTTAATTCCAGTACAGTATACAATATTTTCAGAACGTTTACAATATCTGTAATCTATTCAAAACTTCTTTTTAGGTCTGAAACATCTAAAAGTTGGAAATCACTCACTGATTCTGAACATTCTAGAGGATCTTTGGAATCTATTGCAGAACATATTGGTATGTATCTTGGAAGTTATTTGTTTAATATTAAAATTATACAAGTTATTTTCATATAACTAATATAGTTAAAATAATTTCAATTAAAAGTATGGGGTTTTAAAAATTATAATTGAAAAACAAGCATGTGAATTTAATTAACACTTTTTTTAAAAAAATGGAAACTTTTTTCCATAGTATTGCAATAAGTAAGAACCTGCTGAATTATTTTATATTCAATATAAATTCTAAAAAATTATTTTATTTTCTAATTTCAATTTTATTTATAATACTTCTTCAAAAAAAGTTCAAACAAGAATGCTAATGCTTGCTACCAGGCACTTTTGGTTCAGAGTGGCTAAATACCGTATTTTTCGGACCATAAGTCGCACCGGACCATAAGATGCACCCAGTTTTTAGAGCAGGAAAACAAGAAAAAAATTCTTTCTCCTTCTCTCTCTCTCCCTCTCTTTCTCTCTCTCTCTCTTTCTCTCCCTCCCTCTCCCACTGTCCCTTCCTTCCTTCCCTCCCTCTTTGTCCTTCCCTCTCTGCATTAGAGCAGTACCCGCGGAGGCGGCCCTGCAGCCCGGCTTTCTCTTGCAGAAAGCAAGCTGAAACAGAGCGAGGGAGATTGCCAGAAATGGGAATCAGCTGATCTCGCGCTCCTGCACTCTTCCTCGCTCGGTTTCAGCTTCCCTTGCTACAAGAGAAAGCAGGCTGAAACGGAGTGAGGGAGATTGCCAGGAATGCGAATCGGCTGATCTCGCGCTCCTGCACTCTCCCTCGTTCGGTTTCAGCTTCCCTTGCTACAAGAGAAAGCAGGCTGAAACGAGGCAGATTGCAGCAGCGCGAGATCAGCCGATTCGCATTCTTGGCAATCTCCCTCACTCCGTTTCAGCCTGCTTTCTCTTGTAGCAAGGGAAGCTGAAACCGAGCGAGGGAGAGTGCAGGAGCGTGAGATCGGCGTTTCTCAGCACGTGCCGATTCGTGCTTCTGGCAATCTCCCTTGCTTTCCACTTGCGGAGGTTGGGGCTGGCCATACGGATCACCTTCAGACCATAAGACGCACCCTCATTTCCCCACCACCACTTTTGGGGAAAAAAAGTGTGTCTTATGGTCCGAAAAAGACGGTAAGTGTACGTATCTCTTCTTACACTCTATTGAGTTTGGTTTGCCCTATGCCTGAACTGGAGTTGATAGCTTTTTAGAAAGAAACAAGATGGGATTCAGATTCAAAGTAACACTAGATAATTTATTTGTGTTCACTAAGTGTCTCTCTGCTCACGTTTCATTCCAAAATTCTTTTAATAAACATTTAAGTTTAATAAAGTATCAGACATGGAAGAAAAAAAATCAAACGTCTCAGAACAATCACCTTGTTTATTGGGAACATTTATACAATTTTATAATCTTCGGATATATTTTGTGGTCCGTGTTAATACCAGTGCATAGTGGCATTAAAGCATTTATGAAGTCTTATTGATTATAAATTTGATTGAGGTATTGCATTTAAGTTATACTTTAGCCATTTATATGTAAACAATGGAATATTCATGCTATTTGATGGCACAGGTTAGCATTTTCTAGTAAGAATTTCAGTTTCTTATAACAAACACCCAGATTTTTTATTTCTTTAATAATGCTAAATAATAGTGCACAATTGTTTTAAGTATATGTGTTTGATTTTTTTTATCCTCTTAAGATGTTGTGCCATCTTCTGAACAATCTGTGTCTGTAAACAACATGAAATTCACAGAAGCAGAGATTCAGTCAGAGAAGCAGTCTCATACGGCATCTGCAGTCCTCAAAACCCTAAGAAAATCTACAGCAGAATCTGATGATTTGGATAGTTTACTCTCGTCAGCTATTCTCAAAGACTTAGGAAACACAAGCAAAATATCTCCCACATCATTGAATAAGACTGAAGATGCAGTGAGTTATGACCCTCAAGCTACCAGATCTATAGTGCAAGAGACAGCAGAATCAAAAGAATTAGAGGTTGAAATAGCTTCCCAAGCTTCTGAAATATCTGCTGCCTCAGTTTTTGACTTAAATCAAAACAATTCAATTTCTTTAAAGACAGAGGTCCCTCCAGAGACTGAGCTGTCGGAAAAAGATAAGTTTGTCTTGGAATGCATACGTGTGCAGGAAATCAAGGAGATGCCAAGTAAAAGGTTCAAGGATGATGAAAGTATTACATCGGTTAAATCCTCTGATAGGCTGGGGAAAGATACACTGAAAGGTGATTCCCTGATTTCAGAACAGATTTCCATTTGCGAAGAGCCATCATATTCTAATGATTTTGAAGAGTCTTTCTTAAGAACAGATGTATTAAAAAGTGAGATAGTTCTTACTGAATATCACAGAGATATTTTTTATGCTTCTACATTATCTTTCAAACAAGATACAAAATCAGAGGGAGAGAAGTCTTTGTACACTAGACCTCCTAGGAGTGAATCCCCTAGTTTTGGAAGCGATGATGAAATAAGTGAATGTCTCAGTGAAAACTCTTTGTCCGTAGCTGATACCATTCATTCTGAAAGATTGTTAGAACTCAAATCACCAACAGAATTTGTGAAAAACAAAGAAAGTGGCAATGTGGAGAAAGTTCCAGCTGATGATGGTGATGATTCATCATCTCAGGCTTCCAGTTTCAGGGCATCATCAGAAAAACAAGAAGAAGATATATTGCTAGGTTTCAGCATTGGTGACAGAGTTCTTGTGAGTAATGTCCAGCCTGGAACACTGAAGTTTAAGGGTCGGACAAATTTTGCTAAAGGTTTTTGGGCTGGTGTAGAACTGGACGAACCTGAAGGTAATAATAATGGATCTTACAATGGTATTCAATATTTTGATTGTAAAGAAAAATATGGTATTTTTGCCCCCTCACAAAAGATCTCTCGTTTTCCAGAAAGTTTTGGTAATGAGTTAGATTCAAATGAAAATTCTTTCTTTAATCATGAACTAGATAATCAACACAAAACAAATCAGAAAGGCTTAGAATGTCTTGAAGAAGAAAGGAATAAAAGAAATTCAAATGAGAAATCTCCAAGAGAATCATCTGCCTTAAAAGGCTTAATTGGAGCTGGAGATTATGTAAAATTCAATAAATCAAGCGACTATGTGGCAGTTATTAGTACTGTTGATGAGTTTGATCAGGAAACCGTTGACTTTGACTCTCCCAAATCCTCTAAAAATGATACTGGTATGTTACCTTCTGCCATTTCTAATATCCACAAAGAAGATTCTGCTATTGAAGTAGAAGGGATTTTGGATAGCAGCTTTCCTGAGAAATGGAAACAGCAGTCTGTTCGGCAAGAGCAAACCGAAAACAGATTTTCTCCCACTAATCTGGAGAAATCTGCAACGCCACTTCTGGACTTGTTGACAAAAGAAAGAAGCCAACTGGAAGCCCAGCTTAAAGTCCCATCCCAAGAAAAGGAAGATCTACTAGATCGACAGGAAAGAGTTGGTTTGTTGGCTGACAGTCTCTTGCAAGGTTTTGTGAAAGACACAGTCAGTCAATTTCAGCAAATCAAAAAGGCAAGGAATGAGAAGATCCATTTTAGCAATCAAGAACTCGGTGCTGTCCAAGAAAAGAAGTTGGCAACTAATGAACAGCAGAGGTTTTTAGTCGCATATGAATTGGATGAAGGAGAAGAAGTGTCTTCCCCAGATATGTGTCCCAGACCAGTAAGTATAGTTCATAATTAAGATAAGTAAGACTAGACTAATGCTTCAGTCATGAAGTTTGACAGGCTTTTATTTTATTTATTTATTTTATTTTAATTCCATTTATATCCCGCCCTTCTCCGAAGACTCAGGGCAGCTTACAAGCTTAGCAGTAGCCTTCATTCTATGTATATGCCTGCTTATTAGGGCTTTCATACACCCCCCAAGCGGCATTATTACAAAGTCAGCTTAATTGCCCCCAACAATCTGGGTCCTCATTTTACCTACCTCGGAAGGATGGAAGGCTGAGTCAACCTTGAGCCTGGTGGGATGCGAACCTGTACTAATTGCAGGCAGCTGGTGTTACTTAAGGAGGCATTAGCCCACTGCTCCACCAAGGTTTTGAGTGAGGGGCTCCACCTGCCTATATAACAGTAGGCGTGAGTCTTCAAGGATCCCAATATTGCAAGTATCTCCTTTCTGGGGGATCAGAAATCCATCAAGAGACAATATGGGAGATGACAGCATATCGATGTACAAATATCAACAAATTTTCTTTGGGCAATTATATATTTTTTGTAAAAAAAAAAGCTGATGACAATAAATTTAACTCACTGTTTTAAACAACAAATTATACATGCCACAAACTGCTTTTAGAACTCTAGTGTTTCAGAGGTGATTTATTAAAAGGCAAAAAGAGTCTCTGAGAAAATGAAATATAAAGATTTCATTGGATATTTTGTAGTAGGTTTGGCTTGACCTTTGGGTTTAGAATATTTGCTTTACTTTTTTCAATTTGGGATAACAACTGAGCTCACATTCCTATATTTCCATCTAGTTATATCCTCACAAGAATACAATGAAGATAATGACCATTCCAAAGTAGGATAATAATATAATTTAATGTGGGTCATTGTAATTCTAGTCAGTATACTTTTCCATGTTCTGTGTTTTAGTTTCCTGGGTATAGAACTGTATTCTTGAATATTGTTGTTTCTCTGTTAGGGATGCAATTCATGAGTTACTGCTGTTGTACCATTTCCATTTATCTAATTGGGGCTTCCACATGTGACTTGGTCTGTATGGTCGCGTACCTCAGGAGGTCTCCTAGAAAAAGCCATTAGACTTTCTCTATATCTCACTTTCTTGCACTCTAAGAACAAAAAAGAGTTTTAACAACCGAAAATATGATTATATGTCATTAAATATTAAAGCATTCATATAATGGTTTCCGTGGGAATGTGTTTGGGAGCGACTGCAAAATTAAATCCTTTAGACAGGACGTTGGTTTCGGCTTTGGTGAGAATCCTATCTGAGATGTTGTGCACAGTTTGTTTCATGTGTTGCTGTGAGAGAGGAGGGGTTTGTTTCTGGCGTTCCTTTAGTCTTCGGAGTTCATTGGTGTATGTGTCTGTTTTGTAGGCAGTCTCTGTTTCAGCTCTCCAGACAGCGATTTGTTTGAATTTGTCCCAAAGTGTGGGGTGGATCTTGTTGCTGAGTTTGAGGTGAAGTGTGAGGAGGTCTCTGTTGATTCGGTCCAGGTGGCACCACCACAAACATGAAGCCGAACAAAAGCAGCACAACTCACCAGCTCAGGTCTAATGCTGGCAGCTGAGACCAGCCCATCCACTCAAAACACACCCCCACCCAATCAGAACACACCCACCATTCAAAACACACTCCCACCCAATCAGAACACACTTAATCCCCCACCCAATCAGAGCACACCTCCACCCACAGAACACACCCCCTCTGGCAGTTTAAAAAAGAGGAACAAACAGCCACTACCACATGCTTCTCCCAGAAGAAGGAAGCTGAAGCCACCAGCCTGATGATGACGGATTGCATTCCGTCGAAACGTTGCACCTACACCTTCATTTCTACGCAGGAAAAAACCCGAATGACCAAAGATCCACATACAAACACCCGCGAAAACCTCAGAAAACACACACACACACACACACACACACACACACACACACACACACACACACACACATATATATATAAAACCTCTAGGCCACAGGCTCTTTCTCGCTTTGTTAGGTGAGAGGCAAACCATATTTTTCCTTATGTGTACTCATCCATATAAACTATGGATAAATGTCAACTAAAATTAGGCATTATTTAGGTCTTTAAGCAGAAAATATATGTAAGCAGACTTGTATTATTATTATTTACAAGGGTATATAGACCACTTCAATCAGAACCAAACTAAGCAGAATATATTGAATAATATACTGAATAAGACTGAAGATGCAGTGAGTTATGACCCTCAAGCTACCAGATCTATAGTGCAAGAGACAGCAGAATCAAAAGAATTAGAGGTTGAAATAGCTTCCCAAGCTTCTGAAATATCTGCTGCCTCAGTTTTTGACTTAAATCAAAACAATTCAATTTCTTTAAAGACAGAGGTCCCTCCAGAGACTGAGCTGTCGGAAAAAGATAAGTTTGTCTTGGAATGCATACGTGTGCAGGAAATCAAGGAGATGCCAAGTAAAAGGTTCAAGGATGATGAAAGTATTACATCGGTTAAATCCTCTGATAGGCTGGGGAAAGATACACTGAAAGGTGATTCCCTGATTTCAGAACAGATTTCCATTTGCGAAGAGTTATCATATTTTAATGATTTTGAAGAGTCTTTCTTAAGAACAGATGTATTAAAAAGTGAGATAGTTCTTACTGAATATCACAGAGATATTTTTTATGCTTCTACATTATCTTTCAAACAAGATACAAAATCAGAGGGAGAGAAGTCTTTGTACACTAGACCTCCTAGGAGTGAATCCCCTAGTTTTGGAAGTGATGATGAAATAAGTGAATGTCTCAGTGAAAACTCTTTGTCCGATCGACAGGAAAGAGTTGGTTTGTTGGCTGACAGTCTCTTGCAAGGTTTTGTGAAAGACACAGTCAGTCAATTTCAGCAAATCAAAAAGGCAAGGAGTGAGAAGATCCATTTTAGCAATCAAGAACTCGGTGCTGTCCAAGAAAAGAAGTTGGCAACTAATGAACAGCAGAGGTTTTTAGTTGCATATGAATTGGATGAAGGAGAAGAAGTGTCTTCCCCAGATATGTGTCCCAGACCAGTAAGTATAGTTCATAATTAAGATAAGTAAGACTAGACTAATGCTTCAGTCATGAAGTTTGACAGGCTTTGAGCTAGGGGCTCCACCTGCCTATATAACGGTAGGCGTGAGTCTACAAGGATCCCAATATTGCAAGTATCTCCTTTCTGGGGTATCAAAAATCCATCAAGAGACAATATGGGAGATGACAGCATATCGATGTACAAATATCAACAGATTTTCTTTGGGCAATTATATATTTTTTGTAAAAAAAAAAAAAGCTGATGACAATAAATTGAACTCACTGTTTTAAACAACAAATTATACATGCCACAAACTGCTTTTGGAACTCTAGTGTTTCAGAGGTGATTTATTAAAAGGCAAAAAGAGTGTAAGAAAATATATATATATATATAACCTCTACGCCACAGGCTCTTTCTCGCTTTGTTAGCCGAGAGGCAAGGGAGATATGTGTTAAGTATTTGTTAAGTATTTTAGAATACCTTGCCAGGCCCAAATACAGGCCAAACCTTATTGCCTGTATCAGCCTAACCTAAGACCATCCACAAGCTGGAGTCGCAACTGTGACAACTTATTATTTGTGTAAATTTTTTGGATTGCTAACAAAGAATTAAAGGGAGAATGATATGGCCATTTCAAACTCATTTGTTCTCATCAGTCAGCCATACCCTTCTGAGATTTGAACCTGGGCCGATTGCACCTGCCTGATGTGCAATCTCTTCTCATTGGCATCTGTCAGTCTCAAGAGACTATGGTATTGTGCTCTGGAAAGAGGTCCTAAAGCAGCCTCTGGTGTGGCTAAAAGGGCCAATTCGAGAGTGGCAGTCCCTTCCGCACTGAGGGCAGGTACAATCTGTCCCCTGTCCAGAGGGATCTAAAGGCCTTGGGAATGAACATTAACAGCTGGGAAACCTCGACCTCTGATCACTCAGCTTGGAGGCTAAAGACACAGCATGGCCTTCTCCAATTCGAAGAGACACTTGTGCGGCAGGCTGAGGCCAAGAGGCAGTCCCGGAACCAGCGAAATCTGGGGGCTGGACAGGGGACAGATTGTATAATGTTGACTCTTAGTCACCTCATAAATAGTGATAAAGTCCTATTTTTACATTTTTGTTTAACTGTATTATATCTAGGAATTATTATTCATTTTCTTTTCTTTTCTTTCCTGTGAGTTATTGAAAAACTAAACGACCCCTGTAGCTTTTATATAATGATGGTTATATGGATTTACAATAATAATTTTTATTATATATGTTTACAGAGTAGTATATTAATAGTGGTGACTTTTCTTTCTCCCCTTTCTAATTCTAAGGTTCAAGAATTGTATGAAGAAGAGGCTCAATGGGTGAACTATGATGAAGATGAGTTGTATGTGAAGATGCAACTAGCAGATAGCATTTTTGAGGCCTTAATTAGAGAGACTATTGATCTCCTCAATCAGATCACTGAAAAAAAGAAATTGTTGCTTGTCTAACATCAAATCATATTTTTTTTTTCAAAATGATTTTCCCGGAGTACAGTATGATCCTGAGATTGGCTGAGAAGTGACACAACGTCTCCTCTTCCTGTGCTGCCTTTGGATCTCCTACGCTGGATTTGTTCCAAAAAGGCTCCCCCTTCCCCAACATGCTTTTGCCAATTCAGTATGTACAATAATACTTGGCACTTGTTCTTTCGATATCGGCAGTTTTTAAATGGTTGGGATGGAGCACCAAGTACCCGACGATGGAAACTCAAGTTACTAGTAAACATTCATTTTAATAACTGCTCTACTTTGTTTTATATGTAATTTATAACTCTGTTTTCCAACTTAACAGTGTATATGTCAGTCCAATCAAGTATCTATTCCTCGCTCTGATGTAATTTAAATCTTTTTGTCTCATTATGGATCTACTGTCATTGGATTAATGCATGCAGATCTGAGGAGTCATGCTCCCTTTTTTCAGCTACGTTTTTATTTCCATTTCTTAAATGATTAATCTAGGATACTTTTTCTACTTTTCCACTATATTTGTTTTTCCTCAGTAAACCACCAGCTGCTCCTAAGTAAATGGTACTCAGGATTCTCTCAGGATTTTAATATGTGAGAGATAGGAAAAAATGCTTACATAATGTGGGCCATTTGATTCCTCCCTTGCTTACCACCTTACTGTAATGTACTGGTGAAACCATTACTTGAACTAGCTAGGGTTAGGAGTGTATGTACCAAAGAGAGTGATACTCAGTGCTTGACTCTGGACCTGATTTTTTTATGCTTGTGACATTTCTTATAACTTATTTTATAACTCATAAAAAATAATTGTTGAGTGCTCTTTGAATGCACTGTTACGGGATTTAAAACGTCGGAACATCTGTACATTAAGAATGCATGTCATAAAAATGAGGTTTCATACTATGTGCAAGAAATGCATCAGAGACGAGAATCTACAAAGATCCAAATGTATGGGATTTTTTTTCTATTATGGGGTAGAAACGGATTGTGAAGAGGCACATGTTACGTCAAACTAATGTACTTGGAAAGGGAAATAGGATGTCAAAAGCCCTTTTGCCAAGATTTACATGACTGTTAGAATAGGCCACTGTCAAACACAGTGTGGCTCATACTGCCTCCATTTTTCCTCCCCCACCCCCTCAGTTTTCTCCAGGGAACACAAAATAATCTAGGCTTGACTACTGATGCCTTAATTTGAAATCTGGATTACTTGAGGAACCATTGAATCAGAGTGGATTCAAAATCTGTTAATCTATCCCAGCAGAAACAGCGTTCCAAAGCATAGAAGGAGGCATTCCAAAGACTTTATGCACCTATTTATGCCCCTTTTCCTTTCATCTTTAGTTTCTTGGTCTTCCAGTTAGTATGTGTCTGCCAGTACTCTCTTTTGAAACTTTTTTTGATTTATTTGCTGTTTGCACAGTGTAACACAACCAAGATAGCTCCTTTTAACCAGAAAATATACAAAAAATAGTTATTGGCATACAATCAGAAATGCTCATAGGTAGATTGACAGAACCATATTTGTAAACTTGGCTGATTAATTATACCTAAATGGGCTAAAGGAACAAAAGACAGAATAACTAGCACATAGACTTTACTAGTATGTAAATGCCAACTTTAAACAAATCTGGTGGAGCAAGCTGCTATGAGTTAAGTACTTTTCATACTGAACCTCAGAATGTTTTTAATACATATAATACATACAACTTTAATACACTTTAATACAAAGTTGCTGTTTTTCTCTCTCTTTGTTTTGGAACAAATGAGGCCATTTTCTAACACTTTTAGGTTTTGCCATTTTGGGATCATCCATGTCTTTTTCCCTACACATACAGCTAAATTATGAGAATCTAGGGAATATCCAGGCAGAGGATTGGGGAAGTCACCAGCCAAATTGGTAGCTATATTGATCAAAGAGAATATTGACATGCCCAAGGTGATTAAAGGCGATAAATTGCTTATCTCAGAGTTAATGCTGTGATCCATAGTGATGCAAAATTTTCACTGCAACCAAATCTAGAGAAACAGGGCCAACATATAGTACAGATTTAAACTCAGAGAACTGTGGCTATTATAGCATTTTTTTTGCTGGCAACAACTACTTGAGCATGAATCCAGGAACAGTCTAGCGACAACTTTGGCTGTTAAGAAATGGTCTTCAGTATTGCCTTATCAGCTCCATTTATACCAGAAAGAGCAACCCATTCAGGCCTTGTATGGCGTTTTTCTTTGTATGTGGCAAGTTCTGGGAATTCACTTTATCTTTAAAGATACCTTTGACTGATCACTACTAATATCATACATCCAACTAAATTCCAGCTAAATCGATCTAACAGCTAAACTGCATGTTACCAAAGTTGTTCAATTTCTAGTATGGTATCTGGCTGATATGGTGTAGGCCTTTAAGGGCTGTTAACACTGGGATTCTTGAGAAGGAAATTCCCTTTTGGCTCAAGTGCAATTACCTAATCACATCTTGCAATTGAATAGACTGGGTGAAGAGGGTGTCTGCAAAATGAGAAACCGAGTAAGGGGGAAAGAGTGAATAACTACTTGCCTTAAATAGATGTTCTGGGCAACCCTCTTTTGCTCTTTGCACTGACACATTAAGGATGTGTTCTTCCCCAAATCCCCTTTCTGCTGCCTCCATTCAGATGACCCCAAATATTGATGCCTCTTTGTCTCCCCCCCACTAGAGAGAGGGGTTATACTGAGGTTCTCTTATCATAAAAAAGGGCTGGAGACTTGCACTCAAATACCTGTTGATTTCAGTGATTATGGCTACCAGATTCAGCCTTTGTACCATCGTGCAGAAACTTACTATTATAGCTTTCTACAGTGCTTAATTATTCCTGCAAGTGAGATTGGAGGGCCATGTAGCTACTCTGGAAAAAACACCTGAAAACATTTTTTAGGATTTGCTATAATACCTCCAGCTCACTTTCAGAAAACCTATGTGTGTATAAATATATAATACATGCTCTTGTCACCCACAGATTCATGCATTCATATACCCGAGTGTCATTTCCCATTTTTTAATTTCCGTGCAAATACAGGCACGATCATTGTGTTTACTAAATGTAATTTAGTGTAAAGTGAAATTTTAGCACAGTGCCCAGTGAATCCTTTAGAAGCTTGTCCTTTTTCCATCAGAGTTCAGAATGGACTTAAGCAGCATAGAGGAGTTAATTATGACAAAGAATCACTAATTGTCTTGGAGAGTATATCCTGATTATATTATATTATGCCCAGCCATCAGAATTCACTTTGGAGAAAAACACTGACAATAATATATATATAGCACAGCTAGAAAATATGGAATGCTGTTTTATTCTGTATTAAATGAATTTTTGAGGAAAATTCCATACCTCAAAATGTATGCAAATATAAAGAGCAACAATCTTTGTGGATCTGTTCCTGACCTATAGATTTAAGATAAAATCCTCAAGATGTCATATTAAAGCTCAATTTAAATGTAAAACCATCACCAAGAAAACTATTTTATATGCTCTTGTATAATCGCCATTTACTTCAAAGGGAGGCTTGAATAGGAAAGTGGTTCCATGGATTGTAACCTGTCGCCTTTTCAGTGCTCCAGTATTTCAGAAAATTTAACAGCAAGGTTTTATGGCCTGTTTGGCAAGGGGGAGGAGGACAAATGGATGATCTTCAAAAAAAACGTGGCCTTAGCATTTTTGCAATACTTGAATAAAAGTGTGTATTCACTAAAGAAATACCATAGCACAGCATTCAGAGACCTTTGATGTCACTGCACAGTAAAGCCTTTTTTTCAAGCAAGTTTATTAATCAGAACTGAATTATGTTCCAGCAGCAAAAATAGTTTTGATGGTTGTAAAGTAATTCTTTGTAAATTGTACATTGTCAATATAAACAGGGAAAACTCATCTGAACTAATTTAAAATCTCATGGATAGAGTGAAAAACTGTACATTATAACACGTTGGAGTAAATAAAAGTTTTGAGAGAGCCTTTGCTTACATTTTCAAAGTTGTCTAGGAGAAAGTATTCTTCCATGCATACTGTGCTGTGCAGATACTGTTCCTGCCTATGTGTTTATGTAAGTAACTTATTCATAGGTTTCCAGGCCAATTTCAGCCAGTGTACACACTTCTTTGTGTAGTACGGCTTGGTAGAATACAGGGTGTTAAGGTTCATGTAATTTTGAAATGTAAAATAAACCAGAATAGTCTCTGGGTACACCAATGTAAATACCTTTGTTATTTTGAGATGTACAGAGTATAAAGTCTGTAAATGGTTTATAAATTATACAAATAGTTTATCGGTCTTTAAAATAAAGTACATTTGTTCATATGCTGTTTGTTCTGGGTAAATGTAGGTCCCAATTCCCTTAAAAAATATTCACCAGTGACAAGTGTGTTTTAATTACCCAGATTGTTTTCTTGGTCAAACCAGTGTCTAATTAATCCAGTATCATGTTTCCAAGATCAAACAAAGACCTCTGGACATTCCAACATGAAGATATTTGATTATTCCCTTAATAATGGAGTCTCCTATATACAGAAAACATGTTTACTAATATTAGCAAGGATTATTTCTTCTCAGTTGCCACTTAAGGTTCTTTAAGCCTAGAAAAGAAACAGAATAACTATAGCAAAAGGCCACATTGGTCTTCATAATCAATGTTCTGAGTCAATATTCTGAGTTTTCATTACTAATCATGGCTTAAATTAATAAATACAGACAAAACTTACTAAAACAAATTTATTGTAAGAAGCAGCAGAACGTATATAAAATGAGAAAAGGTAGTGGGATGTATCATTTGTAGTACATTGCTATACAGTCACAAAATCACTCAATATAAACTTTGTTCAGAGTATTTCAATAAGAGATTACCTGGTTCCAGCCAAAGCAGCAAGTAGAGGTATCATGGAAGAAAGGCTGAAGGGTAGAAGAAGAGTATTGGTTTTTTCCCCAAAAGTAAATATTCCTTATTTGATTTTAAAATTTATTTTCATGTTATTCAGGCCAGTTAGAGAGTGCATTCACCTGCTCAGATGGGAGGTTAGCCTACTTAGAGTAGTCATATTGGGAAGTCCATGGGGGCAAAGGACGCGAGTCTTCATACACATTCCTAGTACAGTATCTGATACGATTAAGCCAACACATAGCTGAAGGAACAGACTCAGAAGACAGGATGGGGCAAACTTGCATTTTCCCTCATACCTTGGAAGTCTGTTATTGAAGGGTCCTTAATGCTCTCTGAGCTTGGTTGTTTTCTTGCAGACATTTCATTACCCAAATTAGGTAATGTTATCTAATTTGGGTAATGAAAGGTCTGCAAGACAACCACCAAACTCGGAGAACACCAAGGACTCCTCATTTCAACCCTCAGCTACAAATATTTTCCTTTATTGATAGGTTTCTTATTTCCACAATATTTTAAATGGATGGCCATTTTCATATCTTATTATATGAAGTTATTTTCTCTTCTTCAGTCTGAAAACACTCCCAGTTAGGCTGCTTGGATGGCCTTTAAGTCTAGAATTATGAAGAAAAAAAGAAAATGAGTGAAGCAAATCCACAGTTTATAAAACAATGGTCCAATCTCAAAACATGCAGGACTTCCAGATTTGGATTAATTTCACAGCGAAATAAATGAATTTTTTTTCACCTCCAGCTTTCCCCCCCCCCCATTACTACTTTATGTACTGAAATATGATTTCTATGCACTCATGAATATCATAGCTTCTATTCTTTTTATCCATATTCACTATTCTTATCCCACAATGCTGAATATGGCATACTACGGTACTATTTATGTGATTAGGTAAGAGGGGAAGACTATCACCAAAGCTGAATTCCTTCAAACAACTATGTGTGTCTAAGAATATATTAAAATAGTCCCTTAGTCAGAAAGATGTTTTCTCATTTATAGTAGAAAATAAGTCTTAAGAAATACTGTGTTGGGTACATACCCAGATATTAATTAGAAAGAAGAACTTAGGGCTGAGCTGAATGCAGATCCCATGAGTCACTCTAATACTGATGGAAACGAAGGAAAATATTAATAAATGTACGAGAGCAATTCAGAAATAACCTTCGTTTGGTTATCAATGACAGACACTCGCAGATACAGAACTTTTATGATATACATTAGAAAACTATAACATTACTTTTTGACATTATCACCATTCAAATTGAGGCGCTTGTCATAACATCTTACAAAGTTTGAAATTCCTTAGCTCAGTGCCAAATCTGGTCTATGGAGGGGGAGGTGATCAAAAACATCCCAATGGAACTGCTTCAAAACCTCTTGGGTGCGCCTAGTGGTGTGTGGGCGAGTATTGTTGTGAACCAACACCACACCAGAAGTGGTGCCACAGAAAATCCCATCAAATGTGAAGATGCCAAAGGAGTACTGCTAGTGAGGTTCATGCAGCGTACAGTAGTTCAACCATCAGTTCAGAAGTCTACTGTGAAATGTTACAAAAACTCAGACAAGCCATCCATAACAAGCGTTGGGGCATGCTGACTCCTGGTGTTGTGTTGGTTCACGATAATGCTCGCCCGCACACCTCTAGATGCACACAAAATTTTTTGAAGCAGTTCCATCGGGATGTTTTTGATCACACACACACACACACACACAATTAGCCCAGATTTGGTGCCGAGCAACTACTACTAAAGAATTTTAAACCTTGTAAGATGTTATGACAAGTGCCTCAATTTGAATGGAGATTATGTCGAAAGTAACGTAGTTTTCTAATGTGTATAATAAAGGTTATGTATCTGTATATCCACTGATAATTTATTTCCAAATTGCCCTCATATTTAATGTTGTTCTTAACATATTCTGACATATCAATATCGTTTTGATAATTTAATATTTAGAACTGTACACAAAACTTTAGGTGTGGGATTACTACTGCAGAATAGAAGGGAATATGAACTCCATACATCTTTGATGCAAAGCTTTTAACACATCCCAAAATGGCATTAGTTTTTGTAGCAGCTATTGCACATTGCTGCTCATGTTCATTTGCTTCTAATGACCAACTTAAGTTCTTCTCAGATGTGTGAGAAGAACTCACACATCTGAACTCCCTTTCTATTATGTTTTATTTTTCCTCCCTGCATGTAATATCGTACATTTCTACATGTTGAAAGACATCTTTTTCCTTTCACCCAGTCTTCCATTTTGTTTAGATTAAATTACAATCTCATTCTACCATCTTAATTGTTGGCCAAATCTCCTAATTATATGATGTAGTATCACACATTATTTGGACAGTTTAAATGTATGTGCTACAAGGAAGGGAAAGCTCTGTCAGGCTTTCAAGGTTCTCTTACTATAGACTGTCAAAAATGGATCTCCAGTATTTCTTATGGAATCAGTTTCCTGACCTGACCTACCTCAAAGGGGTAACCTGAATTTTGATAGACTGGCAGTGTTGTACCAAAGAGAATCAAGGCAGGAATAATTTTCCACTCTTTGCTTCTTGTCCTATCTTTGGGTGCTATGAAGAATAAATTGACACTATCTTCGCTGAGGCAGCCCTTCAAATATTGGAAGACTGCTATCATACCTCCCCTCAGTCTGCTCTTTCTTAAGCTAAACATACCTAGTTCTCTTAACGGTTCATCATGTTCATCATTTAGTTTCTAGACCCCTTATCATCTTTGTTGTTCTATTTTTTATCTGTATAACCTTGAAGATATGTAAGCAGCCCTTCCACTTCTTTTGGGGTTATAAAACCATATGGAGATATAACCTATTTTGAAATTCATGTTAAGCAGCTGGCAAGGTAATACAGGATCCAATCTGGGTCAGTCACCGGGACCATGAGGTTTTGTCTTCCTAGCTTTTGGACTTGTGCTGGAGCCCATTTTCAGGGAACTTCTCTCTAGCAGAATGTGTGCTGTTCTGTGTGCGATATTTCTAGTGCCTGTTGTATGTGGCTTTTTAGATGTTGATTGGGGTGTATTGATGATTGGCTTTGAAGTCTGTTGTTTGCTTGTGTTGCCCAGCTCTCGCCTTCTAAGTACTTGATGCATATTGCTATGCATGCTCCATCAGCCATGTTAAAATCTCTTTAGGCTGAGCAATTATAATTACAGTATCAACAGCAAATAAATTCATTTTATGTTCTTGTGCAGTTATTTCTGTACCAAATTCTGTTATTTTGGTGTAGCTGAATTTCCAGTGGTTGCTGTGCCAGTAAAAACAAAACAAGAAAGGGAGGACTTCCGGGTGGCAAGGTTCCGTCGATGGCTGCCGTTTCGGCCGTCAGCCCCGCTGCTTTCCATTGGAGCCACTAAAACAGCGATGATCAGCTGTTTTGCAGCTCGGAAACCCTCTCCTCGGGAGAAGAGGGGAGGGTGAGTGTTCAGGTGAGTGTTCAGGTAGGGGTAGAGCTCCCCTAGACCCCCAGAGTTTAAATTCTGGGGGTTGAAGGGTGAGAGCCCCCCCCGAAGCCTGAATTTGCTCCGGACTCGGGGACTCCTTTGCTCCAAGGCTTTGGAGCGGAGCAGGACGCTGCAACCATCCCTGCAATCAACAATTAATTTTGGATTACTTGGATGCAGGTAGAGCTGTGCAGGACAATATTGAAATAGCAAGTATTTTAACTTTAACTCTGGTTTACTTTGAAAGAAAAAGTTGCAAGCGGTGTGGAAAGTGAAAGTGCGCAACGGAAATTAACTGGGTGTTAAGATGGCTTCTAAATCAACCAAAGTTCCTAGAAGTGCTGGTGCTTCACCAGTTCAGCATTCTTCATTACAGGGTTTGATGCCTCCTCCTGTGGCACCCGCACCCGCATTAACATTAAAAGATTTACAAGATGCTTTAAAAATACAATCCCAGCAAATAGCTGAACTTATTGAGGAGAAGAATACCGAAATAAGAGCAGACATTTTAGCTGCATTTCAAGGGCTTGCAGTCTGTATTGAGCGCCTGGATGATCGTATGGAAGAGCTGAATCAAAATAATTTGAGACTGGATGCTAAAATGTTGGAAGCTGAAAATGTGATGGAAAAGATTGATGATGATGTAGTTATGATACAATATAGAGATATGGAGTTTGCTTTGAAGATTAGAGGATTGAAAGAGGACCCAAAGGAAAATTTGAAAGAGTTATTGGCACAAGCCCTCGAACCGATTTTGGACCGTCAAGCAGAAGATATTATGGGGGATATAGACAAAATATTTCATGTCAATTCTTGGATTGCCAGACAAAGAAAATTACCTAGAGATGTGGTGGTTTACTTTACAAAGAGATCAATCAGAAATGTGATTATCCAAGCCTTTTATAACAATAGATTTAAAGTTGCTGAGCAAGGGGTTTTAATTCTGAAAGAGATTCCTCCAAGAATTTTAAGGAGAAGAAAAGAATTTGCTTTTTTGGCAGATGAATTAAAGAAACGGCAGCTTCAGTTTTGATGGGAGATTCCAGTAGGCTTGGTGGTGAATTATGCTGGCATGACATATCGTCTTAATACAGTTTTGAAGGCACAATATTTTCATTCTAACATATTGAAGGCAGGTCCTCTGCCATCTCCAGAATTCAAAGGAAGGAAGGACAAAGGAGAGCATCAGACTCAAGTGGAGAGTATACAAGGAGCTGAAGGAGTTATTTTGCAGAAGGTTAAAGAATCTCAGCAAATTTTAGAAGTTGAGCAGTCCCAGACATTGTCAGAAGAGGTTAAAGAACAAAGAATGACACAGGCTGCAATTAGATGGATGAGACAAGAACAACAGAAAGCTACAATCATATCTCAAGAACCTACTTATAGTGAAGCAGTGGGAGGAGCGAAACCGAAGAGGCAGGTGCAGGTGGTTTTGCAAGAGGCGCTCCGAAAGCTTCAGGTCGCAAAAGATGGTGACAAAGTTTCTAACCTGGAATGTTAATGGATTAAATTCCACGCAAAAGAGAAAGAAAGTATTTCAGTATTTGAAACAATTTAAAAATGATGTTATTTGTTTACAGGAAATGCACATTCGTGCAAACTGATCAAAAATATCTGATAAACTCTAGATTGGGTACACAGTTTAGTGCGTCTGCTCCAGATAAGAAAAATGGAGTAATCATTTATGTGAAAAAGAATTTAACAGCTAATTTAATTGAAACAGATAAACAAGGAAGATATATTATAATTGAACTGTTAATAGAAGGCAAGAAAATACTTTTGGTTGGATTATATGCTCCTAATCAACAGCAAGGAGAATTTTATAAACTTTTACATAGTAAGATAATTCAATGGGATTATAAATCATGTATTTTGATGGGAGACTGGAATGGTGTCCTGGATACACAGAAAGACAAAAAAGGTCTTTTTAAAAGTATACCAAATCATACTAGATTGCCTAAATCCTTTTTTGAGATGAAAGATGACTTGGAATTGAGAGATGTTTGGAGAGAAAGAAATTTGGAAGAAAAAGATTTTACCTTTTTTTCCGATAGACATCAATCCTTTTCTAGGGTTGATTTTGTATTAACTACTAATGATTTTTTATAGGATTAAGAAGATTAAGATATGTCCAAGAACTCTATCAGCTCATAGTCCAGTATGGTTGGAACTGGAAAAAGAGAGTGGAGATAGGAGGTCTTGGAGATTGAATGAAAATCTGTTTAGATATCAAGAAAATGTGGAAGAATGTAAAAAACAGATGAAAGAATTTTTTAATATAAACATGCATAAGGGTACTTCTATTGAAATGGTTTGGGATGCAAGTAAAGCTTATATGAGAGGAGTGTTAATATATTTGAATAATAAACATAGGCGTAAATTGGAATATAAGCGAAAAGAGTGAGAGGAGGAAATTAAGAGGAAAGAGAAGGCTCTAATTTTGAATCCATCTGATAAGAGGATTAAAGAGGCATTTACTTTGTTAAGAGGTCAGTTTAATATGTTGATGGCAGCTCAAGTGGCAACCAACCTACGGTATGTTAAACATAATACTTTTTGTAATGCTAATAAGCTGGGTAGGTGGTTAGCTTATTTGTTAAGGAAGAAACAAAGGTCACGTAACATAGATAGAATAGAATACAAGGGTAAAGAGGTGTTTCAGCAAAATCTTATTAAAAAGACTTTTGTTGAATTTTATTCTAAGTTATATGTTAGGGATAAGATTCAAGGTGTAGATATAGATAGATATCTACAAGAAGTGAATATCCCTGTTCTTACACAAGAGCAAAGGGAAGAGATGAATCAACTGATTAATGCTGAAGACATTATTTTACCAATTAAACAATTAAAGGTGGGGAAAGCACCAGGAACAGATGGCTTGACTGCCGTTTACTATAAAGATTTACAGTTAGAAATGGTGGAACCTTTAAAAGAATTATTTAGAACAATCCAATCTGGAGGAGAAGTGCCTCCATCGTGGAAAACAGCTTTCATATCGCTGATTCCGAAGGAAGATCAAGATCTTACCCAAACCAAAAATTATAGGCCAATATCGCTCTTAAATACTGATTATAAGATATTTGCAAAACTTTTAGCAAATAGATTAATGAAGGTAATGCAGCAAATGATTCATAGTGACCAAACAGGATTTATAAGTGGTAGACAAATGAAGAATAATGTGAGACATATTGTATATTTATTGGAATTTTTGGAAAGAAATAACCAGGTCTCTGCAGCGCTGATTTTTTTGGATGCTGAAAATGCCTTTGATCAATTGGACTGGCAATTTTTATTTAAGGTACTGGAGAAAATGAAGTTTGGGGATAATTTTTTACAACCTATTAGGGCAATATATCAGAAGCAAACAGCTCAAATAATAATCAATGGTAGTTTGACAGAAATATGTAATATTGAAAAGGGTACAAGACAGGGGTGTCCGTTGTCACCTTTGTTGTTTGTTTTAACATTGGAAATATTATTGATTAAGATACGAGACTCAAATAAAATTAAGGAAATTAAAATAAGAGATCAAGATTATAGATTGAAGGCGTTTGAGGATGACTTGGTTATTACATTAAGTCAACCGACTTAGTTGTAGATTTGATGGAGATAATATTGTCATATGGAAAAGATTCTGGATTTAAGATAAATACGCAAAAAACTAAAATATTGTCTAAAAATATGGCTATAGAACAAAAGGTTGTTTTAGAAGAATTAACAGGATTTGAAATAGTAAAAAAGATTAAATATTTGGGGGTATATCTTTCAGCTTCAAATGTAAAACTATATAAAAATAATTATGAATTGTTATGGTTAAAAATACAAAAAGAGTTAGATAGTTGGAAAAAATTACAATTATCCTTATTGGGAAGAATTGCAGCAGTACAAACGAATGTTTTGCCAAAATTTTTATTTTTGTTTCAAATGATACCTATACTTAAAAAAGATTCAAATTTGGAGGAATGGCAGAAAGGTATTAGTAAATTTGTTTGGGCAGGGAAAAGACCAAGAGTTAAATTTAAGATAATGCAAGATGTACGTGAAAGAGGTGGTCTTAAAATGTCCAATTTTAAATTATATTATGAGGCTGCTGCTTTATTATCAATTAGTGATTGGTTTAATTTAACACAAGGGAGACTATTGAATATTGAGGGTTATGATTTGTTATTTGGTTGGCATGCATATTTATTGTATGACAAGAAGGTGGATAATGTTTTTAAGACACATATATTAAGGTATGCTCTGTTGCGAGTTTGGAAAAAATATCGACATAAGTTAAATTATAAAATACCAATTTGGGCAATACCTAAACATGCAATAGAAAATATAAATGTGGGATTTAAATATGATGTGACTACATATAAAGAAATTCTTAGGATGGAAAGGAATGTATGGCAATTAAAGCCATATAATATTTTAAAAGAAGGGAAAATAGTACAAACTTGGTTCCAGTATGGGCAGTTACATGCAAGATGGAAAGAAGAGCAGAAAGTTGGTATTTCGATAACTGATGGAAATTTGGTAAAACAAATTAGAGATCAAGGTCAAGCACATATAAAAAGGATAGATAATGTACTGACAGAAATAGACTCAGAAACGGAACTTGTTAAAGATTGTATGATAAAGTGGCCCAGAATTTTCAGGAGGTTATAACAATGGATATTTGGGAAAAGATATGGGTCAGAAATGTAAAATTTACACAGGCTCAAAATTTAAGAGAGAATTTTTATAAAATGTTTTATAGATGGCATTTAGATCCTAAAAAATTAGCAAGTATGTATCCGAACTGCCAGCCTAAATGTTGGAGGTGTGGTTGTGAGGATGCAACATATTATCATATATGGTG
Source organism: Vipera ursinii (assembly GCF_947247035.1). Lineage (NCBI taxonomy): Eukaryota > Metazoa > Chordata > Lepidosauria > Squamata > Viperidae > Vipera > Vipera ursinii. The sequence goes on along the minus strand of NC_139516.1, from coordinate 109,202,696 downwards.
GACTTGTAAAAAAGTCAAAGCTTTTTGGATTAAAATTTGGTGGAACATGCAGAAGATATTTAAGAAAAAGATAAGCTTTTCTCCACAGTTATTTCTGTTGGGTATTATTACAGATTGTACTGTCATAGATACTAAATTGATGTTGAATTTAATTACAGCAGCAAGACTTTTAGTAGCGCAATATTGGAAGAAGGAAGAACTGCCTACTATAGAAGAGTGGACTTTGAAAATTTCAAACCTGGCGGAAATGGCAAAGATTTCAGCATATTTGAAAGAACTGTTGTGACTCAGGGCCAGCCTGTGGGTCCAACAGCCGGGTCCGATGTATCGGAGGACTCAGATGTGGGGGAGGAGGGAAACGAACCGGCTGATGATGATTTGGAGACTTTGCAGAGTCCTCAGCCGGGAACCTCTTCTCAGCTGTGTGAGCCCGAGAGTGCGGAGGATGATGACCCACAGCTGGCCCTGTTCAAGGACGCCCGACGCAGGAGGCAGACGAGCAGGGACAAACAAAGAAAGGCTATGGGACTCCTCGGGAGGAGGCACAGGGAGACCACGCCCTGAGCTCTCTATAAAAGAAGTGTTTGGGGAGGGGCTGGTTGCTGAAAGCAACTTTTCCGTTTGAGAAGTCAAGCTCTTGTATTCTTGTAACAGTGTAATTAAAACTTGGCAGAAGCCTTTTGGTCTTGGACGCTTTCCAGACTCTTCTTTTGATTAGGGGTGCGAGAAGAGGGCTGGTTCAGAACAGTTTGCTTTCAGCCACCCACCCCTTAATACTACGATGGAGCAGCTTCTTGCCGAGAATGCCCAGCTCAACCAGCAACTCACCTTGCTGGCCACTCAGGTGGCACAACTGCAGGCTCAGGTACATGCTGCCCCCCCACCCAGGAGGAAATGTCAGATAGCTATGCCGGATAAATTTGCTGGTAAACCAGAACTGTTTCCTGCCTTCCTGGGACAATGCCAGCTTTATATCAGCGTGAGAGCAGCTGATTTCCCCACTGACCGAGATAAGGTGGGATTCGTATTGAGCCTTCTGTCGGGAGATGCAGCTCGTTGGGGCACGCCTCTGTTGGCACAGCCTAGCCCTTTGTTGGATAACTTTGGGGGGTTTTGTGACCATATGCGCCTCATGTACGAGGACCCGATTAAGGCGCAGACGGCCACCCGACGCCTGAAAGCTTTGAGGCAGGGTCAGCGCCCTCTACAGGCCTATATCAGCGATTTCCGGCTGTTTAGCCAGGATTCCGCCTGGAATGAGGCTGCGCTCGTGGATGCCTTTCAGGATGGCTTGTCAGAGGAGATGTTGGATGAGCTGGCCCGCGTGGACATTCCCTCAGACCTGAATGGGCTGATCCATCTTTGTCTGCGGATCGATGCCCGGCTGCAGCAGCGTAAGAGTCGCCGTGCCACCCCACAGACCCCTGCCGCCCCTGTTGTGCGTGAGCCCCCAGTCCAGAGGGAGGAGCCAATGGAGCTGGGTGCCGCCAGGTCCCGACTATCGGTGACGGAAATGGACAGACGACGATCGGAGGGGTTGTGTTTTTACTGTGGGGACCCTGGACATTTGGCTGCTTCTTGCCCGAAGAAGCGTCAGCGGGCGTCAGTGACCAAGCCTGCCCCGAGAAAGTCCCCTGCTTTGCTATCGGGAAACGGCCCGAGCCCGATCTAGACGGTGTGAAAGATCGGGCGACCCACAACATCCACACCGAGCGACGTTGTTCCGACGGTGCCTGTAAACCTCCACGGCATTTGATTTTGGAGGCACGTCTGATCCTTCCTGGCAAGCCAGAGGGGATTCCGGTCCATGCCTTAATTGACTCTGGGGCTACCACTAACTTTATGGATTCGGCCTTTGTGGCCAAATGGGCTGTTCCCCAGTGTCCAGTGGATCCGCCCATGCTTGTGGAGACCATCGATGGTCGAGTGCTCCTGTCCGGGCCTATCACGGCCGCCACGCAACCCGTGTGTATGGCCATCAGTACCCATGTGGAGGCCATTCAGTTCTACGTCACTTCGGATCTGCACTTCCCCGTGGTCTTGGGACTGGCGTGGCTCCGGGCGCATGATCCACAGATCTATTGGTCTCAGAACTTGGTCACCTTCCCAAGTTTGCAGTGCGTGGACCACACCCGCCATATCTGTGCCGGCCAGGTCGAGGGTTCCCCAGGGGTTTCCTTGCCTCCCGAACTGTCCGACTTTGCTGACGTGTTCAGCGAGTCAGAGGCGGACCAATTACCCCCGCACAGGCCCTACGACTGCTCCATTGACCTAGTCCCTGATGCGCCTCTCCCAGTGGGGCGTTTGTACTCCATGTCGGAGCCCGAGTTGGCTGCATTGCGGGACTTCCTGACGAAGAACTTGGCTCGTGGTTTCATCCGGCCCTCGTCCTCGCCAGTGTCTGCGCCCGTGCTCTTCATCAAAAAGAAGTCGGGCGAGTTACGGCTTTGCTGTGACTACCGGAAACTCAACGCTATCACGGTGCGTAACCGTTACCCGCTGCCCCTCATCCCCGAGCTCTTGGACCGACTCCGGGAGGCTAAGATCTTCACGAAACTGGACCTGCGTGGAGCTTACAACCTCGTCAGGGTTCGGCCGGGTGATGAGTGGAAGACGGCGTTTGGTACTCGCTATGGACATTTCGAGTACACGGTGATGCCGTTTGGCCTGACCAACGCCCCCGCTGTGTTTCAGCATTTTATGAATGACATCTTTCGGGATCTGTTGGACCAGTTTGTTGTGATTTACCTGGACGACATCCTGATTTACTCCCCGTCGCGTGAAGCGCATCATCAGCATCTCCGTCAGGTCCTGCAGCGCCTCCGGAAACATCGGCTGTTTGCCAAGTTGGAGAAGTGCCAGTTCTACCAGGTGACCATTGATTTCTTGGGTCACCGCATTTCTCCTGAGGGCATCGCCATGGAACCGAGTAAAGTTGAGTCGTTGCAGAGTTGGCAACCCCCGCGTCGCGTGAAGGATATTCAGCGACTTCTTGGATTTGCCAACTACTATCGGACATTCATCCCTGGCTTTGCTGCCTTGACAGCCCCCCTCACCCGGCTCCTGCAGAAGAAGACTCGGTTCCAGTGGAACGCCCCCGAACAACAGGCGTTCCAAGCTTTGAAGGACGCCTTCATGAAGGAGCCCATCTTGAAGCATCCTGACCCGCAACGGCCGTTTGTCGTGGAGGCGGACGCCTCCGACATTGCCATTGGGGCCGTGTTACTCCAGGCAGCGACGCCCAACGGTACCCTTTTCCCTTGCGCGTATCACTCACGGAAATTGAATCCCTCGGAGCGCAACTATACCATCTGGGAGAAGGAGCTGCTGGCCATCAAGGCGGCGTTCGAGGCTTGGAGGCATCATCTGGAGGGGGCGCGGCATCAAATCGAGGTCCGGACGGACCACAAGAATCTGGAAAGCCTGCAGACCGCTCGGAATTTGAACCAACGCCAGATCCGGTGGTCCCTCTTCTTTGCGAGGTTTGACTTCCGGGTGCGGTACATACCAAGCGGGCACAACCAGAGAGCGGATGCTCTGTCCAGGAAGCCCGAGTACACCCGAGTGGAAGACAAGCTTCCGCCCAGGACCGTGATCCCCGTTGAGTCTTTTGCTGCGGTGCGGGAGCCGGTGGATATACGGGCTCGGATCCGGGAGGCGCAGCAGCAGGAGGCGTGGGTGGCTCAGCGGAAGGAAGAGGTGGGGCCAGATTCGCCTTGGTCGGTCACGGATGGACTCCTGTATTATCGTGACCGGCTCTATGTTCCAGGAGGGCCACTCAGGGGACTCGTCCTCAGCCAATGTCATGATAACCCGGCTGCGGGGCATTTTGGCCTGTTCAAGACTCTGAACCTGGTCTCCCGTACATTCTGGTGGCCCCGAGTCCGACACGATGTCCAGTCTTATGTCACCTCCTGCGTCCCATGCAGGCAGGCCAAGTCAGCGACAGGGGCCCTGCCTGGTTTACTGCAGCCTTTGCCAACGCCCAAGAGACCCTGGGGGGCTGTGTCCATGGACTTTCTGACGGATCTACCCCCATCCTCCGGCTTCACGACAGTGTTTGTGGTGGTGGACATGTTGACCAAGATGGCGCACTTCATCCCCTGTCGCGGCTTACCGTCAGCTCGCGCCACTAGTCGCATGTTCATCCAACAGGTGTTCCGGCTGCACGGCCTTCCCGATAGAGTCGTCTCCGATAGGGGGGCCCAGTTTACAGCCCGCTTCTGGCAGGAGTTGATGCGGGCGTTGGACATTAAGGTTTGCCTCTCGTCCGCGCATCATCCTCAGACCGACGGGGGTACCGAGAAGGTCATCGGCATTTTGGAGCAGTATCTGCGCTGCTACGTTAACCTGCAGCAGGACAATTGGGTGGACTATTTGGCCATAGCCGAGTTTGCCTTTAACAACTCGCAGCACACCTCCACGCAGATGACACCGTTCTTGGCCAATGTGGGTTATCACCCTCGGTTTTTCCCCCTTTCTCCCGTGGACTCACCGGAGCCGGCAGCGAACGAATTCATGGCGGAGTTACAGGCGATCCATCGGTTGGTGCGACGGCAGCTGGAGAAGGCCAAGGCCGACTACAAGAGGTTCGCCGATCGGTCGAGAAGGGATACGCCTCCATTATCGGTGGGGGATCGGGTCTGGCTGTCCACCAGGAACCTACCATCCACTCGGCCGGCGAGGAAGCTGGACCACCGTTACCTTGGACCGTTCCCAGTCGAGGCCGTCATCAACCCGGTCGCCTATCGTTTAACTCTGCCACGTTCCCTGCGCGTGCACCCCGTCTTCCATCGGTCCTTGTTGGTCCCCGAACAACCGGCTTGTCCACTTCGCCAAGCGGAACCTCCCCCATCAGGACCTCGTGATGGCGACAGCACCCCCGAGTACGAGGTCGCCAGCATCAGGGATTCCCGCTGGCTGAAAGGTCGCTTCCAGTACCTGATCGAGTGGAAAGGGTACGGGCCGGAGGACTTCACATGGGAAGACGCGACCGCCGTTCATGCCCCTGCGTTGGTGACTGCGTTTCACGAACAGTTCCCATCCCGACCGCATCCGGATCGGCAGACCCGGGGGAAGGGCCCTGCGGTGCGGGATAGTGTTGTGACTCAGGGCCAGCCTGTGGGTCCAACAGCCGGGTCCGATGTATCGGAGGACTCAGATGTGGGGGAGGAGGGAAACGAACCGGCTGATGATGATTTGGAGACTTTGCAGAGTCCTCAGCCGGGAACCTCTTCTCAGCTGTGTGAGCCCGAGAGTGCGGAGGATGATGACCCACAGCTGGCCCTGTTCAAGGACGCCCGACGCAGGAGGCAGACGAGCAGGGACAAACAAAGAAAGGCTATGGGACTCCTCGGGAGGAGGCACAGGGAGACCACGCCCTGAGCTCTCTATAAAAGAAGTGTTTGGGGAGGGGCTGGTTGCTGAAAGCAACTTTTCCGTTTGAGAAGTCAAGCTCTTGTATTCTTGTAACAGTGTAATTAAAACTTGGCAGAAGCCTTTTGGTCTTGGACGCTTTCCAGACTCTTCTTTTGATTAGGGGTGCGAGAAGAGGGCTGGTTCAGAACAGTAACAATCGCAACAGAGATATATTGTGGAATGGAGAAGATGGATCGAATATATTCAGAATAAATATGGGACTAAAAAGTTTCATTTAGCATATGAATAAGTATTAGTTTTACATGATGTATTATCAGTTATTCATTATTGGTTAGTAATTCAGTTATGTTTAAGGGGAGTTAAAGCGCGATAGAATTTAATATATTTTTTTAGTTAGGTAGCATATTTTAGCTTAAGTTTGTAAAGTTAATACCCTGTATTCAGCTCTGAGAAGTTGGGGGGAGGGTTAGGGAGGGCAAGGGGGAGGGGAGGGGGAGGGAGGGAGTTTATGTTATTAAAAATGTATTTTAAAACTTTTCAATTAAAAAAATAGTAACAAATTGATAAAATAACAACTTACTAAACAGTAAGAAAACAACTGCTGTACAGAAATGGACTAAGTTCAAAAATACAAAAATAATGATAACACTACTAGCACAAAGTATGAACATTTTTAAAAGCTCTAATTCCATTTTGTGCACAAAGCAAGCCAGGCTTTGGCCAGTCACTCTCTCTCAACTCTAGGAAGGAGGCAATGGCAAATCTCTTCTGAAACACCTTACCAAGAAAACGTCAGAGGCAATCTCCAAGTTTCAGACATGATTGAACAGAAGAAAAGAAATACTGTATGTAGTACTCAAAATTAATATTACAACTATAACAGCTGTGATATAGAGAAGATTGATGGTAATAAAAATTAAAACTTAGAGGACTTAGTGACACACAGATGCAAAAGTATAGTTTGACATTTTAATCTACTGTCTTTTGTTGGCTCTTATTTGCAATCAGTTTCTCAGAGATTTTGTAGAATCCAGCACAAAACAGTAGCTTTATATATTATAATGAGATTATAGTCTGAGAGTAATAAAGTAATATGATTTTGAGTTGTATAATCAAAAAATGTTTTAAGCAATAGGGAGATCAGATCATCTAGGGCAGGCATGTCAAACTCGTGATGTCATGTGACATCGTGTGACATATCAAAACTTTTTTCCCATTACCGGCAATGGGGTGGGCATGGTTTCAGTATGATGCATCTGGCCCCCAGGTTGGCAGTTTGACATGCCTGACCTAGGGGATAGAAAGAGAAAGGGAGGGTGGATGGGTGGGGAGAGAGAGAGAGAGAGATTTTGAGTTAAGCTTGATTGCTAGTAACTGCTTAATTTTGTAAGTGGTTTGTTACTGCCTTATTTCTAAGGCTAAGACTGAGGTCACCTAACTGAGTTCATGCCTACAGTGGGACTAAAACTCACACTCCTCTGGTTTTTAGCCTAGACTAGAACAAACTGTCTCTCTCAATTGCCAGTTAGATAATTGAAATAGTTGGCAAGGAAGTAAAATGTAGTCACATTTTAAACTCCATAGTCAGATAAAGTGTCAGCTCAGGTCACAACATTTGAATCATTTCTAAGGTATTGATAGCAAATTATTCTTTCAAAATATATTTCTGATATTTTCATGCACGTTCCATTGGAGTTACCCAAATCCTAAAATAAGCTAAATGCAGTAATAGAAACAATGTTGAAAGATCCATTATGCCACATTCTTATCATCCTTATGACATGATCAAGTATGTTTTGAAAAGTGTTTGCAGTCCAATTACTTGCTCATTGTAGCTGTCCTTGGTCCTGTACCAGCCTTTTCCAAGACACCTATGGCCCACAACTTTTCTCTACCTGGGTCATGATTTGCTCTTGCTAATTCTGCATCCTTTCTTTGGGAGACTTTGATCCGACTAAGGTAACATCCAAGTCTGTCCTTCAACATCTCCACCCAGCCATTGTGCTCATGGGACTTGTTAATCCTTGTTCGTGCATCTTGTCTTTCCTCAGCTGTGTTGATTCGTTCAGCATATTACACCCTAAGACTCCACCAAGTAAGTCTGCATGACAGGTTCTGCCAGCTGTAGGAAGGTAATTTTTTAGTGGCAATTACAATGTCAAAAGATGAAAAGAAGTTAAGCTAAGCCTTTTACCTCCTATGGCTTGCTTTACTGGGAACTGTCATAACCCACTCCAATCCACATCTTAAGAAAGAAAGACTCTTGGAGACAAGATTGTCCAAGCAGGAACTTTTTTAAAGACATAGATGATAGAAGGTATAGTAGACAGGATCTGAAAAATCTCCTCACAGATTGATATTTTTAAAGTGTCCCCAAGCAAAACCCCACTCCTCAGTTCATTTGGTCAGTTCCAGATCAGTCAAGTTTCAGGTGGTAAGCCCCTCATGGGAAAGGGAGAACCATCAGTCCATTCGTAGCACAATCACTCCCTCCCCTTCATACTCCATCCGGAGAAACAAACCAGAATCTCCCCACCCCCTTTCTTAGTTGCTCGTAAGATCAGAGAGAGAATGCCTCTCATCGAACGTATTGTAATGGGCAACAGGCAGTCTAGATAAACAAAAAGTTACATCTAAGGAGAGGAAATGGAGGCAATAAACTCCCATGTTTCTTCCCTTTCCTCCTTGGGAATGGCAGAATCCAAGAGGAGTGGGGTGAGATTTGGGTTTGCACAGAAAGAGAGTTAGAAATGTTATATAAATGCATTCTGACATCGGGAACTGTCTTCCTGGAAGTAAGTGTCTACAACAGAAAACTGCTATGCTTTTACCTCAAAAGGCCACATGGTATTCAGGAACTACAGTATAGCAGGCAGAAAGGGATGAACAGGGGAGAACCTGGAATGTTAGTGACTATTCGAAGATACAACAGGACTGAAAAAAATTGGCTTATAACCATTTTTCACATCACTATTGCAACATCCCCATGGTCACATGATCAAAATTTGGATGCTGGACAACTGGTTCATGTTTACGGCGGTTGCAATGTCCCAGGGGTCATGAGATCACTTTTTGCAGCTCTCTGACAAGCAAAGTCAATCGAGAAGCCAGATTCACATACCAACCATGTTCCTAATTTAACAAATGCAGTGATTCAATTAACAACTGTAGCAAGAAAGGTCATAAAATGGAGCAAAACTCACTCAACAAGTGTCTTGCTTAGCAACTTAAATTTTGATCTCAATTGTGGTCATAAGTCAAGGACTACATGTATATGATAACTTTTGTTTTCCAATCAATTCAACAATTCTGGTAATATTTATCAAGGACTTCCGTGCACTGCCCATTTACCCCATTGCAGAATGGGGGTTGCTGGGGGTGGGGGAACTATTTTTTGAAATGAAAAATAGATGGTGTCACCTATACTGATATTTAAAATGACTTTAGGGCATGTTTCTCTGCTCTACTTCTGAAGAACACTTTTCTCTGTTAGGTCATATTGAGTGATCCTGTCTTTTGGGGTTAGATTCCTTTAGTTTGTAGGCTACTCCCCATAGTTCATTGGTTGTTTTGACCAAAAAAAGTCTGCCCTTTTAATTAAACTTATGCTTATCATATTTCTATATTTCCATTCATCAGTACCAACGAAACACCATAGCTATTAAGATCTTTCTCTAACATAGAGAAAATTGACATTTCCCCCCTTTTTTGAGTAGGTAACCTTCCCCTGGGCTTTCCTTTGTATTTTTTTAAAATAAGTCCACAGATTTATCTTTTTTGTAGTCATGCAAGGTAGAAGGGTTTCATTTCCAGTTCTCAGGTAGATCATAGGTTTGTTTGAGCTATTTGGGATCTGGAGGTAAAACTCTTCTACCTCCCAGGACAGGAAAACAGTATAATGATAAGAGCCGTTGGAGATCCAGTCGATCCGAATCCGACCGATTGCGACTAAGAATCCTCACCAGGTCTTATCTCGCAGCGATAAGGGTGGCGAAATCCAATTACTTTTCCACCCTCATCGCGTCCGCAGATAATCGCCCATCTGCCTTGTTCAGAGTGACTCGCTCCCTACTGAACCAAGAGGTGAGGGAGGAACCCTTACAGGGTCAAGCCGAGGAATTCGGTCAATATCTGTTGGATAAAATCGCTCGGATTCGAACCGGCCTGGACTCCAACTGGGCAGAGTTGGAGGAACAGGACATGGACAGTCTTGTCAACGTCATCTGGGAGGAATTTGATCCTGTGACTCCGAAGGAAGTGGACAGGATTATGAGGAGGTTGAGCTACTCCACATGCTTACTGGACCCCTGCCCTTCCTGGCTGGCTTATGCAGCTCGAGAGGGGACACGAGGCTGGTTTCAGGTGGTCATCTCTGCTTCTCTGAGTGAGGGTCACTTCCCCACTGCCTTGAAGGAGGCGGTGGTGAGACCTCTCCTCAAGAAGCCCACCTTGGACCCAACCTCATTGAATAACTTTCGTCCAGTCTCCAACCTTCGCTTCCTTGCGAAGGTTGTTGAGAGTGTGGTGGCGCATCAACTTCCTCAGGTCCTGGATGAAGCGGTTTATCTAGACCCGTGCCAATCGGGCTTCAGGCCGGGCTACAGCACGGAGACGCCATTGGTCGCTCTGATGAATGATCTCTGGAGGGCCCGGGACAGGGGCCATTCCTCTGTCCTAGTCTTATTAGACCTTTCGGCGGCTTTCGATACCATCGACCATGGTATCTTGCTGCGGCGCCTCAGGGGACTGGGAGTGGGAGGCACGGTTCTGCGGTGGTTCTCCTCCTTTCTCCTGGGTCGCTCGCAGTCGGTGCTGGCAGGAGGACAGAGGTCGGCTCCGAGGCCTCTCGTTTGCGGAGTCCCTCAGGGGTCGGTCCTCTCGCCTCTCCTGTTCAACATCTACATGAAACCGCTGGGTGAGATCATTCGTGGTTTTGGAGTAGGGTACCATCAGTATGCTGATGACACCCAGCTTTTCATCTCAACTCCAAACAGCATCAGTGATGCCCTCAACGTGATGTCCCGCTGCCTGAAAGCGGTCCGGGAATGGATGGGGAGGAACAGGCTTCAACTCAACCCGGACAAGACTGAATGGCTGTACATACTGGCAAGCCAGGATACTCAGATCATTCCATCCCTTAACATCGGGGATGAGTTATTACCCCCTGTTGATAGGGCCCGCAACCTGAGTGTCCTCCTAGACTCACAGCTATCCTTGGAAGATCACATAGGAGCTGTGACCAAGGGGGCCTTCTCCCGGGTTCGACTGGTGCGCCAACTACGACCTTATCTGGACCTGGATGCCTTACGTACAGTCACCCATGCACTTGTGACCTCTCGCCTTGACTACTGTAACGCTCTCTACATGGGGCTGCCCTTGAGAGCCACTCGGAAGCTTCAACTGGTGCAAAGTGCAGCTGCACGGACACTTTTGGGGGCCTCCCGATACTCCCATATCACACCTCTCCTCCGTGAGCTGCACTGGCTTCCGGTTGCCTTCCGAGTGAAATTCAAGGTGCTAACAATGACATACAAAGCGCTACATGGCATGGGTCCGGACTACCTATGGGAGCACCTTCTGCCAACGTCAACACCCCTCCGTCCTGTGCGCTCCCACAGAGAGGGCCTCCTCAGGGTGCCACCGCTCAAGGAATGTCGGCTGGTGGCCCGCAGGGGGAGGGCATTCTCAGTGGGTGCGCCAGCCCTCTGGAACTGTTTGCCTACCGAAATCCGGATGGCCCCCGACCTCCGCACCTTCCGGCGCGATTTAAAAACTTACCTGTTCCAGCAGTCCGGCCTGGCCTGATAGCTCTTGGGGTCTCAGTTGTTTTTACTATTGTTTTCACTATTGTTCAATCTGTATACCTACCTTACTCTGTACACCGCCCCGAGTCCCTCGGGAGAAGGGCGGTATATAAAAACAAACAAACAAACAAACAAATAAATAAATAAATCTTGGTTTTTTAATTACCCTGTAAACCGCCCTGAGTCCTTCGGGAAAGGGCGGTATATAAATGTAATAAAATAAAATAAATAAAATAAATAAATAAAACAAAAGTAAGCAGGGAAAGTACCTGTCAGGGAAAATAATAATGAGGGGGAAAAACGTTTAGGATTTTGAACTGGTTTCTTTTGGAAAGACCCATCCACAAGAAGGGAAAACAATTGCTATTTTTCCCCTGGAAAAGAAATGTGGAAAGGACATGATAGTCTATTATTGAAACTCAATACTTTGCAACCTGTTGGCTCTAAAGGCCTCAATTCATATAAGATTTTCTTAAGCCAATTTTGAATCAGTGTTATGAGCCCAGAACAGGAGCAGCTTAGGTAGTATGCTTAATCTTGTTCCTTATAAATAATTATAAATAATTCGTGTGAGTGCATAAGGCTGTGCAGGGAATATTTTAAGTTAAAAATACATTTGCTTTAGGTGATGAATAATTACATTTTTAAAAAGTCAGATTTCTATCTGATTGCATGACAATTTAATCACAGACAAGTAAAATGTGTGCAAATGTTGATTATAATACAGAAAGTTTCATAATAAAACTGCAAGATTTTAAAAAAAATGTGGATATGCCCCAACCAACCCCAGTGGTATCCATAGCACTTAGCTTTATATACCGCCTCACAGTGCTTTACGACCCTCTCTAAGTGGTTTACAGAGTCAGCATATGGTTCCCAACAATCTGGGTCTTCATTTTACCAACCTCAGGAGGATGGAAGGTCGTGTCAACCTTGAGCTCGTCAGGATCGAACTGTTGGCAGCTGGCAAAATTAGCCTGCAATACTGCATTCCAACTGCTGTGCCTCCACAGCTTCTCTGTCCACTCTGAATCTAATGGTTTCCTTTTTGAAATTGTTTTTTGCCAGAAAGTGGCAGCATGTGGGGTATTTTGTTGGGGCTGAGAAGCTATGCAATGTTGCACCTGTTTAGGTCTTAAATGGGGATGACCAAAGGATCCCAACATTATAAGCTGGTCTGGGACATAGAAGAAAGCAGTAACAAATCACTTCTATACCGTTGCCAAGAAAACCTCATGGATGAGGTTTTCACCTTCAGACTTGGTAAAAACTAAGCTAAATTTGAAGAACTTGGCTTCCTTCAAATGGATGGTTGTCTTCAAATAACAGCAATTTATTTCACTGTTTATCCTGAACTCTTTTCAGTTGTTATAAAAATAGATGAATTTAAGACCTAAGTTTTGCCTTCAACACTGTCTGTACAATATAACAACAACAACAACTCATAAAACATATATGCTGCCCAACTCTGGGCTGCTCACAAGAGCCAAACAAATAAATCACAGTAAGATCAACAAAAGGTAAAAATAATATAGAGGCATGTTGAAGGCATCTAAATGTCATCACAAAAACCTGAAAGGAAGGGGATCTGTATTTAGGGCTACAGACAGAGACATTTTCGTGATCTGATGTCTCTTTGGTGTTAGGACTGGCCAAGAAATAACACATTTTTAACCATTACATTTTAAGTGATACATCATTGGGCAGCTTAAATATGGCAGTAAGGCAACCGTGCAAAGTGAGTTGTTCTCTCTTGACTAAATAAGTTATTTTTTTGGGGGGGGAACTTCTGCCCCCTCCCCTCCTGACAAGCTGCAACTCCTGCACTAAACCATACTACTGAACCCACCATGTCAAATCAAGAGAAACAATAAGTTGTAATAGTTTCTGCCTTTAGGTGCAGCGTTCATACGAACACAGCAGTTTTGTTTTGTCAGTCAGGATTAATGCTGTGGAAACTCAGACACCAACAGCCTTCTGAATTAGTGGATTTCTGTGCCACTTTGAAAGCAACTCCAGAGGGATGTTTATCCAGCCAGCAGAGCTGAGCTGATTTATTTGCAGTTCAACTTCAGGGTAGTACAAGCTGCTCTGAAAGGCCTTATATTTATTTAGAACCAGCCATATTTTTGCTGGAGGAAGTTCTGTCCTCAAGAGAAATGTGAGCTTATGGACTTTGCATCTCCACCTACAAAGCCAAAGTTGCTTTGAAACCAGATGGGTGATAAATAAATAAATCAACAAACAAACAAATCAATGAATGCTTGTTAGGCATCCTCTCTTCTTGAGAAGCCAGGAGTAGGAGGCCAACAACTGGCTTCTACAGGTAGTCCTCGACTTATAGTTACAACTAAGCCCAAAATTTTACAATTGTTAACTGAATTTTGCCCCATTTTACAACTTTCTTGCCACCGTTGTTAAGTGAATCACTACAGTTGCTAAGTTATTGACATGATTGTTAAGTGAATCTGGTTTCCCCATTGACTTTGCTTGTCAGAAAGTCACAAAAGGCAATGCAACCCCAAGGCATTGCAACCGTCATAAATATGAGTCAGTTGCCAAGTGTCTGAATTTTGATCACGTGACCATGGGAGTACCGCAACCATTGTAAGTGTGAAAAATGGCTATAACTCACTTTTTTCAATGATGCTGTAATTTCGAATGGTCACTAAACAAACGGTTATAAATTGAGGATTACCTGTATTTTTCTTCCTTGCTTCCTTTCTATTGAGCATGGGGTAGAATATGGCAGTCTGAACTTAAAGAAGGGGATTTTGTTTTAAGATTCAATTGTGACTCTTAGAGCAGCTACAAGAGTATTTTGGTCTCCCTTGACACCTGAAAAAATTGGGGCCATTTAAGGAATAGCACAGATTCAGTGGACACATGAGACCTTTTTTCTTTCTTTTTAGGCTGTTGCTATCCCCCATTATATTATTGGTGTGTTCAAAAGAGTTGTTATAAATTGTCTTGGTAAAATGATTCACCTTAGAGCTCAGGAACAAATCCAACTTTTGGCAGAGATTTGCAGTCACTCTCTAACCTGCAACACTGAACGATATGGATTTTATTTCTCCTAATTCTCAGTTGTCATAGTCCAAGAGGGGGGGGGGAACTGGTCTAGAACTTTCCACTTCTCCTTATTGTTGAAATGTGAAGATGTTTTGAAGATGAACTTTGCTCCCTGCTGCATTTTCAGATAGCTGAGAATCCAAGATAGCAAGAATAAAGCTTCATGTGGGTTAATTTCTTCTCCAAATGAATTCAGTCTGTGCCAAAATCAGAAGCTGGTCTTCAGCCAAAGGACATTCCAAGCTAGGCTAAAAATCTTGACTGCAGCTGTTGCTTTTCCTTGCAGATTTGAAACCAATGTTTGCTCCTCTCTCAGTGATTTGGCATCATATCCCACAGCATAGCTGCTGGGGACATCTCTACAAAAGGCTTTTTTGGCCCTGGAACTGAGGAATTCAAAATATCTCTTTTGTTGTCTGTAGAGATAAGGGATAGAAACTGAAGACAAGTATCCATGACTTCATTATACTTTTTCTTGCTAGAATACTATGCTGGGGTGAAGGCAAAAGTGTAAAAAAAATGGGCATCTGCTGGGGGGGGACTGTGAGGGAGGAAAGGGAGAAGCATGCATTGCAACATTGTGGCATCTAGTTTGTTCCTTTGGTATGTGTGTATCTTGGCATGAGTGTACAATAGAGGCAGAGTTTGTCATTCTGATTAACCCTCTGGTTTGAAAGGACATTTCTGTTCTTCCACAAAAATAAATACATCTGATTTACTATTAATAAACATTGTCCTTCACCAGCAGCCAGGTAGCTTCCTTGGAAACTTCAGAAATATACAGTAGTATGAAGTAGCACATCCAATGGTTGCTTTTAATATCTGATTTTCAGGATATTTCTTATCGTAGTTTTGTTTGGACTACTGCAACGCTCTCTACATGGGGCTTCCCTTGAGGACCACTCGGAGGCTCCAACTGGTACAGAATGCAGCCGCGAGAGTTGTGTTGGGAGTCTCCCGATACTCCCATGTTACACCTCTGCTCCGCGAGCTGCATTGGCTGCCAGTTGTCTTCCGAGTGAGATTCAAGGTTTTAGTAATGGTTTTCAAGGCCCTACATGGCATGGGTCCGGAGTACCTCGGGGATCACCTGCTGCCAGCATCAACTTCCCTCCGCCCTGTGCGTTCCCATAGAGAGGGCCTCTTCACGGTGCCATCGGTCAGAGAATGTCGTCTGGTGGCCCCCATAGGGAGGGCCTTCTCTGTGGGCACCCCGGACTTATGGAATCGGTTGCCGGTTGAGCTCCAGACGGCCCCCGACCTTCGCTCCTTCCGATGTGATCTGAAGACCTATTTATTTGAACAAGCCGGCCTGGCTTGATGGGGGATGTGTTGGGGTTTTTTACATTATTATTTATTGTTTTAGCTGGGGCTTTGTATTTAATTCTCTTTTTAACTTTTGTACCTTGTATTTTATATGTGCCCTGTTCACCGCCCTGAGTCCTTCGGGAGAAGGGCGGTATACAAATATAATAAACTTAAACTTAAACTTAAAATATGCTACCTAACTAAAAAAAACATATTAAATTCTATCGCGCTTTAACTCCCCTTAAACATAACTAAATTACTAACCAATAATGAATAACTGATAATACATCATGTAAAACTAATACTTATTCAAATGCTAAATGAAACTTTTTAGTCCCATATTTATTCTGAATATATTCAATCCATCTTCTCCATTCCACAATATATCTCTGTTGCGATTGTTCTTTCAAATATGCTAAAATCTTTGCCATTTCCGCCAGGTTTGAAACTTTCAAAGTCCACTCTTCTATAGTAGGCAGTTTCTCCTTCTTCCAATATTGTGCTACTAAAAGTCTTGCTGCCGTAATTAAATTCAACATCAATTTAGTATCTATGACAGTACAATCTGTAATAATACCCAACAGAAATAACTGTGGAGAAAAGCTTATCTTTTTCTTAAATATCTTCTGCATGTTCCACCAAATTTTAATCCAAAAAGCTTTGACTTTTTTACAAGTCCACCATATATGATAATATGTTGCATCCTTACAATCACACCTCCAACATTTAGGCTGGCAGTTCGGATACATACTTGCTAATTTTTTAGGATCTAAATGCCATCTATAAAACATTTTATAAAAATTCTCTCTTAAATTTTGAGCCTGTGTAAATTTTACATTTCTGACCCATATCTTTTCCCAAATATCCATTGTTATAACCTCCTGAAAATTCTGGGCCACTTTATCATACAATCTTTAACAAGTTCCGTTTCTGAGTCTATTTCTGTCAGTACATTATCTATCCTTCTTATATGTGCTTGACCTTGATCTCTAATTTGTTTTACCAAATTTCCATCAGTTATCGAAATACCAACTTTCTGCTCTTCTTTCCATCTTGCATGTAACTGCCCATACTGGAACCAAGTTTGTACTATTTTCCCTTCTTTTAAAATATTATATGGCTTTAATTGCCATACATTCCTTTCCATCCTAAGAATTTCTTTATATGTAGTCACATCATGTTTAAATCCCACATTTATATTTTCTATTGCATGTTTAGGTATTGCCCAAATTGGTATTTTATAATTTAACTTATGTCGATATTTTTTCCAAACTCGCAACAGAGCATACCTTAATATATGTGTCTTAAAAACATTATCCACCTTCTTGTCATACAATAAATATGCATGCCAACCAAATAACAAATCATAACCCTCAATATTCAATAGTCTCCCTTGTGTTAAATTAAACCAATCACTAATTGATGATAAAGCAGCAGCCTCATAATATAATTTAAAATTGGACATTTTAAGACCACCTCTTTCACGTACATCTTGCATTATCTTAAATTTAACTCTTGGTCTTTTCCCTGCCCAAACAAATTTACTAATACCTTTCTGCCATTCCTCCAAATTTGAATCTTTTTAAAGTATAGGTATCATTTGAAACAAAAATAAAATTTTTGGCAAAACATTCATTTGTACTGCTGCAATTCTTCCCAATAAGGATAATTGTAATTTTTTTCCAACTATCTAACTCTTTTTGTATTTTTAACCATAACAATTCATAATTATTTTTATATAATTTTACATTTGAAGCTGAAAGATATACCCCCAAATATTTAATCTTTTTTACTATTTCAAATCCTGTTAATTCTTCTAAAACAACCTTTTGTTCTATAGTCATATTTTTAGACAATATTTTAGTTTTTGCGTATTTATCTTAAATCCAGAATCTTTTCCATATGACAATATTATCTCCATCAAATCTACAACTAAGTCGGTTGACTTAATGTAATAACCAAGTCATCCTCAAACGCCCTCAATCTATAATCTTGATCTCTTATTTTAATTTCCTTAATTTTATTTGAGTCTCGTATCTTAATCAATAATATTTCCAATGTTAAAACAAACAACAAAGGTGACAACGGACACCCCTGTCTTGTACCCTTTTCAATATTACATATTTCTGTCAAACTACCATTGATTATTATTTGAGCTGTTTGCTTCTGATATATTGCCCTAATAGGTTGTAAAAAATTATCCCCAAACTTCATTTTCTCCAGTACCTTAAATAAAAATTGCCAGTCCAATTGATCAAAGGCATTTTCAGCATCCAGAAAAATCAGCGCTGCAGAGACCTGGTTATTTCTTTCAAAAATTCCAATAAATATACAATATGTCTCACATTATTCTTCATTTGTCTACCACTTATAAATCCTGTTTGGTCACTATGAATCATTTGCTGCATTACCTTCATTAATCTATTTGCTAAAAGTTTTGCAAATATCTTATAATCAGTATTTAAGAGCGATATTGGCCTATAATTTTTGGTTTGGGTAAGATCTTGATCTTCCTTCGGAATCAGTGATATGAAAGCTGTTTTCCACGATGGAGGCACTTCTCCTCCAGATTGGATTGTTCTAAATAATTCTTTTAAAGGTTCCACCATTTCTAACTGTAAATCTTTATAGTAAACGGCAGTCAAGCCATCTGTTCCTGGTGCTTTCCCCACCTTTAATTGTTTAATTGGTAAAATAATGTCTTCAGCATTAATCAGTTGATTCATCTCTTCCCTTTGCTCTTGTGTAAGAACAGGGATATTCACTTCTTGTAGATATCTATCTATATCTACACCTTGAATCTTATCCCTAACATATAACTTAGAATAAAATTCAACAAAAGTCTTTTTAATAAGATTTTGCTGAAACACCTCTTTACCCTTGTATTCTATTCTATCTATGCTACGTGACCTTTGTTTCTTCCTTAACAAATAAGCTAACCACCTACCCGGCTTATTAGCATTACAAAAAGTATTATGTTTAACATACCGTAGGTTGGTTGCCACTTGATCTGCCATCAACATATTAAACTGACCTCTTAACAAAGTAAATGCCTCTTTAATCCTCTTATCAGATGGATTCAAAATTAGAGCCTTCTCTTTCCTCTTAATTTCCTCCTCTCACTCTTTTCGCTTATATTCCAATTTACGCCTATGTTTATTATTCAAATATATTAACACTCCTCTCATATAAGCTTTACTTGCATCCCAAACCATTTCAATAGAAGTACCCTTATGCATGTTTATATTAAAAAATTCTTTCATCTGTTTTTTACATTCTTCCACATTTTCTTGATATCTAAACAGATTTTCATTCAATCTCCAAGACCTCCTATCTCCACTCTCTTTCCAGTTCCAACCATACTGGACTATGAGCTGATAGAGTTCTTGGACATATCTTAATCTTCTTAATCCTAGAAAAAAATCATTAGTAGTTAATACAAAATCAATCCTAGAAAAGGATTGATGTCTATCGGAAAAAAAGGTAAAATCTTTTTCTTCCAAATTTCTTTCTCTCCAAACATCTCTCAATTCCAAGTCATTTTTCATCTCAAAAAAGGATTTAGGCAATCTAGTATGATTTGGTATACTTTTAAAAAGACCTTTTTTGTCTTTCTGTGTATCCAGGACACCATTCCAGTCTCCCATCAAAATACATGATTTATAATCCCATTGAATTATCTTACTATGTAAAAGTTTATAAAATTCTCCTTGCTGTTGATTAGGAGCATATAATCCAACCAAAAGTATTTTCTTGCCTTCTATTAACAGTTCAATTATAATATATCTTCCTTGTTTATCTGTTTCAATTAAATTAGCTGTTAAATTCTTTTTCACGTAAATGATTACTCCATTTTTCTTATCTGGAGCAGACGCACTAAACTGTGTACCCAATCTGTGTACTTGAATGCCAGGTCCGTTGTTAATAAGGCTCCTCTTGTCCTGGATCTGGTCGAGGGTGAGCATGCGGACCTGGCCTGCATCACAGAGACCTGGCTGGGCCCAGAGGGTGGCATTCCTCTGGTTGACCTTTGCCCACCAGGTTTCCGGGTGCTACACCGGCCTCGGGCTCAGGGTAGGGGCGGGGGAGTGGCGGTTGTTATGAGGGAGACCTTGTGTCCGCGGGAGGCCACCGTTCCCCAGATTGTCGGTTGTGAGTCTCTCTTCCTGAGATTTGGTCCTGGGGCGCAGTTGGGCTTGCTGCTGGTGTACCTTTTGCCTAGTCACACAGCAGCAGCCCTGCCTGAGCTTCTCGACATCCTCTCGGGGTTGGTGATTGAGTTCCCCAAACTTATAGTTTTGGGTGACTTCAATCTACCATCCCTGGGAGGATCATCTGAGTTAGCTCGGGAGTTCATGGCTTCCATGACGGCCATGGACCTGACGCAAGTAATTTATGCACTGACTCATGTGGGAGGCCACACTCTTGACTTGGCTTTTTTATCTGGCCGGTGGTTAGATGATCTTGGTGGGGGCTCCCCAATTGTTATGCCCCTGTCATGGACTGATCATCATCTCCTGCGGCTGGTCCTCCATTTTGCCACTCCCCGCTGTGGGTGTGTGGAGCCTATTAGATGGTACTGCCCCAGGCGCTTAATGGACCCTGATAGGTTCCAGGCAGCGCTGGGGCCCCCACCTGCCTCTGTTGCTCACAACTCGGCGGATGACTTAGTGGAAGCCTGGGAAAGGGCAGCCACGGAGGCACTTGACCGAGTTGTACCCTTGCGGCCCCTGACCTGGTGCAGATCCCAGCGAGCTCCATGGTTTTCCGCAGAGCTTCGGGAGATGAAGCGTCGAAGACGGGGCCTAGAGAACTGTTGGAGGTCCAGCCGATCCGAATCCAACCGATTGCGACTAAGAACCTATATTAGGTCTTATCTCACAGCGATAAGGGCAGCAAGGTCTAATCACTTTGCCGTCCTTATCGCGTCCGCAGATAACCGCCCGGCTGCATTGTTTAGGGTGACCTGCTCCCTCCTTAACCAGGAGGTGAGAAAGGAACCTTTGCAGGGTCATGCCAAGGAGTTTAGTCAACATCTGTCAGACAAAATCGCTCAGATTCGGACCGGTCTGGACTCTGACTGGGCAGAGTCTGACGATCAGGACGTGGGCGGTCTTGTCGATATTACCTGGGAGGAGTTTGATTCTGTGACTCTGGAGGAAGTGGACAGGATTATGGGGAGGCTGAGCTCCACCACATGTTTATTGGACCTGTGCCCTTCCTGGCTGGTTTATGCGGCTCAGGAAGGGACACGAGGCTGGTTCCTGGCAGTCATATCTGCTTCTTTGAGTGAGGGCAGTTTCCCCACCGTCTTGAATGAGGCGGTGGTGAGACCTCTCCTCAAGACGCCTGCCTTGGACCGAGATGTGTTAAATAACTTTCGTCCGGTCTCCAATCTTTACTTCCTTGCGAAGGTTGTTGAGAGTGTGGTGGCGCATCAGCTCCCTCAGGTACTGGATGAAGCGGATTATCTAGACCCGTACCAATCGGGTTTCAGGCCCGGGTACAGCACGGAGACGGCATTGGTCGCTCTGGTGAATGATCTCTGGAGGGCCCGGGACAGGGGATATTCCTCTGTCCTAGTCGTATTAGACCTCTCAGCGGCGTTTGATACCATCGACCATGGTATCCTGCTGCGGCATCTCAGGGGATTGGGAGTGGGAGGCACAGTTTTTCAGTGGTTCTCCTCCTATCTCCTGAGACGTTCGCAGTCGGTGTTGGCAGGAGGGCAGAGGTCGACCCCGAGGCCTCTCGTTTGTGGAGTTCCTCAGGGGTCGGTCCTCTCGCCTCTCCTGTTCAACATCTATATGAAACCGCTGGGTGAGATCATTCATGGTTTTGGAGTTGGGTATCATCAGTATGCTGATGATACCCAGCTTTTTATTTCGACCCCAAACCACCCCAGTGATGCCCTCGACGTGATGTCCCATTGCCTGGAAGCGGTTCGGGTCTGGGTGGGGAGGAACAGACTTCAACTCAACCCCGTCAAGACTGAGTGGCTGTGCATACCGGTATCCCGGGATATTCAGAATATTCCACCTCTTTTTATGGGGCTGAGTTATTACCCCCCGTAGATAGGGCTCGCAACTTGGGAGTCCTCCTAGATTCATGGCTTACTTTGGAAGATCACATGGTGGCTGTGACTAGGGGGGCCTTCACCCAGGTTCGCCTGGTGCGCCAGTTGCGGCCCTATCTAGACTGGGATGAACTGTGTACGGTCACTCATGCGCTCGTGACCTCTCGTTTGGACTACTGCAACACTCTCTACATGGGGCTGCCCTTGAGGACCACTCGGAGGCTCCAACTGGTACAGAATGCAGCCGCGAGAGTCGTGTTGGGAGTTTCCCGATACTCCCATGTTACACCTCTGCTCCGTGAGCTGCATTGGCTCCCAGTTGTCTTCCGAGTGAGATTCAAGGTACTGGTAATGGTGTTTAAGGCCCTACATGGCATGGGTCCGGAGTACCTTAGGGAGCACCTGCTGCCGGCATCAACTTCCCTCCGCCCTGTGCGTTCCCACAGAGAGGGCCTCCTCAGGGTGCCACCGATCAGAGAATGTCGATTGGTGGCCCCCAGGGGGAGGGTCTTCTCTGTGGGCACCCCGGAGCTATGGAATCGGTTGCCGGTTGAGCTCCGGATGGCGCCCAACCTCCGCTCCGTCTGACGCAATCTGAAAATGCATTTGTTTGAACAAGCCGGCTTGGCCTGATGGGGGGGTTGGTTGGTTTTTTTATTGTTCTTAATATTTGTATTTTTTGTTTTTTACTTCGGGTATTATGTTTAATTCCTTTTAACTTTTGTATTTTTTGTATTTTATACATCTGCCTTGTTCACCGCCCTGAGTCCTTCGGGAGAAGGCCGGTATATAAATAAAATTAATAAATAATAAAATAAATCTAGAGTTTAACAGATATTTTTGATCAGCTGCACGAATGTGCATTTCCTGTAAACAAATAACATCATTTTTAAATTGTTTCAAATACTGAAATACTTTCTTTCTCTTGTGCGGGGAATTTAATCCATTAACATTCCAGGTTAGAAACTTTATCGCCATCTTTTGCAACCTGAAGCTTTCGGAGCGCCTCTTGCAAAACCACCTGCACCTGCCTCTTCGGTTTCGCTCCTCCCACTGCTTCACTATAAGTAGGTTCTTGAGATATGATTGTAGCTTTCTGTTGTTCTTGTCTCATTCGTCTAATTGCAGCCTGTGTCATTCTTTGTTCTTTAACCTCTTCTGACAATGTCTGGGACTGCTCAACTTCTAAATTTGCTGAGATTCTTTAACCTTCTGCAAAATAACTCCTTCAGCTCCTTGTATACTCTCCACTTGAGTCTGATGCTCTTCTTCGTCCTTCCTTCCTTTGAATTCTGGAGATGGCAGAGGACCTGCCTTCAATATGTTAGAATGAAAATCTCGTGCCTTCAAAACTGTATTAAGACGATATGTTGTGCCAGCATAATTCACCACCAAGCCTACTGGAATCTCCCATCAAAACTGAAGCTGCCGTTTCTTTAATTCATCTGCCAAAAAAGCAAATTCTTTTCTTCTCCTTAAAATTCTTGGAGGAATCTCTTTCAGAATTAAAACCTCTCGCTCAGCAACTTTAAATCTATTGTTATAAAAGGCTTGGATAATCACATTTCTGATTGATCTCTTTGTAAAGTAAACCACCACATTTCTAGGTAATTTTCTTTGTCTGGCAATCCAAGAATTGACATGAAATATTTCGCCTATATCCCCCATAATATCTTCTGCTTGACGGTCCAAAATCGGTTCGAGGGCTTGTGCCAATAACTCTTTCAAATTTTCCTTTGGGTCCTCTTTCAATCCTCTAATCCTCAAAGCAAACTCCATATCTCTATATTGTATCATAACTACATCATCATCAATCTTTTCCATCACATTTTCAGCTTCCAACATTTTAGCATCCAGTCTCAAATTATTTTGATTCAGCTCTTCCATACGATCATCCAGGCACTCAATACAGACTGCAAGCCCTTGAAATGCAGCTAAAATGTCTGCTCTTATTTCGGTATTCTTCTCCTCAATAAGTTCAGCTATTTGCTGGGATTGTATTTTTAAAGCATCTTGTAAATCTTTTAATGTTAATGCGGGTGCGGGTGCCACAGGAGGAGGCATCAAACCCTGTAATGAAGAATGCTGAACTGGTGAAGCACCAGCACTTCTAGGAACTTTGGTTGATTTAGAAGCCATCTTAACACCCAGTTAATTTCCATTGCGCACTTTCACTTTCCACACCGCTTGCAACTTTTTGTTTCAAAGTAAACCAGAGTTAAAGTTCAAATACTTGCTATTTCAATATTCTCCTGCACAGCTCTGCCTGCATCCAAGTAATCCAAAATTAATTGTTGACTTCTGGGGCTGAGGTCACAGCAGACAAGCGGGTCCTGGAATATCTCTTCGGATCGCAGCTTGTTTTCCCGATACTGTGCGGCTCTACATAGCCATCGCCAGCTGGGGATCAGCAGGCGAAGAAGAGAGGACGCTCGGCAATTGCAGGGAACTTGCAAAATCCCTGCTTAGCAGTGAGAAATCCTCCCATGTTGCCGGTATTGAGAGAAGGCACCTGAAGAATGGCTGCCCTGGAACTGTGACTCAGCAGTTTAGAAGGAAGCTACTGACGTTCCAGGCAGAGTTAAGAGTGAATATCAAAAGAGAATGAGAATCCCCCCCTTCGTTTGTTGATCGTTTGAGAGGTGAGCAGCGTGAAGTATTATCCAGCCTTAATTGATTAAAGCGGCAGACAACAATACAGGCTTTTAACAATAGCCGCCTTAGAGAGACTCACAGGCTGATTTGAGGATTCCAGTTACTTCTTTGGTGTTCTTCGATGGACAGAATCTTTCTTTAAATTTTGATAAGTGGTTTTTTTTTCTCCTTTTGAAATATCTGGGATCTGGATGGTGATTTGTTAATTCGTTAATGCATAACAGCCTGGAGACCCCCTTTTCTATTTGATCTGGCATCGGGTTTTTTCTTTCTGCTTCTTTCTTGGAGGTTTAACATCGTAACATTTGTCAGCAGAGAAGAGAAGAGGAACTGAACTGAACTGAACTGAATTGTACTGCCACGCTTCTTTGAAGAATAAGGAATTTAAATATACTGAACTGGGTTACATCCCCTTTTTTTGAATATTGGTTTATTCATATTATTACTTATTTTCTTTCTTTTTTGCCATTGATAGGGCCTATTTACTATATTCTCTCTATATTTTTCTTTTTATGCCTTATATAATAACAACATATTTAACCCCTACTTTAATAAACTTAGAGAAGAAATTGGGTGATTAGGATAATATTGAGAGTACAAGGTGCTTGGGGAGGAGTCTTGGAGATTGAGTAAGTGTAGGCTATTTTGGAAGAGCACCAAAGAGTAACAGAAATGGCGACCATAACAACTTTTGCCAAGAAGAAGACCATAGTGCCTGTGCCCACACAGTCCCCATCAACTACACCCCTGACAGCTCGCAAATTTCCGGATGAGACAGTGACAGGGAATAAAGATGCTTTATCTATACAGGGAGTTCAGGATATGTTTAAGTCACTTCAAGACTTAATGTTGAAAAATCAGGAGACTACAGCTATAGGATTTGAGGAGTTAAAGAGGGAAATGAAGGCTGAGATGGGTAACCAGATGGAAGGTTTAAAGGGAGAAACAAGGAGTATACATACGAAGCTCCAGGAAATGCAGACAATGGTAGTGAGTCAAGAGGAACGGATCCAGGTGGTAGAAACGAGAATGGATAAGAAAGATGTAAAAGTGGAAAGTATGGAACACCGGCTGGTGATAGCTAATAAATGCCTGGAGGATGAAATAATTGCCCTTGAATTAGATAAATCTGCCTTCTTCCTACGTTTACAAAACATTGAAGAGGACCGAGAGGAGCAGTTGGAAATCATTGTGACAGAGATTTTGGCTGGAGTGCTTGAGGTGAACCCACAAGAGATGTTGAGGGATATAGATGACGTATTTCGGGTTTACACTAATTATGCACGTCAAAACAAACTCCCGAGAGAGATACATGTCCGACTGAATAAAACATCAGTGCGGGAGCAGGTCCTAAGGAAAGCAAGAGAGAAGACTATATCCTTTAAAGGAAGATCAGTAATTATTCTTAAGC
Source organism: Vipera ursinii (assembly GCF_947247035.1). Lineage (NCBI taxonomy): Eukaryota > Metazoa > Chordata > Lepidosauria > Squamata > Viperidae > Vipera > Vipera ursinii. The sequence continues at coordinate 109,176,991 of NC_139516.1, read as the reverse complement.
AGCTACCAAGAAGAGTGAGAGATCAGAGGAAAAAATATGATTTCCTAACAAGTCAGTTTAGAAAATTTGACATTCGCTACCGATGGCTGATTCCAGAGGGATTGGCTTTTATGTGGCAGGACAAGAGATATCGTATTGATAACTTACAGGATGCCCATGTATTTTTTGAATCTCAGTTCAATCAGGAGAGTGAGGAGGAGTTAGAAGGCAAAAGCCAGGAAGAAGTTCAATTGGATTCCAAGGGGAGAAGTGGAGGATTAAAAGAAAAGAAGAGTATAGATAAGGAAGATGCTGGGGAATTGGGAGGCTCGGGTCCTCAAATGGAGACACGGTTAGCAAAAAAAATAAAGAATACAGCGAAGGAGTGACATTCAGGAAGAGGTTCACCTTTTTTCTGTCAATATTAACGGTCTTAATGCTCCTACTAAGAGGGAAAAAACTTGGTCCAAACTCTGTAAATTAAAATATGATATAATTTGTATCCAGGAAGTCCATATCATTAAAAGTCAACAGAATGTACTAGCGCAGGGGTGTCAAAATCAATTTCATTGAGGGCCGCATCAGCATTGCGGTTGCCCTCAGAGGGCCGGGCAGGTGTCGCCTGGGTGGGCGTGGCTAGAGTGCATATGGCCTACTGGGTGGGCGTGGCCAGCTCTACATCGTTCGCATCAAAGGTGTCTATGGGGGCCTGGGCAGGACTGGGACAGATCTGAGGGTCTCTGGCAGAAGGAGGGTCTCTGGGCCAGGGCCAAGGCAATGGGGGCCATTCCCTCACTGTTTCCAGGATGGCTTCGCGGGCCACATGAAACCACTTCGCGGGCCGGATCCGGCCCCCAGGCCTTGTGTTTGACATGTCTGTACTAGCGTGTCCAAAATTGGGGGAAGTTTTTGTGTCCCTGGCAGAACAAAAGAAAAGGAGAGTAGTGATTTACATCTGGCGAAATATTGAGGCCCACTGGGTGTATTCAGATACAGAAGGTAGAGTAGTGATGGTAGAACTTTGTTTGGCTCAGAAGAAGATCTTATTGGTAAATGTTTATGCACCAAATTGTAATCAGTGTGCCTTTTTTCAAGGTTTATATAAAGTAATAGCAGGGTTAGAATACGAGCATATATGCATCATAGGAGACTTCAATGCAATAGTAGATGTTGATAAAGACTATACCCCGGGGCAACGTTTACTTAAAGGGGTTAAAAGAACATTGCCTAAGTTGTGGGATCAAGTGAGGGAGGAATTAGGTATATGTGATATATGGCGAGATTTTCACAGGGAAGAGAGGCAATACACTTATTTCTCTCCCAGGCATGAAACATGGACCCGAATTGATATGATATGGGCATCCCATGAATTGAAAGAGATGGTTAGGGAAATAGAGATTACGACTAATGACTGGGCAGATCACAGCCCGTCAGTTTTGGTTTGGAAAGGAGAAAAGAAGAGGTATAGATGGACAATGAGAGCAGCTCTTTTAAAAGAAGAACAATTCAAAAACTTGTTGAACCAGGAAATGGGATACTTTTTTGAGGAGAACAGAAGGGAAGATACACCAATTCAAATTATATGGGACACTGCGAAAGCAGTGATTCGAGGGATAGCAATTAAGTATTCGGCATATAAGTGGAAGAAAGAGAGGGTTAAGAGATTGGAGTTGATGGGAATGTTGACAGAGGCCGAGGAGGCTCTTCAGAAAGACCCATCCTCAGTAATAGTGAGGGAGAGAAAAGATATTACGCAACACGAGATTTCCCTCCTGGATCAACATAAATTAGCAGAGAAAATTCAAAGGAATAAACAATTTTTTTGAACATGCCAACAAGGCTGGAAAATGGTTGTCCTATAGGCTTAGGAAGCGAGCAATCACGAGAAAAATAGAATGGTTACAGGATGGGATGGGAAATATGGTGGGATCAAATGATCAAAAGAAAAAGGTGATTCAGGAATTTTTTACTGCATTGTATAAGAAAGACCCAATTTTAGAAGAAAGGATTGGAAGTTACTTAGAAAGGGTGGATTTACAGGAGGTTCCTGAGAACGTAAAACAAATTTTGAATTCAGAGATTTCAGAAGGGGAAATAAAGGAGACAATTAAGAAACAATTGAATGGGAAAACCCCGGAAATGGATGGACTCCCGGTGGAATTATATAAAGAGATGTTGGAAATGTTTAGTGGCCATTTAAAAGATTTATTTAATGAGGTTTTGAGTGAAGGGAAAATACCCCAGTCATGGACAGAGGCTTATATATCTTTGATCCCAAAGGAAGATTCAGATTGTACCTTGGTTAAAAATTATAGACCCATTTCGCTATTGAATGCAGATTATAAAATTTTCTCCTCAATTCTGGCGGGCAGGCTTAAAGTTTTCTTAAGAGAATTTATACATCCAGATCAGAATGGGTTTCTTCCAAATTGGCAAATAAGAGATAATTTGAGAATAGTGATGAATACGTTGGAATATTATGAGATGCACCCTAGCAAACAGTTGGCAATGATGTTTCTTGACGCTCAGAAAGCATTCAACATGGTTAGTTGGGAATTTTTAATATGTCAGATGATTAAAATGGGATTTGGACCAAATTTTGTAAGAGCCATACAAACAATTTACACTACGCAATCTGCCCAAGTATTATTCAATGGTGAAATGACTGGGAAAATTGATATACAAAAAGGTACGAGACAGGGATGCCCCCTTTCGCCTCTACTGTTTATTCTGACTTTAGAACCACTATTGATTATAATTAGGCAAAATAATAATATTAAAGGATTAAAAATAAATGATCAGCAATATAAACTTCAAGCTTTTGCTGATGACTTACTTTTTATTTTGGAAGACCCATTGGAATCAGGCCCCAAATTATTGGAGGACATTAGTGCCTTTGGAGAAGTAGCAGGTTTAAAGATTAATCAAGTTAAAACTAAATTTTTGGTAAAGAATATTGGAACTGAATCCAAGGTACAATTACAAGAGGTGATGGGGATCCAAATAGTTAAAAAAGTTAAATATTTAGGTATTTGGCTATCTTCAAGGTGTCCATCTATAAAGGAATTAAATTATCAAAAATTGCTGACTGAGATGGAGAAGAAATTAGACAGCTGGAAAAACATTCAACTCTCAATCCTAGGATGAATCGCAGTGATTAAGACTCATATTTTGCCAAAGTGGTTATACCTATTCCAAACTGCTCCTGCAAAACTAGATAAGAATTTTTTTAAAAAACTAGAACAGATAGTTGGTAGATTCATATGGAATAATCGAAAGCCGTGTATTAAAAGAAGAACGCTGCAGGAGCACAAAACAAGGGGAGGACTGGGGCTCCCACATTGGGAGCTGTATTACCATGCCTCTGCCTTGGCTTGGATTAGGGACTGGGTTGTGTTATCTAGAAGGAGGGTGTTAACTATTGAAGGATATAACTTAACGCAGGGATGGCATGCCTATCTCTGGCCAAGGAAGGATAGTCAATATAAAGTTTTCTCTAATCATTATATTAGGGATGTATTGATAAACTCTTGGCGTATGGTGAGAGGGTGGATCTATACAAAGATACCTGGCTGGTTTACTCCTTTGGAAGCTGTAACTTATTTAACGTTACACAATCCAGACAGAAACTATAGGTATAAAGATCTTATAGATCTGAGAGGCAATCTTAAATCCAGGGAGGAGTTACATTCTGGGGGCATAGAGTTGGATTGGTGGTCATATTCTCAAATGAGCTCAAGGTTTAATAGGGATAAGCAGGAATTTGGAATCAATATAATCCCACAAGAATTAGACAAGATTTTATGGGGAAGTGATGCTAAATTTTTATCTAAGACCTATAATCTACTTTTGTTCCATGGGATGGAAGGGGGAACAATAAATGACGTAATGATTGCCTGGGGGAGAAATATTGGTCGCACTATAGAATTAGAAGAGTGGGAACAAATTTGGAAGAAAAATATAAAATTAACGTTAGCAACGGCATTTAAAGAAAATATGTACAAAATGCTGTATAGATGGTACTTAGCTCCTGCACGAATTTCAAAAATGTTTCCCAATGGAAATGACAAATGTTGGAAATGTTATTCTGCCAGGGGCACTTTCTACCATCAATGGTGGACTTGTCCAAAGGTTAGGCGTTACTGGACCAATATAAAAAATTGGTTATTTCAAATAACAGGATATGATCTTCAATTGGACACAGCTATTTTCCTCTTGGGGATGAAGCCACAAGAAGTACCAAAAAATGTTTGGTATCTAGTAATACATATTACAACAGTGGCGCGTATGATTTATGTGCAATATTGGAAGACGAAGGAAATCCCAACGGACTATCAAGTAATAGAGAAAGTATTACTATGTGCAGAGTCAGATCGAATGACAAATATTCTCAAAGGGAAAAGTGAATCACTTTTCAATAAAAGTTGGGACTCCTGGTATCCATGGTTACAAAATAGAATATTTAATCTCAACGGGGGAAATACCAGATGATTGTGTATTATTATTTGAGGTATAGAATCTGGAGATATATACAATTATAGATTTCTAATATTTGGTAATTAAAGGTTACTTAGCCTGGGATGCACGAGAAAAAGAAATTAGGGGTAGTATTACACTCCCTGGTCCTGTCTAATGTTGTTGTTTTTGTTTTTTTGGTGTCTAGGATGTTTTGGTGTTTTTCTATTTGATGCACTTTTCAGTACTTTGTAATAATATTCTTGTTTTTTTATTTAAAATTTGTTTAATAAAATTTATAAATAATAAATAAAAAACAAAATTAATTGTTGATTGCAGGGATGGTTGCAGCGTCCTGCTCCACTCCAAAGCCTTGGAGCAGAGGAGTCCCTGAGTCCCTGAGTCTGGAGCAAATTCAGGCTTCGGGGGGGCTCTCACCCTTCAACCCCCAGAATTTAAACTCTGGGGGTCTAGGGGAGCTCTACCCCTACCTGAACACTCACCCTCCCCTCTTCTCCCGAGGAGAGGGTTTCCGAGCTGCAAAACAGCTGATCATCCCTGTTTTAGTGGCTCCAATGGAAAGCAGCGGGGCTGACGGCCGGAACGGCTGCCATTGACGGAACCTTGCCACCCGGAAGTCCTCCCTTTCTTGTTTTGTTTTTACTGGCACAGCAACCACTGGAAATTCAGCTACACCAAAATAACAGAATTTGGTACAGAAATAACTGCACAAGAACATAAAATGAATTTATTTGCTGTTGATACTGTAATTATAATTGCTCAGCCTAAAGAGATTTTAACATGGCTGATGGAGCATGCATAGCAATATGCATCAAGTACTTAGAAGGCGAGAGCTGGGCAACACAAGCAAACAACAGTTAGTGACTTAAAGGCCAATCATTAATACACCCCAATCAACATCTAAAAAGCCACATACAACAGGCACTAGAAATATCGCACACAGAACAGCACACATTCTGCTAGAGAGAAGTTCCCTGAAAATGGGCTCCAGCACAAGTCCAAAAGCTAGGAAGACAAAACCTCATGGTCCCGGTGACTGACCCAGATTGGATCCTGTATTACCTTGCCAGCTGCTTAACATGAATTTCAGAATAGGTTATATCTCCATATGGTTTTATAACCCCAAAAGAATTGGAAGGGCTGCTTACATATCTTCAAGGTTATACAGATAAAAAATAGAACAACAAAGATGATAAGGGGTCTAGAAACTAAATGATGAACATGATGAACCGTTAAGAGAACTAGGTATGTTTAGCTTAAGAAAGAGCAGACTGAGGGGAGGTATGATAGCAGTCTTCCAATATTTGAAGGGCTGCCTCAGCGAAGATAGTGTCAATTTATTCTTCATAGCACCCAAAGATAGGACAAGAAGCAAAGAGTGGAAGCTCGTCAGAGGCAGATCCAAACTTGGAAATAGGGAGGAGTTTCCTAATAGTAAGAATTATTAAGCAATGGAACAGTAGAAAATTATTCCTGCCTTGATTCTCTTTGGTACAACACTGCCAGTTATCAAAATTCAGGTTACCCCTTTGAGGTCAGGAAACTGATTCCATAAAAAATACTGGAGATCCATTTTTGACAGTCTATAGTAAGAGAACCTTGAAAGCCTGACAGAGTTTTCCCTTCCTTGTAGCACATACATTTAAACTGTCCAAACAATGTGTGATACTACATCATATAATTAGGAGATTTGGCCAACAATTAAGATGGTAGAATGAGATTGTAATCTAATCTAAACAAGATGGAAGACTGGGTGAAAGGAAAAAGATGTCTTTCAACATGTAGAAATATACGATATTACATGCAGGGAGGAAAAATAAAACATAATAGAAGGGGAGTTCAGTACTTGCAAACACATCTGAGAAGAACTTAAGTAGGTCATTAGAAGCAAATGAACATGAGCAGCAATGTGCAATAGCTGCTACAAAAACTAATGCCATTTTGGGATGTGTTAAAAGAAGCTTTGTATCAAAGATGTAGTTCATATGAGGAGTTCATATTCCCTTCTATTCTGCAGTAGTAATCCCACACCTAAAGTTTTGTGTACAGTTCTAAATATTAAATTATCAAAACGATATTGATATGTCAGAATAGGTTAAGAACAACGTGACAAAAGACACAAGGACTTGAGGATATCTTTATGAGCACAATCTGAAGGAACCTGGCATCTTTTATCTTTTATTTAATTTATTGCAAATTCTTCAATTGTTGTGAGCCACCCAGAGTCATTGAAAGTCATGTGAGTCAGGCCATGGTCATCAAACATTAAAAATGTCTGCCAGATTATCCCACCTCCTTTATGTGAAATATCTGGAGCTATATGGAAAAACATCATCTGAAATGGAATCGCTGCTCAACATTATCCATATATACAACCAAGATATTGCAATGGCTTTTAGACTGAAAAAAATATGCCACACTGACCATCAACGGGGAAAATAGTGAAATCTGAAGGAATTAAGATTGCCCTTGATGAGGCAAATACAGGCTATCAGTTAAATATGAGGGCAATTTGGAAATAAATTATCAGTGGATATACAGATACAAAATCTTTATTATACACATTAGAAAACTACGCGGTTACTTTCGACATAATCTCCGTTCAAATTGAGGCACTTGTCATAACATCTTACAAGGTTTAAAATTCTTTAGTAGTAGTTGCTCGGCACCAAATCTGGGCTAATTGTGTGTGTGTGTGTGTGTGTGTGTGTGATCAAAAACATCCCGATGGAACTGCTTCAAAAATTTTTGTGTGCATCTAGAGGTGTGCGGGCGAGCATTATCGTGAACCAACACAACACCAGGAGTCAGCATGCCCAACGCTTGTTATGGATGGCTTGTCTGAGTTTTTGTAACATTTCACAGTAGACTTCTGAACTGATGGTTGAACTACTGTACGCTGCATGAACCTCACTAGCAGTACTCCTTTGGCATCTTCACATTTGATGGGATTTTCTGTGGCACCACTTCTGGTGTGGTGTTGGTTCACAACAATACTCACCCACACACCACTAGGCGCACCCAAGAAATTTTGAAGCAGTTCCATTGGGATGTTTTTGATCACCTCCCCCTCCATAGACCAGATTTGGCACTGAGCTAAGGAATTTCAAACTTTGTAAGATGTTATGACAAGCGCCTCAATTTGAATGGTGATAATGTCAAAAAGTAATGTTATAGTTTTCTAATGTATATCATAAAAGTTCTGTATCTGCGAGTGTCTGTCATTGATAACCAAACGGAGGGTTATTTCCGAATTGCTCTCGTACATTTATTAATATTTTCCTTCGTTTCCATCAGTATTAGAGTGACTCATGGGATCTGCATTCAGCTCAGCCCTAAGTTCTTCTTTCTAATTAATATCTGGGTATGTACCCAACACAGTATTTCTTAAGACTTATTTTCTACTATAAATGAGAAAACATCTTTCTGACTAAGGGACTATTTTAATATATTCTTAGACACACATAGTTGTTTGAAGGAATTCAGCTTTGGTGATAGTCTTCCCCTCTTACCTAATCACATAAACAGTACGGTAGTATGCCATATTCAGCATTGTGGGATAAGAATAGTGAATATGGATAAAAAGAATAGAAGCTATGATATTCATGAGTGCATAGAAATCATATTTCAGTACATAAAGTAGTAATGGGGGGGAAAGCTGGAGGTGAAAAAAAATTCATTTATTTCGCTGTGAAATTAATCCAAATCTGGAAGTCCTGCATGTTTTGAGATTGGACCATTGTTTTATAAACTGTGGATTTGCTTCACTCCTTTTCTTTTTTTCTTCATAATTCTAGACTTAAAGGCCATCCAAGCAGCCTAACTGGGAGTGTTTTCAGACTGAAGAAGAGAAAATAACTTCATATAATAAGATATGAAAATGGCCATCCATTTAAAATATTGTGGAAATAAGAAACCTATCAATAAAGGAAAATATTTGTAGCTGAGGGTTGAAATGAGGAGTCCTTGGTGTTCTCCGAGTTTGGTGGTTGTCTTGCAGACCTTTCATTACCCAAATTAGATAACATTACCTAATTTGGGTAATGAAATGTCTGCAAGAAAACAACCAAGCTCAGAGAGCATTAAGGACCCTTCAATAACAGACTTCCAAGGTATGAGGGAAAATGCAAGTTTGCCCCATCCTGTCTTCTGAGTCTGTTCCTTCAGCTATGTGTTGGCTTAATCGTATCAGATACTGTACTAGGAATGTGTATGAAGACTCGCGTCCTTTGCCCCCATGGACTTCCCAATATGACTACTCTAAGTAGGCTAACCTCCCATCTGAGCAGGTGAATGCACTCTCTAACTGGCCTGAATAACATGAAAATAAATTTTAAAATCAAATAAGGAATATTTACTTTTGGGGAAAAAACCAATACTCTTCTTCTACCCTTCAGCCTTTCTTCCATGATACCTCTACTTGCTGCTTTGGCTGGAACCAGGTAATCTCTTATTGAAATACTCTGAACAAAGTTTATATTGAGTGATTTTGTGACTGTATAGCAATGTACTACAAATGATACATCCCACTACCTTTTCTCATTTTATATACGTTCTGCTGCTTCTTACAATAAATTTGTTTTAGTAAGTTTTGTCTGTATTTATTAATTTAAGCCATGATTAGTAATGAAAACTCAGAATATTGACTCAGAACATTGATTATGAAGACCAATGTGGCCTTTTGCTATAGTTATTCTGTTTCTTTTCTAGGCTTAAAGAACCTTAAGTGGCAACTGAGAAGAAATAATCCTTGCTAATATTAGTAAACATGTTTTCTGCATATAGGAGACTCCATTATTAAGGGAATAATCAAATATCTTCATGTTGGAATGTCCAGAGGTCTTTGTTTGATCTTGGAAACATGATACTGGATTAATTAGACACTGGTTTGACCAAGAAAACAATCTGGGTAATTAAAACACACTTGTCACTGGTGAATATTTTTTAAGGGAATTGGGACCTACATTTACCCAGAACAAACAGCATATGAACAAATGTACTTTATTTTAAAGACCGATAAACTATTTGTATAATTTATAAACCATTTACAGACTTTATACTCTGTACATCTCAAAATAACAAAGGTATTTACATTGGTGTACCCAGAGACTATTCTGGTTTATTTTACATTTCAAAATTACATGAACCTTAACACCCTGTATTCTACCAAGCCGTACTACACAAAGAAGTGTGTACACTGGCTGAAATTGGCCTGGAAACCTATGAATAAGTTACTTACATAAACACATAGGCAGGAACAGTATCTGCACAGCACAGTATGCATGGAAGAATACTTTCTCCTAGACAACTTTGAAAATGTAAGCAAAGGCTCTCTCAAAACTTTTATTTACTCCAATGTGTTATAATGTATAGTTTTTCACTCTATCCATGAGATTTTAAATTAGTTCAGATGAGTTTTCCCTGTTTATATTGACAATGTACAATTTACAAAGAATTACTTTACAACCATCAAAACTATTTTTGCTGCTGGAACATAATTCAGTTCTGATTAATAAACTTGCTTGAAAAAAAGGCTTTACTGTGCAGTGACATCAAAGGTCTCTGAATGCTGTGCTATGGTATTTCTTTAGTGAATACACACTTTTATTCAAGTATTGCAAAAATGCTAAGGCCACGTTTTTTTTGAAGATCATCCATTTGTCCTCCTCCCCCTTGCCAAACAGGCCATAAAACCTTGCTGTTAAATTTTCTGAAATACTGGAGCACTGAAAAGGCGACAGGTTACAATCCATGGAACCACTTTCCTATTCAAGCCTCCCTTTGAAGTAAATGGCGATTATACAAGAGCATATAAAATAGTTTTCTTGGTGATGGTTTTACATTTAAATTGAGCTTTAATATGACATCTTGAGGATTTTATCTTAAATCTATAGGTCAGGAACAGATCCACAAAGATTGTTGGTCTTTATATTTGCATACATTTTGAGGTATGGAATTTTCCTCAAAAATTCATTTAATACAGAATAAAACAGCATTCCATATTTTCTAGCTGTGCTATATATATATTATTGTCAGTGTTTTTCTCCAAAGTGAATTCTGATGGCTGGGCATAATATAATATAATCAGGATATACTCTCCAAGACAATTAGTGATTCTTTGTCATAATTAACTCCTCTATGCTGCTTAAGTCCATTCTGAACTCTGATGGAAAAAGGACAAGCTTCTAAAGGATTCACTGGGCACTGTGCTAAAATTTCACTTTACACTAAATTACATTTAGTAAACACAATGATCGTGCCTGTATTTGCACGGAAATTAAAAAATGGGAAATGACACTCGGGTATATGAATGCATGAATCTGTGGGTGACAAGAGCATGTATTATATATTTATACACACATAGGTTTTCTGAAAGTGAGCTGGAGGTATTATAGCAAATCCTAAAAAATGTTTTCAGGTGTTTTTTCCAGAGTAGCTACATGGCCCTCCAATCTCACTTGCAGGAATAATTAAGCACTGTAGAAAGCTATAATAGTAAGTTTCTGCACGATGGTACAAAGGCTGAATCTGGTAGCCATAATCACTGAAATCAACAGGTATTTGAGTGCAAGTCTCCAGCCCTTTTTTATGATAAGAGAACCTCAGTATAACCCCTCTCTCTAGTGGGGGGGAGACAAAGAGGCATCAATATTTGGGGTCATCTGAATGGAGGCAGCAGAAAGGGGATTTGGGGAAGAACACATCCTTAATGTGTCAGTGCAAAGAGCAAAAGAGGGTTGCCCAGAACATCTATTTAAGGCAAGTAGTTATTCACTCTTTCCCCCTTACTCGGTTTCTCATTTTGCAGACACCCTCTTCACCCAGTCTATTCAATTGCAAGATGTGATTAGGTAATTGCACTTGAGCCAAAAGGGAATTTCCTTCTCAAGAATCCCAGTGTTAACAGCCCTTAAAGGCCTACACCATATCAGCCAGATACCATACTAGAAATTGAACAACTTTGGTAACATGCAGTTTAGCTGTTAGATCGATTTAGCTGGAATTTAGTTGGATGTATGATATTAGTAGTGATCAGTCAAAGGTATCTTTAAAGATAAAGTGAATTCCCAGAACTTGCCACATACAAAGAAAAATGCCATACAAGGCCTGAATGGGTTGCTCTTTCTGGTATAAATGGAGCTGATAAGGCAATACTGAAGACCATTTCTTAACAGCCAAAGTTGTCGCTAGACTGTTCCTGGATTCATGCTCAAGTAGTTGTTGCCAGCAAAAAAAATGCTATAATAGCCACAGTTCTCTGAGTTTAAATCTGTACTATATGTTGGCCCTGTTTCTCTAGATTTGGTTGCAGTGAAAATTTTGCATCACTATGGATCACAGCATTAACTCTGAGATAAGCAATTTATCGCCTTTAATCACCTTGGGCATGTCAATATTCTCTTTGATCAATATAGCTACCAATTTGGCTGGTGACTTCCCCAATCCTCTGCCTGGATATTCCCTAGATTCTCATAATTTAGCTGTATGTGTAGGGAAAAAGACATGGATGATCCCAAAATGGCAAAACCTAAAAGTGTTAGAAAATGGCCTCATTTGTTCCAAAACAAAGAGAGAGAAAAACAGCAACTTTGTATTAAAGTGTATTAAAGTTGTATGTATTATATGTATTAAAAACATTCTGAGGTTCAGTATGAAAAGTACTTAACTCATAGCAGCTTGCTCCACCAGATTTGTTTAAAGTTGGCATTTACATACTAGTAAAGTCTATGTGCTAGTTATTCTGTCTTTTGTTCCTTTAGCCCATTTAGGTATAATTAATCAGCCAAGTTTACAAATATGGTTCTGTCAATCTACCTATGAGCATTTCTGATTGTATGCCAATAACTATTTTTTGTATATTTTCTGGTTAAAAGGAGCTATCTTGGTTGTGTTACACTGTGCAAACAGCAAATAAATCAAAAAAAGTTTCAAAAGAGAGTACTGGCAGACACATACTAACTGGAAGACCAAGAAACTAAAGATGAAAGGAAAAGGGGCATAAATAGGTGCATAAAGTCTTTGGAATGCCTCCTTCTATGCTTTGGAACGCTGTTTCTGCTGGGATAGATTAACAGATTTTGAATCCACTCTGATTCAATGGTTCCTCAAGTAATCCAGATTTCAAATTAAGGCATCAGTAGTCAAGCCTAGATTATTTTGTGTTCCCTGGAGAAAACTGAGGGGGTGGGGGAGGAAAAATGGAGGCAGTATGAGCCACACTGTGTTTGACAGTGGCCTATTCTAACAGTCATGTAAATCTTGGCAAAAGGGCTTTTGACATCCTATTTCCCTTTCCAAGTACATTAGTTTGACGTAACATGTGCCTCTTCACAATCCGTTTCTACCCCATAATAGAAAAAAAATCCCATACATTTGGATCTTTGTAGATTCTCGTCTCTGATGCATTTCTTGCACATAGTATGAAACCTCATTTTTATGACATGCATTCTTAATGTACAGATGTTCCGACGTTTTAAATCCCGTAACAGTGCATTCAAAGAGCACTCAACAATTATTTTTTATGAGTTATAAAATAAGTTATAAGAAATGTCACAAGCATAAAAAAATCAGGTCCAGAGTCAAGCACTGAGTATCACTCTCTTTGGTACATACACTCCTAACCCTAGCTAGTTCAAGTAATGGTTTCACCAGTACATTACAGTAAGGTGGTAAGCAAGGGAGGAATCAAATGGCCCACATTATGTAAGCATTTTTTCCTATCTCTCACATATTAAAATCCTGAGAGAATCCTGAGTACCATTTACTTAGGAGCAGCTGGTGGTTTACTGAGGAAAAACAAATATAGTGGAAAAGTAGAAAAAGTATCCTAGATTAATCATTTAAGAAATGGAAATAAAAACGTAGCTGAAAAACGGGAGCATGACTCCTCAGATCTGCATGCATTAATCCAATGACAGTAGATCCATAATGAGACAAAAAGATTTAAATTACATCAGAGCGAGGAATAGATACTTGGTTGGACTGACATATACACTGTTAAGTCGGAAAACAGAGTTATAAATTACATATAAAACATAGTAGAGCAGTTATTAAAACGAATGTTTACTAGTAACTTGAGTTTCCATCGTTGGGTACTTGGTGCTCCATCCCAACCACTTAAAAACTGCCGATATCGAAAGAACAAGTGCCAAGTATTATTGTACATACTGAATTGGCAAAAGCATGTTGGGGAAGTGGGAGCCTTTTTGGAACAAATCCAGCGTAGGAGATCCAAAGGCAGCACAGGAAGAGGAGACGTTGTGTCACTTCTCAGCCAATCTCAGGATCATACTGTACTCCGGGAAAATCATTTTGAAAAAAAAAATATATGATTTGATGTTAGACAAGCAACAATTTCTTTTTTTCAGTGATCTGATTGAGGAGATCAATAGTCTCTCTAATTAAGGCCTCAAAAATGCCATCTGCTAGTTGCATCTTCACATACAACTCATCTTCATCATAGTTCACCCATTGAGCCTCTTCTTCATACAATTCTTGAACCTTAGAATTAGAAAGGGGAGAAAGAAAAGTCACCACTATTAATATACTACTCTGTAAACATATATAATAAAAATTATTATTGTAAATCCATATAACCATCATTATATAAAAGCTACAGGGGTCGTTTAGTTTTTCGATAACTCACAGGAAAGAAAAGAAAATGAATAATAATTCCTAGATATAATACAGTTAAACAAAAATGTAAAAATAGGACTTTATCACTATTTATGAGGTGACTAAGAGTCAACATTATACAATCTGTCCCCTGTCCAGCCCCCAGATTTCGCTGGTTCCGGGACTGCCTCTTGGCCTCAGCCTGCCGCACAAGTGTCTCTTCGAATTGGAAAAGGCCATGCTGTGTCTTTAGCCTCCAAGCTGAGTGATCAGAGGTCGAGGTTTCCCAGCTGTTAATGTCCATTCCCAAGGCCTTTAGATCCCTCTGGACAGGGGACAGATTGTACCTGCCCTCAGTGCGGAAGGGACTGCCACTCTCGAATTGGCCCTTTTAGCCACACCAGATGCTGCTTTAGGACCTCTTTCCAGAGCACAATACCATAGTCTCTTGAGACTGACAGATGCCAATGAGAAGAGATTGCACATCAGGCAGGTGCAATCGGCCCAGGTTCGAATCACATAAGGGTATGGCTGACTGATGAGAACAAACGAGTTTGAAATGGCCATATCATTCTCCCTTTCTTTGTTAGCAATCCAAAAAATTTACACAAATAATGAGTTGTCACAGTTGCGACTACAGCTTGTGGATGGCCTTAGGTTAGGCTGATACAGGCAATAAGGTTTGGCCTGTATTTGGGCCTGGCAAGGTATTCTAAAATACTTAACAAATACTTAACACATATCTCCCTTGCCTCTCAGCTAACAAAGCGAGAAAGAGCCTGTGGCCTAGAGGTTTTATATATATATATATATATATAATATATTCTGCTTAGTTTGGTTCTGATTGAAGTGGTCTATATACCCTTGTAAATAATAATAATACAAGTCTGCTTACATATATTTTCTGCTTAAAGACCTAAATTTGGAAATGCCTAATTTTAGTTGACATTTATCCATAGTTTATATGGATGAGTACACATAAGGAAAAATATGGTTTGCCCAATAGGGGAATGGAGTTCTTCCCATATCTACAATCCTTCTGCTTAGGAGGGCTGAAAGCAAATCTGGGAAAGAAGAACAAGCTAATATGTAAGCAACATTAGATCTAACCCATTTTTTTCAAACCATGCAGGCTGCTAGGTATTTATGCCTGACTACAACGCATAATAGAAAAAATAATTACTAACCAATATGTGATCCACTCTATCCTTTTTTTTCCGTCCGAATTTCATCATTTTCTGCCAGTCTGTTTTATTATTTGATTCCTTTCTCAAATTTAAGAGCTTTAGAACTTCAGTTGTTATAAACACCTTGGATAAAGGAGAAATAAAAGAATAATGAATGCTAACTAAATACATTTTCTCTAGTTGCAACATCATCTCTACAAGCAGCTTTCAGGGAGAAGATTTCTAGTGAGGACACAGACATGGCATATTTGCAACAGAAAACACATTGTATTGCTAGGCAATTACAACTACAGTAAAGCAACCTGGTAGCTAACTCTAGAAATATCCATGAAATTCATTATGAATTATGACACTGATTCAACTCTTGTACATTCCAGAATATGGATAAATGCAGCATCAGGCACATTTTGGAACTATTCCCACCCCAGACCTATTAATTCAGGGATAGCTATCATTAGTTGTTGTATTGGGAGAATTTTAATTCATTATATACAATTTTAATTCATTGTATTTTTTTAAAAAAATATTACATGTTAGATGTAGGCCTTCTTGGATGGATTTCTAACTGGAACAGTGTTAAGTATTAGTGACAGTTAAAGCCTTTCTTAGTTTTAAGAAATAGAAGCATTCATCCATATCCTATTTCAAACTAATATTTAAGCGAAATCAGCAGTAAGAAGAAACTATAGTGGAAAAATGAGAGATGGTATCACATGCACACTCATCTTGGAATATGACTGATGGCGTAAGAAAATTAGTTTTCAGATAAAAATGCATAACAAAACTCCACCAGACTTCACATTCTACTTTAAGTTCTAGAGTCTAGACCAGTAGTTGTCAGCGTGGTCTAGGGACTCCTGGGAGTGCCCAAGACCCTTTCAGAGGGTCCATGAAGACAAATAAAGCTTTTAAAATTTCTCAATTTTAAACCTTAATACAGTAAATGTCAATAAATATAACCCGTGTAAACCAAAGCTCTTTGGGGTTCTCCATAATTTTTAAGAATATAAAGACGTCCTGAGACCAAAACATCTGAGAATTGCTATCTAGGTGAACTGCACTTTATTTCTATAAATATATTTAAAGTTTAAGCTATTTATCTTATTCCTACTTTTATTTCTTCAAGATCACTTGGATCTTTTACTCGTCGAAAGTATCCAGAAATTATTCTGCTGGGTTTCATCCATAATGGCTGATTCAAATTTGGATCTTCTGCAAAGATTTCTTCAAAAATCTCTCTTGTTAAATCAAACACAACCTTCATAAAAATAAAAGAAACATTGTATTACCATTATATATTATTATAATACTATATCATTTTTCAAAGAACTAAACAAAAATATTTATGAAAGTATTTATACTGAGTACTAGCTTTGCAGCAAGTGGAATGTAATTTTGTTTCACAATTGCATTCATTGGACCAATAATTTTTAACCCTTTCGAAAAATGCTTCCATACCCTCCTTTCTCTTTCACACTTCATTGTATCTGTCTTCCACAAGCACACCATACCTTGTTTTATACTGCATTCTATCACTAATCATGCCAGAGTCCAAAATAGCATTCCTTTTTAAAAAAAAGGTTGGGTAAATTTCCTTTATTTTCATACATTTCACAATAATCTGAGATAACTTCCCTACCTGTTTGTAGATTTCTTTACTAATGGTTTCAATGTCATCATTTTGGGGGGATTCATTCATGTCTCTGGGGTTGCTGAGGGCCTGAAGATCATGCCCCAACCTTTTGCATTTCCATAGCTTCTCAGCTGCTGCGTGCACCAACTCCTCAACCTCTTCTGCAACGTATGGTATAGCCAAAGGTTCTTCACATGGCTTTGGGGATACTTCTGGCAGTTTTATCTTAGGTAACACTGCTGATTCTTCAGCTTGGTTTTGAGGGAGCTTGTGTGAACTCAAGCCAAAATCCTCATCAAAACAATCCTGGTCATCTCCTAACACATTCAGAAACTCCCGGCTAAGTTCCAGTTCTGCCAGCCTCTTGGCAAGTTCTTCCTGTCCACTCGCACCAAATATAGGACTTTCCTAAAGAATAAGAAAGCAATTATTACTTAGAACCTTAAATATTCCCTGCACTATGTTCCTGATTTTGATATGTGTTATCCATGAATGCTTTAATATTTAATGACATATAATCATATTTTCGGTTGTTAAAACTCTTTTTTGTTCTTAGAGTGCAAGAAAGTGAGATATAGAGAAAGTCTAATGGCTTTTTCTAGGAGAGCTCCTGAGGTACGCCCTTGGTAGGTGACCATATAGACGAAGTCACATGTGGAAGCCCCAATTAGATAAATGGAAATGGTACAACAGCAGTAACTCATGAATTGCATCCCTAACAGAGAAACAACAATATTCAAGAATACAGTTCTATACCCAGGAAACTAAAACACAGAACATGGAAAAGTATACTGACTAGAATTACAATGACCCACATTAAATTATATTATTATCCTACTTTGGAATGTTCATTATCTTCATTGTATTCTTGTGAGGATATAACTAGATGGAAATATAGGAATGTGAGCTCAGTTGTTAGGATCCCAAATTGAAAAAAAGTAAAGCAAATATTCTAAACCCAAAGGTCAAGCCAAACCTACTATAAAACATCCAATGAAATCTTTATATTTCATTTTCTCAAAGACTCTTTTTGCCTTTTAATAAATCACCTCTGAAACACTAGAGTTCCAAAAGCAGTTTGTGGCATGTATAATTTGTTGTTTAAAACAGTGAGTTCAATTTATTGTCATCAGCTTTTTTTTTTTACAAAAATATATATAATTGCCCAAAGAAAATTTGTTGATATTTGTACATTGATATGCTGTCATCTCGCATATTGTCCCTTGATGGATTTCTGATCCCCCAGAAAGGAGATACTTGCAATATTGGGATCCTTGTAGACTCACGCCTACTGTTATATAGGCAGGTGGAGCCCCTAGCTCAAAGCCTGTCAAACTTCATGACTGAAGCATTAATGTAGTCTTACTTATCTTAATTATGAACTATACTTACTGGTCTGGGACACATATCTGGGGAAGACACTTCTTCTCCTTCATCCAATTCATATGCGACTAAAAACCTCTGCTGTTCATTAGTTGCCAACTTCTTTTCTTGGACAGCACCGAGTTCTTGATTGCTAAAATGGATCTTCTCACTCCTTGCCTTTTTGATTTGCTGAAATTGACTGACTGTGTCTTTCACAAAACCTTGCAAGAGACTGTCAGCCAACAAACCAACTCTTTCCTGTCGATCTAGTAGATCTTCCTTTTCTTGGGATGGGACTTTAAGCTGGGCTTCCAGTTGGCTTCTTTCTTTTGTCAACAAGTCCAGAAGTGGCGTTGTAGATTTCTCCAGATTAGTGGGAGAAAATCTGTTTTCGGTTTGCTCTTGCCGAACAGACTGCTGTTTCCATTTCTCAGGAAAGCTGCTATCCAAAATCCCTTCTACTTCAATAGCAGAATCTTCTTTGTGGATATTAGAAATGGCAGAAGGTAACATACCATTATCATTTTTAGAGGATTTGGGAGAGTCAAAGTCAACGGTTTCCTGATCAAACTCATCAACAGTACTAATAACTGCTACACAGTCGCTTGATTTATTGAATTTTACATAATCTCCAGCTCCAATTAAGCCTTTTAATGCAGATGATTCTCTTGGAGATTTCTCATTTGAATTTCTTTTATTCCTTTCTTCTTCAAGACATTCTAAGCCTTTCCGATTTGTTTTGTGTTGATTATCTAGTTTAAGATTAAAGAAAGAATTTTCATTTGAATCTAACTCATTACCAAAACTTTCTGGAAAACGAGAGATCTTTTGTGAGGGGGCAAAAATACCATGTTTTTCTTTACAATCAAAATATTGAATACCATTGTAAGATCCATTATTATTACCTGCAGGTTCGTCCAGTTCTACACCAGCCCAAAAACCTTTAGCAAAATTTGTCCGACCCTTAAACTTCAGTGTTCCAGGCTGGACATTACTCACAAGAACTCTGTCACCAATGCTGAAACCTAGCAATATATCTTCTTCTTGTTTTTCTGATGATGCCCTGAAACTGGAAGCCTGAGATGATGAATCATCACCATCATCAGCTGGAACTTTCTCCACATTGCCACTTTCTTTGTTTTTCACAAATTCTGTTGGTGATTTGAGTTCTAACAATCTTTCAGAATGAATGGTATCAGCTACGGACAAAGAGTTTTCACTGAGACATTCACTTATTTCATCATCGCTTCCAAAACTAGGGGATTCACTCCTAGGAGGTCTAGTGTACAAAGACTTCTCTCCCTCTGATTTTGTATCTTGTTTGAAAGATAATGTAGAAGCATAAAAAATATCTCTGTGATATTCAGTAAGAACTATCTCACTTTTTAATACATCTGTTCTTAAGAAAGACTCTTCAAAATCATTAGAATATGATGGCTCTTCGCAAATGGAAATCTGTTCTGAAATCAGGGAATCACCTTTCAGTGTATCTTTCCCCAGCCTATCAGAGGATTTAACCGATGTAATACTTTCATCAAACACATATACTTAAAACAATTGTGCACTATTATTTAGCATTATTAAAGAAATAAAAAATCTGGGTGTTTGTTATAAGAAACTGAAATTCTTACTAGAAAATGCTAACCTGTGCCATCAAATAGCATGAATATTCCATTGTTTACATATAAATGGCTAAAGTATAACTTAAATGCAATACCCCAATCAAATTTATAATCAATAAGACTTCATAAATGCTTTAATGCCACTATGCACTGGAATTAACACGGACCACAAAATATACCCGAAGATTATAAAATTGTATAAATGTTCCCAATAAACAAGGTGATTGTTCTGAGATGTTTGATTTTTTACTTCCATGTCTGATACTTTATTAAACTTAAATGTTTATTAAAAGAATTTTGAAATGAAATGTGAGCAGAGAGACACTTAGTGAACACAAATAAATTATCTAGTGTTACTTTGAATCTGAATCCCATCTTGTTTCTTTCTAAAAAGCTATCAACTCCAGTTCAGGCATAGGGCAAACCAAACTCAATAGTGTGTAAGAAGAGATACGTACACTTATTTAGCCACTCTGAACCAAAAGTGCCTGGTAGCAAGCATTAGCATTCTTGTTTGAATTTTTTTGAAGAAGTATTATAAATAAAGTATTATAAATATAGGTGCTGGTTATCACCTATAAAGCCCTACATGGCCTGGGTCCGGGGTATTTGAGGGAACACCTGCTGCCGGCATCAAATGCCCTTCGCCCAGTGCGCTCCCACAGGGAGGGTCTGCTCAGGGTCCCACCGGTAAGAGATTGCCGGCGGGTGATACCCAGGGATAGGGCCTTCTCAGTGGGGGCGCCTGCCCTCTGGAACCAGCTGCCAGTGGAGCTGAGGACTGCCCCCGACCTCCGGTCATTCCGCCGGGGCCTGAAGACCTGGCTCTTCGAGCTCTTGGGCCCAGACTGAGGAGTAATTTATTTTAATCGGGGTTTTAATTGCACAGGGCTAGTTTAATCTTTTTTAAATTGGTTTTAACTTTTGTATTGTGGTTTTTTAACTCCCTGTAAACCGCCCTGAGTCCTCAGGGAAAGGGCGGTATATAAATGTAAAAATAATAAAATAAATAAAATTGAAATTAGAAAATAAAATAATTTTTTAGAATTTATATTGAATAGGAAATAATTCAGCAGGTTCTTACATATTGCAATACTATGGAAAAAAGTTTCCATTTTTTAAAAAAGTGTTAATTAAATTCACATGCTTGTTTTTCAATTATAATTTTTAAAACCCCATACTTTTAATTGAAATTATTTTAACTATATTAGTTGTATGAAAATAACTTGTATAATTTTAATATTAAACAAATAACTTCCAAGATACATACCAATATGTTCTGCAATAGATTCCAAAGATCCTCTAGAATATTCAGAATCAGTGAGTGATTTCCAACTTTTAGATGTTTCAGACCTAAAAAGAAGTTTTGAATAGATTACTGACACGTGTACTTACAGATATTGTAAACGTTCTGAAAATATTGTATACTGTACTGGAATTAACAAAATAAAACAAAGAGAAAGCACATATATATAAACTATATCCAATATTTAATCCAGAGATTTGAATATTGCAATCCACCCAAAATCCATAGCTAAATTAGGATTTGAGATCAGATTCAAATCTCACTGTTCTAGAACACACAAGTCTATTCAGTAGCCCACAAGATTCCTATGTTTTAGGTATAGTTACATGTCTATTACAAAGTATGCCAGGAGAAGGTTGTAATTTCCCCATCTGTTAGCTTTTACTTTTTGTTTTTTGCTAGGGAGTGGGATAATAGTTACATCTGCCACTCCAGAGGAAGGTATGGCATTGGGAACCAGAGATAATAGGATTTTGTCTACAGTTCTTTCTCAATCTGACATTGGTTACCGTATCAGAAAGCTAATTAAAGTCCTACAACTGACTCCTGGGCAGTGAATAGCAAAATATCTGTCAATGAGAATGTGGTCCTGGCTTTCTCCTCAAGGAATCTGGAGCCATGCCATGAAGGGCTTTAAAGGTGATCACCAACATCTTGAATTGCACCCGGAAGCAGGCCAACAGCCAATGCAGCTCGCGGAGAAATGGTGTCCCAGAGGCCATTGTTGGGGCCCCCAAACTGCCTACGTTGCTTCATTCTGCATCATCTGTAGCCTCTGGATGCTTTTCAAGGGTAGCCCTCATGTAGAGCTTATGACAATACTCTGACCATGAGATGAAAGATAATGATCTATATTGCCATATTCTCATACAATAATACCTGGCATTACCCTCTTAAATAAATTGGTGGCAGCCTCTGCAGTAACCTGCAGTGATATCAAAATGGTGACAGATAACGGTAACATCATCATATAGATACTGCTTTTTACGTAGTTGCATCACAAGTGTCTAACACAAGTCATTTTTTTTAGCATGGGGTTTGGGCATGACTTTATGTTGTGAGTTTAGTGCAGTTTAGTGCATGATTTTGTTCATTAAACTGCAGTGTTAAAATATTCATTTTGATACATTTTTCTTTATATTAATGAATAAGTATTATTATTAATTAACACCAATAATTTAATTAAAACCACATTAATTTATAACAACTTATTTCCTCTGGAAGGTGTTTTTCTTTATACAAACATTATAGACCAAAAAATTGCTTGGTCAAACTCTCTGTTCCTGGAGGAAACTGATTATCTGGACCCGTACCAATCGGCTTTAAGGCCTGGGTACAGCACGGAGACGGCATTGGTCGTGCTGGTGAATGATCTCTGGCGGGCTTGGGACAGGGGTTGCTCCTCTGTCCTAGTTCTATTAGATCTCTCAGCGGCTTTTGATACCATCGATCATGGTATCCTATTGCGGCGTCTCAGGGGGTTGGGAGTGGGGGGCACTGTTTTGCAGTTGTTCTCCTCCTATCTCCTGGGCTGCTCGCAATCGGTGTTGATGGGAGGGCAGAGGGCTGCCCCGAGGCCTCTCATTTGTGGAGTTCCTCAGGGGTCGGTTCTCTCTCCCCTTCTGTTCAACATCTTTATGAAGCCGCTGGGCGAGATCATTCGTGGTTTTGGGAGGGGGAACATCAGTACGCTGATGATACCCAACTTTTTTTCTCCACCCCAGTGATGCCCTCGTCGTGATGTCCCGGTGCCTGGAGGCGGTCCGGGTCTGGATGGGAAGAAACAGGCTTTGTCTCAATCCTGCCAAGACTAAGTGGCTGTGCATACCGGCATCTCGGACTAACCAGCCTATTCCATCTTTAATGATGGGGGGGTGAGGTGTTGCCCCCCGTCGATAGGGCACGCAACTTGGGTGTCCTCCTGGATTCGCGGCTCAGTTTTGAAGACCATATAGGAGCCGTGACCAGGGGGGCCTTTGCCCAGGTTCTCCTGGTGCACCAGTTGCGGCCCTATCTGGACCGAGATGCCCTACGCACAGTCACTCATGCACTCGTGACCTCCCGATTGGACTACTGCAACGCAGTAAGAGATTGCTGGCGGACAATACCCAGGGGGAGGGCCTTCTCTGTGGGTGCGCCGGCCCTTTGGAACCAGCTACCCGTAGAGCTTAGGACTGCCCCTGACCTCCATTCATTCCGCCGGGACCTGAAGACCTGGCTCTTTGAGCTTTCTGCCCTGGACTGAGGGTATTAATTGGGGTTTTAACTGGTTTTAACTAGGTTTTTTATATTCAAGGTTTAATATAATCATTTTAATTGTTTTAACTTTTGTAATTGTAGTATTGTTTCTTTTAAAAAACCTTGTGAACCGCCCTGAGTCCTACGGGAGAAGGGTGGTATATAAGTCTAATAAACTAAACTAAACTAAACTAAACTAAACTAATAAACTAAACATGAATTCATCCAAGTATTTCTTTTGACCAGTGTCTCTTAAATATGCATGCATATAAGATAGTTTTCTCCCTTTGAAAGAGATACAAACCCTTTCTAGGCTATTAAAGATGTACATTTAGAAAGGCCACCATGCAATATTAACTTTAAGCAGTTTACCTATGGAGTGGTGGGGGTTTGATCTTTGGTTTCTCAGTAGCTGTGGATGGAGTTTTGATTTGAGGTTTAGCTGTTGGGGTTGTCTCCAAATCCCGATTCAATTCTTCTTCTGTTTTCTTGATGAATTCATTATAAGTCTGATGATGTAAAAAAATAACATATTAGGAAGACCTGAACATTATCTTATTTTTTATTAAATTTGTTTTCAAGTATTAAACTTACTGAATATTGAAATTTGGAATTGTGTGCGTGTAAGTACCTAAATTATATAATTTAATCTATGAAGATATTTTTATTTTCTTTTTTGGTCAATATTATTATATTCCCATCAGTATCAGAGCAAACTCAAAAGGAAAAAAAATATTCAGAGAAAATAAGGCAAAAGAAAACATGGGAATATCAATATGTAATAGTTACACAATTTCTATTTTAACATTTCTTTCAAATTCTTACCTCTAACTGCTTGATCAAACTTGCCTCTTGAGCCTTAAGTTTCTCTTTGAGCCTCTTCTTCTGTTCTTTTTTCAACCTATAAACAACAGATTTTTTTTCCCGTACTTCATCTTTCAGAGCCCAGATTCGACTTTCAATGTCACTTAGATCCGATGTAGTTTCTAAAAAAGATAAAACATATTATTTAGAAAATAATATTTTATATTCATAAGAGGTCTTGCCTTTTTCATTTCCAAAATTGAAGATTGGTGGAAAATTCCAAATATGTTACACTTAATGCTGTAATTACATGGCATTCAAGCCCCATCAATTCCAATGGAAAACCGAGACTCATTAAAAATAATTTAAAAATTATAAAAAAGGAAGTTGAAGCTCTAATACTTACCTGATTGGGTCATGGATAAAGACTCATCAGACCAACTATAGGATATATCCTGAGATTTTGTAGATGACAGTTGTTTACCTCCAGACTTCTCTGTTCGTTTTTTTGATTCTTGCTTTGATAGAGATGCACTGCTTTTGCAAGGAGACTGTATCAAGATGAAAAAGAGTAAATAAGGAATATATATTACACACACACACACACACACACACACACACACCCCTCAAACTATTTACAAGCATGGAAATAGAAATGTTTCACTTATTTGGAATCCTGTCTCTCTTAAATGGCAAGGCCTCTGATGCCCTCTCAGATACCAAGCAAAGATTTCAAACAGATGCTTGCCCATGACATATACTACTAGAAAGAGAGACTTTCTGGATTTCTGGTTTTCCAAGATATCAGTTTAATCCTATTATGTCTAAGACCTAACATATATCTCTATTCTTTCTTTCTTTTAAAGGTTTTACAGAATGGCAAGAATCAATTCCTGGAGAATCTTTTCTAAGGTTGGAAGCTGGAGTAGGTAATATATATCTGATATTTTCCACATTCTAATCATACGCTTGCAACTCCGAAGTGGAAAGAATTTCTCCTCTAGAATTGTTCCAAAATCAATATGGCCCCTTTTCTCCAGTACTCTTTTGATCAGGGGCACCATGGCTCAGCAGTTAAAGATGCTGAGCTTGTCAGTTGGAGCTGACAGCCCCGGTTAGAGACCCAAGCACTGTGCAATGGGGTGAGCTCCCGTACCTTACCCAGCCTAGCAATTTGAAAGCATGCAAATGCGATTAGAACAACAGGCACCGCTTTTGTGGGAAGGGTGAGAGTGTTCTGTGCACCTCTGACGTATAGCCATGCTGGCCACATGAACACAGAAAATGTCTTTGGATAATGCTGGCTCCCTCGGCCAAGAAACAGAGATGAGCACTGCGCTATAGAGTTGGACACGGAAAGGGAAACACACAGGGAAACGTTTCCCTTTGATCTGAAAAGGACCTTAACGACATGTCCAGAAAAACTGATACATTTATTTAGTGACTGAAGATACACTAGCACTGAAAAAAGTGACTTATGACTGCTGCAGCATCTCCATGGACAAGTGATCAAAATTTATGTTTTGGCAAGCATTTATGACAGATTCACTGTCCCAGGATCATGGGATTACCATCTGTAATCATTCCAGCTGGCTTCTGACAAGCAAAGTCTATGGGGGAAGTCAAATTCATTTAATAACTGCAGTGATTCTCTTAACAATGTGGGAAAAATTAGTAAAATGCAGCATAATTGCCTTGCTTAGCAATGGAAATTTTGGGCTCAATTGTAGCCATAAGTTGAGGACTATCTATAGTTTCATTTCATCTACAGGTGAAACTCAAAAAAATAGAATATCGTGCAAAAGTTCATTTATTTCAGTAATGCAACTTAAAAGGGGAAACTAATATATGAGATAGACTCATTACATGCAAAGCAAGATAGTTCAGGCCGTGATTTGTCATAATTGTGATGATTGTGGCTTACAGCTCATGAAAACCCCAAATCCACAATCTCAGAAAATTAGAATATTGTGAAAAGGTGCAATATTCTAGGCTCAAAGTGTCCCACTGTAATCAGCTAATTAAGCTATAACACCTGCAAAGGATTCCTGAGCCTTTAAATGGTCTCTCAGTCTGGTTCAGTAGGAATCGCAATCATGGGGAAGACTGCTGACCTGACAGTTGTGCAGAAAACCATCATTGACACCCTCCATAAGGAGGGAAAGCCTCAAAAGGTAATTGCAAAAGAAGTTGGATGTTCCCAAAGTGCTGTATCAAAGCACATTAATAGAAAGTTATGTGGAAGGGAAAAGTGTGGAAGAAAAAGGTGCACAAGCAGCAGGGATGACCGCAGCCTGGAGAGGATTGTCAGGAAAAGGCCATTCAAAAGTGTTGGGGACTTTCACAAGGAGTGGACTGAGGCTGGAGTCAGTGCATCAAGAGCCACCACACACAGACGGATCCTGGACATGGGCTTCAAATGTCGTATTCCTCTTGTCAAGCCGCTCCTCAACAACAAACAACGTCAGAAGCGTCTTACCTGGGCTAAAGAAAAACAGACCTTGTCTGTTGCTCAGTGGTCCAAAGTCCTCTTTTCTGATGACAGCAACTTTTGCATCTCATTTGGAAACCAAGGACCCAGAGTCTGGAGGAAGAATGGAGAGGCACACACTGCAAGATGCTTGAAGTCCAGTGTGAAGTTTCCACAGTCTGTGTTGATTTGGGGAGCCATGTCATCTGCTGGTGTTGGTCCACTGTGCTTCATTAAGTCCAGGGTCAACACAGTCGTCTACCAGGAGATTTTAGAGCACTTCATGCTTCCTTCCACAGACGAGCTTTATGGGGATGCTGACTTCATTTTCCAGCAGGACTTGGCACCTGCCCACACTGCCAAAAGCACCAAAACCTGGTTCAATGACCGTGGGATTACTGTGCTTGATTGGCCAGCAAACCCGCCTGATATGAATCCCATAGAGAATCTATGGGGCATTGCCAAGAGAAAGATGAGAGACATGAGACCGAACAATGCAGAAGAGCTGAAGGCCGCTATTGAAGTATCCTGGTCTTCCATAACACCTCAGCAGTGCCACAGGCTGATAGCTTCCATGCCACGCTGCATTGAGGCAGTAATTGCTGCAAAAGGGGCCCAAACCAAGTACTGAGTACGTATGCATGCTTATACTTTTCAGAGGTCCGATACTGTTCTATGTACACTCCTTGTTTTATTGATTGCATGTAATATTCTAATTTTCTGAGATTGTGGATTTGGGGTTTTCATTAGGTGTACACCATAATCATCACAATTATGACAAATCACAGCTTGAACTATCTTGCTTTGCATGTAATGAGTCTATCTCATATATTAGTTCCCCCTTTTAAGTTGCATTACTGAAATAAATGAACTTTTGCACAATATTCTAATTTTTCTAGTTTCACCTGTATACTTAAAAACAGCTATTTTTGACCTAGATCTAAGACCTGAAGGAAACTGAAATACAAGAAAATAAATAAAATGAAGGCAGTAAATATAAAATGATAAGCATAGAAAAAGGTACTGAATAGGTAACGATCTTGGAAAACGAAGAAAACGGGGTGGGTGGGTGGGTGATAAAGAAAAGGTTAAGCTAAAGAGAAGGTTTGGAGTTTCATTTCTCCATGGGGAATGAAGGAGCAAAATGGGTACTGTAAGTCTTGAGTCTCTTTTAAGCATTCAATTTTACCTGTTAAACACCTGAACCTCAGTCCCAAGTTGGGCCCTGTCCCTACCCATTTTTCAAACCAGCCCTGGAACGCCACTTTGATACTTGAATAATTTGATACTTGAATAATTTTAGGTGATCCTTGAATAAAATTTTGAATATTAAGATGACTGAAAGTTATTATCCTTGGGATTCTCAATTTCACATTCAAGATTACTTCCATCTGCTTAGGAAGGTTTTCATGGGCAGTAAATCAACAGAATCTCAATTTCTCCCAAGATCTCATTTAAAATTTGACCTCCAGCACTTTTTTCCTAACAGTACTCAAAGTACTTCAAGTATGTAGTCCTGAAATCTAAAGTCAAACTATGGTAATAATTTTTTTTGTAAAAAAGCAGTAAGCAGTAAAATAGTATTATGCTTCTGACAGCAATAGCGCTAAGATTTATACACCATTCCATATTGTTTTACACTACTTTCTGAGTGGTTTACAAATGTCAGCAAAAGGCCCCCAACAATCTGGGTCTTCATTTTACTGACCTTGGAAGAATGGAAGGCTGAGTCAACCCTGAGCCGCTCAGGATTGAGCACCTGGCAGTGGGCAGAGTCAGCCTGCAATACTGCATTCTAACCACTGCACCAGATGTATCAATCCTATTTTACTAATAAAAAAAGGGCAAGAAACCTTTCCCAAAATATAAAAAAAGTGCTAAAAGCTAGCTTTTCAGAGATGTTACAGGTAGTTCTCAACTAATGACTATTTGTTTGACCGTGTTAAAAAAGTGACTTATGACCTGTCCTTACAACCAGTTGCAGCATCTCTACAGCCACTTGTTCATGATTTGAGCATTTGACAACTGACATGTATTTACGACAGTTTTAGTGTGTTCACCATTTACAACCTTCATAGGCAAAGTCAATGGGGGAACCCAGATGCATTTAGTGACTGTATGATTTGCTTAATCACTTGGCATTGTGACTCATTTAACAGCATTGTCACTTAATGATGGGAATGCTGGTGCCGAGTTTGGCCATAAGACAAAGACCATCTCTATGTCACTTCAACAGGGTTTAGAGGCTGAAAAAATAGTTTAGTGTGATCCCACCCACAAAATGTTGCCTATTCCTGCTAGTGACAAAAGTCACCACCTTTTCACCATTTTAGTCAGGTTTGTTGTTGTTTTTAGCTGTGAAGTTGTGTCCAACCCATCGCAACCCTATGGACAACGTTCCTCCAGGCCTTCCTGTCCTCTACCATCTTCTGGAGTCCATTTAAGCTCACGCCTACTGCTTCAGTGACTCCATCCAGCCACCTCATTCTCTGTCGTCCCCTTCTTCTATTGCCCTCAATCTTTCCCAGCATTAGGCTCTTCTCCAGTGAGTCCTTCCTTCTCATTAGGTGGCCAAAATATTTGAGTTTCAGCTTCAGGATCTGGCCTTCTAAAGAGAAGTCAGGATTGATCTCCTCTAGGACTGACCAATTTGATTGCCTTGCAGTCCAGGGGACTCGCAGGAGTCTTCTCCAGCACCATAGTTCAAAGGCCTCAATTCTTTGGCGCTCAGCCTTTCTTATGCTCCAACTTTCACTGCCATACATTGCAACTGAGAAGACCATAGCCTTGACTATACAGACCTTTGTTGGCAGGGTGATGTCTCTGCTTTTTAGTGTGCTGTCTAGATTTGCCATTGCTTTCCTCCCCAGGAGGAAGCGTCTTTTAATTTCTTGGCTACAGTCCCCATCTGTGGTGATCTTGGAGCCCAGGAAAATAAAATACCTCCATTTCTTCCCCATCTATTTGCCAGGAATTGAGAGGGCCAGATGCCATGATCTTGGTTTTCTTAATGTTAAGTTTCAAACCAAGTTTTGCACTCTCCTTCTTCACCCGCAACAAGAGGCTCTTTAGTTCTTCTTCACTTTCTGCCATTAGAGTGGTATCATCTGCATATCTTAGGTTGTTGATATTTCTCCCGGCAATCTTAATTCCAACTTTTGATTCATCTAGCCCTGCCTTTCTCATGATGTGCTATGCATATAAGTTAAATAGGCAGAGCGACAGTATACAGCAGGGGTGTCAAACTCAATTTCATTGAGGGCCACATGGGCATTGCAGTTGCCCTCAGGGGGCCGGGTGGATATGGCCTGGGTGGGCGTGGCCAGCTCTACATCGTTCGCATCAAGGGTGCCTATGGGTGCCTGGGCAGGAGTGAGACAGATCTGAGGGTCTCTGGCAGAAGAAGGGTCTCTGGGCCAGAGCCAAGGCAGTGGGGGCCGTTCCCTCACTGTTTCCAGGATGGCTTCGCGGGCCACGTGAAACCACTTCACGGGCCGGATCCGGCCCCCGGGCCTTGTGTTTGACATGTCTGGTATACAGCTTTGCCAGACTCCTTTCCCAATTTTGAACCAATCAGTGGTTCCGTGTCCAGTTCTCACTGTTGACCCGCATATAGGTTTCTCAAGAGACAAATAAGATGGTCTGGTACTCCTATCTCTTTAAGAATTTGCCACAGTTTGTTGTGATCCACACAATCAAAGGCTTTAGCATAGTCAATGAAGCAAAAGTAGATGCTTTCCTGGAACTCCCTAGCTTTCTCCATGATCCAGCGTATGTTGGCAATTTGATCTCTAGTTCCTCTGCCTCTTTGAAATCCTGCCTGTACTTCTGGTAGTTCTCAATCCACATACTGCTGGAGTCTATCTTGTAGGATATTAAACATAACTTTACTAGCATGTGAAATGAGTGCAATGGTGCGATAGTTTGAACATTCTTTGGCACTCCCTTTCTTTTACTGCATCGTCTTTTAAGATTTTGAATAGCTCAGCTGGAATACTGTCACCTCCACTAGCTTTGTTGTTGCTCAGTTTTTCTAAGGCCCACTTCACTTCACATTCTAGGATGTCTGGCTCGAGGTCAATGACCACCTCATCGTGGTTATCAGGGACATTAAGTATAGTTGTATAGTTCTTCTGTGTAATTTTGCCACCTCTTCTTAATCTCTTCTGCCTCTGTTAGGTCCCTGCCATTTGGGTCCTTTATCATGCCTATTTTTGCATGAAACATTCCCTTCATCTCTCCAATTTTCTTGAAGAGATCTCTGGTCCTCCCTATTCTATTGTTTTCTTCTATTTCTTTGCACTGTTCATTTAAGAAAGCATTCTTAACTCTTCTAGCTATTCTCTGGAATTATGCATTCAGTTGGGCGTATCTTTCTTTTTCTCCCTTGCCTTTCGCTTCCCTCCTTTCCTCAGCTATTTGCAAAGCTTCCTCAGATAGCCATTTTGCTTTCTTGCATTTCTTTTTCTTTGGAATGGTTTTAGTTGCTACTTCTTGTACAATGTTGCGAATCTCTGTCCATAGTTCTTCACGCACTCTGTCTATCAGATCTAATTCCTTAAATCTATTTGTCACCTCTACTGTATATTCAACAGGGATATGATTTAATTCATACCTGAGTGGCTTAGTGCTTTTCCCTACTTTCTTCAGTTTAAGCCTAAACTTTGCAACAAGAAGCTCATGGTCTGACCCACAGTCAGCTCCTGGTCTTGTTTTTACTGACTGTATAGAGCTTCTCCATCTTTGGCTGCAGAGCACATAGTCAATCTGATTTCTGTGTTGACCGTCTGGTGATGTCCATGTGTAGATCCGTCTCTTGGGTTGTTGGAAAAGAGTGTTTGCTATGACCATCGTATGTTCTTGACAAAAGTCTATCAGCCTGTGCCCTGGTTCATTTTGTACTCCAAGGCCAAACATGCCTGTTATTCCGGTTATCTTTTGGCTTCCTACTTTAGCATTCCAATCCCCCATGATGATAAGGACATCATTTTTTGGTGTTAGTTCCATAGTCAGGTTTAGTATTGCATTAAAAAAAATCACTTCATCTCCTTTATCCATCCAGTCTTTAAATAACCCAGATTATGTCACCATGGTATTCGGAGATTAGGACCTTTCCTAATAAACAATTCAACAGAGAAAACTACAGTTTAGCCCCCATTCAATGAAGCTGAGAAGTAAACTATAAAAAGTGTGAACTGGGAGTGCATCTCTTCCACCTTTTAATAGTATTTTTTTACATTTTTAACAAAATTAACATGTTGTATTACAATAAATACACACTGGATATTTTATCTGACTTATTAGTAATGTTAACATATTTAAATTAAGCCTTCAATTTACTTTCAAAGAATGGCAAATGGATCCTCAAA
Organism: Vipera ursinii; assembly: GCF_947247035.1. Classification (NCBI taxonomy): domain Eukaryota; kingdom Metazoa; phylum Chordata; class Lepidosauria; order Squamata; family Viperidae; genus Vipera; species Vipera ursinii. The sequence continues at coordinate 109,144,927 of NC_139516.1, read as the reverse complement.
TTCACTTACCGGTTTTCCAGGAGAAACAGCAGATTCCAGTTCTTGTGTATAAACTATTTCTTCAGTTATTGTGTGATCTAGGCTTCCAGGCTCGCCTTGAATCTCAGAAACCTTTGATGGAGCAGACTCAACAACTAGATTGCTCAATTCTTCTGGGACAGAGCTTTTGCTATTTAGACGAGAACAAGGTGGCATTGAAGAGTCTTCCTCACTGGCTGTCTCTGAGAGAAAAAAAATGGAAAAGGATCAATTCCTCAATTCCCAGTACTTCACTGACAGGCTTTTAAAAATATTTTGATTCATGCTTACAGTCATATTTAAAATTAAATACACCCCACTGAAGTTTTGGGCTTTTTAAACGTATTTCAACATACAGTATTTTTTTTATAATATTTTATTAGTTTTCTAATTACAATTAAGTATTATCTCATATTAGGCAAATACAGTTATTATTAACTAAGTAAAAACATCTTTGTTATATTTATAATTTTTAGCTTATACATATATTGTGTTTGCATTCAATCCTTAAATACAATCAATGTCCTGTTATTGCTTTTTTCCCAAGCTTTAATTTCTAATCAATATTCAAATTAACATTTGGTATTTATAATTTCCATGCTTTAGGTAACCAAAGTTTCTCTTATCTCAACTTCTTCCTTTTTCCCTTTTCATAACAAAATCTAATATTCTAAGTACACATCTTATCTATTTAAATATAGTCTTCTGTTTTCTAAAAGCCATCTATTTCCACCATATTAAACAATCTAATTAATAATACAGTATCTCCCCTAATAAATCAAAACCATTATATGTACTGTCTGGGTTAACCAATAAATCAGTAATATACATAATTTTTTCATTTATGTCTAATTTTTAAAAGCTCAAATACTCCCTCTCTTTTTCTGGTAATATTTATTATCGCATGATGGGCAAGCAGAATTCTTATTTTCAACTGCTTTCCAAATATTTTATATTAGGTGACCAAAATTTCCCTTATTATTCAATTATAATGTAACTTTATTTTCTAAAAAATATCTATTTCCCACCATATTTAATCCTCTAATTAGTAATATGAAATCCCCTCTAATAAATCAAAACCCTTATTTTCTTCTGCCTTCTTCTGCCTTTCTTCCTTTGCCAACGAAACTTCCATGTCAGTTCTTTTGAGTTATCAAATATATTATTTGGAATAAGAAAGACCATTTGGTTGCAGGTTTTTTGGAATAACTAGCCCAGGGATAGGCAACCTTGGCCTTGGTAGCTAAGGTTGTCTACCCCTGAACTAGCCCATTTGAATTTATTAGATCGTCTCCCTATTACTCCAATTTCCCACAATTGTCCTGATAGGTTTATCTTCCCTTCAATCTGTTCTTCTTTTCTCTCAAATTTCTTCTGATTTTTATAAAAAGTCTTTTCCATTTTCAGTATTGTCATTCCCTGTTCTGATTTTTCCGTTGTCTGGATCTGTTGGTCAATTGAATCCTCTGTCTTAGTGTTTAGTTGTTGCAATTTTTTTATTTTTATTTTCTGCATTGTTAGTTCTTTGGTTGTAGTCAAAATCTGGGTTTGTATATTTAAGCTGGCATCTTGTTCCTTTATGTTGCATCTTATTTTGTCACAAGCTGAAATAATTGTTTCAACATGGAAAGGACCCATATTCTCTTGATAGTATGAAGACTTTAGAATCAAACGTTAAAAATAGTTTTTTTTTGTTTTTTATAGCTAGGTATGGGACATCTATTTCACATGTTATAGGTGGTCTTTATAGTAGAAATTGTTTGTCAAGTAAGAGTATATAGTCCAAGGTATTCCATAATCCCGTATAATAACTTATGATTCTCATGTAAAAAAATAGGAAAGCAAGTCCCCACATATACCTCTGAAAGTCAATACAAATTTACATTCATAGTTTAAACAGGCCAGATATGCTGCCTAGAAGTTCCTTCTTTGTAGCTGAGTTTTTCACAGGTGATAGTTCTCAAGGTCAAAGAAGTTTTTTCTGGAGTCTGGGTTTCAAGCCAAGTCTCTTTTAAACAATAACAAGTTGTAATGCCATACTTTGCCACAAGATGTCACCAATGCTGTTTAAAGCTTTTTAAGTCCAAAATTTTTATGATAGTTTTTCAAGTCTTATTTCTTTTTTTAGATAAAAACAAATATCTCCAGTAAGAATAGGAACACTTTTAGTCCCCAAGTTTCAAAAGCATATACATCCAATTAGATTAAAATTGTTCTTATAGTTGCTCTGTTTCCCCTGGGTGAGTAGTCGCCTCTTTTCTTAGAGGGTGGGGCAGAAACTCCCATCCCTCTCTCCTTACAGGGGGAAAAATACTTTGTGCAGCTTTTACAGGAAAAAATACTTAAAGTCTTAAAGAGAAGATCAGATCTCACCCAGTTTCATCCATGTTGCTTTAAAAGTGCTTGGTGGTGATTTTGACTTCGGCTGTCAGCAGCTTAGTGACAAGCCACATTGCTATGGCCAGTCTTTTCCCTGCTGGAGGGCTTCCCCGGATCAAATGGAAGGGCCATCACCCTTCCATGATCAAACAGGGGTCCCCTCCTTGCTTTCCCCCCCTACAGGGCAATTTTCGACCCTTTCCAGGTCCCCCAGCAGGACAAAATTGGACACGAAAGCTGGAGATCGTCTTCCAGCATCCATGATGCTGTGATGGCAAACCGGAGGTCCAAAATACAGTATTTAATAATTTCCACAATACTGATAAAGGGGATATAACAAATATAATCCACTGTTTACATTTGTAGTCCATACTATAAACAAACATTAAAGGAAATTTCACATCTGGAAAAAATGATATACCCCTACATTTATCACTATTTCAAATATCTAAATTAGAGATGTGCAAATAATTATAACATTGTTACAGAAGAATTGGGAAGAATCTGTCTCATTTAAACCCCAGATATTTAGTTTGATTTGCTGTTATTTCGCTGAAGCTTGTGTTTAGACTGAAAGAGCTCTAAAAGAGCTTCAAAAAGACTTCAGAAAGTGTCAGGATGCACCCCAAACCACGTCTTAGGAAGACAAAACTCTTGGAGCCAAATCTTAGTCCAAAAGAAATCTTTACTGTGACATGCTTGGTTGTAGGAATACAAGACAGGACTTAATATTGTACTACAAACTAAACCCTTATAAAGAGTTCCCGGTTCAACCCCCCCCTTAACCCCATTTGGTCAGACCCCCATCATTTACCTCGTATCATAACTCTCGTGGGAAAAAGGAACTTAGGACCTTTTATGCTTATTGCTTTCTTCTGTGACACAAGCCAGATGCTCCTACCCTAACCCCCCCTTTTATTTCCCCAGTTCAAAAGGCTTCTCTTTTCCTTTGAAATGCCTAATACAGGCTCAATACACATCCGTTCCCTACTCCTCAGGAGATGGCAGGATCCATGGAATAATGTTTTAAACATACATTTATGAATATGATATAAATGGATTCTGACAGAAAGGTTACAGAAGCCCATGAGATTAGATAAGGATTTAAAAATATCTCCAAACAACTGGACATTAATCATTCCAAAAGATAATCTACCAGCTGAGATGTTAAAAAAGAAGAAAAAGATTTTACTAAGCCAAAACCATTTAGTTAAAAATTTGGAATACGTATGTTTGAATGCAGCTTTTGGACATAATCAGGTTCTGAATACATGAAAGCCATTTTCTGAAATGTAATCTAACCTTGCACTTGGACTTTTGTTGAACAAAATAACTTGGATAAGCCAAAGCCTTTCCACATAATCAGCACATTTATAATAGCAAGATTTAGAGCAAGGGTCAACAAACCATGGTCTGAGGGCCAAATCTGGTCTGCAATTTCTTTTTGTACAGCCCACAGGCTAAGAACAGACGGACAGATGGGTAGCAGATTGCTGGAACTAAGTCTCAGCTGAACTCCCATGATGAGGGGTGGGAACGGAGATGGAGTGTCCCAGGCAGTGGCAGCAGCCTATCATTGGACCATGCTATCCAATGGCTGCTCTGCCCATGAAGGCAGAGGTAGGGGAAGGGAATCTGGCCCTTTAAAGAAAAAGTTTGCCAAGTTTTAATTAGAGCCCAAACAAGGTAAGTGTCATAGTTTCTACCTTTTTGATCAGATTTCTGATCTCCTGTTTTTTTATTTGCTTTGGTTTTATGCAGCTCTTTTTCCCAAGCAGCTAGCGCTTGTTTTTCTATCTGACGTATCTCTGCTTCTTCTGCATCTAAACGTTGCTTCCACTGCAGCAGCTCCTCTGCGTGCTGACGCCGCTGCATCAGTTTTTGCTCTCGCTTGGTCAAGAACCTGATGAAGAAACAGGGGAAACTGTTCACTATTGTCCCGAGATATAAATATTTGAACTTCCATTATCCTATTCGGTAAAAGTATTTACTCGTATTTTACTCGTGCTGTGAATGTGAACCTGAATTTTTTGTTAAAAACCTCAACTCTGAAGTAACACACACACACACTATAACCGTAAACAAAGTTCTTAAACTGCCTCTCCTCTTCAAGAAAAAAAAAGATTTTTGTTCTATTTAGACTAACATTTAAGCAGCATCAACAGATAGCAGCATTAAGAAGAGCAGAATTCTGAAAAATAGTTCTAGGTCAATTTAGAAAGAAAGCTTCGGGGGTTATCATTTAGCCATGGAGAGTTATTCATCCTCAAGACTGAATGCTTTTTAAACCACTGTAAAAATCAGGACATACTTCTCATTAAAAACTGTAAATTATAAACTGCATGTCAGGCTCTCTTTCTAGGTACCATCTCCATTAAACCCTTTATAGTGGTTTTCCTTCTCCTAAGCTGTACTGAACTGATTTTCATCCACCAACTGCAATACAATGCCTTCCACTGTTCCATGTGACTTAAGCAATAAAATAATTATTCTAAAATAGTAAATTATGAGCAAGTTATTAAAAATGCAAGTTAATGACTATATAATCAAAACCTATTGGCAAAACATAGTAAATTAATATATTACAAATGAATACAACACATTTATAATAAATAGTCTTTTAAGAGTGAAGTGAAAAAAAAATCCAAAAGTATCTCCCTTTGGAATTTTAATTAACTTGAAACAGTATCCTATAACTTGCCATCAGAGAAAGGCACATTATGGAATGCTATGGTCTCTGATAACTGTAACCAACAGAGATTGCAAAATGAGAATTAAATGAATTTAAATACATACGTGTAAACTAATGAATACTGAGATTTTCTACCAAACTTTCTGGATCACCTGATCCTAGGATTGACTAACCCTACATCATTATCCTTAACCTTCAAAGGACTGTCCAAAGAAGTCCGTTGGGGGCTAAGACCCTTATGAAGTAAAAGCGATGAATGGTCACTATCCATCTATATCCAACTTTAAATGAAACTACCAGTATAATCAGGTTATATGAGATTAAGATATAGTCGAGTGTACTAGGCCTTGTTCTCCCTGTTAAAGTCACTATCTGCTACCTTATTTAGTATATCTAACAAGCTGCCCATTATGGTCATAAGCTGTGATGGTTGTAAAACAGATCATCATATGACTGGATTCATTTTATATCCTTTTTCAGTTGTAAAGTGAATGCTGTGCTCATTGAGCAAGCCCATTGTTTGCTATGAAGTGTTTTTGATGAAAACTGGAAGTAAATGCCAAGTTAGCAAAAATATCGCACATCACCATCACATAGGATGCTACAGTCAAAATTACAGGCTGGTTGCTGGCTGCCTGAAATGTATTCATATGGCTGTGGTATGGGGGCTGTTGGGATTCTGGAACCAGATCTTAAGTACCTTCTGCGTGGTCCATTTTAACTTCAGTCAGTTGCTAGGTGACTGGTTGTAATTTGAGGGCTATGTGCAAAACACTATTCACACGCTGGTTCTAAACACCAGGGTTTCTGCCTAAAACAGAAAGCTCTCCATCAGGAGCTCTCATAATTGAAGGGACTGGTTTGAGACTAATAAATACTGAAATATTCTAATGAACCATAGCACAATATGAAAACAACCTCATCTCCAATGCTTTTTAAAAAATCACATAACTTACAACCAGTGAAAGACAACAGACAATTGAGGATACAATTTAGTGTCAAATTATACTACAAAATGTAAGTGTACCTTCTGCTATTTTGCTGGCTAGATTTGGATGCTTCAGTGTGATCAGATAACTGTAAGCCAATATTTCCAACTCTAAAGCTTCAAGTACACAGATAACAGATATATATATATGAACGTTTGCATGGGATTCCATCGAAACGTCGCCCCTACACCTTTAGTTCTACGCGGGGAAAAACCCGAATAACCAAAGATCCACATACCAACACCCGCGAAAACCTCAGAAAACAAATATATATATATATATATATATATATATATATATATATATATATATATATATATATATATATATATATATATATATATATATATATATATATATATACATACACACACACACACACACACACACACACACACACACACACACACTTTTTCAAAGAGATACAATTCTTTGCCAATTTTGTCTGATGATACTGATTTAAGACTTCATCTAGTTATGTGTTGTTGTTGCTAGCTGTGAAGTCGTGTCCGACCCATCGCGACCCTATGGACAACATTCCTCCAGGCCTTCCTGTCCTCTATCATCTTCTGGAGTCCATTTAAGCTCACGCCTACTGCTTCAGTGACTCCATCCAGCCACCTCATTCTCTGTCGTCCCCTTCTTCTATTGCCCTCAATCTTTCCCAGCATTAGGCTCTTCTCCAGTGAGTCCTTCCTTCTCATTAGGTGGCCAAAGTATTTGAGTTTTAGCTTCAGGATCTGGCCTTCTAAAGAGAAGTCAGGGTTGATCTCCTCTAGGACTGACCGGTTGGATCGCCTTGCAGTCCAAGGGACTCGCAGGAGTCTTCTCCGGCACCATAGTTCAAAGGCCTCAATTCTTTGGCGCTCAGCCTTTCTTATGCTCCAACTTTCACTGCCATACATTGCAACTGGGAAGACCATAGCCTTGACTATACACACTTTTGTTGACAGAGTGATATCTCTGCTTTTTAGTGTGCTGTCTAGATTTGCCATGGCTTTCCTCCCCAGGAGCAAGCGTCTTTTAATTTCTTGGCTACAGTCCCCATCTGCAGTGATCTTGGAGCCCAGGAAAATAAAATCTGTCACTACCTCCATTTCTTCCCCATCTATTTGCCAGGAATTGAGAGGGCCGGATGCCATGATCTTGGTTTTCTTAATGTTAAGTTTCAAACCAAGTTTTGCACTCTCCTTCTTCACCCGCAACAAGAGGTTCTTTAGTTCTTCTTTACTTTCTGCCATTAGAGTGGTATCATCTGCATATCTTAGGTTGTTGATATTTCTTCCGGCAATCTTAATTCCAACTTTTGATTCATCTAGCCCTGCCTTTCTCATGATGTGCTCTGCATATAAGTTAAATAGGCAGGGCGACAATATACAGCCTTGCCGGACTCCTTTCCCAATTTTGAACCAATCAGTGGTTCCGTGACCAGTTCTCACTGTTGCTTCTTGGCCACAGGACTTGCCACAGTTTGTTATGATCCACACAATCAAAGGCTTTAGCATAGTCAATGAAACAGAAGTAGATGTTTTTCTGGAACTCCCAAGCTTTCTCCATGATCCAGCGTATGTTGGCAATTTGATCTCTAGTTCCTCTGCCTCTTCGAAATCCTGCCTGTACTTCTGGTAGTTCTCGATCCACATACTGCTGAAGTCTAGCTTGTAGGATTTTAAGCATGACTTTACTAGCATGAGAAATGAGTGCAATGGTGTGATAGTTTGAACATTCTTTGGCACTGCCTTTCTTTTGAATTGGAATGTAAACTGATCTTTTCCAATCCTGTGGCTACTGTTGAGTTCTCCAAATTTGCTGGCAAATTGAGTGTAGCACTTTTACTGCATTGTCTTTTAAGATTTTCAATAGCTCAGCTGGAATACTGTCACCTCCACTAGCTTTGTTGTTGCTCAGCTTTTCTAAGGCCCACTTCACTTCACATTCTAGGATGTCTGGCTCGAGGTCAATGACCACCTCATCGTGGTTATCAGGGAGGTTAAGCTCATTCTTGTATAGTTCCTCTGTGTAATTTTGCCACCTCTTCTTAATCTCTTCTGCCTCTGTTAGGTCCCTGCCATGCCCATTTTTCCATTAAATATTCCCTTCATCTCTCCAATTTTCTTGAAAAGATCTCTGGTCCTCCCTATTCTATTGTTTTCTTCTATTTCTTTGCACTGTTCATTTAAGAAGGCATTCTTATCTCTTCTAGCTATTCTCTGGAATTCTGCATTCAATTGGGCGTATCTTTCTTTTTCTCCCTTGCCTTTCGCTTCCCTCCTTTCCTCAGCTATTTGCAAAGCTTCCTCAGAAAGCCATTTTGCTTTCTTGCATTTCTTTTTCTTTGGGATGGTTTTGGTTGCTACCTCTTGTACAATGTTGCGAACCTCTGTCCATAGTTCTTCACACACTCTGTCTATCAGATCTAATTCCTTAAATCTATTTGTCACCTCTACTGTATATTCAACAGGGATATGATTTAATTCATACCTGAGTGGCCTAGTGCTTTTCCTTACTTTCTTCAGTTTAAGCCTAAACTTTGCAATGAGAAGCTCATGGTCTGAGCCACAGTCAGCTCCTGGTCTTGTTTTTACTGACTGTATAGAGCTTCTCCATCTTTGGCTGCAGAGCACATAGTCAATCTGATTTCTGTATTGACTGTCTGGTGATGTCCATGTGTAGAGCCGTCTCTTGGGTTGTTGGAAAAGAGTGTTTGCTATGACCATCGTATTCTCTTGACAGAATTCTATCAGCCTGTGCCCTGCTTCATTTTGCACTCCAAGGCCAAACTTGCCTGTTACTCCAGTTATCTTTTGGCTTCCTACTTTAGCATTCCAATCCCCCATGATGATAAGAACATCATTTTTTGGTGTTAGTTCTATAAGGTGCTGTAGGGCTTCATAGAACTGGTCAATTTCATCCTCTTCAGCACTGGTGGTTGGGGCATAGACTGTGATATTAAATGGTTTGCCTTGGATTTGAACTGAGATCATTCTGTCATTTTGAGGATTGTATCCCAGTATTGCTTTTCCTACTTTTATTGACTATGAAGGCTACTCCATTTCTTCTGAGGGATTCTTGCCCGCAGTAGTATACCTGACGGTCATCTGAATTAAATTCACCCATTCCTGTCCATTTTAGTTCGCTGATAGCTAAGATGTCGATGTTCAGTCTTGTCATCTCTTGTTTGACCACATCCAGCTTTCCTTGATTCATGGATCTTACATTCCAGGTTCCTATGGAGAAAAAATCTTTACAGCATCGGACTTTCCTTTCACCACCAGACACATCCACAGCTGAGCGTCCTTTCGGCTTTGGCCCAGTCACTTCATTCTTTCTGGCACTACTAGTACTAGCCCTCTGCTCTTCCCCAGTAGCATATTGGACGCCTTCCGACCTGAGGGGCTCATCTTCCAGCGTCATATCGTTTTGCCTTTTGGTACTGTCCATAGGGTTTTCATGGCAAAGATACTGGAGTGGTTTGCCATTTCCTTCTCCAGTGGATCACGTTTTGTCAGAACTCTCTGCTATGACCTTTCCGTCTTGGGTGGCCCTGCACGGCATAGCTCATAGCTTCATTGTATTACGCAAGCCCCTTCACCACGACAAGGCAGTAATCCATGAAGGGGCTAGTTATGTGTAGCAAGGTGAATACAAGCATGCTTTTCTTGGCTACTTAGAACTCTTTTTTTCTATATAAGAATTTTTCTAGAAATAAACTATTAGGCTGAAGTCACTGACCAAATTTATGGGGTCTACTATGGGACCAGAAATATTCTTGCAAAAAACAAAACAACCTCTCCAACAATGTACATAATGTCAGATGCTTTTCTTTGTAATATTTTTATTGCAATAAGTCTGTTTAGAGTTGGGGCAGGCAGCAACAAGATATCTATTAGCACATGGACACTTCATCTTGGCACATTTAGGATTTGAGACCTAAAACAGCTGATTAAATATAGAGCTATATTTTATTATTTTATAGTAATAATTCCCAAAAAAGAGGTGATCCCAATCTTTACTCTCTTCATTTATTTATTATGAAGTGCCCCAAACTTCCTTCCTCTCCTTTCCAAATACAAATAAAAACCAAAAACCTTTACTACTGGTTAGCCACTACAATATACAGTATATTTCCATTACAAATACAAGACATATTTCTGCAAGTTCTTATAGAAAAATGCTTAAAGCATTCCAGTAGTTGGTGCAGTTTACCACTAGTTTTTAAAGAAAAATGAAACCAGTGCCTCAGATTCTCCATATTCACTAAAAATTGAATGCCTGAATGCCAGCGATGTATGTTATAAAGTCTCAAAAACTGCTGAAGTAATGGCCAATTAGCTATCAAGAACAAAGGAAATAAGTTCAAAATCTATGTAATTCTAGCCTTTTCTTCCATGTTAGCATACAATTTTCTCTCTATTCTCTTCTCTATTTCTTACATCATACGAACTCATGAAAACACTCCCAAGTTCTTTCAGGGAAGATGAAATTACCGAAAACAACAACAAAAAATATTCTGAAGATCTCACCTATACGGATTTGAATTTTCTTTCTTGGAAATGAGAATTTCTACTGTTATGGCCTTATACAAAGCCAATTTTTAAAAATTAATTTAAAAGAGATAAAAGATGCAGTTGAATAATTTTGTGCTGAACATAGTTAAAACATTCAGAACAGATTTTCCTACCAAATATGACACTAAAAGACAAATTAAATTCCAAATCCTTTCCAAAACTGTTAGACTGGAAGAAACTTTGAAGGTTTTCAAGTGCAACTGTCTGCCTAGGACAGGAGGAGTCTTTATAATATTCTAGACAAATGGTTGTCTAATCTTTTCTTGAAAACCTCCAGTGAGATAGCACCCACAACTCCTGGAGGCAAGCTATTACTGTCAAGAAATACCTCATTTCCAGGTTGAACCTCCCTCTGACGAGCATCCACCCATTGCTTCTTGTCCTACCCTCAGGTACTATGGAGAATAAATTGATGCCCTCTCACATGTGATAGCACTTCAAGTATTAGAAGACTGCTATCGTGTCCCCGGAGCCTTCTCTTCATTAGGCTAAACATACCTAGTTCTTTTAGCTGTTCATCATGTGATTTAGCCTCCGAACCCAATATTATCTTTGTTGCTCTGCTTAACTGGTTAGAAATTGTCAGCTATCTATGCTGGAATGCCTGACTTTATACAGGGGGAGAAAGAGTTCTAAAAGAACTCCTAATCATTTAAAATTGAACAGGCATGCTCAATCAAAGAATCTACCACTGAAAAAGGTAGAAAGTTACCTGACCAATTGGTTGTAGATATACAGCTGGAATTTGGGATGGAGGTTGGGAAAACAGACACTGAGAGAAGCCCAGTGGTGAGACGTAAAGACAGAGAAGAAGTAGTGAACAGGAGAGCAGTGTCTACAAAATAAGGAGGAAGAGTTTTAAGCCGATAGCAAGAAACAGTCAGAAAGCAAGAGCAGGAAAAGGTCTAGCAGAGTTTTAAATGAAGCTCAAGTGTCAAACAGTATCATCCATCAACAAGTAGAATTTTTCAAATGCAACAGAAGATAAGCATTACTTAAAATTCTTTATTCCTTGTTAATTGCTCCCCGTTTCTTACACTAGCAACTTTACCTTATTACGGTATAACGCTATAGATAATTCTCCAGTTGTTTAAAGAACTACATTTAAGGGCAATTCCAATTATTCATTTAAGATTGCATTTTTAAAAAGCTCATTACACTATTTTAATTAATTACTCCAAGGTTTCAAGTTGTGTTGTATTTATTGTATTTCAACTGTATTTATATTGATGTTCAACTATTGTAAGCTAAATGAATAAGCTCCAAAACTCAAACAAAAGCAGTTTTAGTTCATAAGATCGCTTAGTTTAAAAATGGCTCAAATATTTATGTAAACTCAAGAGTTTATAGGCTGTCATTTTAAGGGGAAATTAAGGGCGAAAAATAGGTGAGAAAGCTTTTAGAACATAGAAGCCACTACTAGTGAAAGATAGTTAAGAATGTACAAACTTAACATTAAAATTAATATCAAGAGATTAATTCTTTGACAGAGCATGCTCCTATTCACATGCAAACCATTCAATAGCCTTTTTTATCTTCATTATCCAAAGATCAATTATGGTACTCCCGAGAATCTGTATTTAAACAAAATCTGACTGGAGGCATCATTATTCAATTCATCACTATTTAATATTTTTTTAAAACTATGCTAATTTTTTATATATTCTTCCCAAACTAATACAATATCCTACCTGATTCTGCATTATTCAGCATTTATATCTGCATCTTGCTTTCTATCCTCACTCTAAATACATGTTCAAAAGCTTTACTAAATTGAAATATTGGTAATACATTTCTTTTAACAAAGCAGAGGGTAACTGCTGTTCCTCCATAATCTTAAAAACTAGAGAGAGAGATTGTTTTTTTACCACCATATTATTTTTCTTCTATTATATACTGAGTTCCTTAAAAAATGTGACTAGAAGTCCCAGGCTCTTAAGATATTCCGAAAGTCACAGAATTTTCACATTTTCAGTTTCTCGAAGGGCTGTGAAAAATTGACAAAGATCCAATTCTACTACTGAAACCCAGGAACATATACCAATGTCCTATATGCATTCTGAAATGCCACGCAATAAATAAAAACATTTTTACAACTGAATTTTTCACTACTACAATTAGTAGCTATGTCACATAATGGTACACATTTTACTACTATAGAGATGCATAATATTACAAAACCCAACTTTTCCCCCCAGAAAAATTGTGAAAATTTAGCTCAGTATACAGTTTCAAATTCCAATATTCTATACTAGGAATCCATTTTTTTCCTGATGAAGTCAAATTTTCAGGCATGAGAATACATTTTGACTGAAGATAATTCAAAAAGAAAACCAACTTTGTAAAAAGCTATATACAAACACTGTACTACAGCAAGCATTCTGCATTAAAGTAATATATACTTGTGTATATAAAACTCTGGTCTGTAATTGCTGTACCAATTACAAGAAGGGGTTCCTACATAGATGCAATGATAGATCATATGCTTTGCCTGCAGAAAGCCCCAGGTTCATTTACCAGTTAAACATGACAGGTATCAGGAACATTAGCTTTTCATGCCTATTCATGATGGAAAGGCAGCCCATCATGAATAGGGGCAGGGGGGCAAAGGTCGACCGCGAGGCCTCTCGCTTGTGGAGTCCCTCAGGGGTCGGTCCTCTCGCCTCTCCTGTTCAACATCTACATAAAACCGCTGGGTGAGATCATTCGTGGTTTTGGAGTTGGGTATCATCAATATGCTGATGATACCCAGCTTTTCATTTCGACCCCAAATCACCCCAGTGATGCCCTCAACGTGATGTCCCGCTGCCTGGAGGCGGTTTGGGTCTGGATGGGGAGGAACAGGCTTCGACTCAACCCTGACAAGACCGAGTGGCTGTGCGTACCGGCATCTCAGGATATTCAGGATATCCCATCTCTCTCTATGTGGGGGTGAGTTATTACCCCCCGTAGATAGGGCTCGCAACATGGGAGTCCTCCTAGATTCACAGCTTTCTCTAGAAGACCATATAGTAGCTGTGACTAGGGGGGCCTTCGCCCAGGTTCGCCTGGTGCGCCAGTTGCGGCCCTATCTAGACCGGGATGCCTTACGTACGGTCACTCACGTGCTCGTGAGCTCTCATCTGGACTACTGCAACGCTCTCTACATGGGGCTACACTTGAAGACCACTCGGAGGCTCCAGCTGGTACAGAATGCAGCCGCGAGAGTTGTGTTGGGAGTTTCCCAACACTCCCATGTTACACCTCTGCTCCGTGAGCTGCATTGGGTTCCAGTTGTCTTCCAGGTGAGATTCAAGGTGTTGGTAATGACCTACAAAGCCCTACATGGCATGGGTCCGGAATACCTTGGGGAGCACCTGCGGTCGGCGTCAACTTCCCTCCACCCAGTACGCTCCCACAGAGAGGGCCTCCTCAGGGTGCCACCGGTCAAAGAATGCCGACTGGTGGCCCCCAGGGGGAGGGCGTTCTCTGTGGGCACACCGGATTTATGGAACCATCTTCCGGTCGAGCTCCGGATGGCGCCTGACCTCCGCTCCTTCCGGCACGATCTCAAAACCTATCTTTTCGAACAAGCTGCCCTGGCCTGATGGGATGGGGTTGGATTTTATTAATGTGTTTTAACCTACTTTTAATGTGTTTTAACTTATTCGTGGGCATTTTGTTTAATCGTTTTTAATTTTTGTATCTTGTTTTTGATATGTATTGCCCTGTTCACCGCCCTGAGTCCTTCGGGAGAAGGGCGGTATACAAATTTAATAAATAAATAAATAAATAAATAAATAAATAAATAAATATATTTATTAATATATTCAAGCTACCAAACCACCATCAAAACTAAACTGAAATTCCACAATAGCTATTGGAAGCCATTTCTATTAGGAATAAAACAAAATACAAATTACTTCTCATCCATACGTCTCCTCATTTTCTTTAATTTCTGCATGATGCTACTTGTGTCAGAGCTGGAAATGGAGGAAGGGCTATAGGCCTCTGCATCAGTTGGCTGAGGGCTTGAGGAATGTGTTTGTTTTTTATCATCTTCACTGCGGTGTTCCTAAAACAGATAAACAAACAGAAATCACTTAAGAAGTCAGATGAATACAATATTAGGTTTTAGATTTGCTCAAATGAGTCAATGAATTTTTTTTCAGATTTCTGCAGAAGAGTTATTCCTAATGCTAATAAAAAGGTTGAGCGTTATCAAGACAGGGAACCGAGAACTCTCTGTGAATTTACAAGCCCTCTGGACAGAAAGGCTAGAAGGAAATGGACAAGAGTTCTGCCTATCTAAAATTGTCTATTTATAGATTTCTAATTTGTAATTACAGCTGGAAATGTTGCAGTATATTTTTTATAAATATTATTAAACCAGAGGTTTTTGATTCTTGTTCCCTAGATTAAATGTTTTCAATCCAGACGCCATGGAACAAAGTCTGACAGTTTTCCAACCTTCTATATAGATAGCCTTCACTTAACCACAGTAACTGGGACTGAGGTTTTTTAGGCAGGCAACGTGATCATAAATTACAATATCACATGATCAGGCTGCTTAGCAACAACAGTTCTGGAAGTCTCTTTTATCATTGTTTAAGGACCATGTGCGTCATTAAATGAGAACCTCGTATAACTGCAAGCTCTGACTACCTGCCAGTTTCCCCACTAATTTTGCTAGTGGGAAGCTGGCAGGAAATGTCCTGATCATATGAGCACAGGGACATGCAATGGTCGGAAATCTGGGCGAGTTCACTGCAATCATGTGATGACAGAGACACTGTGACAGTTGAAACTTCAGACACCAGTCATAAATACTACTCCTTTAGCAGTATTGCAAATTTTAACAGTCACTGAAAGAGTGGCCATTAATAGAGGACCACCAGTATTTTATATTTTATTTTTTTAAAACCAGTAAATTTAACTGCTTAGATCTTAGGAGGGAATGGCTTTTTTTTTAACCAAAATTTGCTGGTAACCAAAATACATATGTGGATTGAGAAGGATGATGTCATATCACTTTCTGAGTTATGTTTCTTGTATCAATTATACACACAATATAAGGTTAAGGTTAGCCCCAAATCTAAGATTATTGCAGCTACAATTACTACACTAAGGAAATTAAAGTTCATTTCTTCTTTGTATCTTAAGAACGTCACAAATTTTATTCTTCTAATGAAATGCTGTTTCATTTGACAATATCAACTGGATAAATAAAATAAGCAGATTAGTTGCATTGTAACTTATCACCTTGTTTTCACCAGAAGATTTGAGTTTTTCCTGTAATTTCATAGTGGTTTGGTGTATCCGCTCAATTTCTTCCTGCTGTTTAAGAATCAGTTGCCTTTCTTTCCGAGCTGCCTTATTAGCTTCCTGAAGGCGCTTAATTTCTGCCTTTATGGGTAAATAGGATAAAACAAAACAAAAAAAAGAACCGTTATTTCCTCATTAGCTTACCTATTAAATAACCTTAACTTTTCATTCTTATTTTATGCTCTGCCACAACTGACAATTTCCTGCTTGTTGCTTTCATCCAAAGTTTATTAGAAGTTTATCCCAATCCCTAAAGAACTCTCCACTGTTTCCTTCTCCTAATTTTATACTGTCATTTTATTATTATCTTTTACTACTGTATCTAATCTTCTTTCTAAAAATATAAATGTTCTCTCTTCTTTCCCATACCAATTTTCTCTAGTTAGTTACTAGTTAGAAGTTACTATGAATTTGGCTTCTCCCTTTTTATTGTATCTTTCTGAATTTCGTGTATTGCTATCTTTTTTTTATTTTTAAAACAATTTTCCTAAGAAAACTTCTAGCAATAGAAATTTATAATAAATTTCTTAAAACTAAAATTAAAATGTAGAATCCCCAGCTTTCAATTTTACTCTCTGCTCTTCAATTTCCTTCTTGTTTGGTTACTTCAGATCCAAAGCTTGTGAGCAAGGACAACATCTACTGAAGTCTGTTTGCCCCCAAATAGCGCTTATAGGTAACAGTTTGCTTCAGGAAATTCCCATTGCAAAAGGCAATTTTCCTAGTCTATGACTTTTTTTAAAGGTTAATTAAGAACTTTCCTTCATATCCCTGTGATAGTTATGATTAATGTTGGGCGGGGAATAGTATTCCCTGTATTTGAGTTTATTATCTGTTTGCTTTTTCCAAAATAATTTGTCCTGCTTTGTGGGTGCAAATGTGTGATTTGGCACAAAGACTGAAATCTTCCTAACCTTTGCACTAGGATTCTTCGACAAGTGACTTTTCTTTTAGCCACAAATGACTCTAATTGGGAATTTCCATCGCTAAGCAAAGCCATCATGAGGTGGAAGATCATGTATTTGCACCACTTAGGAATGGCAGTATCAATAGTCCTGGTTGTGATCAGGACCACACAGTCATTAGGTGAGTACCTCATACTTCCCCTGCACAGCTACTTTACCTCTACTTCAGTTCCCACCTCTCTCTCTCCCATCTCTGCCCTTTGGGTCTTCTTGCACTCTGTAGCCACTTACCAGTGCTTTTAAGTAGTACAGATAGTCATCAACTTATGACTGTCCATTACAGTCGCAAGTCATGATGGTTGTTAAGCCCACATGATTGCCTTGCTTAACAACCCTCATCTTTCCTCTCTCCCTGGTGTGGTTGTTAAGCAACTGCATGGGCCATTAAGCAGAGCACAGGGTGCCTCATATAAGGGAGAAGCCCTTAAAGGCCTAGCGCAGGGCTAGGCCTGCCTGCCCTGTGCTTCCCAAGGCCTCCTCTGTGCTTGGCTTTCTGCTTTTCAACGCTAATTAACTACTGCAAGAAGATCACAGAGACTGACTACAAACAATAGCACGATAAAGCAGAAAGAATGGAAGATGCACTGAAATATCTGCAAGAAATACAATTTGCCTACAAGCAAGAACTGGTGGGACCGCAAAATAGATTAAGTAATAGAAAATGAAGAAGCTAAAGTACTCTGGGATTTCAGAATTCAAACAGACAAGCACCTGCCACATAACACCCAGGCTTAACAATTTCAGTAAGACAGACAAAAAAGTCTGGATGGTGGATAATGAGTACCTGGAGACAGCAGAAGAGAAGAGAAAGAACTGGAGAAAATCACAAAGTATAAAACCTGCAAATAAGAGCCTTGGTGAAGCAGTGGGCTAATGCCTCCTTAAGTAACACCAGCTGCCTGCAATTAGTGTAGGTTCGCATCCCACCAGGCTCAAGGTTGACTCAGCCTTCCATCCTTCCGAGGTAGGTAAAATGAGGACCCAGACTGTTGGGGGCAATAAGCTGACTTTGTAATAATGCCGCTGGGGGGGGGGGCAAAAGCCCTAATAAGCAGGCATATACATAGAATGAAGGCTACTGCTAAGCTTGTAAGCCGCCCTGAGTCTTCGGAGAAGGGCGGGATATAAATGGAATTAAAATTAAAAAAATTAAATTAATTAAATTAAATTAAATTAAATAGAAGTAGAAGAACTGTGGCAACAAAAAGCAAAGATAGTACCAATAAGTGCCTTAGGTGCAATCCCAGGACATCTGGAGCACCATTTGAACACCATTGATAAAATCACCATCAGTCAATTGCAAAAGGCAGTATTACTGAAAATAGCTAACATCCTGTGACCGTACTTTTAACATCATAAAAGAACAAAATCTGCTTAACTCAGGTCCTTGGAAAGGACTCAGTAAGTGGATAAAAATCCCAAAGCCAATCTAAACATCAGACTGACTTTGGAGCTAATCATAATAATAGTAATATAAGCAGCCTACAAGCATCTGGGCATTTTAAAGTTGGATAACCTGAAGTATGGATAAGTTAAAAATGTGATTAGTAAAGAATACATCCAAAGAGTGAGAAAATTGCTAAATATGAATGGTTCAAACATCACCAAAGCCATCAATACCTGTGACATGATACCTGTTGGAATTATTAATTGGATATAAGCTCATCTGAACAGTTTGGATTGAGAAAAAAATACATGACTAGTCACTATGCATGACATCCCTCTAGTGATATTGATAGATTATACCTGCCTTATAGAAATGGAGGGAGAGGTTCACTTCAAGTCAAATAAACTGTCAAAGAAGAAAAGCTTACATTGGCTGATTAAGTAAAACACAGCCAAGAACAAGGATTGATGCAAGTAAAAATTAGAACTTACTGAATGGACAGGAAACAAAATATGAATGTTGAAATAATGTAATAAAAAACACAAACTGAATGCTGGAAGGGGAAAGCATTACATGGTCAATTTCTACAAAGATTTGAGGGCAAAGTGGATAAAGATAAAACCTGGCAATGGCCTATAACTGGAACATTAAAAAATGAAACTGAAGTCTTGATTTTGGATGCTCAAGAGTAAGCTAATGGAATCAAAGGCACAAACGAAAGATCATCAAATGATTCAAAGTGCAAATGGTGCAAAGAGGCAGAAAATATTTGTCTGAAATGGTATAGAGTTTCCTGCCTGAGCAGTGCTTGGACTAAAAGACCTCCAAGGTCTTTTCCGTTATTCTGTTAAAAAAGAGTAGATCATATATTCAGTTTATGTGCAAGATCACGTAAACTGATTATAATCCAAGACATAACAGTCGCTAAAAAGATTCACTGGATCATCTGTAAAAATGAAAAACAGTTGAAACAGTAGTTGAAAACGAGTACCGGTAGGTTAAAATATTGTGGGATTTCCAAATACAAACTGATAAAAGTCTTGATGCACAAGACACCAAATTTAACTGGATAATTGATGTGGCAATACCAGGGGATATAGAACAGAAGACAAAGAACTGGAGAAGATCACAAAGCATCCAAATTTGAACCTTGAAGTTGAAAGATTATGGCAAAAACCACCCAATGGTCCCAATGGTTGCTAAGTGCTAGATGTCACTTAGAAAATCTGTGCATTGACAACATTTCCATCTGCAGTTACAAAAGGCCACACTAGTTGAATCTGCACATACTCTACGCTGATACATTATGATATCCTAGGTTCTTGGGAAGAATTCAGCGCACATGAAGGTCAATACCAGCTAAAGAATGGACAGCTGTGATTTCACATGGTTGTGCACATAATAATTTACAGTTGTTAATTTTGGGTTGCCACAGTGCAGTCTTCACTTTTAGAATAATAAGTGCTGTACTGTATCAAAATTGTCACTTTACAGGTCAAAATTGATAATTTTTCACCATTTATTTTACAATAAATGCCCTACTTAGACATGGCCTGTACTGTATACCATCCTACACAGTCAATTTAATTGAGAAAATATGTATTCATATAAATGTCAATTCAAAGTATTAATACACTACAGTCTATTAAAATTTATATTTCTTTAAATAAATATATATGACATTAGTACAAATTATTACAAGATCTAGCTTCTCCAGCATCCCAGAACCAGCCTCTTGGCAATGATCGTTATGTATGTGGACACACTAAATAAAACGCAAGATAAGGTAGTATTTTGGATCAACATTAATTAACCCCTCACCCAATAAATCTATTGTAAATCTATTATTTGTAGTGATAGTTGCACTAATTATGACTTTAAATATTTGAATATTTAATATGATTTTCAGAATATGTCTATAGCCAATTAATAACCCGTTTGAGAATTAACTGAGTCAGAACTACCTCAAACTACTCCAGCTCTTGGTGAGAGCATCCATTTTAATTACTTGACAGGATAAAAGAAGTCCTTTGAGGAGGTTTGTTTGTTTCCTACCCAATCCAGTCTACATCCCTGGAATACTTGGGAGATCCTCTGTCCAAATTCTGGCCAGTCTTCTTTACCTTCTGAGAATAGCCAAGATTAGCCAGATACCCCTACATATGCGGCAGCTCAAAGCAGTCAAATGTAAAAGTAGTGTTTACCTTCTCCTGCTGAAGTTTAAGAAGCAGGCCACGTTGTTTTTTCCGGATAGGTGGCATTTTATCATCTTCTCCTTTATCTCGTAAATGTCTAAAAATAAGTAGCAGGAAAATTAAATCTCTTCCACTTTGGCACTGAATTACTTTGCCCTCTATTTTCTTTTCTTTGGGGGTGCTGGTGTTGCTTTTTATTCTTTTTTTACACTTGATAAAACATATGAGTTTTATTTCAATGTCAGCAAATGCATAAAGGAAATTTGGAAGCTATTCAACATTTATTTAAAAACCTTAGATGTGAAGTAGGTGAGATAATTAAATATATGATATTATATATAATTGTAGGAAAAGTATCACAAATCAAAGAAGCAAAACTGCATTTGAACCTTTTTTTTAAAAAAAAGACTTCATTTGAGAAAATAACATTATGATGTAATGTATAAGGTCATAAATACAAAAATGGATTGGCTGGGTGAGAATACAAACAAAACAAAATTATATTAAAGACTGTGATCATATTAAAATTGCAAAGAACTCTCCTTTTGTTGTTATCTCTTTCATGATATTCACGAAACATTTGCAATAAGAATGTAACATAAATCAAAAAAGTCTGAAATCCTTAGGATGGGAAAACTCTTGGCTATGTTATACATCGTGTGGTTTCCAACTTTTACCTTTTCTGGTGTTCTAGCCAAGCTAGTTCAGCCTTAGTCTTCTCTTTAAGTGCCTTTTCACGTAATCGGAGCAGTGAAGACTGGTGAGCTGCTCGCATTTCTTCTTCTCTCATGTACTGCCGTACCATTTCCATTGTAAATTTAGAAAAACTGTCTTGTCTTCCTGAAAATGGCAGGTTTAGCTCCTGATGAAAAAAAAAAGTTTCCCCAGAATTCACAATCTCTTTACTGGTCAAAATGTTTGCAAACTATTGATGTACTTTTACATTAATTGTTACTAGATTTCCATTGTTGTTATGTAGAAATACTGTTTTCTACAGTGAAGATACATGGACATTTTATGTATAAAGTATGTTCATTTATTCATTTAATAAATTTATCTGTGAGAATATGAAAATCAGTAACTTGAGACAAGCAGCAACAGAATAACAGACAATAAGAGCATTAACAGAGTTACAGTTGAGGCAGAAGAGGACAGGGAAATATATGTTTTTCCAGGTACAAAGGTATTATTCCGGCATCTATTATCCTCCCCAGTGCACCTGAGAAGAATCCCGTTATTAACTCATATGCGTTGCCTATTTACAATAATATCTGAAACATGCTTTCTAGGAAGGCCACAAGTAGAAACTGGCCTCTTGTACTTCTGTCCTTAAAAAATATGTTACTAAAATTATTAATTCAGCAAACGATATTTGGCAAAATGATGCATCTAAAACAGGTTTTAATACATGTATTACCACTTCCAGAGATCTCTATAAATCCACCTCACCCACCGATTTTCATATTTTTAAAACTGTCTTCATGAATTATGCCTATTATTTGCTGAATTATTCACACTACATTGAATGAGATGATTTTTTTTATTCTCCATGAAAAGACTTATGGGAAGAAAACCACAACTTATGCAAAATGTTGAATTTTTAGCAGTCAACATAATGATGAACCTCTGCAGATATTTATCCAGCAGTCAGATTAGTGCAAAGAATGTCAGATAATGTCACCTTCAGTGAGCAACATATTTATTTCTGCTGATTATGATGGATGTTCTTCTAAGAGCAGTTACACATATACTGCATAATCTATAACCAATTTTAAAAAGCTAAAATAACTAGAACATATGCAGGAATAAAATTCCCACATAATCAATTGGAAATTGGAAAACAGGCCAATAAAAATTCTGAGACTCCAAAAAATGAACAGGAACAGCCTATTGAAATCTTGCCTTAACAGGTGACAGTGTAGGCTTTTCAGGAGAAGCTTCCTCATCAGAATAAACTTGGTGACTTCGTTTCTTCAGATTGATCCGGCGGTGGCTCTCGGAAGGCAACAAAGACCGAAATGATTGCTCTTCAATCTCATCTTCTGCCATAGACTCATCAAATTTTAGGGAATATTCCGTGGCAATAGAGGTAGAATCTGAAAAGATACAATACAAGAAGGAGAAAAAAATACATAGAATTCATTACATTACATTACAGAACAGAAAACACTACAAAATAAGATGATGTTGCAAACATAGAATGAGTAAATATTGACTGAATGGATAGAAATATAGATATGCCTAACTATCAAAATTCCCGACCTTATTATGAAAACAATAAATATATACATGGACTCTTTGGATAACTATTACATAATAGAGCTGGGTAAACCCTTTGAGAGACATGTTTTGGGAAGATGCAAGAGCATATATGTACAAGTAGTCTTTGCATTACAACCTTAACTGGAATCAGACTTTCCATCCCTAAGTGATAAGAGTCGTAAAGCGTGACATCAGTTAACCTCATTGCTTAGCAACAGACCAGGTTGTTGTAACCCAGAGACCACCTGAGTTATTGAGAGAGGACCTCATATATCCTGAGCCCTAGGCAAGCAAGCTGATGGGTGAGAAGGTGTGTGGGTGCTGTGGATGGGTGCTACTGGGCCAGTGGGAGCCACAGGGTGCCACAGGGGTTATAAATGGGCAGGTAGGTCAGGAAGGGCAATGAGAAGTGGTCCTTGGGATCTTTTACTCTGTAGTGGGGCACCTCAGGAAAAAAGTGGGGAGAAAAACATTTTGGGAGCAACTTGCAACCTTTCTGCTGGCCTCCCCACTGACTTCGCTTGTTGATCACGTGACCACAACTTTCAGCAAGTCGCCAGCCCGAGTACCCAGATTGCAATGACACAATTGTAGGGACATGGCTGGAACTCCAATAACCAATTCTAAGTCCCTCTTGTTCAGCACCCTCATAACTTTGAATGCTCAATGAACAAGTGGTTGTAACGCAAGGACTACCCATAGTAGCTCTTTTCGAACCATCAAATCTACTGAAATGTTTCCTGGCTCTCTAGCAGCTACTCTGCACATACACTGCTTGTGTCTACAGAAGCCTTTGCAGATATTGGAACAACTTTCATAGCAGCTGAACAGACCAGAAAAAAGTTGTAGCTTTTTAAAAAGACATTGTGTACACACATTTATGTTTTGAAACATTTTCTCCTAAAGGATTCATTCAATTCTAGTACATAAATATATAAATGTCCTGCCAAAAGGAGTCAGAACATTCAATGTTAGGAAAGCTATTTCCAAAATACTTTTTTTTCTTCTTTGAAGGGATGGCAGAAAAAAAATTAGGCTGCGAACTAACCTTGCCTTTTGTCAGCTTGTATATCTTGGGATAAAGAAATAAACGTTACTATTCTCTAACAATAGCTCTTCCTGGAATCTACTGAAAACTAAGGCTACAGTGATTGAAATGTACATCTTTCCCTACCCCACCTCATTTCCAAGAATTCCATTTCTTGGAAATACCAGAGAAAGCAACCGAAATAATTCTGAACATTTGTTTCGCAGCATTCATACATGTATGCGTGCCTGTAGAGATTAAGTTTACCATTTTTTTCCTTAAAAATGATAACTAGCGCAACAAGAAGAGAAAGAGTTATCCAGCCAGTAGTTTCAAGAATAAAGAGGACGAAAGCAACAGCAAGCCAGGGACAATCTGGCAGTGGATACTGTCAGACTGCAAGTTCCCCAGAGTCCAACAGATGGTTACTCAGAAATAAACATAAAGAAAGCAGAATGGTGAGAAGGGGTAGGGAATTATTTTTATATTATTACCACGTAACCCATCAGCAAAACCACTGACACAGCAATGGAAAGAATACAGATCATTATGAAACAAAAACTGAATGAGCATTATTTTAATTAAATACTGATCTGAAAACTAACCTCTCTCATCAGGAACGGATGGGATACTGTTATTCTGCAATGAATCATTCATTGCTGTAGGAGCTTCCTCCTCAATGGAGCTGCTTGGTTTTTCATGATGAGAAAGTTTCTTGGCTTCCTTTGAAGATGGACTTTCCTGCCGACTGCTGCTACTACTGCATTATAAAAAGACATACAGGTGTTCTGAATGAATACTGATGTAATGCACAAAATGAATTTGGGCAACTTGGTGTTGTGTGCCAGTTGTACCCATTCCTGGACCTACGGGCTCTACTCACAGTCCCTCAGGTGTTAGTCACCTCTTCTTTGGGCTTCTGCAATGTATTCTATATGGGTCTGTCCTTGAAAAGTAACTAGAAACTTCAACTGGTGGAGAATGCAGCAGCATGGGCAGTTTTGTGCGTGTCCCTAGAGTGGTATGCATTACCTCTGTGCTCCACAAGTTGTACTGGTTGCCAGTTTGCTTCTGGCTCCAATTCAAGGTACTGTTTTTTACCTTTAAAATTCTTCATGGCATGGGACCAGGTTATCTGAGGGGACATCTGTCCACAATTATATCTGCCCATCCCATAGGATCTGCAGAGAAGGCATGCTATGAACCCAACTGCTACGGAATTATATTTGGCAGGTCCCAAGAAAAAGATCTTCTCTGCTATGGTACGCTCATTATGGAATCTATTCCCTCTGGAAATGACATCAGCTTCATCTTTTTCAACATTTTGCAAGTCTTTCACTATGTTATCAGGCCTGCGGGTTCCAGAGGACGGGGGAAATTTTGTGATGGCTCCCTTACTGTGATTAATATCATCCTCGCCTGCTCTGTATTTTTAGTGTAGTATTTTTAAATTGTCATTGTTTTATGTATGCTTATTGATTTCTAATTCAGTGTTATATATAAATATGATAAAATAATGAACTCTAAAATATGTGCTTGCGTTGTGTACTCTTTACACTCTTTCCCCCTAGGAATTAACTTTCACATCACAGAGTATAACATTAAAATAAAATCTTTTAAAATCCAGGGTCCCAAAATTTTTACAAGAAGCGGAATCAAGGTCTTTGATAACCTAGTGACGGCAAATGTTTTCAGTCCTGGAGAGCTAGCTATAAAGGCTAATGTATACAACTGGTAGAATATGTACACACCGGTGGCTCAAATTATTTTAAGAAGAACTGTAAAGTCCATTGAGAAACAAGTTCCTCAAGCACATAGTTTTGCTTTTGCATAATTTCCATTTGCTCTTGATACTTCATGCCTGAAAATTCAGGATCTGGAGTTTCCATAATTTTAGGGCTTGTAAGTGTATTAGGAATTTTGAAAAAAATGTCAATATCTGTTATCAAGGGAGCCCATTTGCAAAACTGCTCCTGTAAGGGGTGCAAGCAGCAAAAATAATCATCTCCCAGAAGTGAAAACTGATATTTGTCTTTCTTAAAAGTATTTGTCCAAACTGATTAATTTCAGCTGGGGAGAACATGAAGAGTCAGAGATGTACTAGGAATCCAGAACTCTCGCTCATTTTCAAGATCATCCTCCTCAAATTACATCATTTGTAAATCTCACCATTCAAAATTCAAACAAACTCATTTTAACTCCAAACAGATGTCATCAGTTTGTAACTGTTCCATTCAAGACCGAATTGGGGTATTTCAAGTCCAAAATATTACATATTCAAAAATTTCTGCAAACTACTTTTTAGAAACTTATTCCCCAATTAGCTAGCATTTCTAGTTATGTATTATTTTTTAAAAACTCTGTATACTACCTCGAATCTTTTGATTTGACAACCCCATAAATTTAATGAAGTGTTTACTAACTCAAAGCATTAAATCAATTGCTATATTTATAAATAATAAATTTATAAATATAGCAATTGGTTTAAGAATACTTTGAGCTAGTTTTAATACACAAAAAGAGATATAGGTTACTGAAAATACTATTCACGATAAATACTAGCTATCAATACCTGAATTAAGTAAACCAAATAATCTTACTTGGTTGAATTTATACTTAATATAGTGATTATAAATTTTGTGTCTCACCTCTGATAATGTGCCTTTGATCTTGATGATTCTGAATAGCTATCAAATGTATGCAAATCATTATGTTTTGAGTCATTTGTCTCCTCTTTACCTGGTGGGGTAGTGATTGAATCTGCTTTTCTATTACCGTATTTTCCGGCGCATAAGATGACTTTTTAACCCATGAAAATCATCTCAAAATTTGGGGGGTCGTCTTATACGCCCAGTCGTCTTATATGCCGGAAAATCAGCAAGCCCGGGAAGGCACGCACTCCCCTCTCACTGTGGAGGAAGCAGGGCAGGCTGGCGTCTGGCGGGAGCCGGCAGGTCAGTCCTGCGCACGCGCACACTCCCCGGCTGTTAAGGAGCACTCCTTAGCAGCCAGGGAGTGCGCGCGTGTGCAGGACTGCCCTGCCGGCTCCCACCCGACGCTCTTCCCTCTGGAGGCAGCATCCCCGAGGACTCCTTAGGAGCCGGGGAGCGATGCTGCCTCAAGAGGGAAGAGCGTACAAGAGGATACAAGACAGGGGTGTCCGCTGTCACCTTTATTGTTTGTTTTAACATTGGAAATATTACTGATTAAAATACGAGATTCAAATAAAATTAGGGAAATTCAAATAAGAGATCAGGATTATAGATTGAGGGCATTTGCGGACGACCTGGTTATTACAGTAACTCAGCCGGATTATTCAGTTGTAGAATTGATGGAGATAATAATGTTATATGGGAAAGTTTCTGGATTTAAGATAAACACACAAAAAACTAAAATATTGTCTAAGAATATGAACAAAAGGCTGTTTTAGAAGAGCTAACGGGATTTGAAATAGTTAAAAAGATTAAATATTTGGGGATATATCTGTCAGCCTCAAATGTGAAGTTATATAAAAATAACTACGAAATGTTATGGGGAAAAATACAAAAAGAATTAGATAGTTGGAAAAAACTACAATTATCTTTATTGGGAAGAATTGCAGCAGTGAAAATGAATGTTTTGCCGAAATTTTTATTTTTATTTCAAATGATACCTATACTTAAAAAGGATTTAAATTTGGAGGAATGGCAAAAAGGAATTAATAAATTTGTCTGGGCAGGGAAAAAGCCATGAGTTAAATTTAAGATAATGCAAGATACGCGTGAAAGAGGTGGTCTTAAAATGCCTAATTTTAAATTATATTATGAGGCTGCTGCTTTGTCATCGATAAGTGACTGGTTTAATTTAACACAAGGGAGATTATTAAATCTTGAGGGTCATGATTTGTTATTTGGTTGGCATGCATATTTATTGTATGATAAGAAGGTGGATAATGTGTTTAAGATACATATTTTAAGGTATGCTCTGTTGCGATTTTGGAAAAAGTATAGACATAAGTTAAATTCTAAGATACCAATTTGGACAATACCTAAACATGCAATAGAAAATATAAATGTGGGATTCAAACAGGATGAGACTACATATAAGGAAATTTTAAGTTTAGAAAGGAATGTATGGCAATTTTTTTTTATTTTTATTTTTAATTCCATTTATATCCCGCCCTTCTCCGAAGA
The DNA here is from genome assembly GCF_947247035.1 of Vipera ursinii. Lineage (NCBI taxonomy): Eukaryota > Metazoa > Chordata > Lepidosauria > Squamata > Viperidae > Vipera > Vipera ursinii. Next base: position 109,116,969 of record NC_139516.1, on the reverse strand, counting down.
CTCAGGGCGGCTTACAAGCTTAGCAGTAGCCTTCATTCTATGTATATGCCTGCTTATTAGGGCTTTCACACACTCCCAAGCGGCATTATTACAAAGTCAGCTTAATTGCCCCCAACAATCTGGGTCCTCATTTTACCTACCTCGGAAGGATGGAAGGCTGAGTGAACCTTGAGCCTGGTGGGATGCGAACCTGCACTAATTGCAGGCAGCTGGTGTTACTTAAGGAGCCATATAATATTTTAATATAATATTTTAATATTATTAATATTAATATTATTATTTTAATATTTTAATATAATATTTTAAAAGAAGAAAAGATTGTACAAACTTGGTTCCAGTATGGGCAATTACAGCCAAGATGGAAAGAGGATCAGAAAGCTGGCTTTTCGACGACTGATGAAAATTTGGTAAAACAAATTAGAGATCAAGGTCAAGCACATATTAAAAGGGTATATAATGCATTAATAAAAATTGACTCAGAAACGGAACTTGTTAAAGATTGTATGATAAAGTGGGTCCAGAATTTCCAAGAAGTTATAACAATGGATACTTGGGAAAAGATCTGGGTTAGAAATGTAAAATTTACGCAGGCCCAAAATTTAAGAGAGAATTTTTATAAAATGTTTTATAGGTGACATTTAGACCCTAAAAAATTAGCAAGTATGTATTCGAACTGCCAGCCCAAATGCTGGAGGTGTGGTTGTGAGGATACAACGTATTTCATATATGGTGGACTTGTAAAAAGGTTAAAGAGGGAGGGGGAAGAGGGAGTTTTTTGTATTCAAAAATGTATTGTAAAACTTTTCAATAAAAAAAGGGAGGGAATAGTTATGATTTGATATTGACAATTATTTTGTCTGTCATATCACTCAACGGAAGTTAGGATGAGGGTTTATTTTCAGTAATGATTCCAAAGAAATCAAACTAACTCAAAATTCAGAATTTTATTCTCTTCGAAATTCAGTCTGCCATATCTTATGCGTTTCTGTAAGCTATTAAAACTAAACCATTTTCATAAAGTCTTTGATATATGAGCTGACATTATCTTTTAAGCATTGGGTATGTTAGATCTCTTTTATTATTTTATGATTTTATAGTGGATGTTTTATCGTTTGTATTGATGGATGTTGTAAACTGCAAAAAGTTTTTGATTACAGATCAAATCAGATCTAGATCAATCAACCAAATAAATGCAAAATTCTGCACTCAGAGCTTGGCCCCTTAAGCCACTCACTGCTTTCACAAATATCAGTGAAAGCTGTATTAAACTTATGTGACTATTTTGAAAACTTGCATAAGGAAAGGAAATATAAATTATGTCTAATGTTCCAAAAACACTGGTTCCTACTCCCTAAATATATCCATATAATATGCTGTTGTACTACTACAGTACTTACCTGAATTATAAACTATGCTATGCGATTTAAAGTCAAAGTTTGGTGATAGTATTTTACCTCATTAATGAGTGACCAGATAGTTCCTCTAAACTATTGTCAGAATCTGGGTTCGCTTCTTGTTCTCTGCTGGTCACTGTGTTACTAGACAGTAAGTGCTTTACTTGTTCCAAACCATAGTCACTTTGGGGGCACTTTGGAGACACTTTGCTTTCTTCCCAGAGAGAGGCATTTGGAAATCCATTTAATGATTCTGTCTCTGTAATGTATTTTAGAAAAGCATGTTTAAAAGTGAATACAAAAAATAAGAATTCCACCACCAACTGATAAACACAGTGAATGTTTTTAGATTTTAAAAATATGAGATTCTAAGCCAGAACTAGAGAGGTGCAATATATATTTGTATTTGAGAGTTATGCCACTCTCCCATTAAATCCCATTCATAAAACTTCCTTGACTATCTTGAACTAATCGTTCTCCATCTAACCTATTTTATTCAGTGTGAGAACAAAAATTAAGCAGAGAGAGGAAGAGGAGATTAGATTTTAATAATAGCTAAAGAAAAGCAATATTTGGCAAGAAAGAGAAAGTCTGAAAGAAATAATGTCACAGTCTACATTAACAGGTAGTCCTTGACTTACGACAATTGACCCTGGAATTTTAGCTGCTAAGCAGTGCAGTCGTAAAGCAAGATACCACAAGACCATATTGCTTAGTGGCCACTATTACAGCAATCCCTGTGGCCATCATTAAGCAAACTTTACCAATCATTAGCCAAAGATCCACCCCAATATAAGCCATTCTGGGCTTGATCCCTCCCAACTCTGAGCCTCAGTCAGGTAAGGGACTCCCCCCACCTACCTCCTCCAATCTCTGCCCTTCTGGCCATCTTGCACCCTGCCTTACAGAGTCCCGAACAGCCTCAGAACCACGGGGGTCTGGGGCTTCTTGCCATGCCCTGGGAAACTGCAACCGTAACAGACCCAGTTGCTCTTGCCACCCTGCACTCCAAGACCTCTGCTGCCTTGTGCTCTGCTACCATCTTCTTGCTCTTGCTGCTGGCGAGGTGTGCCAGCCTAGCTGTTGCACCATATATGGCCGATTTGTGCAATGGGAAAAAAACCCCACAAAGCAGCTTTAAGAAGCCAGAGCATGCCAAAATATCCTTTTGGCACCATGCTCCTGAGCCATACGGAATGGCTTTTTGTTTTTTCATATTTTTTTCCATCATAAAGCTAGTCCCATAAGATGCAGGAAGAGGCACAAAGGAGTGACTGCCTCATGGCGGGGCTGTTCTGTGCTTTCTCCTCTTTTTTACAGCGCAAAGTCAGCCTCATATGGCGTAGCAACCAGACCAGGCATGCTTTGTTAGAAGCAGAGACAAGAAGATGGCAGAAAAGGTCAGCTGGGGTTGTGAAGTGCAGGATGGCAGGGGACCAAAAAAGTATAAGTGGGGGGAGATAGGTGAGTGGGGGGAATTGCAGCACCCTTGCAGTTCTAAGTGCAGGTGGGCCGTCAAGTGGCTGAATTTTGATCATGTGGCTGCTACAACAGCCATAACTTTGGGCATGGATCATAGGACCCTTGGTTCAGCACCATGATCGTTTGAAAGATTGCTAAACAAGTTGTCCTACGTTGAAGCCTACCTGTATTTGTACTGGATTATGGTTCAAATCATGATAAAACTCTTCATACAACAACAAACAAAAAGTGAAATTTAACAATACATTTTACCAAACCCGATATTATATAATGGTAGTAACATTAGAAACAAAAAATAGTAACTGGATAGTGTTCTTCTGATTGCTCGTGGTGATTTTAGTAATCGTTCCAATTTCCCCCCAAAATCTGTGAAGTTGGATGTCTGGAATGTGGTAGGATTCTCCACAAATACTAAAATTACCTTAAAGGTAAAGGTAAAGGTTCCCCTGCACATGGGTGCTTGTAGTTTCCGACTCTAGGGGCCGGTGCTCACCTCCGTTTCAAAGCCGAAGAGCCAGCGCTTGTCCGAGGACGTCTCCGTGGTCATGAGGCCGGCATGACTAGACGCCAAAGGCGCACAGAACGCTGTTACCTTCCCACTGTAGTGGTCCCTGTTTTTCTACTTGCATTTTTACCTGCTTTCGAACTGCTAGGTTGGCAGAAGCTGGGACGAGTAACAGGCGCTCACTCTGTTATGCGGCACTCGGGATTCAACCCGCCAAACTGCCGATCTTCTGATCGACAAGCTCAGTGTCCTAACCCACTGAGCCACCGCATCCCTTTAAAATTACCTTAAGGGTCCCTTAATATTTGATTTAGATTAATTAATCTTTGTAATTGGTACTGGCCTGAAAGCCTTTTTGATGTATGTATATTGTGATGAACTGGTCAGCAAACTTATCTTTGTAATAAACAAACAGCTGAAAAGCTCTTACTTTCTTTTCTTCCTCTTCTTTTAGAAGATGTGGATGCACGAGAAGAACCTGAAGATGGCGATCTTGAGGAATGATGGGTTAATTCCATAGTTTGGTGTTCATAAGGCAATTTTTTACTGGCAAGCTCTCCTTTCAGGCTGGTACTACTTGTGCCGCTGCCAATACAAGCACAGAATTACACATCGTTAATATTTTTATTTTCATGGTGAAATCCATCTAGATTTTTGTGAATAAATATAATTATGGCTAATTAATTCCTTTACACAGGGATTTTCAAACCCTTTGATATCATAGCACCCTTGAAATGGAAACGTATTATGGAACCCCCACCATGAATAAAACTAATGACTTAATTGGAGTTAAGAGTTTAATAAGAAATAAATGTACCAGTTACTTTTATCTGTTAAATTTAACTTATATATCAAATGAACTTTACAATAAAGTGTATAAAAAAAGAATTAATTATATACAATGGAGATTTACAATAAAATTTAAAACCAGTATTTCAATAAGGAAAATGACCTTGCTGACTTTTCGTGACATCTTACAAAACACTAGCAGTCTGTAAACTGCTTTTGGAGCTCCTTCTCCTAGCCTGGCTATATTGGAATAGCAATCACAGTCCATCGTCTCTTTTCCTTCTAGCCTGTTGCTTTGTTTATAAAAACCCTTCCTTACAATATTCTCCTAGCCTCACAGTCCTGCATTTCGTCTCTGCATATTTATTAGAGTAAGGGTCAGGTCAGATGATCTATTTTGTAGAGAAGCTTTGTGTTCATTCCTTTTTTGAAAGGCAAACCCAATATGATAAAAAACAAAGAATACTCAGGGGTCTGGAACCTAGAAGTTGCTTTGCCCTCAGTATAATTTTCAAACTAATAAGCCTGCTTAGAAAGCACTTTGGATTTACTTATGTAGCATATGTCATATCATATACGGACTAACAATATATATTAATATGTCACTTAGATTAGTAAAACACAATAAAATATAAATGTCAAAAAATGTTCAAATACCAATGTCTAGGCCATCTAACCACTGAGGCTCAGCATCGTTTATATTTAAAAAATCAGATAATGGACTGGTATATGCCCTCAGCTTACAGGCGGTCACGATTGATCTACAATTTGACGTGGGAGCCCCACAGTCACATTGAGGGAAGAATTCTGTGCCCCAGTTCTACAGAGAGTCCTGGCAGATGCCATTTACGGACTTCAGAGAAAAGTGCTCTCTGGTGATCTAGCATTCATTACTTTGTGGCCTCCAGGTTTTTATAAATTTATATTAATAATCTCTTATAATATCATGCTAAATATTTTAACTGCTTTCAAAATATAAAAATTCTGAATTTTATACCATTTCAGGAACTCTTCAAGATAAAAAAAATACTGAATACTTTAATCTGGTAGAAAGCATGCACTAGTTTCTATTTCTTTAAGTGTGAGTTCTCATGCTCCAGAATCCTCAAAAAGGGCTTTATGCTGGAATTTCATAATGCCATATTTATATAAATAGTATACAAACAGGCTTCCGTTTAACCACCACAATTGGGCCTGGAATCTCGGTTGTTGAGTGAAATGGTTATTAAATATGACCGCTTTGCTCAGTGACTGCAATTTCAGCTTTCTCAGTTGTGGTCATTAAAGGATGATTTCGGTTGTTAAGCAGAGCATCAGGGAGAGGGCTGCAGCCTCCAGGGCACGATAAGGCAGTGAGACGGCACAGGCCTCCCACCTTATGCAGGAGGTCTGGGCCCTCTCCTCACTCCATCAGCAAGAACAATCATGAGACCGCTGTGTTCACTACCTATCCTTCTATCCCTCCATCGTCACAACTGATGAAGCTTCTTGGATGAGAAGTGAAATGTTTTCTTCTTCCTCAAGGAGAAAGAAAAACACAGTACAATTGCCTTTTGATAAAAGCACCTTCGAGACAACTATGACCTGGCTGACTGAGAATCTCCACAGGCGTTCGCTGTGTTCCCTACCATTCCCACTGGATTTGAGCTCCATTCCTCCAGCGTGCAGGAAGATTTCCTCTCCTTGCACAGAAAAGAGGAGAAATCCCTTGGTGCACTCGGGGAACTGACCGCAAATCCTACGTCCCCTCCGCCTGAAGTCTCCCCAGCCTGCTTCTCCCCTGGCTTTCTCGGGAAACCGACAAGAGAAGATTGCAAATGCTGATCACAGGATTGCCAGGCACTTGGAAACCTATTGCCAACAGCCCAAAATGTGAACATGTGACCAAGGGCCGGGGGGGGGGGAGTGCAATGTTTTTCGATGGCCAGAAGTGCTTTATGAGTCATAAGGCATCCATTCCAAGGCAGTCATTATTGTGGAATGGTCGTTAAAAAGCTGGCTGTAAGTCAAGGTCTACCTGTCGCAGTCCCAATTTAAAACATCCTAACAAAAATGTTGAAATACCAAAATTTTAAACCTGAGAATTCAGAATTTTCAGACAGCAATTTGTATCATTAAAGAATACTAGACTAAGGGTATTGAGACATTAGCTAAAATACACACACACACACACACACACACACACAATGAAAATAACTTTTCCCCTCTTATTTTATAGCTTCATTACCCGTTTGAAAAATATATACCTGTGCTCAGGGGTAGACTTTTTGTCCATCGATGTACCACATCCTTGTGATGAGATGAACCCATCCTCATAAGAAGCAATACTATCTGGAGGGCTCATGGCAGGAAGTAAAGGTCGATGTGTTGATGATCCCTGCCCTGCATGTTCTTCAGATTCTGGCAGAAGGAGGAAAGTGAAAAATGAAATACAACCAATATTTCAGAAGAATTTCCATTTCAACAAAAAGATTAACATAGACTATGCAAATAGGTAAAATGATCATGACCGAAAGACCAATCATACAAAACAACTCGGAAAATTCTAAACGCCTACACAAAGAACTAAAAAAGATTCTTTCTCTGGCAATGCAAAGAGGTGGAACTTTTTAACAAATGATTGACTTCATTCCAAAAAAGTATAGCAGCTAACATTTCCAAAACAAATTAAAAATGTTGTACATATCGGCAGGTACTGATATCAGCAAAACTAGGCTCAGGTATTGCATATAGAACACAGGACTTCAACACATATTCATTTAATTGTTTACCTAACAAAAAATCAGAAATATCAAAAGGTTTGCATTTGCTCACCTTTCCCACACAACTGATAAGATTTTGTAAAGATGTTGATGACACTATGTGGACTTCCCTTGACAAGTTCTTCCCATGGTTTTGGACCATTCCTAATCTGTGTGAAAATAGGTAAATAATTTTCTGCCTCCTTCTGAACTTCTTTTATGGCTTCATAAGCAGTTTTATCTGCAACACAGAACTCTTTTTCATTTAATGCCTCGACAATCTTCAAGGATGGATTAGATTTTTCACCTTCTTCCTCAGAGAGAAAGCCAGTGCTGAGTAGACCTTCACTTAAGGAACTCCCACTATCATTCAGAACCGCAGGTTTGTTTTCAGGCCCAGCAGGGCATGTTTGCTTTTGAGACAGGTTTCCCAATATTCCTTCAGATGTATTATTGCCTGGAAGACCGAGAGCACCTGTGTGAGAACAAATAGTCTCTGGGAGCTTTTTAAACTCATTGAGATTTCCCATTCCAGGAAGGTTATCATCAAAAGTTTTGTGTGAATTGCAGGTTGCCAACATTTTCTGAAGCCTAGCTGAAAAGACATCATCTTCTCTCACAGGAGGGCTGCTGGCTTTTGCCCAGCAGGTCTCACCTTCATCTCTTTGCAACAAGTCACGTTCAGTATCCCATGCTGCTTCATAGTTAATGCCAGCCCCAGCTAATTTTTTGGCTTCACTTTCAATTCTGTTTGAAAGAGAGGCTGCAGTTGCCTTTAGGGCTTCAATACGGTCCAATTTATGTTTATAATGATTAATGGTGGCTTGTACAGTAGATGACATAAATGGCTGAGGAGTCAAAGACATGGATCCCATAGCTGTGTTATGGCTCCTCCTGCTTGATGTTACAGATTCAAAATCCTTTTGCAAGATACCCATGTTATCCAAAGATAAAAGCTGAGAGAAAAGAGCTCCATTCAAAACAGATTTTGAGCAAGGAACCTGTGCTACTGAATTCAGCTTCTCTGGATGAATCCTTAAAGGCTCCAGTGTATTATCCCTGTAAATAACCCATTGAATTGTCATCAGTTTACAGAAATAAAGTTTAGACATTTAATTATAAAATAGTCACCTGTAGTAAGAATTGATGGTGGCCAAGGGTTTAAGTATTTTGGAGGAATGGCTTCAGTGAAGAGGGCAATGAAAATTATGTGGATTGTTGATCAGTTGTTCTTTTGGGCAGGAAGTTCCTTGATTTTTTAAAACTAGATTTGGTTTTTATTGACACTCTATTTTTCACTTATCTAAAAATGATGGGAAATTGAAATTTGGCACTATAGTTTAAGGTGTCTTTGGAAAAGAGTTTTGATACACACAAATAGCCCACCCCTACGTGTAAAGACTCTCAGATAGATTTGTGGGTTATTGGGTTCTTGTTTTCCTCCAATTCTCTTCAGCATTCCTGTCCAAGTAACTAAATACTCCATCCACCATCAAGACCACTAACAGCCCATACATGAATTTAACATTTAAATAAGGTTTAACAACAGTAGAGTATAAAAAGACCAAAAAATGATAAGACACCAGGCCCAGACAGGCTACCAGCAGAATTCTACAAATATTTACAAGATACATTAATTTTAACAATGCAAAAAGTGTGTAACGGGGTATTACTAAAACCCAAATACCCAAATACGTGGATAGATGCCAATATTATGCTAATACCCAAAGAAGACTCAGACTTGACCCTGATAAAGAACTACAGACCAATATCTCTACTAAATCTGGATTATAAAATCTTTGCTTCAATAATAGCAGAAAGACTAAAGAGATTCTTGATTGAATTTATACATTCAGACTAAAATGAATTTTACCAGAGACAAATAATTTAAGAATGATTTTAGACACATTGGAGTATTATGAAATGCACCCAGGAAAACAAATGGCTTTGAGTTTTTTAGACAGATAGCCTTTGATAATGTCAATTGGCAATTATGGTTTAACAACTATATGGACTTTGGAGAAAATTTTATGAGTATAATCCAAACAATTTATCACAGACAAATGGCCAAAATAATTGTGAATGGGAATTTCACAGAGAGAGTTTCAACATTTAAAAAGGCACAAGACAAGGGTGTCCATTATCCCCACTATTATTTATCTTAAATCTGGAAGTGTTGAACAGGAATGTTGGACAGGATCCAAAAATCAAAGGAATGGAGATAAAAGATGAAAAGTACAAACTACAAGCATTTGCAGATGACTTGGTCTTTATATCAGAGGATCTGTTAGAGACAAGTCCTAATATTAGCAAAGATTGAAGAATTTGGAGAATTAGCAGGACTGAAAATCAATAGAGAAAAGACTAAAGTTATAGTTTAAAACCTCACAGATAAACAAAAAGAATTATCAGAAAAAAACAGACCTTCAAGTACTTAAGAAAATTAAATACCTGGAAATATATTTAACAGCAGGGTGTGCAACAATAAAAGAAGATAATTATGTAAAATTATTAAAACAAAACTAGACTTGGAAAAATGGAAAAATCTACAACAATCAATCTTGGGAAGAATAGCGACTGTGAAAATGAACATTTACCAAAACTACTTTATTTCAAACAATACCGATAAAAATTGACAAAAAAAATTCAATGAATTAAGTACATCGATATTGAAATTTATCTGACAAGGGAAAAAAGCTAGAATCAGACTGAAAATGTTACAAGAAGCAAAAGAAAATGGACGGTTTGGGCTACCAGACTGGGTCTTGCAACCACACTAACATGGTTAAAAGAATTGAGCTAGCATGGTGGCCACATCTGCAAATGCAAATGAGATATGAGAAAGATGCAAAAATATATGGTTTTAACAAAGACCAGAAAGCGTTAGACCAGATACTATTGTCATCAGATGACAAATTGATTATGAAACTCTACAGCTTTCTGTTAAATTTAAAGATGGATGATGAATAAGCTAAAGAAACAATGATAACTTGGGCAAAAAGCTTGGGGCACAATGTAAAGTTAGAAAAAAGACAAAACTTTGAGAAAGAAACTACAAAATAACAAGGGCAGCTACTTATAAAGAAAATTTATATAAAATGTTGTATAGATGGCATTCACCACCTACAAGACTAGCAAAAATGTTTAAAAATATGTCTAGCAATATTTGGAAATGCAGACAAAATCTTGGTGGACATGCCCTAAAGCAGACATGTCAAACTTGCGACGTCACGTGACGTCGCGCAATGTATTGGAGCTTTTTCTCCTTTGCCAGCAATGGGGTGGGAGCGGTTTTGGGATGACGCGTCCGGCCCGCAGGCCGGCAGTTAGACACCCCTATTGGTCGAAAATACATAGGTGGCTAGAAAAGACAATAGGAGCATGTAAACCATAAACCGGAATTATTTCTTTTAGATATAATCTCAGAAAATTATGATGAAAAATGTGTATACTTAATATTACATATATTAACAGCAGCGAGAATTACATTTGCTCAATACTGGAAAAAAGGAGAAGTACCATCTGTAGAAGGCATAATAAAGAAAATTTTGAACTGTGCAGAAATGGATAGGCTCACATTGAAAATGAAGGGGAAGCAAGATTCAGAATACTTTCAAACATGGGAAATTTTTTTATAAATGGTTAGAAAAATGGAATAAAGGGTAGAAATGGATATTGTATTACTTTTAATGTCAAACATACAAACCCAGATGTGTTGCTTACTAAATACTAAAGATTGTTACTGTAAAAATTAATAAAAGATACATAAAAAGTTAACTAAAATCTGAAAAAACCCAGTATAGATAAACATCAAACATATTACCAGCCCCAAATTTGAATGTTTTAAAGTGAATCTGAATTCTTCATACAATATAATCTTATACTATTCCTTTTTCATTCCTGCAGAATCTTGGTACAGATATAGCCTTGAATATACAGACGAAATTATCCTTGTCTTGTAATGATCCATGAAGAAGCATTTGCTTTTCATGACATATTTAAGAATTTTACGAGCACTGAATTTTAATAAATATATTTTCAAAAGCTTTGGAAAAATATTTTAAAATTCTCAGCTGCTACAAAAGCTGTACAGCTAAATCATATGTAAAATCATATGTCTAGTGTGTACCACTTTCCTAGCCCTGAATGCCTTCTTACTTTCTTACCTTACAAGAGGATGAGGAGGCTCAGAGAGAGACATATCGCTACTGGATGATGCACTAACAGGACGCTCCTGAGCTTTGTTCTCTTTATCAGATTCTCCAGATGGTTGATATCCAGGTTTGGACTGGGAAAAAAAAATTGACATGTTTTATACAATAAGGGCAAACTGAATCAATAATGTATTGGACTATAAACTATACTATCCCATGACTTTCATGACTGAGGATTTGAACATGAATCTTTTCAATATAATTAAATAAAGTAACAACTATATAATGACTCGCATAAATAGCCAAGGCTTATACTCCATGAGTATTACAGTTGTATAATCAAGGCTTCCAGCGACATGATGGTTTCTAAATGTGTTCAACTAAACATATCTAGAATGAATCTTCAGACACTTCCTTAATGTGGAAGGAGCAGGAGCAGCTAGGATTAACACATGTTGACGACCAGGAAAGAATACAGGGCCCTTATCTATTTTGTGCCTGTCTGCGTTTTTAAAAATGCTTTAATCTGGCTAATGTCTATTCACATCTTACGCTATGCTAAAAATTGTATATTATACTACAGTTGCAGACTACAAGAGCTGTTGGCAATTCTTATACATCTCGCTAATTCTATTCTTACTTACCCTGTTCCTGATTCCGTCTTTAGGCAACCGTGGAATTTAATAGATAACTCTGACTAGTCTCTTTTAGCTTGAATTACCTCAACAAGTTTAATAGCATTAAGGGGATAAAACCTAAACCCTACCTAATGTGATATAACTCACCTTCAGATCTCAAAAAAATTACCCAGGCATTAATATCAAGGAAAGGGCAACAAATGAATGCAACAAATGAACAAATGCAACAAATGAATAAATAACAGCTATTTCTGCTTATTGTATGCATTTTTTTAAAAGTAACATGGAAAACATACAGAAACTATTCCAACTCTTATCAAGATACCTGAACTTCTTGCACAGAGAGTGCTGGATTCTCCAGCAATGTTTGTTCCAAGAACAATTTAGAATAAGTTTCTTGTAACTGTTTAGTGACCGGTTCAGATGTTGACGTTGTCTTTGTTTTACTGGCCACAGCTTCTTTTTGTTTCTTGTAAAGTTCCTTGAGTCTTTTATTTTTTTGCTCTGTTGCCTCTTTTTGTGCTTTCTTTTCTTCACTTTGTCTCCTCTTCCTAGCCTCTCGCTGTCTCGCAATATACTGGCGCACTTCATCTGCATCATAGTGGCGTTTCTTTAAGATAAACTGAGTGTCTTCACTGATGGGAACTTTGTCTGATTTTCTTTTGCTTGGACTGTGACTTCTAGAAAAGGGAGATGCTTCTGATTCCTGATTCTGACATTCTTCATTCCTCTTCTCTGAATCCTGAACTACAGAATCCAGTTGCAGATCATCAAGAATCCCATGGATTTCTACTGGCAAGAAATCCTTGTTTACACGATCATTTCCTAGTCCCCCATTGTGAGGAGCAACATCTTTTTTCTTCAGGTTCTTTGCTCTTATTTTGCTCCATGAAAGCTCAGGACATTTTGTGAGGAGTGTTACATCCACGGGCACATTGCAGTCGGTTTCTTTTACTTGAGCTGAGGATACTAGAGGGAAGCGGAGGGAGAAGATCAGAATTTAACATTAGCAAGTAACTAAGATTCAAATTAGCACATTCATCTCAATATCCAGTATGTGGGACATTATTTGATGGGCATTATTTTTTAATCTATCTTATTTTACGAGATTTGAACACTTTATCCAGAAACTACATTCTTTAATACAGAAGGAAAAATTGCTTTTAAAAGGTTGGAATTAATGTTGGGTAATAAAATAATATGCAACTGCAATGTAATTTTTTTAACCATTATCTGAAAAAGAATATATAGAACTTTGAAACTGGTAATGAGAGAATTAGTTATAGCTATAATTTTCATGTTCTCAGATTTTCAACTGGAACATCCATGAGAGTTTGCTATATTACAGAAATTATTTATAGCATAATAATTTAGAGCATAGGCTCTAGAATACAGCTTCTATTACAAAATTACAATTTTGCAAAACTGGGTGTGATCAGCAATGGAATAATTTATTTTAGGAATAGAAAAAATACTTGACAACTGCCTTCGTCTAAAAATGATAAAAATTCTTACATTTTTTTCCTTGAAGATTCTTTTATTGGTAGTAAAATATTTTATGAAATATTGCTGGGTGCTCAAGCCTGGTAAATCTTAAGTTTTATTTACATTTACCATTTTGTGTCTTTTAAAAAAGGAATGAATTAGTAATTCTGTGCTGTACAACAATAGTCCCCAATCTTTTTTGCTCCAGGGAGAGGGGATGAATTTGCATGCACTGCTTGCACAAATGCAGCTGCGTGCACTTGCGTGCCATTTGTCTGGCCCAGTTCCCAACAGGCTGTGGCTCAGTACTGGGCCTCACTCTGGGGGTTGGGGACCCCTGCCGTACGGTATTCATTCAGCCTTTAAAGTGAAGCTACCATTTTTTTTATTTTGTGATTTAAAGAATTCTGTGTGCAATATGATCTAAAGAATAATTGTTCAGAATTAGTTCCATTTTGTTCACTGTATTCATTGGCATGAAAAATTCTCTCTCTCTCTCTCTCTCTCTCACACACACACACACACACACACACACACACAGAGAGAGAGAGAGAGAGAGAGAGAGAGAGAGAGAGAGAGAGAGAGAGAGAGAGAGAAATATATTTAACTTACCAGATTTAATAGATTTATCTTTTTCACTCCTGTCACTAGACAATATCTGAGTGTTTGGCTGCTCTAGTTTAGGCACTGGACCCAGTATTTTCTTTGCTAGTCTTTGTCCAGCTCGCCAGGATGTTGTACTTATTGTGTTGGCACCATCTAAACCAAGAAAAAAAACATTTAACATTTCTTATTGAAAAACACACCACTACTCTATCTTTCAAGGCAAATACATGGATAGAAGTGGCAAGAAAAGGAAATGCACTGCTGTCTCACCCTTTCACAGAATGACATCACCACCTGAAATTACTTGGCTAGTAGCACTCTTTTACTATTCTCCCAGAGTTCCTTCTTCATGGGTTTCTATTGAACTAACGTTACCGACTTCCGGGGAAGCAGTGGTGGACGGAATGCGTCTCCACAGAGAGCAGAGCTGATTTTTATTTATTTATTATTACATTTATATACCACCCTTTCCCGGAGGACTCAGGGCGGTTTACAGGGCAATTAAAAACCAAAATACAAAAGTTAAAAAACCAAGTTTAAAAAAAATGAAATTTATCCCTGTATAAGTAAAAACCCCAGTTAAAATAAAATTAATCCTCAGCCTGGGCCAGAGAGCTTGAAGAGCCAGGTCTTCAGGCCCCGGCGGAATGAACGGAGGTCGGGGGCAGTCCTCAGCTCCACTGGCAGCTGGTTCCAAAGGGCAGGCGCACCCACTGAGAAGGCCCTATCCCTGGGTGTCGTCCGCCGGCAATCTCTTACCGGTGGCACCCTGAGAAGGCCCTCCCTGTGGGAGCGCACTGGACGAAGGGAACTTGATGCCGGCAGCAGGTGTTTCGTCAGATATCCCGGACCCAAGCCATGTAGGGCTTTATAGGTCATCACCAGCACCTTGAATTTCACCCGGAGGGCAAACGGAAGCCAATGCAGCTCGCGGAGTAGAGGTGTTACATGGGAGTATCGAGAGACCCCCATCACAACTCTCGTGGCCGCATTCTGCACCAGTTGAAGCCTCCGAGTGGTCCTCAAGGGCAGCCCCATGTAGAGAGCGTTGCAGTAGTCCAAACGGGAGGTCACGAGCGCATGAGTGACTGTGCGTAGGGCATCTCGGTCCAGATAGGGTCGCAACTGGCGAACCTGGGCAAAAGCCCCCCTGGTCACGGCTCCTATATGGTCTTCAAAATTGAGTCGTGAATCCAGGAGGACGCCCAAGTTGCGAGCCCTATCAACGGGGGTAACACCTCACCCCCCATTGTTAGAGATGGAATAGTCTGGTTGACCCGAGATGCCAATATGCACAGCCACTCAGTCTTGGCGGGATTGAGACGAAGCCTGTTTCTCCCCATCCAGACCTGGACCGCCTCCAGGCACCGGGACATCACGGCGAGGGCATCGCTGGGTTGGTTCGGGGTGGAAAGAAAAAGTTGGGTATCATCAGTGTACTGATGTACTGATGATACCCCACCCCGAAACCACGAATGATCTCACCCAGCGGCTTCATATAGATGTTGAACAGGAGGGGCGAGAGAACTGACCCCTGAGGAACTCCACAAATGAGAGGCCTCGGGGTGGATCTCTGCCCTCCCGTCAACACCGACTGCGAGCAGCCCAGTAGATAGGAGGAGAACTACCGTAAAACGGTGCCTCCCACTCCCACCCCCCTGAGACGCCTCAGTAGGATACCATGGTTGATGGTATCAAAAGCCGCTGAGAGATCTAATAGGACCAGGACAGAGGAGCAACCCCTGTCCCTAGCCCTCCAGAGATCATTCACCAGCGCGACCAATGCTGTCTCCGTGCTGTATTCAGGCCTGAAACCCGATTGGTACGGGTCCAGATAATAAGTTTCCTCCAGGAACAGAGGAAGCTGATGCGCCACAAAAGCGAAGGTTGGAGACTGGACGATAGTTATTTAAAACAGCCGGGTCCAAGGCAGGCTTCTTGAGGAGGGGTCTCACCACCGCCTCCTTCAAGGCGGCAGGGAAGACACCCTCCTTCAAAGAAGCCGTTATTACTGCATGGAACCAGCCTCGTGTCCCCTCCCGGGCCGCATAAGCTAGCCAGGAGGGGCACGGATACAACAAACAGGTGGTGGTGCTCAGCCTCCCCATGATCCTGTCCACATCATCAGGGGAAACAGGGTCGAACTCAGTCCAGATAACATGCTCAAGACCGTCCGATTCCTCCACATCAGACTCTGCCCAGTCAGAGTCCAGACCGGTCCGGATCTGAGCGATTTTGTCCGCCAGATGGTGACTAAACTCCTCGGCTCGTCCCCGCAAGGGATCCTCCCTCACCTCCTGATTAAGGAGGGAGCGAGTTACCCTAAACAGGGCGGCCGGGCGATTATCTGCGGACGCGATAAGGGCAGTAAAGTAGACTTCGCCGTCCTTATCGCTGCAAGATAAGACCTTATAAAGGTTCTTAACTGCAATCGGTCAGATTCGGATCGGCTGGACCTCCAACCGCTCTCTAGACCTCGTCTCCGACGCTTCATCTTCCGGAGCTCCGCAGAGAACCATGGAGCCCAACGGGATCTGCGCCGGGTCAGAGGTCGCAAGGGTACAACGCAGTCAAGTGCCCCGGCGGCCGCCCTTTCCCAGGCATGCACCAGAACATCGACTGGGCTGTGGGTAAGGGTGATGGGTATAGGCCCAAGCGCCCTCTGGAACCGTTCCGGGTCCATTAGGCGCCTGGGGCGGAACCACCTGGTCGGTTCCGCAGCCCAGCGGCGGGGGGTGGCATAACGGAAAACCAGCCGCAGGAGGTAATGATCTGACCATGACAGGGGGGCGATGGTTGGTGAACCCCCTCCCAGATCATCCAACCACTGTCCAGATAGGAACACCAGGTCGAGAGTATGATCCCGCACATAAGTCGGGCCCTCAATAACTTGGGTCAGGCCCATGGCCGTCATGGAGGCCATGAACTCCCGAGCTAATTCAGACGACCCTCCCAGTGAAGGCAGGTTGAAGTCACCCAGGACTATAAGCCTGGGGAATTCCACCGCCAGCCCTGAGAGAGTGTCGAGCAGCTCAGGCAGGGCTGTTGCCACACAGCTGGGCGCCAGGTATGTGAGCAACAAGCCCAACTGAGCCCGAGGACCACATCTCAAGAGGAGGGATTCACTCCTGGCCATCTGGACAATGGTGGCCTCCCGCGGGCACAGAGTCTCCCAAACAACCACCGCCACCCCACCACCCCTGCCCTGAGCCCATGGCTGGTGTAGCACCCGGAAACCTGGAGGACATAACTCGGTCAGAGGCACCCCTCCCTCCGAGCCCAACCAAGTCTCCATAATGCACACCAGATCCGCACATTCCTCCTCGATCAAATCATGAATGAGGGGAGCCTTGTTAACGACGGATCTGGCGTTAAAATAAACCAGCCTGAGCTCATCCCTGGGTAAGAGGGTGCTAACCGGAGGGTCGGAGTGCGCCACCGCTCGAAGATAGCGGGGGCGCGATCCCAGGTGTTGATATGGCCCTCCGTGCAACCACCTGCTGCCATTCCCTATCGTCGTGGGTTTTTGATGACCGTGGCAGAAAGAGAAGCCAGTGAATGGATCAGCTCCTCAAACCCCCCTCTAGAACAAGAGCTCCTTACAGTGGGCCCCATGAGGAGACCACAGAACAAGGCTTTATTAGCAAATGATAAAAGAGGAGATATGAGATGAACAGATTTTTGGCTGAAATTGTTTGCAAACCTTTGGCTGAAAGGTGATAACCTGCTGAAATTGTTGTACTTGTCTTGATGAAGGGAGAAATATTTTCTTTTTTTTTATTAAAGAGTTTTACAACAAGATTTTACAATATATCCCCAAATCCCCCCCACCCCAAACCCGCCCACTTTCCCCCCCACTTCCCAGAGCTAAATACAGGATTATAGTTATAATAATCATATTCTAAATAAGAATTATGCATAATATACAATTAACCAAATTCATAACGTGCTTTAACTCCCCTTTAACATAACTACATACAAAGTACCAATAACAATATCCCTCTAAAATCTACTCATAAGCTAAATGGAACTTTTTAGTCCCATATTTATTCTGAACATAATCTATCCATCTCCTCCAAACTGAAATATATCTTTCCTGTGAATGATCTTTCAAGTAAGCAGAAATGTTATTTCTGCAAGATTCGAAACTTTAAACACCCATTCTTCTATAGTAGGCAAACTATCCTTCTTCCAATATTGTCCCACCAGTAACCGTGCTGCTGTTATCATATTCAACATCAAATTGGTTTCTTTAACATTGTAATGTACAACAATACCCAATAAAAACAATTGCGGAGAAAACTTTATCTTTCTCTTAAAAATCTTTTGAATGTTCCACCAAATTTTAATCCAAAAAACTTTTATATTTCTACAAGTCCACCACATATGAAAATAGGTGGCTTCTAAACTACCACATCTCCAACATTTAGACTGTAAATTAGGATACATGTTAGACAACTTCTTCGGATCCAGATGCCATCTATAAAACATTTTATAAAAATTTTCTCTTAAGTTTTGAGCCTGAGTAAATTTAACATTTCTGACCCAAATTATCTCCCAGGTGTCCAACGAAATTGGTTCCTGAATGTTTTGTGCCCACTTTATCATACAATCTTTAAATAATTCCGTTTCCGAATCCAATTCAATTAAAGCATTATATATCCTCTTTATATGTGCACAATTTAAATCTTTAATTTGTTTTACTAAATTTTGATCTATAATTATGATGCCAACCTTTTGATCTAACTTCCACCTAGCTTTCAATTGGGTATATTGAAACCAAGAGTAACTTATGTTTTCTTGTCTTAACTCACCTAATGATTTAAGTTGCCAATCATTGCCTTGCAATCTAAGTAATTCCTTATAAGAAACCATATCCAAACTCACTCCCATAGATACGCCCTCTATCGCGTGTCCAGGAATTCCCCAAATCGGTATTTTATAATTTAACTTATAATAATACTTTTTCCAGACACGCAATAAGCACTTCTAAGAATATGGGATTTAAAAGCCCTGTCCACCTTCTTATCGTAAAGCAAATATGCATGCCATCCATATACCAAATCCCAACCCTCAAGATTTATTTATTTATTTATTTATTAATGGGATTTATATCCCGCCCTATCTCCCGAAGGACTCAGGGCGGCTAACAACAAAACATATAAGTACAGAAATTAAGATAAAAATAAAATTAAAATCATCTGTGCAATAAATTAAAATTAAAAATTAAAAATAAATTAAAAATTGTAAATATGAAGTATGAAGTATTCTCTTATTAGTTAAATTAAGCCAATCACTAACCCACGTCAAGGCAACCACATCATAATACAATTTCAAATTCGGCGCCTTGAGTCCCCCTCTTTCCCTAGCATCTTGTAAAATCTTAAATTTAACTCTTGGTTTTTTCCCCGCCCAAATAAATTTATTAATACTCTTCTGACATTGATCAAGGTTGGCATCCTTTTTCAATATAGGTATCATTTGAAACAAAAAGAGAAACTTTGGCAGAACATTCATTTTAACAACTGCAATTCTTCCCAGTAATGATAATTGTAATTTTTTCCAATTATTTAAATCCCTTTGTACCTTCAACCATAGTGTTTCATAATTATTCTTATACAATTTTACATTTGAAGCTGCAATATATACTCCTAAATATTTAACCTTTTTGACTATTTCAAAACCTGTTAATTTAGATAACATATCCCTTTCACTCATAGATAAATTCTTAGATAATATCTTAGTCTTATTACTATTCACCTTGAACCCAGAAACCTTACCATACTGAGTTATAATTTCCATCAAGTCTATAACCGACTGTAACGGTTGAGATACTGTCACAACCAAGTCATCAGCAAAAGCTCTCAATCTATAATCATTTTGTTTTATTTTAATTCCCTTTATCATAGAGGACTCTTGAATTTTAATTAATAAAATCTCTAATGTTAAAACAAACAATAATGGTGATAGGGGGCATCCCTGTCTTGTACCTTTTTCAATTTTAAAGGTCTCTGTTAGCCCCCCATTAACTATAATTTGTGCAGTTTGTTGTTGATATATAGCTTTAATAGCATGTAAAAAACCTTCTCCAAAATTCATCTCCTCAACAACTCTCAATAAAAATTGCCAATTCAATTGGTCAAAGGCTTTCTCTGCATCCAAAAATATCAATGCTGCGGAGACTTGGTTGTTCTTATCCAAATATTCAAGCAAGTTTACGTTATATTTCATATACCTCCCAGATATAAATCCCGATTGATCACTATGAATCATTTGTTTCAAAACTTGCATTAATCTATTAAGCAATAGTTTAGCAAAAAATCTTATAATCTGTATTCAAAAGCGATATAGGTCTATAATTTTTAGGTTGAGTAAGGTCTTGATCCTCCTTTGGAATCAATGATACAAAAGCTGTCCTCCATGATGGAGGAACTGCACCTCCAGTCTAAATTTCATTAAACAAAATCTTTAAGGGTTCAATCATTTCGAGCAACAACTTTTTATAGTAAATTGCTGTTAATCCATCTGTTCCCGGAGCCTTGCCCAATTTCAACTGTTTAATAGCTAAAGAAATTTCTTCTGATGTAATTGGGCAATTCATCTCAAGTTGTTGTTCTTTTGAGAGTCTCGGAAAATGAGCTCCCTGTAAATACTTGTCTATATCTAAAGCTTGTATATTTTCTTTAGAATATAATTTCAAATAAAAATCTAAAAAACTCCTCTTAATCAAATTTTGTTGGTAGACTTCTTTTCCTTTATATTCTATTTTATCTATAGTACGTGATTTCTGTTTCTTCCTTAATTGATAAGCCAACCATCTACCAGGCTTATTAGCGTTACAAAAAGTATTATGTTTAGCATAGTGCAAATTAGTTGCTACTTGATCAGCCAGTAGCATATTAAATTGTTCTTTCAGTAAATGTATTGAAATCCTTAAATTATTATCCAATGGATTCAAAATAAGCCTTTTCTCCTTAGATTTAATCTTTCCTCAAGATCTAAACGTTTTTGCATCTGTTTACGCCTATAAGCATTGTTCATATAAATCAAAACCCCTCTCATATAAGCTTTACTAGCATCCCAAACCATTTCCATCGATGTACCTTTATGCATATTTGTAACAAAAAATTCTTTCATATGTTCTCTACATTTCTGCAAGAACAAGTCATTTGTAAATAAATTCTCATTCAGCCTCCAGGATCTTCTACTACCATCTTCAGCAAAAAACTCCAACCAAACAGGACTATGATCAGACATTGTCCTAGGAAAAATCTTAACGTTCTTAACCAAAGAAAAAAGATCAGTAGTAATCAAAATAAAGTCAATCCTGGAGAAAGATTTGTCTATCCGAAAAAAAAGTAAAATCTCTGTCTCTCATATTCCTTTCCCGCCATACATCTCTTAATTCCAGATCTTCCTTCAAATCAAAACTAGCTTTAGGCAATTTCGAATTAAAAAAGTTTTTGGAGGATCCCTTCTTGTCTTCAGATGGCACCAAAACTCCATTCCAGTCCCCCATCATAATAACAGATTTATAATCCAATTCGATTAGTCTCTGATGTAAAAATTTGAAGAATTTTTGCTGTTGTTGATTTGGAGCATATAATCCAATAAGAAGAACTTTCTTTCCTTGTAGTATTAATTCAATACTAACATATCTCCCTTGTTTATCCGATTCAATCAATCTTGCCGAAAAGTCTCTTCTTAAATAAATGGCCACTCCAGCCTTCTTGTCCAGAGCAAAGGATGCAAAATGTGTTCCCAATCGGGAATTAATCAGATACTTTTGGTCTTTTAATGCAATATGTGTCTCTTGCAAGCAAACAATGACATTTTCATGTTGTTTCAGATAAAAAAATACTTTCTTTCTTTTCTGTGGTGAATTTAAGCCATTAACATTCCATGTCAGAAACTTCACCATCTCTGGTGACCATGAGCCTTTGGAACATGGCCTGAAGATCAGCTGTTGCTCTCTTCGGACGTGCTCCTCCCACAGGCTCTGAGACAGCCGCATCTTGTATAGTTGGACCAGGTACAGGCTTTTGTTTTTGCTCTTTTTCCATACGCTTATATGCAGCTCTTGTCATCCTCTGTTCTTTTGGGTCTTCCTTTAATGCCAAACTCTGCTCCGTAACCTCCGCCTGCCGCATCTCCTCAAGAGGCAATGACATTGCCCCTTCACTCAATTGTTTATCTTCTTGTCTTGCTTCTGTTCTTTTGATTCAAGGAGACGGTGGTGAGCCTGCTTTCAGGACCTTAGTGTAGAAATCTTTTGCTTTTAAAATTGTATCCAGTCTGTATCTGGTCCCTGCGTAATTTACCACAATTCCATTAGGTATTTCCCATCTGAACTGGATTTGTCGCTTCTTAAGCTCATCGGACAGAAAGGCAAAATCTTTCCTTTTTCTAAGAATTTTTGGAGGTATCTCCTTTAAAATCATAATGTCTTGGCCTGCAATTTGAAATTTTTCCCGATAAAAAGCCTGGATAATAGAATTTCTGGTTGATCTCCTGGAAAAATAAATTCACTACATCTTTAGGTAAATTTTTTTTGCCTTGCAATCCAGGAGTTAACCCTAAATGTCTTATCCATTTCTTTAAGTAGTTCTTCAGGTTCACATTTCAAAACAGGAGCCACTGCTCGTGCTACTTCCCATTCCAAATCTTCTTTAGGGTTCTCTTTAAGGCCTGTGATACGCAAAGCAAACTCCATGTTCTTATATTGTGATATAGTAACTTCGTCCTCTGTTCTGTCAATCTTAGCCTCTGCTCTGTCAATCTTCTGTTCAGCATCCAAGATTTTGTTTTCCAAATTCTCCACATACTCCATAACTGAGTCCACACGAACATCCAGGCGTTCTACATGTGCAGCCAAACCCTGGAGTGCAAGCACTAAATCTTCCCTCATCTGGTTGTTTTGGTTAACAAATTCTTCCCTTGTTTCCTTTATTTCCTGCTGCAAAACCTGTGTTGACTGCATCATAACTCGCTGAATGTCTGTCAGTGTAAATGCAGGAGGTGGGGGGAGAGTGGTTGTACTGTAGATTTCATCGAAGTCTGCCCTACAGCTTGTGGTAAAGGTGAAGAAATAACATTCTTAGAAACTGGAGGCCCTCCCCCACGTCTCGCAGCCATCTCTTAGGTTTCGATTTCCTCTTTCACCCAGCAGAATCAAAATTCATAAAAAAGGAGAGAAAAAAGACAGAAAAAGAAGGGAAAGGAAAGAAAAAATAAAAATTCTCCCAAAGTTCAATAAACCAAATCCGGTACTGGGTAAAGTCAGTTGCAAATTGTATCTCTTGCTATGTAGCAAAATATAACAGTTTTCCAACGCAGTCACTTCACACAGGAAAGAAACATTCCAGCGCCATTTTTACTCCATTTCAAACTTAAAACTTGAAGAAGATAATGAATCTGAGTTAAAGTTAAAATCCAACTTGAAATCTTCCTGCTTTGCTCTGCCTGCTTCTCAAAGAAACAAAATACTCACAGTCCCATCTAAGCAGCAGGTGCAGTTGTCGCGTCTGGTTCCACTCCTTTTGGAGCGAAAACATCCTGAGAGCGGAGAAAGCCTGGGCTCCGCGGGGGCTCACCCTGTTATCCCCCAAACTACTTGGGAGAATCACAGGGGAGCTCTACCTCTACCCAGGCAGGCTCACCTCTCCCTCTTCTCCCGAGGGAGAAGTTCCAGCGCCGCGGGACAGCTGATTTTCGCTGCCTCCGAGCGCTTTGACACTTCCCAGGATCAGGCGGCTTCAAAACGCCGCCATTCGGCGCGGCAGCGCTACCGGAAGTGATTGGGAGAAATATTTTCTTGTGTAACTTTTTTTCCCCTTCTCCCTTTTTTTGATTTTATTTTATTTGATTAAATTTATATGCCGCCCTTCTCCCTGAGGACTCAGGGCGGCTCACAACAATAAAAATTAAAAAACATAGAGTAAAAAATTTAAAAAAGAATTAAACAATAGATACAATAATTACGAGACAATTTAACCCAGTAAAAAGCCTAATAAAAAATCGTAGTCAGTCCAGACCCGCTTGTTGGAACAACCAGGTCTTCAGGTCACGGCATTTTTTTTGTTAGCTTTATTTTTTTATCTTTGTATTTTAAATTTAATAATAATAATAATTTCTTGCATTCTTAAATTAAAGCTATCCTTGCCTTTAATCTTTGCTTACTTTGCTTAGTCTCTCTTTATATCCTTCAATGTGTTCTACAGAGAGTAATACTGAGAAAATCTACAGAACTCTTGCAGTGAAACTTAAGATCTTCACCTTAGCATAGGGGACGGGTCAGCAACCCGCGGCTCCGGAGCCGCATGCGTCTCCTGCGGCTCCCAGCCGCCCGGTGCGCGCGCACCTCTTTGAACGGGCAGTGGTGCGCGCGCACCTCTCCAAATGGAGTGGCACCGCCCATTTGGAGAGGTGCACGCGTACCTCCCCGAACGGGCGGAGGTGCGCGCGCACCTCCCCAAACCTTTGGAGAGGTGCGCGCGTACCTCCGCGCGAACGGGCAGAGGTGCCGCTCTTTGAGGAAGCTGTCGTGGCCCGTCTCCGAAGCTGCCGCTTTTGGCAGCTTTGCAGACGGGCCGCGGCAGCTTCCTCAAAGAGCAGCGCCCCTGCCCATTCTGAGGTGCACGCGCACCTCTCCGAATGACCGGAGGTGCGCGCGCACCTCCCCAAACCTTTGGAGAGGTGCACACGTACCTCCGCGCGAACGGGCAGGGTCGCTGCTCTTTGAGGAAGCTGTAGCGGCCCGTCTGCAAAGCTGCCGAAAGCGGCAGCTTCGGAGACGGGCCGCTACAGCTTCCTCAAAGAGCGGCATCTCTGCCCGTTCGCGCGGAGGTACGCGCGCACCTCTCCAAAGGTTTGGGGAGGTGTGCGTGCACCTCCGGTCGTTCGGAGAGGTGCGCGCGCACCTCTCAGAATGGGCAGGGGCGCTGCTCTTTGAGGAAGCTGCCGCGGCCCGTCTGCAAAGCTGCCAAAACCGGCAGCTTCGGAGACGGGCCGCGACAGCTTCCTCAAAGAGCGGCACCTCTGCCCGTTCGCGCGGAGGTACGCGCGCACCTCTCCAAAGGTTTGGGGAGGTGCGCGCGCACCTCCGGTCATTCGGAGAGGTGCGCGCGCACCTTTCAGAATGGGCAGGGGTGCTGCTCTTTGAGGAAGCTGCCGCGGCCCGTCTGCAAAGCTGCTGAAAGCGGCAGCTTTGCAGACGGGCTGTCGCCATCGGGCAACCGGGAACCGGTTCCATCTCACTTTAAAAAAAAAGGCAACCGCGTGCATCCGCGCATGTGCAAAAAACCGTTTTGCACATGCGCAAAACATTTTTTTGCGCATGCGCGTGAATGGACACACGCACGCGGCTCCCACTTTTTTTAATTTGTGATGGAACCGGTTCCCAGTGGCTCTTTTCCTTTTTTAGGTTGCCGACCCTTGGCATAGGGTCATGTATCTGCAATGCTTGGTTAACATGACACATGCTATTAATATGTCATAATTGAGGAAACAGTAAGCAAGCACGAGGATAGTGAGAGAATATGACTGTAGTCCTCAGACACATGGAAGCAGCTCTCATGTACATTATTTGAAAAGTATAACAAGCCAACGCCGATGATTGTCAGTCAGTCATGAATGAATGAATGAATGAATGAATGATAATACTTGTATGCCACCTGACTGTCAATGACTCTTGGTAGCTCAAAATATTTAAACAAAAAATTACAATAAAATGCACCTGATTTAAAATCAGGACTTGAGAGTTGGGCAATCTTCTGGGTTTTCCGCACTGGTTTGTGTCCTTTTTTCTCTTTTCTTTCAGTAGGTATCTTTATTGCAGGCAAATCCTCTTCTGAAAAATGTGTTGAAGAACCATTAGTGCATCAAGGAAACTCCCATCAAAACTACAGGAGGATATTATAGCAACTATTATTAATTTGCAAATAAGAACCCATTGAAACAAGGTATGAATTAAGTTAAAGAATTTTTTTCTTTATATGTATAGGAATTCTGAGAAACAGGGCTTCAAAGTATTAATTACAGGCTCATGGGTTAAGCACTGCTTTTCATGTAAATACTCACAAAATTACTCTGGCTATTTACCTGCCAACTGGAATTCTAAATCTCGACATAACTCTCTACTGAGGTTCAGAAATTCCTCTTCACACCATACCTTTCCATCAGGAGTACGAATTTTGGCTTCTGATAGATTGAAACCTAAAAGAACAATACACTTAACTTTAGCATATTAAAATACTCATGACGTTCTATTGAGGAAGTTAGTTTTCTCTTGGGCATCTGATATATTGGTTATCAAATACAAAGCTATTTAGATTTCAAGTCTCTACTACCTGAAAGTAGCTGAGACGTTTCTGTCTAAAAACATTCAATATTAAAAACAAAGATAAAAAACAAAATGAAGTATAAATTCCCAATCCTTATGCACACAATTAACAAATCTTTACAAAACCATTAGAATACAACCACTATATTATACATCTGTGGTTCATTTGTAGCCAATTATTTGTTACCAGTTCCATGTTCAGCTACCAATTCCGGAAAAAGTTTTCTAGGTGAAGTAGTAGTACACATTAAAAAAAAACCTGCATATAATTCAACAACAAATACTATTCACAAAGAGTTTGTCACAATATATTATTGACAAAAAAGAGGAGAAAATATATGATGTTAGACAACAGATTAAAGTTTGGAAGGTAGAAAAAAAATTTAAAACTTTAATTTTGAAATAATCTTAGGTGGGTTTTTAATCGATCCCGAGAAGGGAACAGTGGAAATCTTAGCCTTTATTACACAACCCAGAGATTTTTTCCCATACATACATTTTCTTTAGAAACTATGTACCTTTATAGGAGGGAGCCATTGGTCCTTTTGCCACTTTTCTGACTTTAGGAGTCACTATATTTTCAGGAGCTGCAACAGTTATAGGATGATCAGAATACTCAGGATCATGTCCTCTGTTAGTCAGTTCTTCTGGACACTTCCGTTGCTTTCTAATTCGTTCTTTCAGTTTTTCCAGTTTATCATCATGCTGATGCTGCTTTAAAATATCTAATCTACGGGCTCTTGAGGTACGGGCAGAAGAAGAGGATTCTACCAATTGTAATTCTTTTAGTTCATTTTGGATTAATGAACTTGGAGATATTTTTGTATACTCATCGCCTTTGGATTCCTCACGTTTTTCTTCTAATTTTGTAGGATTCACCACATCTGAACTTTGCAAAGCGTTAATTGCTGGATGGTCATTCAAATAGCGAACAACAGTTTCATCTGTAGAAGATGAGCTTTTCAAATCTCTGCCATGCAAATCTGGTTCTCCTTTATCATAGATCATACCAATTCCTTCTGCTTTATTCCCTGCTTCTTTATACTTCAGACGTCTGGCCAATCGGCAAGAGGTTTTGTAAGATGGTGACCACCGAGAATCTCTAACAGAAGCACATTAAACATTAAAATGAAAACAAGAACTCTAACAAACCTATGTTTGTCATAAAACAAAAACAACTTTGAACTTGAGAGAAAGAAATAAGCAATTTGAAAATCTTTTTTCTCCTGTCATTGAGAATGTCCTGTCATCCAGGCCTTTTCATTTTGAAACTATAATTCTAAGCAAGATAATAATTCCTTTTTCCTCTCCAGTTCCAAGATTTCACGAACACAGAAACATGGATTGGCATTTTCACTATCAGATATCCAAAGGATCTTGGCTATAAAAAGCCAAACCAAAAAGTCCCCTTCAGTAACCTTTCTAGGTCAACAGTATGAAACAGCATAGTAACTTCCTTAATAGTCATGATATTGCAGTTCATGTAGACCTACTAAGCACATCTCTTTTCCCAAATAATGAGCTAAAACAAGAATGCTCCCTCACTTTCCCATAAGAACATAGAGGGAATGTGATACATGGGACTTGCTTCCACCAAACCAGAGGGGAGGGGAAAGCACCCTAGTCTTTGCTATAGAAAGGCAGGGGATATGATACAGGGGGAAAAACACCTTATTTCATGAACTGTATTGTTCTCCCGGATAAAATAGCATCAAAAGGTTCAAGTAGGATAATTTCCTCACTTAGTATAATTTTCCTCTCCCAAGAATCATTAACGCCTTTCCCTCACTCTTAGAATGGAGGTGATTACTGTCTTTACAATGCAGCTAGTATCATGGTAACTTGGTAAAAACATTGTCTTCTCAAGGTGAAACAGAAATCGTTATCAATGTGTGTTAAGTTCTTCAAAAACAGTAAATAATTATGCTTACAGTTTACTTCTATAATCCCTGCAATAGTAAAATGACAAAGCTAATCAAACTCACCTGAAAGAAGCCAGGGGCTGACGAAATTCCACATGTCCATTCGGACTCACATTGCTATCCAAAGCGGTAACACGAAGAGGCTTGCAGAAACAACTTTCCTTGTTTTGACTGGAAGACCTGCACTCTGCAACAAAAATCAAGACGTCTTTCATGCATCTCTAACGATTCAATAGGAAGTCAAGAACTATGGTAAAAATTAACATTAGATAGACTTTCAATATAATTTCAAGCTTGCGAATACCCACTGAAAAGTAATAGATAAAAGAGCTGCATTAATTATACACAAATACACGCACAAATTTGAGACTTTTCATGAAATTACAAACAAGACAGTTACACAATAAAGGATAAGTTATTATGCTATATATATTGTGACTACTAGAAGCTTGTGGTAGCAGGAACACTGTTTCCAGTGTGCAAAACACTGCTTTCAAATTTAGCAGTGTCTGGAACTTAAAAGACATATTTAAATTTAAAATGCTGCTCTATGCTTTACTCTACATTTGTCCGGAAGTTTGGACTCTACTCAGTTTCAATTGTTTTGCACTTCCATACTCTTACCTCATCGCAATGAAACACGATAATCAAAGGACAGGTAGCGCTTTCTTACTTACCACTTAGTTATTAACTATTCAAAGTTCTGATGTTTCTGAAAAAATAACTTTACAACTAATTTACAACCATTTACAACTTCAGTCACATGATGATCTCTATTATAGTCAGTACATATTGTCCTGTGCCTATGGTTGACTTATGATTCCCCCCCCCCTTCTACAGTGATTGGAGAGGAAGAGATTGCAAGAGATATGTTTGCTCTTCTACATATCAAAACCAATGCAATCATGCAGGAGCTCAGGACTGGAGCAGTGGTCTTCAACCTTTCTGGCTTTGCAGACCATCGGCAACGGTGGGCGAGGGGGAGAGGGGATGGTTTCACGCAAACAGCTGGTGCGCATAGCTCCATTTGCGCAAGTACTCTGTCTGCTGTGTGTGCGAGTGTAGGGAGAAAAGTTATTTCTATAGGCCCGTGGTGGCAAACTTATGCCACACATGCCACAGGTGGCACACAGAGCCCTCTCTGTGGGCACACATGCCATCGCCCCAGTACTAGGCCTTCAGCTAATTTTATAAAACCTTTTTGATTTCGGCCTCCACTGCCGTGTGCAAAAAAAAAAAGAGGTTCAATCAATCAATTTCAACTTCTCACCGGAAAAAAAAGATCGCACAAAGTTGGAATTGATTGATTAAACTTTTTAGTCCCACCCAGTCTGCCGTTACCACCGCAGCCACGTCCAGCCAATGGGCCACACCCAGCCACGCCCATCAGGCACCCGACGACATACAAGTGGGTTTTGGGTTGCAGTTTGGGCACATGGTCTCTAAAAGGTTCACCATCACTGCTATAGGCAATCTCTTCTTTGTCAGACAACAGAGTAAGTTGTTCGTTTTTCTAAACATCAAAAATTTTGTCTCTTTCTAGCTGGAAAGCACACTTAGTGATCACTTTGCTTAGCACTGTAGCTGTCAATCTCAATTATGTTCATTAAATGAGAACTACCTGTAATGACAAAGTATGACGCTATTCCTTCTTCCTGTTTATTTTTAATAATGCATCAATGAAACACATACAAACACAAATCAGTGCTAGCAATATTATAATAGCTAAAAGTAAAATTTCAAAGATGAAAGAACTTGGGGGCAGGGAGTCTAGTGGAATTTCATTTATTTCCAGCTACAATTAAAGTTTTTGAAACAATGGTAGGAAACATCTGAACCAAATACTTAAGAGACCTAGTCACTTTCAACTGAGGCTTGAATGTGGTTTTCTATTTTTAATTTTTATTTGCAATGAATTTTGCTGTGATAGAGTAGCTTTGTTAATCATGGTAGATAATTATAAATTCTTCTGAAGAGGGTTCCAGTAGAAAACTTCTAGTCTTATGATTTTCTCTCAAATTTATAACATTTCTGGGTTTTAAAAACATGACAAGTTTGGGATAAGTTCATTTATACAGAATTGGGAGCAACAGAGAAATTTCCTAGACACATTCATGTCTTGGTGAAAGATTTTTACGCTGGCCCAGTTTAATTAGCGTGGTAACTGAAAGAGCCCCAGGACTGAACGTTATTTATAATATTTATATTAAAAAATTAATTTTTTTTTAATTTTTTTTGGTTTTTAAAATCTTAGTTAAAAATGAAACTAGTAAAAAATAGTAATATATTTGTGAACCACTAACGGAAGCTTTGTTGTTAGCTGCGAAGTCGTGTCCATCGCCACCCTATGGACAACGTTCCTCCAGGCCTTCCTGTCCTCTACCATCTTCTGGAGTCCATTTAAGCTCACGCCTACTGCTTCAGTGACTCCATCCAGCCACCTCATTCTCTGTCGTCCCCTTCTTCTATTGCCCTCAATCTTTCCCAGCATTAGGCTCTTCTCCAGTGAGTCCTTCCTTCTCATTAGGTGGCCAAAATATTTGAGTTTTAGCTTCAGGATGTGGCCTTCTAAAGAGCAGTCAGGATTGATCTCCTCTAGGTTGACCGGTTTGATTGCCTTGCAGTCCAAGGGACTCACAGGAGTCTTCTCCAGCACCATAGTTCAAAGGCCTCAATTCTTTGATGCTCAGCCTTTTACAGTTGCAAGAGAAAGTATGTGAACCCTTTGGGATTACGTGGAGTTTTGCATGAATTGGCCATAAAATGCGCTCTAAATGTCATGTAAGTTACAACAATAGAAAAACACAGTCTGCTTAAAATAATACTACACAAACATTAGCTGTTGTCATGTTTTAATTGAACATAAGATGGAAACATTCACAGTGCAGGGTGGAAAAAGTATGTGAACCTTTGGACTTAATAACTGGTTGACCCTCCTTTGGCAGCAATAACCTCAACCAAACGTTTCCTGTAGTTGCAGATCAGACCTGCACAACGATCTGGAGTAATTTTGGACCACTCCTCTTCACAAAACTGTTTCAGTGTAGCAATATTCTTGGGATGTCTGGTGTGAATCGCTCTCTTAAGGTCATGCCACAGCATTTCAATCGGGTTGAGGTCAGGACTCTGACTGGGCCACTCCAGAAGGCGTATTCTGTTCTGTTGAAGCCATTGTTTTGTTGAATTACTTGTATGCTTTGGGTGATTGTCCTGTTGCATCACCCATCCTCTGCGGAGCTTCAGTTGGTGAACAGATGGTCGTACTTTTTCCTGCAAAATGTCCTGATAAACTCTGGAATTCATTTTCCCATCAATGACAACAATCCGTCCAGGCCGAGGCAGCAAAGCAGCCCCAAACCATGATGCTCCCTCCGCCATGTTTTACAGTGGGGATAAGGTTTTGATGTTGGTGTGCTGTGCCTTTTTTTCTCCACACAGTGTTGTGTGTTTGTTGTGGCCCCGACTCCTGCGCGTGTCTTAACTGAGGATGAGGACTCTGAGGATGATGGGGAGGAACTGGCAAGGCCTCCCTCTCAGGGGCGCTCCTCTCTGGCAAGGCCTCCGTCTCCATCGGGAGGCCGAGAGGAGCAGCCGGTGCTTGAACAGCTGCAGCAGTCTAGCGAAGATGAGTCAGGGCTAGACCCTCGAGAAAGACGCAGGGCCAAGCGTCTGCAGCAACGTAGGTTGGGAAGGAGGGTCAGGGAGTAGCTGAGTCATTGAGCCACACCCATTGAGCTACACCCCATAAGGTATATAGGGGGTGTGGCTGCACTCAGAACTTTGTGACGAACAATAGTTTCAACAACTTCGGGTCACGTCTTTGGGAACTCTGCTTCTTGTTTGAAACCTTGGTCTGCATTCTTGGCAACGCTTCTGTACATCTGCTAATGAACTCTTTGCTTGGACATTATCTCATTTCAGCTGAAGTTTGAGGTAACGAGCTTATGTTGCTGCCAAGACGTTGAGTAGGCAATTAATTAAAGCCTGTATTAACTCTTGCGAGTTGTGCCTGCTTGTCTGTCTGTGCTCGGGGAGGGGGGAACAGAACAACTTGTTCGTCACCCCAACAGACAAACCATCTTTTACCTAAGATGGATCAACAACAGCAGCAGCAGTAGCTGCAGCAGCTGCAGGCAGACAATCAACTCCTACAACAGCAGGTAGGCCAATTGTCTGCACAACTCGCTCTGCTGAATGCTCCTGCACTCCCTCCTCCCCGTCGGAAATGCCCGGTAGCAGTGCCGGAGAAGTTTTCTGGACAGCCTGAGATGTTCTCGATCTTCATGGGACAGTGCCAATTGTTTATGTCTATGAGGCCGGAGGATTTCCCTGATGACCGAGCTAGGGGGGGGTTGTAATCAGCTTTCTTTCTGGCTCTGCCGCCCGATGGGCCACACCGTTATTGAATCAGAACAGCCCCTTGTTGACTGATTACCAGGGCTTCTGGCAACACGAGGCTCAAGTATGAGGACCCCATCCGCACTCAGACTGTAGCCAGATGCATCAAAGACCTCCGGCAAGGAAAGCAGCCTAGGCTGGGTACGCACTACATCCCCGCCAGGAACAGCAGACATGGACTCTGGACCCCCTCGCCATCTGATTTTGGACACTCGGGTCTTTTTGTCTGACTGACCAGGGAGGATCCAGGCGCATGCGCTTGTGGATTCGGGGGCCACGACCAATTTTATGGACCAGGCCTTTGTGGCTCATTTTGGCATTCCCTTGACTCCGGTGGACCCTCTGTTGAGGGTAGAGACCATTGATGGGTGGGAGCTTTTATCGGGTCCCATTAATTCTGCCACCCAGCCTTTACGCCAGGGGTGTCAAACTCAAATTCATTGAGGGCCGCATCAGCATTGTGGTTGCCCTCGGGGTGT
The DNA here is from genome assembly GCF_947247035.1 of Vipera ursinii. NCBI lineage: Eukaryota > Metazoa > Chordata > Lepidosauria > Squamata > Viperidae > Vipera > Vipera ursinii. The sequence goes on along the minus strand of NC_139516.1, from coordinate 109,084,036 downwards.
GTGGCCAGGGTGGGCATGGTCTACTGGGTGGGCGTGGCTGGAGTACATGTGGCCTACTGGGTGGGCATGGCCAGCTTTACATTGTTCATGTCAAGGGTGCCTATGGGAGCCTGGGCAGGAGTGGGACAGATCTGAGGGTCTCTGACACAAGGAGATGGACCAGGGCAAGTGCCAAGGCATGGTCCACTGGAGGACCCTCATTGTTTCTCTCAGGTCATGCGGGAGGGGGGGAGGCAGACGGTGGTGTGGAGGTCAAATGCCCAGCCCAACCATCAAGCACCCACAGCACTAAGCCCAGCCCCACTTTCCCAAGGGGGCGCCCAGCTGCAGTTACCTCCTCCTCAAGGCTGCTGCTGCTGTGCTTGTTCTCTTTAGCCAGGTTGCTCATGATGGGTATGAGGGCAAAGTCAAGAGGGAGGATCCCTCTCCATGTGAGGAGACCTGGCTTTGTATCCAAAGCAATAGGATGGGAGACCCCCCAGGATAGGCCTGGAGGAGGGGGCAAGGGGGTGGTTAAAGGGCAGCAGGGCAGGACTAAGGCAGGAGTTCCCTCAGACCCTCCCTCTCCTTCCTTCCTTCCTTACTACAGAATGGTGGGAAAATATTTGAGGTGAGGGAGGAAGAAAAACAGGCAAGAAATGCAGCTAGGGAAGTGTCATCATTAGTGAGGAATGAAGAAATGCACCATCGCCTGAAAGTGGCTAGCATATGGCCCTCACCTACTTCACATATGCGGCTTGGTGGGCTCTGGGGGAGGGGATGCCATGAGCAGCGTGAGAATCGATGTTACCTGCGCAATGCTGCCCAGCCCCCAGCCTGCCCAGTTTTGGCAGGCAGCAGGGCACTTTCCTCACAGTGCTGAGATGCTGAGCCAGGTGGCACGAATCTGAAGAGAAGTGCAACGCTGCCCAGCCCCTAGCCTGCCCAAAGTAGCCTGCCCCTAGCCTGCCCATGTGCTGGCCACTTCCAGGCGATGGTGCATCTCTTCATTCCGCACAAAGGGTGATACCTCCCCAGCGTGTGCCCAGGGGGTAATGCTGACGCGGCAGGGGCCAGTCCCTCGCTGTTTCCAGACGGCCTTGTGAAGCTAAGACTGAATGTGTTTCAGCATAGATAACCATCATGAAATTGTACATTGGCTCCCAGCTGGGCTGGGCCAGGGCCAAGGCAGCAGGGGCCGTTCCCTCACTGTTTCCAGGATGGCTTCACGGGCCACATGAAACCACTTTGTGGGCCGGATCAACACACACACCCGGGCCTTGTTTTTGACATGTCTGCTCTAGTACAATTAAGTCATTGAAACTGATGATTGCTCCTAAATCAATGTTCCTCTGGCCACAAACCTGCAGTCATACTTACTACAAGGTCTTGGCTTGGAAACTAATCTATAGCTTGGGCTTGCCAGACACTATGTCCTTTTCTAGCATGGGAAATTCATCTAGACTGGGTAGTGCTGCTTCCCAGGCAAGAGGAATGGCAATATTGCTTCAATGAATATGTGGAGGCAAGAGACCTAGCCTCTGAGGTAGAGGCATAGACAACCTGTCTGTGGTTCAGTTTTCTTCAGAGACAAATGAAATCAGGCTCTCCGAATCTGCATGGGTTCTTCGTAAGACAATAATGTTTCTCTTCCAGGGGCTCACAAAGGCAACATTTCTGGCCTAAACGTTTCTTGATGGAACAAAGCAGGACTTTATGACCATTCCAGGCTCCTATCAACCCGCAAGCAAAGTTGGATCAGATCTTGCAGCACAGACGGACAATAGCTGTAGGCAAATCATCTGGTATTTCACATGAATTAAGCCTTCCTGAAATTAAGCCTACCGATATAGCTCCATTCCATTCTGACTCTTGAGCAACAGCCTGAAGTTGTTCACATACACAGCTGGAGGTGGCACCCCTGCTCTAACTGTCAGGTGCAAGGGTTGTTGGTTGCTAATTTGGTAGGATCCTCAAACACTATTTTTAACTATAGCTTATGAATTCATCCAAATGAGCCAGCCAAGGGTTTTGTAGCAGAGGCAACGGAGCAGCCCATTTCATTACTGGGCCAGTTACCAGATTAATAACAAAACCTCATGGCACTGAAATTGTACATTCTAAGATTTTTGTGGCTTGGAAACAATTTGTCCTATGCAAGGTAGGTAAGAGAGAAAACAGAACAATAACTCAGAGTCTTTATTGCCATCTTGAAAAGATAACCAGTGGTGATAAGACAAATATTTTAATAGAGGGTAATTAAAACTTGGAGTTAGAATTTTTTTAGCTATCTTTTACTTGAGTAGTTTGCAATCTGCCAGCAGGAATCATTTAGAGGCCCAAGCAATCAAAAAGGCTAAAACAAGAGAGTTCCTAACATATTTCCATGAGTCAAGGTGGTGGTCTGAATGCAGGGCAATGAGCGGCAAGGACCTGAAACAGGATGTCACAATCCAAAGCTTTAAGAGTTGTTTTGAATAAAGGAGAAAGAGCCTGGAATATGCTCTTATGTGACCCAGTTACTGATGTGGCTTAATCAGGTGAACTGCCACCATCATCTCTTGAGAAGTGACCAATTCTATTCTGCTATTTATAATTGCTGTCATGTTCTATTAGAATTCGGGGGGGGGGAGTGTTTAACAGCCCCCACCTTCTCAGGTAGTCTTTAGGAACTGCCTCAGCTATCTGAATGCCTGCTGGATTCTCCAGGTTGACGATATGATCCACTTCTTCAGCCTCATACTTTATGTCAAAGCTATGGACACGTGAGTCCCATACTAAATTGTTCTTCTCCGATTTATTTTTATTATGCTCTCCAAAACCAGTGCTATCGAGGTAGGCCACCCACTACAGGTGGTTGAGATAACCTAGGGCAGTGTGAATTAAAATGTGACAATTGATAATAAGAGAGGAACTCTGTCCTATTCCATTGGGTAAATCTATAAAGATTTCCATGCTCCTCTTGCAGGAAAAATGTGAGCTGATCGGAGAAATTAGCTCCTCCTGAACTGAGATCAGAAGTTGGCACAGGGTGGAAAGGAAAACAGGGGACCTGGAACTACTAAACCGATCCTTTGTGATGCTTGGCCATCTAGGTCCCTAAGGGAGTAGCAATAGGAGTTCTAGTAGTTCTAAGAATTGTGCAGCTTGCGTAGCCAAAGTATTGTCTATTTTGAGGTTAACATGTCAAGTAAACAAAAAAGCACACTAGAGCACCAACAGAGCTAGTCCTCAGCCCCAGATATTGGAGTGGTCTTCTGATATACCACTGAACAGCAAAATGCTCCTTATTTGCTTGGTGGCCGTGGCAAGACTGAATCATGAAATGGACAGTAAAAAGAAAGGACTGGGGAGAAAAACAGAAGGGAGAATATTGGCTGTTAATTCTAGGTTGAGTAAGTGTGTACTCTGCAGCAAGGCAGGGCCAAAACTCTGAAAGGAAATGTTTCTTTTCCCCAACCGGAAGCACTGTCAAAACTTTCTCCAGTTAGCCTCTATACTGATTAGGAGAGAGATACTCACTGCAGGACGTCCTGATCCCATGCAGGAAAATTGTGGAGCAAACAAGCAAAAATAAGTATATTGGCATTTATTTACAGAGAATTAAATAAATGTATTTTTAGTGTTAATAGATACATTTCAGTAGATTTTTAAACCAGTGTTTGTATATTATTTCAATTGATATCACTGCTTATCTCAAAGCCACCTCAAAGTCCTTGACTTACAAATGGAACATCCCTCGCTAAATGATGTAGTCACTAAGTGAGTTGCACCTAATTTTACAATTTTTGCTGAGACTCTTTGCCGTTGTTAAGCAAATCTGCCTTTCCCCCACCGGCTTTCCTTGTCGGAAGTCCCTTGGGAAGGATGTGAACGGTGATTATGTGATCCTGGGACACTGCAACTGTTGTAAATACATGCTGGTCGCAAAGTGCCCAAATTTTGATCTTATGACCATGGGGATGCTGCAATTGTCATAAGCGTGAGGACAGGTTGTAGGTCAGCTTTTTCAGCGCTGTTGTAACCATTAAATGAATGGCTGTAAGGACTATCTGTACATGGCCCTGGGCTGCTTACAACCATTAAAAGTAATATTAATATACGGTAATATAAAAAGCATAGAAAACCACATAAGAAAACAATATAACACAATCCCCAGCCAAGTTATAAAATCAAACAAGAGTCAACATAAGCACTGCAGAAGGCTCTACTGCACACCCGGTTTTCCAAGCCCAGTCACAAAGCCACACGTTTAAGGCCTTGCAAAAGGCCAACAGTGTTGGGGCCCATCTGCTCTCTTGAGGGAATGATATTCCAAAGAACAGGTGCCACAACAGAAAAGGCTTTTTTTCCTGAACCTAGCAGAAAGTATTTCCTAGTAGACAGGACCTAGATTACGCCTCTCCTGCTGGATAAATGCAACAGAGGAGGGGCAATCATTCAAATAACCCAGTCCCGTGCTATGAAAGGTTCTATAGGGAATCACTACTACCTTGAAGTGAACCTGGAAATGTTCTGGTAGCCAATGCAACTCACAGAGTAGAGATGGAATGTATGTTGATAGAAGGAGCACTATAACGTGCCTGCACAGCCACCATTCTGAAACCAGCTTAACTTCTGGGTGCTGTTTAAGGGCAGCCCTATGTAGAGTGCATGACAATAATCCATATGGGAGGCGAGGAGGGTATCAGTGGCTATGAGCTGAGTCTCTTGGTCCAGTGACAGGTACAACTGGTGCACAAGAAGTAGTTGCAGAAAGGCCTCCTACAACTAATATTGTTTTGGTCCCATATCAAAGCCTGAAACCAGGCTGAAAGAGTCTAGATAATCTGTTTCTTCTAGATATTCTGGAATCTTTTTAACTACATTCCGTAAAAAGGTAAAAGCTGTTCAGTCTGGTTCAGTCTAGCAATAGCTACTTGAGGAGAGGGTGAACCACCACCTCTTTAAGGGATGGTGGGATGGCCCTCTCTCAAAAAAATGTACCTCTGCAAAAACTCAACCACATATCACCTCCCTGGAGGCCTTAGTCGGCCAGAAGGCATTGATTTAGTACACAGATAACCAAGTTCACAATTGTGAGAACTGGCCACTTCATCAGATTCAACCGGTTCAAACTTCTCCCAAATAACTAAGCAAGACTATACTCTAGTTATCCTATAGGTCCTGCCCCACAACTGGTATTCAACTGGGAGCAGATGTAAGCAATTCTGTCTGACTGATGTCCATCATATTTATCTGAGCAGCCTTGCAGATAAACCTCCAAGCCTGATCTATCCAGGAGAGCCCGATCACTTTAAACAATGCCACTAGGTGTCAATCCACGCATGCAATAAGGACGGAGAAACGCTTTACAAAGTAACTCTTAATAGCAGCTCTAACTGTCTAACGCAGGGGTAACTTGGCGGAAATGGCAAAGATTTCAGCATATTTGAAAGACCAATCGCAACAGAGATATATCGTGGAATGGAGAAGATGGATTGAATATATTCAGAATATGGAACTAAAAAGTTTCATTTAGCATTTGAATAAGTAGTGGATTTTTATGATGCATAATTAGTTGTTATTTTATTAATATTATGACTGTGGAGAGTAAAAGTGCGATAGAATTTAATGTTTTACTTTTGTTTGTTAGCATATTTTAGCTTATGTTTGTATCACTATACCCTGTATTCAGCTCTGGGAAGTCGGGGAGGGGGGAGGGGACGGGAGGGTTGGGGAGAGGGGAGGGGGGAGTTTTTTGTATTTAAAATTGTATTGTAAAAATTTTTAATAAAAAAAATGTCAGAAGTCATGGAAATGGCAAAAAGGAGAGAAAAAATATTTTTAAAAGAATAGAAATCTTCTATAAACATTTTGCTAAAAGAAGAAAACAATAAAATGATGTATGTGTTTAATGATTCAAACAGATGAAAATTAAATAAGGGGATGAAGAGATTTCTGGAAGAGTTAAGAGGGAAGAGAAATGATAGTTCTGTTAATAACAGTATCTACTGAAGAGGTTGGAAATCATTATATTTCATAACTTTGCTTTTCCCAAAGATACTTTTTTTCACAAGGTAACTGAACTTTCTTGTGTTTCTTTGAAGACGTTTCGCTTCTCATCCAAGAAGCTTCTTCAGTTCTGATTGGATGGTGGAGAGCTGAAGAAGCTTCTTGGATGAGAAGCAAAATGTCTTTAAAGAAAAACAAAAAAAATCCAGTTGGCTCGTGAAAAAGCATCTTTGAGTAACTATGACCTGGATGATTAAGAATCTCCATAGACATTTAACTTTGCTTATCTTTTTTAATTTTTGTCTAGGATTTTTCTCTTTTTGTTTAGATTTTTTACTTGTTCTGTACCAGCCTACTACCGGCCCTGCAGATAAGGCAGGGACAACCCCTTTACAAGAAGGCAAGAGGCTGGAACTAAGCCTGCCAAATTTATGGACACAAAAGCAAACAGAGCAAAAACAAGACACGAACCATGAAACAGGAGCTATTCAAATGGTTGCCTTCAGCAAACCAGCCCTTCCACGCATTCCCCTTTTAAACAGTTCAGGGCGTGGCTTCTCTCTACCTCATTCCGAGGTGCCCCATTGCCTTCCTCTGTTTACTCCTGATTGACTGCCTCCTGCGTCGGGCGTCCTTGAACAGGGCCAGCTGTGGGTCATCTTCATCCACGCTGTCAGGCTCACACAGCTGGGTCTGCGTCGTAACCAGGTGGGAGGGGCCTGGCTGAGGGCTCTCATCAGCAAGCTCTCCAACACCCTCAGCAACCTCTCCAACACCCTCCTCCTCCTCTGAATCATCTGACCCAACTGCCGAACCCACAGGCTGACCCTGAATCACAACATTACTTTATGTAAAATCTTAAATATAATTTTTTTTAATCCCATTTATATCCCACCCTTCTCCTAAGACTTAGGGCTGCTTACAATCTAAAGCACAAATCAATGTGCTTAGCAATAGCCTTCATTCTATGTATATGCCTGCTTATTAGGGCTTTCGCCCCCCCCAAGCGGCATTATTACAAAGTCAGCTTATTGCCCCCAACAATCTGGGTCCTCATTTTACCTACCTCGGAAGGATGGAAGGCTGAGTCAACCTTGAGCCTGGTGGGACTCGAACCTGCACTAACTGCAGGCAGCTGGTGTTACTTAAGGAGGCATTAGCCCACTGCTCCACCAAATCATACCTCTCTCTGATCAGTTTTTAACAACTATGTTACTCAAATTGTTTTCTTTTATAATAGTAGTCTCAGTTTTAATGACTTATGTCTTTTGATCTGTTTTGTAAATGCCTAACAAAATAAACTAAATTTTGCAATATGTCACCACCAGAAAAAATGAACAAAATTTGATTTATAGACAAAAATTTATAACAGAAAGACAGAGTATTGATATGGTGAAAAAAAAACCACAAAAGGCATCCTTATTCCTGAAATATCCAAAATGACAAAATGAAGAAACAAAAAATGAGAGGAAGCAAAAAGCGGAATTTAAAAAAGCAATTTCATTAAGGAGAACAAAAACAGTTCTGACAGTTCCTGAGAGATCCCATCATGGTGTAACAACAATAACAATCCTCAGGATATCTGGCCTAAAGTAATTGCTGCCCAAAAGCTTAGGTCTATAAAACAGAGACAATTTTGTCACAGCCAAGGATTATATTTGATGGAGGGGTCGAGAGCATATCCAGGGCTGCAGTAGAAGGGTTCATGATGCAGAGTGAAAAGGGTGGTGATGGTGATGGAATGGAGAGGATGATAATGGGATGTTTATGAAGCACTGCTGGAACAGATTTATGACTATGTACCGTACTCAAAGCACTTCGTCCTAAATTAAAATGATGCACTGCATAACACTAATAACAACACTAGTCCTATTAGACCTCTTAGCGGCTTTCGATACCATCGACCATGGTATCCTGCTGCGGCGTCTCAGGGGACTGGGAGTGGGAGGCACGGTTCTTCAGTGGTTCTCCTCCTACCTTCTGGGACGTTCGCAGTCGGTGTTGGCAGGGGGGCAGAAGTCGACCTCGAGGCCTCTCGCTTGTGGAGTTCCTCAGGGGTCGGTCCTCTCGCCTCTCCTGTTCAACATCTACATGAAACCGCTGGGTGAGATCATTCGTGGTTTTGGAGCTTTTTATTTCGACCCCAAACCACCCCAGTGATGCCCTCGACGTGATGTCCCGTTGCCTGGAGGCGGTTTGGGTCTGGATGGGGAGGAACAGGCTTCGACTCAACCCTGACAAGACTGAATGGCTGTGCGTACCGGCATCTCGGGATATTCAGAATATTCCATCTCTTTCTATGGGGGGGGTGAGTTATTACCCCCCTTAGATAGGGCTCACAACTTGGGAGTCCTCCTAGATTCACAGCTTTCTTTAGAAGATCATATAGTAACTGTGACTAGGGGGGCCTTCGCCCAGGTTCGCCTGGTCCGCCAGTTGCAGCCCTATCTAGACCGGGATGCCTTGCGTACGTTCACTCATGCGCTCGTGACCTCTCGTTTATACTACTGCAACGCTCTCTACATGGGGCTGCCCTTGAGGACCACTCTGAGGCTCCAACTGATACAGAATACAGCCGCGAGAGTTGTGTTGGGAGTCTCCCGATACTCCCATGTTACACCTCTGCTCTGTGAGCTACATTGGCTTCCAGTTGTCTTCCGGGTGAGATTCAAGGTGCTGGTAATGGTCTTTAAAGCCCTACATGGCATGGGTCTGGAATACCTTAGGGATCACCTGCTGCCGGCATCAGCTTCCCTCCGCCCAGTGCGCTCCCACAGAGAGGGCCTCCTCAGGGTGCCACCGGTCAGAGAATGTCGTCTGGTGGCCCCCAGGGGGAGATCCTTCTCTGTGGGTGCGCCGGATTTGTGGAACCGTTTACCGGTTGAGCTCTGGATGGCGTCAGACCTTCAGTCCTTCCGACACGATCTAAAGACCTACTTGTTTGAACAAGCCGGCCTGGCCTGATGGATGATGGGTTGGGTTTTATTATTGTTTCAATGTATTTTAACTTATTGTTGTAATGCTATTGGGTACTTTGTTTAATCTCTTTTTAATTTTTGTATTCTTGTATTTTTTATGTATTGCCCTGTTCACCGCCCTGAGTCCTTCTGGAGAAGGGCGGTATACAAATAAAATTAATAATAATAATAATAAAATGCAACACCACCATCATTTTTCAAAAGCCCTTAATACATACCTTTCCTGCTTATTTTCCTGGTAGTACTAATTGATGGCTTTTTTTCCATGACAGAATCCAATCCGGCTATGCTAATAGGAGCTACTTCCAATTTGTTCTCCATATGCCGCAACTAGATAGATTGAATGGGATAGGAAAGGTATCAACATTTTAAATTTGTTATATTGCCACTTAAATTGGACAAAACATTCCCTAACCCAAGTAAAATGAGCTCAGATTTTAATTTCACCTTTGTACAATCAAAAATAGTTTCACACAATTGTGAAACACATTAATGCAACATTTTTCTTTGCAGGAAACAATTTATATTACATTTTTCAATCCTGAAAAAAAGAAAATGAATGAAAACCAGAAGGATAAATGAAAATGTGATGTATCAGACCAAACACATCAAATTCATTATATTGGAAAACTCTGGGCAAATTCCTTAACAGTAATTTTTTGTAAACGCAAACTGTATATTAGGAATTGAGAAGAGTTGCCTTAGCTTAGCAGATCAACTGCATTTTCAGAGAACTAGCATTAAAATCTGGGTGACTGACAGAAACAAGGAAGGAAGAAAAAGGAAAAAAAACTTCAGCAACTGTATACACAAGAGGAGAGAGTGTCTGTTGGAATTAAGACAGCAGCTTCCTAATTTTGGGAATCCTAGGATCATAAAAAAAGAGCTCAGTGTCCAGATAGGACAAACTAGTGGGTGGCTTACTTCTATGTGCATTTTAGGAGGATAGTGATTGTATTTTACTGAAAAAGCATCTTAATCTTTTACTGTCCTAGAACATTTCCAGGATAAGCATAACACTTAATATTTTTCATTTTTAAATACAGTCTCCTGTATGGCTTCTTTTTAATTTAACTCAATGCTAAAATACTACTTACTGCTGCCTTTGTTTGTGAAAAATCTGTAGAAAAAAATGGAAAAGAGGCACTTATTAAATAAATTCAAGCATCACCTGTATGATAAACATATTGCAAGGTTCAATAAGTTTTATATACTATTTAAAACAATATATTTACATTATTTTTTTCTCTGAATATACTTACTTGACTGTGGCCAGATTTGCACATCACAATAAACCATAATGTAGGTTTATCTGATTTGGGGTTACTATGTTGTATGAACCCAATCGAGGGCAAAACAAAATGGTTCACGAACAAAATGATTTTGTATATAAAACAGTTTGTTTCAGGTGGTTTACATCAAAACTGAGATATGGATGTTTCAGAAGCATTGATTCAGACAAAATAAGGTTGTCCCAAGCTGAAGTGTTTTTGTGATGATGGTCAAGAAAATGCCAAGGTTGAGTAGGAAAAATAGGGACCAGTACAGTGGGAAGGTAACACCGTTCCCTGCGCCTTTGGTGTCTAGTCTTGCCAGCCACATGACAACAGAGACTTCCTCAGACAAAGCTCTTCGGCTTTGAAACAGACATGAGCACCGGCCCCTAGAATTGGAAACGACTAGCACGCATGTGCGGGGGAACCTTTACCTTTACCTAACAAATTTGCAAATAGAAACCAGAATGTTTGCTAGCAGACGTTAGGGAATAAGAAAGATCTTGTTATCTGACCATTCTTCCCAACAGATATCATTTCAGTTTAACACAAATTTTTGTTCTGTTAAAATTTAGAAAGTCAGATAAAATTCTTTGCACCCAGTGAGATAAAAATTAAATAAATTTGTACCTCTGGTGGAATTCCTGTTTTGGGGGAATTTTGGATTGTGTAAGGGAAACTCATTTGTTTTGTTCCTCCACATTCTATTACTTCACCTATAACATAAAGATAAATGATTACTGAAATATCTAAGAGAAATTCATACACATACCTTGTAAGTTATCAATATTATTTTGAAGTTTATTAGCATAGAAAGCTAAATCTGAACCTGCAAAATATTTTACTTCAAGTCAAATTCAACAGATTATTCAGTGTGAAAACTGTACACACTAACCAAATTATATTTAATGTTCAATTTTTACCCAGCATCCAAAATTATGTTGCTTATATGAAGTCTCACTTATAATAATCCTGCCATTAACCAACCTTTTAATTTTTTTAATATAATACTTTATATAAGCATTTTTAAACTACTTTATACATTTATGTAATAAACTAGTAAATACAATAGTATGGTAACTTACAAATTTATATACTTTAGAAGAAAAAGACTACCTTCTTATATAATGAACTATTTGCTTAAAAAGGGGAAGGCTATATCGCTTCAATGGTCATATGTCACTTTTTTGGGTGCCACTGTAACTTCGAACAGTCATTAAACGAATGATTGCAAGTCAAGGACGACCTGTAACCAGAAACTTGGATGGATATGGAAGTGAGCCCATCTGAGCTTTAGATACACCATCAGTCACAAACTAGGGCAGAGCTGCAGAGTGGCCACTACTATTCAGCAGACCTTTGTGCTTTTTATAAGGGATGCTCCAATTACTGATTTTATGAAAAGCTGGGCTCTAATAAACAAATGGGACCGTTTAAGGTGACCTGGTCTGTCTTCTCAATGAAAGAATAAAACAAGATAATTTTACAATTTAGGTACTGAAGGAAAGAGTGGAACACAAACTTCAAGAGCTAAAATCACTACTTCAAACAGACGTATTGGAGCAGGTCACAGAATTTATGAAGAAGGGACAACTAGCACAACATAACAAGGGCAAAGAAAGACAAAGGCAAATTTTCTACCCTGCATTTTAGACAAGGAAAAGCACACAAAACAGAAGAATCAATCCAAATGAAACAGGACAGTAACATGCCTCAGAGAACTGACTGATGGGAGAGAAATCTTCCTGACAGAGAGCTTACCCAAACAGGGAAGGGAAATCTATGTATGCTGGGATATCCAGTGTGAAACTGCCAACAGACCTAGCCAACATAAAACTTGACTCTTTCATAATAAAAAACATACTATTTTTCTATGTTTTGGGGTGGTTTTTTTCCTTACCATTCTTTTACTTAAAAAAATTCCTGGGTATATTTATAATGTCATCTGGAGTATTTCACTCACTGAAGATTTTTTAAGATTTGCCTGGAAACAATAAAATTCTTTGCATATTAATCTCTAAAATTCTCAGGACGCAAAGGAGATTTTTGTACTTCTGCAGTCAAAAATCCAACTAGCAAATGTTATTAAAAGGTATAAGCGTTCATGAGCTGCAGCTCACTTCATCAGATGTATAGCATGGCTGTAAAAGCAAATCTGTGACATATGTGTCAAAGCTGACACACCACTATTTATGGCAGTGTTCACCAACTTCTGACAACAATTTTCATCCTCACATAATTTTCGAAGACTGTGCAGCCCCTGGAGCCTCAGAAAATTGTACAAGAATGGGGTGTCCTTTCACATAATTTTTGAAGGCTGCAGAAGCCACACAAGAGCATTCTCCAAAGCCGCTTCATGAAAAAGGACTTGTATGACAAAGGCTGTTAACAGAAAGACCACCGCCTAAAAGGTAAGCAGTGTGGTAGATCCTGGGCAATCATACCATTCCCCAAAGTTCATGCACCTTTTTGAGTAGCGGTGATGATGCTAGGACTGAAATCAAGGTCCTCCTGGCCCAGCCTCAGAGCTGCTGCTGAGTGCCACTGTTAAGGGTGGCCTAAAGGGAGAAAGAGAATTTTCTCTTTTGTTGTGGGGGGCGGGGAGTGTGTGACATGCTAGCAGAGTCAAGTTAGGTATTTCCAAATTTGTGACATGCCAAGCCCAAAAGGGTCACCATCACTGGGGAGACTCATATATAATATAGACCGAGGTGGGGAAGAGGAAAGGTGGAGGGAAGGAAGAGGAAGACAATTTGCAAATGCAAACTGGAGTATGCAAAAAACAAAATACTTGTAGGCACATTCATTAAGAATAGTGTGCTGAAAACTATTGTGCTTGTTGAGATCTTTTAAAATTGCCTGAAACTTTTTGATGGAACAAATGGAATTCCATTTACTAAGCGACATGCTTGTTAAGTGAAACATCACATGATCGTGACTTGCAATTTTACATCTGGATACACCATTGACTCTGCTTCTTGGAAGTTCGCTATAAAGTACGCAGATACTGATCATATAACTATGGGACAATGCAATAGTTGCAAGTGTGAGGTCCAGTCCTAAATTTACTTTTTCAGTGTTATTATAATTAGAAATGGTTGCTAAACAGGACCGTTGTTAAGTGAGGACTATATATATTCTAATCGTTCATCATAAACAATCAAATTAATTTTAGAATTATTACTTTGCCTGTGTAATATAAGACTAAGTTTAAAACAGACTTTTCCCTAAACAGATCCTCATTGAACTATCACCATTGTCATTCATCCTAAATAGTCCAGACGTTTTCTGTATTCTATAATCTTGTTCAAACCCATCTATTCAAGTTATCTAACTTTTTTTTTCAATATTCCATACCAATTCGTGTTTTGATGTTAGTCCTTAGCCTTAACCAGACCTGTATCTTCACTTCCTTATCTATATTAATAAGACAGAAATGTTAGATTAGGTCTTAAGAAACCAACCTGTCTTCACAGTATATTGTGGATAATCTGCATACCAGTCAAGCAGCAAATTTCCTGAATCATTTAAATCTGGGTTTAAATCTGCATAAAAGTGGCAAAAGCATGCTCTGATTTATTTATGAGGATAGATTACGGTACTCACAATCCTTTTGTTTGTGGTAGGAAGGAAAACAGATTTTAAAACAAAAAGGAGAAATTGCTAGAAGAGAGGCAAGAAAGAACTAGGCTTTGAAATTTGCCCTTGATTAAAAATTACAAGTTTTCTATGTTTTTAAAATATTTTTTTATTTTCAGTAATATAAACTCATCATACGGATTTGAGAAATGACTACTGTACAATGTTTAATTTTCATTGGCCAGTAAGCGTACAGGCTGTCAAATACCTATCTAAAATACTTGCCATATGCAACATTACTTGCTAGAGTACCAATCAATTTTGGCACATTTTGGACTTACTTGCAAAGTCCAGTCTTACCCCATGTATGCTAAAACCATATTATCAAGCTATGTTTTTGAGTTTGCAAGCATTGTACTATTTGCTCACATCTTATCAACTCAGAAATATATGAAGTGTGTCTACTTAGGGTACATAGTAGAGAAGACATGCTAAATAAAAATACAGATAGGAAATAATGTAAAGATTGTCCAGAAAATATAGCTTTGGCTTATGAAAGAAGGAATACTTATAAAAGATGAGACAATGAAAAAAGAAAGCTGCCACGGATAATCAATACGTACAATTAAATAAAATCTGATTTTACTGTCCCTGTTTTGAGTCCTGATATAAAACTTGAGTGTCAAACTTATTCTTTTTCCCCAAAGTTTGTTCCCTCTTTCTTTCACAGAATCCAGAGAAGCACCTCTAGCAGATAGCATATATCACATCAAAGGAGTAATCAATGAATCTAAGACTGTGTTCATATCATACATGACCAAAAATGGCTAAGTGGGAAATACTGTATGCTATATAAAAACATTACAGATCATTTTTCAGCTCTTGAATCCAGATCACTGTCCAGATCATCCCCATATGTTTTCCAACTGTTAAACAGATAACTAAGATTAGCAATTAATACAATATTTCCTTGGCACTGACCAAGTTCCCATTTTTCATTTTCAAAGAAATCCCTGGTTAACTTCACAGCAGAAATTTAACTCAAAATGTTAAGGTGATATTCAAACAATACAACTAGCTCCCATCATCAAAAGCAATAGAGTATTCCAGTCAAAACTAACCTGAAATAAAAATAGTGATAGACAAGAATTTTTAAAAAGTCACAATTCATTTTATAAATGTAGAATTTGTTAATACTGTCTCTGCTGAACTTATTTTCTTTCCTCAAAGTGTGGACTGTTTATTAATATCAACTTGATTTTAACTTACTTTTGGGGGGGCAGAAATATTTTCAGTCATTAAAGAGAAGCCAATCATAAAGCTAGGAATTTATTTTTAAAGAAAAGAAAAGAAAACCTTAGAGATGAGATTGATTCTTACTTGGATTTTTACCACAAAATCCTCTCTACAAAACACCTTTTAATTTTCAGCAAACCCAGAGCCATAGCCACATTTTTGAAAATACCTTTTATTAATGATTCCTATATTTGGCTAGTTTACAGCTTTCTGCAAATTAACACTATGCATCCAGTGTAACATTTCTCATTATATTCTATAACATCCATTCTATGGGATACTTTCTCCCCAACCATTTAGAATTTTCAAAGAGAAATAAAGGTATCCTGGCAGCATGATACAACAGATAATATTGATTAGCAAATAGCTTTTGACACAATCATCCAATGAAATGTATTAGCCAATTGAACACATACAAATGGATAACTTTTGTACCACATGATTTATGAAATTCACTGCTCCAAAATATGGTATGAATTAGATAAACATGGAAAATAGGTCTACAGCTATTAGGTGAGACAATTACAAATAATCCCCATGTTCAAACATAGCATGCAACAACAGATGTCACCTGCTACCTCCTAACAGGGCTGCCCGTCCTATGGGGCATGGGGAAATATCCTGCCTTCTTTCTGTGAGTAGGCTGCCCATAATGTATTTCTACTTTCCCTATGAGCTGAATATAGAGTCCTCAACCTATGACCACAATTGAGCCCAAAATTTCTGTTGCTAAATGAAACATTTGTTTAAGTGAGCTTTGCATCATTTTACAACCATTCTTGCCATGGTTGTTAATGAATTGTTAACAATTTGTTAAGTTAGTAACAAGTTGTTAACAAGTTGTTAAGTTAGTAACATGGCTGTTAAGTGAAACTGGCTTCCCCATCGACCTTCTTTGTCAGAAGGTTGCAAAATTGATACATAACTCCGAACGCAGCAACTATCATAAATACATGCCAGTTGCCAAGCATCTTAATTTTGATCTTGTGAGGATGGTGAAGCTGCTACAGTTGCAAGTGTGGAAAGCTGTCAAAAAGGTATTTAAAGGCCAGTGTTCTGACAGATGAGCACAATTCAAAGCGCATTGACAATGTCTCGAATGGTGATGAAACATTTGCAACCAGATTGCCAAACCCGGAGCTCAAACCACCACCACCAGCCCAACTACCAACCTGAGCTACTAATATTCAAACACATTTCAAACTGTCATATGCCATTTTCCCACTGCCATTGTAACTTCGAACAGGCACTAAACAAACTGTTGTAAATATGATTCTCACTACCATGTTAATGTGTTCACCGAAGGATAAAGAAAATCTCAAGCCATTTTTCAAGAACTTAAGAACTCACTTTAGTTGTACTTTCTTTGTATCATTTTGGAGACTGAAAGACAGAGGATGTTAAACTCTACAGATAGTACTCAACTAACAGTTCATTTAGTGACCATCTGAAGTTACAACAGCATTGAAGAGTGACTTATACTATTTTCACATTTATGACCATTGCAGCATCCCGTCACATGACTAAAAATCTGACACTTGGCAACTGATTCATATCTATGACAGTTGCAGTGTCCCAGTGTTATGTGATCACATTTTGCAATCTTCTGACAAGCAAAGGTAATGGGGAAGCCAGATTCATCTAACAACTGAAGTGATTCACTTAACAACTATGGCAAAACAGGCCGTAAAATGGAGCAAAACTCAACAGTGTCACTTAATAACAGGAATTTGGGGCTGATTTGTGGTTGTAAGTTGAGGACTGCCTGTATTGACTCTGAGCCTGTAATATGTCTCTTTTGCTGAAGCAGACTAAAATGTAATAGGGCTAAGAAGTAAATTCCTTGGAGAGAAAACCTTACCTTATTCCTTATGTTAGTTTGCACAAGTGCATATGAGTTTGTGCCATTAGCACTTATTGGGAATGCATAAAAATAAGTACATTCAGTATCTGTATTTCAGGCTAGTTCCTCTAAATAATTATCAGAACCATTCCCCTCTGAATAACTTTTTCCCCATCTCTTTATATCTCATACAGTTTAGACTCATAACTCTTCTGGAAGTCAAATAAATTTAGCTCATTCTGGATTCTTGCAGTATAATGGCCTGAAAATAGAGGTAGGAGGGAGGCACTTCTTTTAATTCAGGGAATCTAAGTCATAACCGAGCTTCCTCCCTTTAAACCAGGAAGAAGCTGTGACAACCCAGGCCGAACTGCAGCGGAATGGAGTGCGGAAAAGGGGGCGGCCACAGGACGAACAAGAGGTACAAACTCCGAAACGGGCTAGTAGAAAACAGCCTCCCAGCGGGTCACCCCCTTCTGAATCCCAGGAGCCGAAAGCCGGAAATCCTGTCAAGTTTCTCTCGCTTTCCCTATAAGCCCCCAATTGGGTTTCAGCTGGAGGGCTCCCCACAATTGGAGAGCCGCCTCACCTGCTCCAACGCCGCTTCCATTCCTTCTCCTCCTTCCTCGCGGCGACCGAGGTCGTTGGCTCATCCCGCAAGTCTTCGGAATAGAACGCTGCGGCGAAGCGGAGGCGTGGCCCCCCCCAAGTCGTTTTAACGGCATAAACGCCCACAACCCGCTCGCCAACTGAGACACGAGCGCCGGGCCTCAAGCTTCAGAATACCAGTGGCGCTCAATAGGGCGGGAGCTGCGTTTGGAAATCTCGCGATATGTCCTAAGAGAAGTCATAGACCTCCCAAATATGGCTATCGACGAGTCGGTTTCTGTGCGCTCCGGTCATCTTGAGTGTGGTAGAGTTAAATACACTCCGCCCATCTCTCTCTCTCTCTCTCTCTCCTCCGCCCCCCGCTAAATAGACATGAAATGCGGGGAAAACCTATACGTTGGTTTGTGGTTGAAAGTAGGGGAATATTAAAGATTCACTGAAAGAAGAAATGCCTGGTTCCATCACTTTGATGCCATTGTCCCTACCGGCCAGGGTTTCCTTAGAAAAATGAAACAGCAAAGGAATGTGTCAATGTGGGATCGGTGGGGTGCATCTCGGTATATGGATTACTATAAAAGGGGTACAACATGATTATCAACTCTTCGATTAAAAAAAATTCTGTTGAATCTTTTGAATCTTGTTTTCTGTAAAAAGTAATTAAGATTTATTTTTAAATTGAATTGTAATTAAGTCAGTTTATGACTTTAAAATATCACCGAATTCAGAGATTTATTTATTTTATTTATTTGTTTGTTTTTATAAATCACCCTTCTCCCGAGGGACTCGGGGCGGTGTACAGAGTAAGGTAGGCAAACATAATGAACAGTACTGAAAAACAATAAACAAAACAAAACAAACTGGGACCCCAATAAGAGCTATCAGGCCAGGCCGGACTCCTGGAATAGGTGAGTCTTCAAGTTGCGCCGGAAGGTGCGGAGGTCGGGGGCCATCCGGATTTCAGTTGGTAAGCAGTTCCAGAGGGCTGGCGCACCCACTGAGAATGCCCTCCCCCTGGGGGCCACCAGCCGACATTCCTTGAGCGGTGGCACCCTGAGGAGACCCTCTCTGTGGGAGCGCACAGGGCAGTGGGGTGTTGACATTGGCAGAAGGTGCTCCCGTAGGTAGTCCGGACCCATGCCATGTAGGGCTTTGTATGTCATTGTTAGCACCTTCAACTTCACCCGGAAGGCAACTGGAAGCCAGTGCAGCGCACAGAGGAGAGGTGTGATATGGGAGTATCGGGAAGCTCCCAAAAGTGTCCGTGCCGCTGCACTTTGCACCAGTTGAAGCTTCCGAGTGGATCTCAAGGGCAGCCCCATGTAGAGAGCGTTTCAGTAGTCTAGGCGAGAGGTCACAAGGGCATGGGTTACTGTACGTAAGGCATCCAGGTCCAGATAAGGCCGTAGTTGGCGCACCAGTCGAACCCGGGAGAAGGCCCCCTTGGTCACAGCTCCTATGTGATCTTCCAAGGAGAGCTGCGAGTCTAGGAGGACACCCAGGTTGCGGGCCCTATCAACAGGGGGTAGTAACTCATCCCCGATGTTAAGGGATGGGATGCTCTGAGTAACCTGGCTTGCCGGTACGTACAGCCATTCAGTCTTGTCCAGGTTCAGTTGAAGCCTGTTCCTCCCCATCCATTCCCGGACCGCTTTCAGGCAGCGGGACATCACATTGAGGGCATCACTGATGTTGTTTGGAGTTGAGATGAAAAGCTGGGTGTCATCAGCATACTGATGGTACCCTACTCCAAAGCTACGAATGATCTCACCCAGCGGTTTCATGTAGATGTTGAACAGGAGAGGCGAGAGGACCGACCCCTGAGGGACTCCGCAAACGAGTGGCCTCGGAGTCGACCTCTGTCCCCCTGCCAGCACCGACTGCGAGTGACCCTGGAGAAAGGAGGAGAACCAACGCAGAACCGTGCCTCCCAGTCCCCTGAGGCACCGCAGCAAGATACCATGGTCGATGGTATCGAAAGCCGCCGAAAGGTCTAATAAGACTAGGACAGAGGAATGGCCCCTGTCCCGGGCTCTCCAGAGATCATTCATCAGAGTGACCAATGCCGTCTCCGTGCTGTAGCCCGGCCTGAAGCCCGATTGGCACGGGTCTAGATAAACCGCTTCATCCAGGACCTGAGGAAGTTGGTGCGCCACCACGCTCTCAACAACCTTCGCAAGGAAGCGAAGATTGGAGACTGGACAAAAGTTATTCAATGAGGATGGGTCTAAGGTGGGCTTCTTGAGGAGAGGTCTCACCACCGCCTCCTTCAAGGCGGTGGGGAAGTGACCCTCACTCAGAGAAGCAGAGATGACCGCCAGGAACCAGCCTCGTGTCCCCTCTCGAGCCGCATAAGCCAGCCAGGAAGGGCACGGGTCCAGTAAGCATGTGGAGGAGCTCAACCTCCTCATAATCCTGTCCACTTCCTTAGGAGTCACAGGATCAAATTCCTCCCAGATGACGTCGACAAGACTGTCCATGTCTTGTTCTTCCAACTCAGCCCAGTTGGAGTCCAGGCCGGTTCGAATCCGAGCAATTTTATCCAGCAGATATTGACCGAATTCCTCGGCTCGGCCCTGCAAGGGTTCCTCCCTCACCTCTTGGTTCAGTAGGGAGCGAGTCACCCTGAACAAGGCAGCCGGGCGATTATCTGCGGACGCGATGAGGGTGGAAAAGTAGTTGGATTTTGCCACCCTTATCGCAGCGAGATAAGACCTGGTGAGGATTCTTAATCGCAATCGGTCGGATTCGGATCGACTGGATCTCCAACGGCTCTCTAGGCCCCGTCTCCGATGCTTCATCTCCCGGAGCTCCGCGGTGAACCATGGGGCTCGCTGGGATCTGCGCCGGGTCAGAGGCCGCAGGGGTACAACTCGGTCCAGAGCCTCCGTGGCTGCCTTTTCCCAGGCTTCCACTAAGGCATCCGCCGAGCTGTGAGCAGGGAGTGCATGTGCGTCCCCAAGCGCTGCCTGGAACCTATCAGGGTCCATTAGGCGCCTAGGGCGGTACCATCTGGTTGGCACCGTGCACCCACGGCGGGGAGTGGCAAAGGGGAAGTCTAGCCGTAGAAGGTGATGATCGGTCCATGACAGGGGCGTAACAATCGTGGCACCCCCACCGATATCATCACGCCACCGTCCAGACAAGAACACCAAGTCTGGGTTGTGGCCTCCCTCATGAGTCGGTCCAGAAATTATTTGCGACAGGTCCATGGCCGCCATGGAAGCCATGAACTCCCGAGCCAGTTCGGACGATCCTCCCAGGGACGGTAGGTTAAAGTCGCCCAAGACCATGAGTTTTGGGAATTCAACCACCAACCCTGAGAGGACATCGAGTAGCTCAGGCAGGGCTGCCGCTGCACGATTAGGTGGTAGGTACGCCAGCAGCAGGCCCAACTGCGCCCCTGGGCCATATCTCAGAAGGAGAGACTCACACCCGCTCATCTGAGGGACGGTGGTCTCTCGCGGGCTAAGGGACTCCCTGATGATAACTGCCACTCCCCCGCCCCTCCCATGGGTTCGAGGCTGGTGCAGCACCTGGAAACCTGGCGGACAGAGGTCAACCAGGGGGACACCACCCTCTGAGCCCAGCCAGGTTTCCGTGATGCAAGCCAGGTCCGCGTGCTCGCTCTCCACTAGGTCACGAACGAGGTGAGCCTTGTTAGCTACGGACCTGGCATTCAGGTAGACCAGCCTTAGCATAGGAGGCTGCACACCTTTGCTCCCGGGTCCTCCGGGGAAGTACAGAGGGTCGGAGCGTCTCACCGCTTGCACAGAGCGGAGATGACACTCCCGGTGATGATACGGCCCTCTGTTTGTGCACCTTCTGCCATTCCCCACCTGTTCTGAACCAGCCTGCTACCGGCCTTGCAATAAGGCAAACCCCTGTTCAAACAGTAGAGACTGGAGAGCGTCTAAGGCTGGAAAGCGTCTGCCAAGATTTATTACCCAAATAACAGAACAAGAAACAAAAACACTGGAACTTGAATCCTCAAACGGAAGGGTTGCTTTCAGCAACCAGCCCTTCCCCAAACACTCCTTTTATTTAGAGTTCAGGGCGTGGCCTCCCTGTGCCTCCTCCCGAGGAGTCCCACAGCCTTTCTCTGTTTGGTCCTGCTCGACTGCCTCCTGCGTCGGGCGTCCTTGAACAGGGCCAGCTGTGGGTCATCATCCTCCGCACTATCGGGCTCACGCAGCTGAGAAGAGGGCCCCGGCTGGGGGCTCTGCGAAGCCTCCAAGCCATCATCAGCCGGTTCGTCTTCCACACACTACTCCTCCCCCTCATCTGAGTCATCCGAGACATCTGAGCTGGCTGCCGGACCCACAGGCTGGCCCTGAGTCACAACACTATCCCGCACCGCAGGGCCCTTCCCCCGGGGCTGCCGATCCGGATGCGGTCGGGATGGGAATTGTTCGTGAAAAGCAGTCACCAACGCAGGGGCATGAACGGCGGTCGCGTCTTCCCATGTGAAGTCCTCCGGCCCGTACCCTTTCCACTCGATCAGGTACTGGAAGCGACCTTTCAGCCAACGGGAATCCCTGATGCTGGCGACCTCGTACTCAGGGGTGCTGCCTCCATCACGAGGTCCTGATGGGGGAGGTTCCGCTTGGCGAAGTGGACAAGCCGGTTGTTCGGGGACCAACAAGGACCGATGGAAGACGGGGTGCATGCGCAGGGAACGTGGCAGAGTTAAACGATAGGCGACCGGATTGATGACAGCCTCGACTGGGAACGGTCCAAGGTAACGGTGGTCCAGCTTCCTCGCCGGCCGTGTGGATGGTAGGTTCCTGGTGGACAGCCAGACCCGATCCCCCACCGATAGTGGAGGCGTATCCCTTCTCGACCGATCGGCGAACCTCTTGTAGTCGGCCTTGGCCTTCTCCAGCTGCCGTCGCACCAACCGATGGATCGCCTGTAACTCCGCCATGAATTCGTTCGCTGCCGGCTCCGGTGAGTCCACGGGAGAAAGGGGGAAAAACCGGGGGTGATAACCCACGTTGGCCAAGAACGGTGTCATCTGCGTGGAGGTGTGCTGCGAGTTGTTAAAAGCAAACTCGGCTATGGCCAAATACTCCACCCAATTGTCCTGCTGCAGGTTGACGTAGCAGCGCAGATACTGCTCTAAGATACCGATGACCTTCTCGGTACCCCCGTCAGTTTGAGGATGATGCGCGGACGAGAGGCAAACCTTAATGTCCAACGCCCGCATAAACTCCTGCCAGAAGCGGGCTGTAAACTGGGCCCCCCTATCGGAGACGACTCTATCGGGAAGGCCGTGCAGCCGGAACACCTGTTGGATGAACATGCAACTAGTGGCGCGAGCTGACGGTAAGCCACGACAGGGGATGAAGTGCGCCATCTTGGTCAACATGTCCACCACCACAAACACTGTCGTGAAGCCGGAGGATGGGGGTAGATCCGTCAGAAAGTCCATGGACACAGCCCCCCAGGGTCTCTTGGGTGTTGGCAAAGGCTGCAGTAAACCAGGCGGGGCCCCTGTCGCTGACTTGGCCTGCCTGCATGGGATGCAGGAGGTGACATAAGACTGGACATCGTGTCGGATTCGGGGCCACCAGAAGGTACGGGAGACCAGGTTCAGAGTCTTGAACAGGCCAAAATGCCCCGCAGCCGGGTTATCATGACACTGGCTGAGGACGAGTCCCCTGAGTGGCCCTCCCGGAACATAGAGCCGGTCACGATAATACAGAAGTCCATCCGTGACCGACCAAGGCGAATCTGGCCCCACCTCTTCCTTCCGCTGAGCCACCCACGCCTCCTGCTGCTGCGCCTCCCGGATCCGAGCCCGTATATCAACCGGCTCCCGCACCGCAGCAAAAGACTCGACGGGGATCACTGTCCTGGGCAGAAGCTTGTCTTCCATTCGGGTGTATTCGGGCTTCCTGGACAGAGCATCCGCTCTCTGGTTGTGCCCGCTTGGTATGTACCGCACCCGGAAGTCAAACCTCGCAAAGAAAAGGGACCACCGGATCTGGCGTTGGTTCAAATTCCGAGCGGTCTGCAGGCTTTCCAGATTCTTGTGGTCCGTCCGGACCTCGATTTGATGCCGCGCCCCCTCCAGATGATGCCTCCAAGCCTCGAACGCCGCCTTGATGGCCAGCAGCTCCTTCTCCCAGATGGTATAGTTGCGCTCCGAGGGGTTCAATTTCCGAGAGTGATACGCGCAAGGGAAAAGGGTACCGCTGGGCGTCGTTGCCTGGAGTAACACGGCCCCAATGGCAATGTCGGAGGCGTCCGCCTCCACGACAAACGGCCGTTGCGGGTCGGGATGCTTCAAGATGGGCTCCTTCATGAGGGCGTCCTTCAAAGCCTGGAATGCCTGTTGTTCGGGGGCGTTCCACTGGAACCGAGTCTTCTTCTGCAGGAGCCGGGTGAGGGGGGCTGTCAAGGCAGCAAAGCCAGGGATGAATGTTTGATAGTAGTTGGCAAATCCAATAAGTCGCTGAACATCCTTCACGCGACGCGGGGGATGCCAACTCTGCAACGACTCAACTTTACTCGGCTCCATGGCGATGCCCTCAGGAGAAATGCGGTGACCCAGGAAATCGATGGTCACCTGGTAGAACTGGCACTTCTCCAACTTGGCAAACAGCCGATGTTCCCGGAGGCGCTGCAGGACCTGACAGAGATGCTGATGATGCGCTTCACGCGACGGGGAGTAAATCAGGATGTCGTCCAGGTAAATCACGACAAACTGGTCCAACAGATCTCGAAAGATGTCGTTCATAAAATGCTGAAACACAGCGGGGGCGTTGGTCAGGCCAAACGGCATCACCGTGTACTCGAAATGTCCATAGCGAGTACCAAACTCCGTCTTCCACTCATCACCCGGCCGAACCCTGACGAGGTTGTAAGCTCCACGCAGGTCCAGTTTCGTGAAGATCTTAGCCTCCCGGAGTCGGTCCAAGAGCTCGGGGATGAGGGGCAGCGGGTAGCGGTTACGCACCGTGATGGCGTTGAGTTTCCGGTAGTCACAGCAAAGCCGTAACTCGCCCGACTTCTTTTTGACGAAGAGCACGGGCGCAGACACTGGCGAGGACGAGGGCCGGATGAAACCACGAGCCAAATTCTTTGTCAAGAAGTCCCGCAATGCAGCCAACTCGGGCTCCGACATGGAGTACAAACGCCCCACTGGGAGAGGCGCATCAGGGACTAGATCAATGGAGCAGTCATAGGGCCTGTGCGGGGGTAATTGATCCGCCTCTGACTCGCTGAACACATCAGCAAAGTCGGACAGTTCGGGAGGCAAGGAAACCCCTGGGGAACCCTCCACCTGGCCGGCACAGATATGGCGGGTGTGGTCCACGCACTGCAAACTTGGGAAGGTGACCAAGTTCTGAGACCAATAGATCTGTGGATCATGCGCCCGGAGCCACGCCAGTCCCAAGACCACGGGGAAGTGCAGATCTGAAGTGATGTAGAACTGGATGGCCTCCATATGGGAACTGATGGCCATACACACTGGTTGCGTGGCGGCCGTAATAGGCCCGGACAGGAGCACTCGACCATCGATAGTCTCCACTAGCATGGGCGGATCCACCGGACACTGGGGAACAGCCCATTTGGCCACAAAGGCCGAGTCCATAAAGTTTGTGGTAGCCCCAGAGTCAATTAAGGCATGGACCGGAATCCCCTCTGGCTTGCCAGGAAGGATCAGACGTGCCTCCAAAATCAAATGCTGTGGAGGTTCACAGGCACCGTTGGAACGGCGTCGCTCGGTGTGGTCGTTGTGGGTCGCCCGATCTATCACACCGTGTAGATCGGGCTCGGGCCGTTTCCCGACAGCAAAGTAGGGGACTTTCTCGGGGCAGGCTTGGTCACTGATACCCGCTGACGCTTCTTTGGGCAAGAAGCAGCCAAATGTCCAGGGTCCCCACAGTAAAAGCACAACCCCCCCGATCGTCGTCTGTCCATTTCCGTCACCGATAGACGGGACCTGGCGGCACCCAGCTCCATTGGCTCCTCCCTCTGGACTGGGGGCTCACGCACAACAGGGGCGGCAGGGGTCTGTGGGGTGGCACGGCGACTCTTTCGCTGCTGCAGCCGGGCATCGATCCGCAGACAAAGATGGATCAGCCCATTCAGGTCTGAGGGAATGTCCACGCGGGCCAGCTCATCCAACATCTCCTCCGACAAGCCATCCTGGAAGGCATCCACGAGCGCAGCCACATTCCAGGCGGAATCCTGGCTAAGCAGCCGGAAATCGCTGATATAGGCCTGTAGGGGGCGCTGACCCTGCCTCAGAGCTTTCAGGCGTCGGGTGGTGGTCTGCGCCTTAATTGGGTCCTCGTACATGAGGCGCATATGGTCACAAAACCCCCCAAAGTTATCCAACAAAGGGCTAGGTTGTGCCAGCAGAGGCGTGCCCCAACGAGCTGCATCCCCCGACAGAAGGCTTAACACGAATCCCACCTTATCCCGGTCAGTGGGGAAATCAGCTGCTCTCACGCTGATAAAAAGCTGGCATTGTCCCAGGAAGGCAGGAAACAGTTCTGGATTGCCAGCAAATTTATCCGGCATAGCTATCTGACATTTCCTCCTGGGTGGGGGTGCAGCATGTACCTGAGCTTGCAGTTGAGCCACTTGAGCTGCCAGCAAAGTGAGTTGCTGGGTGAGCTGAGCATTCTCGGCACGAAGCTGCTCCATCGTAGTAGTAAGGGGTAGGAGGCTGAAAGCAAACTGTTCTGAACCAGCCTGCTACCGGCCTTGCAATAAGGCAAACCCCTGTTCAAACAGTAGAGACTGGAGAGCGTCTAAGGCTGGAAAGCGTCTGCCAAGATTTATTACCCAAATAACAGAACAAGAAACAAAAACACTGGAACTTGAATCCTCAAACGGAAGGGTTGCTTTCAGCAACCAGCCCTTCCCCAAACACTCCTTTTATTTAGAGTTCAGGGCGTGGCCTCCCTGTGCCTCCTCCCGAGGAGTCCCACAGCCTTTCTCTGTTTGGTCCTGCTCGACTGCCTCCTGCGTCGGGCGTCCTTGAACAGGGCCAGCTGTGGGTCATCCTCCTCCGCACTATCGGGCTCACGCAGCTGAGAAGAGGGCCCCGGCTGGGGGCTCTGCGAAGCCTCCAAGCCATCATCAGCCGGTTCGTCTTCCACACACTCCTCCTCCCCCTCATCTGAGTCATCCGAGACATCTGAGCCGGCTGCCGGACCCACAGGCTGGCCCTGAGTCACAACACCACCATCCTGGGAATAGGTTGTTCGTCAGTTCGCCACTGGGTTTTGTCGGCGACTGGTCCTCGTTTTTCACCATCGGGAATGGTCATAGGCCTGGCCTGCGATATGGTAGCTGGAAGGCCTGCCTTTCCCGAGCAACCATAGTCTTTTTCCGCCCCCCTCCCTAACCCGACAAAAAACTTGAGTAGAAACTTAACCAGGGGCCTCTTGTTGGTCTTGTGATGCAGGCCCCTGACCCTGCCTGGCCATCTCTCAGAGGCCCAATGGTCGGGCCCGTCATCGAGGTTCGATGTATTGAAGGCAGGACGAACCCAGGAGAGGGGGGAACTCCTGAGGGCGAGTAGATTTATGCTAGAATATTGAAGAAGCATAGGGAGCATTGGGAAGCATTGGGAAGGCGGTCCCCTGGGTGGAGCATTGGAAGGAGGGTCGAGTCAGGTAGGTGGATATCTGGGCCGTCATCCAACCACTGCCACTTGGCTGGGTGAACCCCAGAAGCAGGCCACTCCCCATCCTCTCACGATGGGTTCTGACTCTGCTTCTGGGGGTGGTCCAGGACCCACTCTGGGTGAAGCATACCCCATAGAGCTCTCACCTCTATGGGGCTGCAGGTGTAGGACAGGCCACTCTGCCACCATGGCTTGCACCCAGGCCCATCATGTCCTGTGGGGCGAGGGAGGGCAGGGGGTTCAGAGCTGGTGGAAGCCAGATGATGATGGCCTCGGTGGTCTAGTCGCCGTCATCTCCACTGGTCAGCTGCATCGTGGCGTCTTTAGGTTATTGATCGGCACGGAGACACCGTTGGTACTCAGGGTGCTGGCCGGAGATGCCACGCCGCGTCCTGTAGTGCTGCCGTTGAGGGTTTTTGGTGAGTTGGTCGGCCGGGGACTGGAGAAGCTTAGCGCCGTTGTCAAGGCCCCTCGGTGGTGGTCTATCGGGTCCGCATAGCCGGTCTGCGGCGTCTCCTTGATCTCATGGAGATGCCGCCGTTGTTCAGGAGCAGGCCAGGAGGTCGAGGCAGAGTAACGACTCCGGTCCTGCTCAGGGCGGTTGCTGCGGCTGCCTCTTCCGCCGCCTAGCTGATCCATTTGATCCGCGGGGTTTTTCCCAATCTTCCCAGGTGCCGCCGCTGCCCAGGGAGGCAGAACAGGGAGCCGAGGGTGGAGGCGCCGGCCCCACTCCGGATGGCTGCAGCAGCTGCAGCGGCTCAGGAGCGGGTCAGGGGCGCCCCACCGCCACTGCCTCCACCGGGGTTCAGGCCCGTGGGGAGACGACAGACTAGGACCCCGCAAGGTTCTCGCCGTCGCCGTTGCCGACGATGCCACTGCCTCCGCCACCCAGCTGGTCCGCGGCGC
This sequence comes from Vipera ursinii, assembly GCF_947247035.1. Lineage (NCBI taxonomy): Eukaryota > Metazoa > Chordata > Lepidosauria > Squamata > Viperidae > Vipera > Vipera ursinii. Next base: position 109,055,929 of record NC_139516.1, on the reverse strand, counting down.
CTCCGTTGATCGATTGGAGATGCCGCCGCAGCCCGGGAGTCGAACAGGGGGGGGGGTCGGGGCAGGGCAAAGATGTTGGCCCCTCTTGGATGGCAGCAATGGTTGTGGTGGCTTAGGGGCGGGCCGGTGATGCCCCGTCGCCACTGCCACCGTCGCTTTTAGGCTCCTTGGACAGACGGTCAGCTTGGGGGATGGAGAGCCGTCGCTGCTGCTGCTGGTGATTTCGTTGCCGGCGCCTCCGCCACACAGCTGATCTGAGACGCCGCCCTTGCCCGGCGATCGGGATCGTGGGAGACCGCAGACCAGGGCCCGCTGAGCTCTCACCGCCGACGCCGCCGAAGATGCCGCCGCCACCCGGGAGCCGGTCATGGGGCCGGGGCAGAACAGAACCTCCGGCCCCTCCTGGATGGCTGCGATAGCTGCCGTGGTCCATGGGCGGGCTTCTCACTGCCGTCGCCGCCGAAGATGCCGCCGCCTCCGCCACCCAGCTGGTCCAGCTGGTCCGCGGCGTCTCCGCTGATCGCCTGGAGACGCCGCCGCCACCCGGGAGCCGGTCAGGGGGCCGGGGCAGAGCAGAGCCTCCGGCCCCTCCTGGATGGCTGCGAAGGCTGTCGTGGTCCAGGGGCGGGCCAGGAGACGCCCCGCCGCCACCGCCACCGCCGCTGCCAGGCTCTCTGAGTCGACGACCAGCCTGGGGGCTGGAGAGTCGTCGCCGCAGCTGCTGCCATCCTCGCTGCCGCCGCCTCCGCCGCACAGCTGATCCGCGGAGACACCGCCCTTGCCCGGCAGTTTGACAAGCGGTGGAGGCAGGGTGGAGGCGCTGGCCCCATTTATAACGGCTGCCAATGGCCCAGGCGGCGGGGCGGAGATGTCCCGGCACCCCTGCAGCTGATTCGGGAGGCAGCGGGCGGCACAATTGCCCAGCTCATCTGCCCGAAATCCTGGCCCTACCCCAGGGGTCCACTGACATCCCTGGGGGGCTCCTGGGGGGACGCCTTACTGTTGGGGGCTACGGAGCTCTCCCCAGCGCGTCCGCCATCTTTGGAGCCGGCAAAAAATAAAAAATAAAAAATAAATAAAAAATACCTCGGTGACCACCTGCTGCCGGCGTCGACTCCCCTCCGCCCCGTGCGTTCCCACAGAGAGGGCCTCCTCAGGGTGCCTCCAGTCAGAGAATGTCGGCTGGTGGCCCACAGGGGGAGGGCCTTCTCTGTGGGCGCTCCGGCTTTGTGGAATCAGCTGCCATTTGAGCTCCGGATGGCACCGGATCTCCGCTCCTTCCGGCGCGGGTTAAAGACCCATTTATTTGAACAAGCTGGCCTGGCCTGATGGGGAGTTACTTAGGGTTTTAATATTTATATATATTTTCTATTGTTTTTACTGTGGGCAATAATTTAATTCTTTTTTTAACTTTTGTATTTTTGTAGTTTTATGATATGCCCTGTTCACCGCCCTGAGTCCTTCGGGAGAAGGGCGGTATAAAAATTTAATAAACCTAAACCTAAACCTAAACCTAAGTTGTGGTACAGTTATAGTCAATGTAATCCTATTAATATTTATTCAGTAATAAGCAACGTGAAATTCCATTAAGGCAAACACCTAGCTTCTGAACTCAGGCTGAAATTACATGCTAGGCTAACGATAATAAAGTTGTTTTGGCTGAATATTCTGCAAACACACACACACGATATCATGGCTTGATACTGAGGATTACTCCAAACATGAGCAATTGTATTTTATTTAAAGAGCCATGGTGAGAAAAAAAAACCTTGGCTTAGAACGGGTAGGCAACCTCGGCTCTTTTATGACTCATGGACTTCAACTCCCAGAATTCCTGAGTCATAAAAGAGCCGAGGTTGCCTACCCCTGGCTTAGAAGCTAGGTGAACTAGATAATTGACCAGCCTAAAATAACAGAGTTTGATGGGAAAACATTGAGATGAACATCAATGCCTTGGTCTCGAGACCCCTTATACTGCAACCTCCTGGATTTTATTCTTCATTTATGTTTAAACTAGCAATGCCTGAGCACTATATTGCTTTTCAAAAGAAAATGGTTTGTAGCAAGCCAGGTGGAAACCAGTGATTTTCCAGTTTCTATCCCTTGCAGTTATTCCATTAGCATTTTGTAGTTCTCCTTGTTGCCTATGTCCTCTACATTACTGTGTCCCTCAGTACAAAAAAATATTGAGAAGTAAAAATTGTAGATAGTGGCATGCAGAAGTTAAACTGCTGTATGCTGAAGTATTTGAATATATACTTTATACTAAGCTATAAGCCATGGTTTATAAAACAAAAACGAAAACTGAGTTCATACAATGCACAAAGCAAAAACAAAACATATTGCACATGACTTTGTTTATTTATTCAGTTTCTATAGCCAAGTAAATCTCAACCAAGCAACTCTGGGCAGCTTACAATTCTAAAATTATAAAACAAATTAAAAAATAGTAAATATCCACAAAATGACTTATATACTATATCTAGAATGAAACATAAAATTGAGATAATTCCCATTAATATTGCCTGCTTTCTAACATTCTACTATATAAGTCTAATGTAAACTGGTGAACTGGTGTTTGAAAACTTTTTAAACAAGGCATAAGTGTAAACCTGGTTACACAATGACATTCGTGTACAACAGGGCTGTACACCACCTGAGATTTTAATATAAAAAGGTTCTTTGAGATGTACAGTCTGTAGCTGGTTACACAGAACCAGCCTTCAGTTCCTTAAACAAATATGTCCATTACCAGAAACATGCTGTGGTGGGCAACCATCAGAATCCAGAGAAAAGATCTAGCTAGCTACTAAACATGAAGGCTTTTGCATGCTCTACCACCCCTTCGTACCATTAAATCTGAAGGAGTCTAGGTCACAAAGCACAATTACCAATATTCACTTATAAACAGAACAAAGCATTTGGGGTCATCCTCAGTATTTTTTGGGAGTGCCAGCATACGCCAAATTTTGGTTACTCACTGTACTAAGTATTAAAGTTATATTAAAGATGCTTTTTCAAGAGGCAAACTGGACCTTCTTTCAAGAGGCAACGAAAAATCCAGTTGCCTCTTTAAAAAGCATCTTTAGTATAACTTTAATACTTAGTACAGCGAATAACCAGAATTTGGTGTATGGTGGCACTCCCCCCCACCCAACAAAGCACTTTGGGGACAACCATGATCTGGATAACTGAAAATTTCCATATACATTTACTAAAGTTATAATTTAAATTCTGCAGAAAAAAATCTGGTTTCTAAAGAACTGCACACATTTGCATTGCACAATTTGTGCTGCTTTTTAACTTAAATACTGACAAAATCCATTGTGCAATGCCTTAAATTTGCTATCTCTGATTACTTGGAATGATATTTTCATTCTTTTAGTAGATGAGACTTCATTTTCAAACCATACTTAAAGGCTTAAACGTTTATATTTTATTTAAAATTTGAGCCTAGTTATTTGTGCCTTGGGCGAGAACTTTGGATTGCTTTGTTTGGGATTTTTTTCCCCTTGGCTGTTGTTTACAATGCCTTCATGGCTGCTCTACCAAGTGCTGTATAATTTGCTCTGCCACAAAATACACATTGGATTTTAATAAAATTACATCAAAATAATCATTATTAAAAAAGAACAAGTACTCTACACAAAAGTCATATGCATATATATACCACTATTGAAAGCGTATACATTCTAAATTCCTACTTACTGTTATTATTAAATATTCCATGTCCAGCGATAATTTGTATTCTTGATTTTAACTTCTTCACCAGAAACAGTTTTAAATTTAATTCAACAACATACCTAAAATCACCATAATTTCTCTCCAATTTCCCTCTTTGAAGCCTCTCCATGAGGTAGCCATAGAACTCCTTTTCTTAATATTTTAGTTTTTTAAAATTAATGCATGAAACCAAGGTATAAATATTAAGAAAAAAAGATCATGGAACACTTAGCAAGGTTCTTTTTCTGATCATCTTTTTAAAATATAAAAAATACCGTAGTAAAACACATTAAAACTTTTACCTGCTGGAGACAATCTGAGATGGTAAGGAAGATAACCAAATGACCTCTCATTTTAAATCTTTTTTAATGAGTTATTACCAGGCTTACATACAAGTGACTCACAGCCAGGAAAATTAAAATAACATGTACCAGAGAGTAGAAGGAATAGAGTAGAAGGGAGAGAAGGATGATATGTAAAGAAACATGCTATCATTTTACATGAGTCAGATTTATTACAACTTAGAGAAGGGCAGCGGAAAATGTTCCACTCCATAGTACTCTTGCACACTTATCCTAAAAATAGATGAGGCAGCTGGTACTTATAGCTGAAACCAAAGAAGATACAAGAGCAGCATAAAAGGAAGTCTAATGGTATTTTGGGAAAGCATGCCTCCACCTATTGAGGCCAGACTAAGGATCATCCACAAATACATAGAGCCACAGATCCGCCTAGTGTTATTATGATTTGAAATTGGATACGACTAATGGAAACTTCAAAAGGAAACCCAGAAATGTAAAATCAAAATTCCTACAGATATACATATTCCCTATTCAGTATTGCCCATGTTTGAATTATTAGCAAATTGGTTTGACATCAATGATAATTTTAAGATCATTTTCACAAATATTCTTAACATCCCCCGTCCTTTTTCCCTTGCATCTCATTTTCCTTCTTCTAAATGAATAACTTTCTACTTGCCTGTCTGTAAATTCCATACAGTTTTTTTTCAGCCCATTTTGGTAAACTATCAAGATGTGTTATGAATTTTATATCTAGGTCTAAGTCATACATAAGAAAAAGTACAAATGAAATCTTAATGAAAGTTCTACATTGTAGCTGCCAACCTTTTTTTTCTTACAAAAGATGTCATAGTTTGTTATGTCCTATTGCTAAAAACTGCATATTTTTCTACTGGGTTTTACTTAAGCACCTCTAACTATTAGGAAATAATAAATATTATTATGGAATCCGGTTATTTTTAAAATAACACCAAAATAGGTTTGTTGAAGAGTTGGTATAAATGTGGCATCAAAAAATCTTATTTTATCAATTAATTAATTAGATTAATTATCAGGAAGTACTTTGTTAATACTTTGCTGAAATCAGGTTATACCACCAGCATTCCCACAATCTAGTAAGGAAGTGTGCAAATATGTGCAAATATGTGCAAATATGGTATGGCACCATGCTAAAAAGCAGAAGACGGTGAGTCCTACCTTAGACATCAGATCTGGCTGGGTGACTTTGGGCCACTCACTCTGTCTCAGCCCAACCCATCTCACAGGATTGTTGTTGTGGGGAAAATAGGAGGAGGAAGTAGATATTTTCACTGCCTTGTATTATTTGTAAAAATAATAAAGGTGAGATACAAATAAATAATCAATAAATGACTTTGGGGATTGGGGGAGGAAATGGTCTCTAGAGCACTGGTCTTCAAACCTGGCCCTTTTATGACTTGTGGACTTGGCTGAGGAATTCTGGGAGTTGAAGTCCACAAGTTATAAAAGGACCGAGTTTGAAGACCCCTGCCCTAGAGAATCAACTGATGGGTGGTGGGGAGCACAGCTGCGTAACTGGAAGAGAAAAAAAATCAGAAAGTAACTTCTATTGTGTAGTGGGTCCGACGCAAGGAAGAGACGGCAGCCGGAGTACGTGTTCAGCTCTTTATTTGGAAGGGGGTAGCGTACTGGGGAGTGAGGGTTACCTGGCCTCCTTAAATACCTAGCCAGGTAAGCGGACAGCCAATGGGGTTGGCCCTAGGTTTCCCGCCGAAACTGGGTTTCCCGCCAAAACCGTTCAGGCCAACGCCCCCTGGTGGCTGTTGCTATGCAGGTGCCTGCATACATAACAACTTCCCTGACTTTTCAGGCATTAAAAAGAATTGGTGGGAGATTTGTACTTTCAGACTTGTAAGATTCTCTTGATGCGTTTTTCTAATAAAGTAGAGTTAGTTCACGTGGTCATGTTTCCTATCGTGTATCTGGGAGAAGAGTAGCCTGGCAGCTGTCTTCTTGACAAATCCATGCTTTTTGGTAATCACCCTGTTTGTGATCTGTTCTAAAACTCTGTAAGGAACCTACACTTGCAGGAATAATATTAGCAAGATGATGATTATGATGATGCCTGTATTAATATTAATTCCACCATTCTTCCTATATATTCATGATTTTTAAGGATAATAAACTATTCGTGTTAAATTTTATGATAAAATTTATTCTAAAATATTCATTACATTTTTATTCTATTATGTTAATTAAATTGCTGTAAAACTGTGATGAAAAAACCTCTGAGCTGTAGGATCTCCAGATGTTTCTTCCGAACTACATAAAACATTCAAAAGCTCCTCCCCTTTGAAAGTGGTCCAAAACAATCTTGCAGTTAATATAACAAGGAAAAATTCCTTATAAATTAGGACGGTTAGCTTTCAAGGAGATGTTCTTTGTTTATTTGTTTTTTTTTCTTCTTCAATTCATATGGCTGCCATTCTGATGAAGGGAAACTAAAGCTGACTACTTAGTTTCTAGAAAAAGTGTGAAATGAGATGGAGGTGTTGGGAGGAACTCCCCTGTTGAGGCTCTTCCAGCCAGGATTTTTGCAAGTGGCGCAGAGAAGAACAAATGCCAAGATGGACTGCGGGTTTCCACAATTGACTTTATAGTTGTTATGAACGATTGGGGGTCTGATCAGAAAGTAGGAGTCTCCTTTTTCCACACAACCAAGTCAGATGGGAAGAAGGAGTGGGTGGGTTAAAATATGTTCAGCCTAGCCTCTCGATCGCCCGGGTACAGGCCTGTTCAGTGGGGGGGGGGATGATATTTGGTTCTGGGTCATCTAAGGGAGACTGTGGTTTGAACTCAATTTGAGCCTGACTTTTTAATCTGGACAGTTCAGCCCAGCAATACCAATAGGGTAGCTGGGCTGGTTCTATTCTGGATCTAAGTGCTTTCAGTGTTTTGAATTTAAACGTGCCACCTTCTGGCCAAATCTGTTTTCCACACTCATCTTTAAGCAAAGCCCATTTTTCACATAATTTCTTTAACTGTTTATTTTTCATACCTGCCTGGATGGGTAGCTGATTCCTGTCCCAGGCTTCAAGCAAGCTTTTTACTGGGGAGCCTATCTCGACCCTCGAACTGGAACATCCCATGATTCCCCTATTTCCGATGTAGGGGTTCACTTTGGCTCAGTCGGGTCTGGTGCACTTGAAGTCTCCTTGTGAGACTGCCACCTACAACCACAGTTTTCAGGCCAGAAAGGGGCCACAGAGCACTCTGGAATCCCTAACAGAGTATGTGTTGCTCCTTCAGGGATTCTCTACCAGTTTAAGACCAAAAAGGGGTCTTTGAGGATTCATCTTCTCCCCTAGAGAGCATGGATTGCTCAGTTACCGGCTTTACCTACACAACCACAGTTTTCAGACTTCAAATGTCCAGGAGAACCTTTGCTTGCTTTCAGAGGTATGAGTCGCTCCTAGCCTGGGGCTTATTTTCCTAACTTGGGGCTTTGCTTATAAATTACTGGCAGATGGGGTCTGGCCTTCCAATGTAAAAAAAAGATTTCCCAAAAGGGGTCTGGTCTACCAATATGAAAGATTTTATGACACTTTTACTGCCCGCTCTCCCCTTGCTTTCCCGAGCCCTGCCAATCACGGCTCCAGGGGAGCTAGCAGCAGGCTGGGGTGCGGCTGGAGGGCATGCAGAGAGGGTGAGATACAGCTGATTGTCAGAAGAGGGTGCATCACACATACATCCACACACTCTTCCTTTGAATCTAGGAATTTAAATTTGGCAGCACTTACCCTCTTTCTGTTTGAGCACAAGACTCAAAGATTCCCATTAATACCCATTGCCGACTGGGCAGGGTCTGTGGAGACTTCCCCGCGGAACAAGGCATCCTCTCCCAGCTGGGTGATGGCTCTTCAGGGCCTGGTCTGGTGGTTGGGTGAGCTGGAAGTCCCATCTGGGTCACCAGGTAATTGTTGGGAGGAACTCCCTCGTTCAGGCTCTTCCAGCAGGGATTTTCGCAAGCGGCACAGAGAAGAACAAATAGAACGTGAAGCCAGCTATCGGAAAGAGAGGTTTAAATATGGAGATTAAAGTTGAGTGACAATTCAGCATGAATTCCCGGGTAGCTAGAGAGAATAATCCCCAAATGTGAGTTCTTACATCCTTTCATGGTTTTCAAAATTGTCATTTCTGATTCTTGAGTTTAAAATTTTCTTTTCTGATTCGTTGGTCAGTGTCTATTGATGGGTTAATTTCTTTATCAATTCTGTCTAGGAAAATGTTACGCTTTGCCCCAGGAGGGATCCCGTGTGATTTATTTTGTTATTATGTACCTTTTAGTGTTTCTATTTTAATCCTGTCAATCCTAAATGCTGTTAACCGTGGTTTAGACTTGATACTTTGTAGCCAGTGTGTGTTAAGTGTTTGTTTATTTAGCCTCAGGCTGCCGCTGAGTCAGACTAGTTTGTATTGGGTTCTTCCCGTATTTGCCAAGGTATTTTCTCTTTGAGGTGAAGAGAGGGTGTCCTGCTCTCATCAGAAGCGAGGTCATGAGAATGTACCCCTCAAACAAGAATCTTTTACTGCAGCTGATGGGACATGAGACTGAATCCTGTGTCAGAAATTGATATTTTGTAACCAGCCTGTTTTTTAAGGTAAGCCAATCTCATGTCCCTGCCCAAAAAATGGGGCTGCATTCGAATAGCCTCTGCACGGCCAGGGACCTGTGGCCTTCCCCAATACGAGGTCAGAGAGCTTCCAGAGCTAATTCTGGGGTGTGATGGGCATGTGCGATAACCATAAAATATGTTAATAATGATAATCACCCCTAATTTCTTTAAAAAGTATTTTTGAAAACCAAATTAAAAAACAATGTGTGGACATCTGTAAATACTGTGGACATCCTCAACTTATGACCACAATTGACCCCAAAAATTTATGTTGCTAAGTGAAACATTTGTTAAGTGACCTTTCTTGCCAGAATTGTTAAGTAAATCACTCCAGTTGTTAAGGTTGTTAAGTGAATCTGGCTTCCCCACTGGCTTTGCTTGTCAGAAGGTTGCAAAAGATGATCACATAACCCAGGAACACTGCAACCATCATAAATATGAATCAGTTGCCAAGTGTCATGTGATCCCGGAGTAACATGATCAAAGGTGATCATGTGACCCCAGGACACTGAAAATGATATGAGTCAGTTGCCAAGCGTCTGAATTTTGATCATGTGTGCATGGGGATGCTGCAACGGTTGTAAGTATGAAAAATGGTCATAAGTCACTTTTTTTAGTACCATTGTAACTATGAACGGTCACAAAATGAACTGTTGTAAGTCGAGGACTACCTGTAAAACTGAGCTAAGGAAATCACTGTAATTCCTAAGGATGTGTGATTCATAGTTTAAAAGTAACCCCATCAAAGTTTTTTCCCCCTCTTGTCTTTAACACAGAACTTCTCCAAGTGGTGATATAACAACAACAAAAAATATTAACTGAAGGTCTTGGAAATTGAATGGCTTCCTCAAGAGAGGAACAATCCATGGACTCCATAAATCTTGAATCCAAACTCTCAAACTGAGCTTTCCAAATTGTTTGCAGCTAGCGCAGGTGTTTCATATCATATCAAAGGTATCCCCAGAGGGGATCAAAAAAGGTCAAGATGGCACCTACCTGCCCAATCACAATCCCCCCTCTACACACATTGCACATCCAAAAGACTGAGACTCTGACTATGAGAAGTTTGCATGGGTGCTATCCTGACTTTTCTTGACCACCTCCTCTAGATCCTCCTATTTTAATACCATTCGTTGCAAGTGGAAGCCAAAGGAGAACTCTCAGCCTCCATGTTTCAAATTTTAAAAACTCTCAGTTTTTAGCCTCCCCCTTCCCAATCTCTGAATCCTCTTCCCGACCTGAGAGGCCACCAGTGGAACTGGGAAATCAGAATTGGAGCTGGGACGGTCTTTGAGTTCTAGACAATGTCTCCAGACTTCTTGACTTCGCACCATCAACAACCTGTGCTGGACTGCCCTCCTGGCATGTCAATAGCCAATGTTTCTGTGTGTGTCTGTATTTGTGTGCATTCATATAGTCTATGCTGGCTTCCCCCCTCCTGCGATGACTCCCAGATAAGAGAGCATCTTCTTCTCTCACACATGAATGACTCAGTAAGAGCAGAAGGAAGGAGGTGCAAATTTACAAAATGCATCAAAATGCAACTAGCATCATTGGATCAGTTAGCACAGGGGTAGGCAACCTTGACTCTTTTATGATTCATGGACTTCAAATCCCAGAATTCCTGAGCCAGCATGGTTGGCTCAGGAATTCTGGGAGTTGAAGTGCACGAGTCATAAAAGAGCCAAGGTTGCCTATCCCTGGGTTAGCATGACAATCATTCATGAATATGCATTTGGTAGCATGATGTCAGCAGGAGGACCTGTCTTCAATCCCTGGGATTTGCTCAGGGTTGATTTTCGGGTGGGACGATATCACCTCAGTTGTGACTATCCCAGCCCCAGAAATTACTCTTCACAATTAAGATTGCGCTCTATGTATAAATCCATCTGTGTGATAGGATTTGTGTGTTTGTGTGCATCCAGTAAGCAATATAAATAAATGCACAAACATATAACCATGTTAAAAGCACCTTTGTTTAAAAGATCAATTCAAGACAAAATATAATGGCAGCCACCAGGTGAACGCAACCAGATGCCCCATTGAGTACAAGCCTTGAAAAGGCTCCCTTCTACTCCTGGACCCCCAGGCACAATGAAACGGCCCTAACACCAGGCCCTTCTGAATGCCAGAAGCCTGGGGCTGGATTGCCAAGGGTCAGAGCAGTAACTGGCTGTCCAGGAAATGGGTCCTTTTGGATTCCAACACAAGAAGCATATCAGCGAATAGAGACCTTAAGTGTCAGTATTTATTCAAGGAAATTAAACAAAAATGTAAAAGGACAGCCCAAAAAGAATATATCGCAAACAAGATGACCCCCAATCTCCCGCAAACTGCCCCAAACTCCTTAATAAGGACAACAGAGAGACCTGAAGGGCGGCCCATCCCCCCAGTGCAGAAGCTCCCAGTTCAAAGGCAATTTTAGGGTTTTAATCTCAGTCTGGACTCAGGATCTCATGCCTGTTTCCAGGGCACTTCAACTGGGGGAGCCAAGCTTAGTTGCATGGGGCCCCTGATTATGACATAATCACAAATGCCTGGGAAACTATAGAGAAGCTTAAAGGTAAAGGTAAAGGTTCCCCCGCACATGCGTGCTAGTCATTTCCGACTCTAGGGGCCGGTGCTCATCTCCGTTTCAAAGCCAAAGAGCCAGCGTTTGTCCAAGGACATCTCTGTGGTCATGTGGCCGGCATGACTAGACGCCAAAGGCGCACGGAACGCTGTTACCTTCCCACCGGAGTGGTCCCTATTTTTCTACTTGCATTTTTACGTGCTTTCGAACTGCTAGGTTGGCAGAAGCTGGGACGAGTAACAGGCGCTCACTCTGCTACGCGGCACTCAGGATTCGACCTGCCAAACTGCCGACCTTCTGATCGACAAGCTCAGCGTCCTAACCCACTGAGCCACCGCGTCCCTTTATAGAGAAGCTTAGGATTTAGAGAAGCTTAGGATACTATATAAATCAAATCGAATTAAATCAAATTAAATTAAATCAAATTAATAATAAATAAATAAATAAATAATGGTCAACATTCTTAGGATTTTCTCTCCTTCCGCACTTCCAAGTAAAAGTGAAAAACAAGATGTTTAGCTCAGAAGGCGCTCTAAACCTCTGCAATTGTCTTTGTATGCAGAAGAAAACAAAACAGGTAATAATAATAATAATAAATAAACCTTTATTGTCAAAGTACCACTATGTGTACATTGAGATTAGCTGAGCCTCCCCCCTCCCCGTGCTTTCTCCCCCCAACACACAGTGACAACAAACCCTCCATCCTACCACACCATGTGAACCAACTACACCACACACCGGCCTCCCAAGTCAATTCTGCATAAATTCACAGAGATTATATCCCATTTAAAAGCCTAACAGCCCATGGATAAAAGCTATTTTTCAGCCTGTTGGTACGGCTGGCTATACTCCTATATCTCCTACCGGATGGTAGGAGAGTAAAAAGATACCGTCCAGGGTGTGAGTCATTAAATTCCTTGTACTAAGAACAATCTTGCACAATTGTTATTATAGGGACCAATCTAAGATCTAGGCGGGGGATGAGTTCCAAAGGGTCACAGTGTGTGTTGAAGTCTATTGGAATGAACGGGAAAGTCTGCAAGGCCCATAGGCCCACCAAGGAATGCCCCTCCCCCCCATCCCTGGCCCTCTTTCCATATTCCTTCCTTCTTCCCGTGAGTTGGGCACTTTCGGTGAAAAAGAGTTTCTGCCTCTGGACCAAAACCTTTTTGGAATCTGATCTTTCCTTAAATCATATAGCAGGCAGTATCTCTCCTTCCCAGATATGCCATCTCCCAAACTGTTCCACCTCACAAAATAAATCTCACAGGAAGTCAAGCAAATCACTTATATGAAAGAAGTGGGCTAAAGGATCCAGGATAAAGAACAGACAGAGGGGAGATGGTAGATTGAGAGGGAGCTGAGTGATCCACTTGATTCCTTTAACCTTGGACAGAGATATTCAAAGATAATCTCTAGTGCCTGCAACAAACTCCTGCAAGCTTCATAGTTCTAGGATACGAAGCCAGTTAATCATCCCTTCTCTTCTATTGCTTTTTTCTTCCCACCTTCTCTCCAGTCCTTTCTTTCCTTCCTTCCCTCCCTCCCTCTCTCTTTCTCTCTCTCTTTTTCCATCCCTCTCTCTCTTCCCCCCCTCCCCAGGTCATTTAGCAGATTGAGGACATTTTGTGTATTCAGTTCTCTACATCTGACACCTCTCATTTTTTCATCTTTCATTCAACAGACTTTGCCAGAGACATCTGAGATCTCTCAGGATCTCTCTTGTTAGGCATATGGTGTTAGCCTACAATGTTGGGTTGAAAATATATTAACCATAATGCTATGTCTTTAAGAAGTTAATTGGCCAATGGGTGTGTAAGTGTTCTCATGGCTATAAGAGGAAGCTAGGAATGTAGCTTCTCTCTCTCTCTGAATTCACTGATCTCTACTACTACTGTTTTTGCTCTGCTGTTGGTTTACTACTGTTGTAAAGCTGAACTGTGTATTGACCTCTGGACCGGTAAGAAGACTTTGTATTTGGATTGCTACTTGGACTGTTTATCTTTGACTGTGCATTTTTGTTTTTACACCACCTCAAAGTAAAATACTTTTTGCTTTTACAACTCAGTGTACTCCTGTGTGTGACTCTTGCTGCTCTCAGTACCCTTCCTTGTCTGTGCAACTCTTTGGTAGCACAAGGAGATCTCTGCACAACAAATTCCTTAACACTGGTTATGGGCCCAGGCCTGTACTGAGAGTAAGTACACACAGTATTCCTAGCTGAGTTTGTGTTAGCTATTTGGTGTAAAATGGCACAAGAACTGTTGTCAGGCATCTCCTGGATAACCCGGTTGGATGGGACAAACTATGTTTCTTGGTCCACGAAATGCTGCTTGCTTTTGCGCAAGGAAGGACTATGGACTGTTGTAAATAACCCACCAGATACTACTGCTTGGGATGCAAATGACGAAGAGGATGCAAAGAAGATAGACGACTTTAAACGAAGCAATGAGAAAGCTCTTTGCATTATTGGACTAACACTGAATGACCAGCAGCTTGTCCATATTCGTGGTGAGGAGTCTGCTGCTAGGTGTTGGGGCGTTTTGCGAAGGCTTTATGTTCGAGACAGTGTGGGTGCACATATACACCTTACACATAAGCTGTTTAGGGCTCGTTTGCAGAAGAATGGAGATATGCTGACCCATTTAAACTACATGAAGGCAACTTTTCAAGAGCTTCATGAAAAGGAGCTGATTTTTTCAGAGTTGCATCAGGTCTACATTATTCTGTCATCTTTGGATGAGAGTTATGATGAGTATTTTTCTTCTTTGGAAGTCCTGACCAGAGAGGAACTGACATTGACTAACATTACTGGGAGACTGCTGGAAGAGTCCAGAAGAAGGCGTGACAGAGACCAGCTGAGAGAGACACAGCCACGAGAGGAGCAGCAATTTACCACTGCTTACAACGTCAAGAAATGTTTTTCTTGTGGGGCCAGAGGGCATATAGCCAAATTCTGTAGAAAGGGTAGAAAACAGAATGTGAATAGCAGTGGGAAGGCTAAAAAGGGCATTGGTTTGGCTGTTTCTGGTAAACCAACATCCAAAAATAATGAATTGTGGGTTGTTGATAGTGGGGCTTCACAATGCATTACTAAAGTGAAAGAGAGGTTTGTTAATATGAAAAACAGCAACCAATATGTTTCACTGGCAAACGGTTGGAGGATGAATGCCTTTGGTGAAGGTAATTCCTATTGTCCATGCATTGATGAAAAGTTACCTATGTTATATATACCTAAACTAAGATTCAACCTGTTATCTGTAAGGGAATTGGTTAAAGTTAGATTTGTGGTAACATTCAGAGGAGAGCAATGCACTATTGAGAGGAATGGAACCTGTGTAACTGCTAATTTGAAAAATGGTTTGTTCGTTCTCACAAGTAACCAGGTTAGTACAGTAAAAGCTAACTCAATATGTGAGAACAAGAAGCCACATGATGAGTGTATACATTTATTGCATAGGCGGTTAGGGCATGTAAACTTTAACTCACTGCGTAAAACAGTTGAGTTAGTAGAAGGACTTAAACTGAAGCCATGTAGTAAGTATTTGAATTGCAATGCCTGTAATCAGGAAAAGAGTAAGGCAACTCCTGCAAACAGGTTAAACGGTTTCAAAACAACTGTTCCTTTGGAAGTTGTGTTTGCTGATTTAAGCTTAGCTACTGCTGATTTAAGCTTAGCTACTGCTAAGCTTGTAAGCCGCCCTGAGTCTTTGGAGAAGGGCAGGATATAAATGGAATTAAATAAAAAAATTGGACCCATGAAACCAAGTTTAGGAGGGTCATGTTATATTTTAAGTATATTGGACCACTACTCTCGATATGGATTTTGTTATCTGCTTAAGTCAAAGGCAGACACTTTCCAACAATTTGCAAACTGGCTGAAGTTCGTGGAGAGAAAAACAAAGAGAAAGGTTCAGTGCATAATTACTGATAATGGCACTGAATTTACAAACAAGCGTTTTGTTGATATGTTAGAATCTGCTGGCATTGTGCATAAACGTTCAGCCCCTTATAGGCCTCAACATAATGCATTTGTTGAGAGACGTGGGCAAACGTTACAAGCCATGATGAGAACCATGTTTCAAGATTCTGGCTTAACAGATAGACTGTGGGGGGAGGCAGCAAAATGTGCAAACCATGTTCTGAATATAGTTGTTAATACTTCTACTGGTAAAATACCATATACTATATGGCATGGGAGAAGACCAAACCTTGATTACCTGCACACGTTTGGCACCCCAGCTTGGGTCCACATTCCTGCACAACTCAGGAGTAAATGCCAACATAAGGCTAGGCAATTATACTTCGTAGGTTACGAAGCTAACCACAGATCATATCGTTTCTGGGAACGAGGCACAACTAATGTATATAATAGTACTAGTGCAAAATTCCTTGAGCATGTTGGTTGGGATAGGTTAGAGCAAGTAACTGTTAATACTGATCCTCTAGTGTTTGAGGACTCCCATGATAATGTAACTAGTAATGATAATACATCTCCTGTAAATATAAAAGATGAAGAGGAGATAGGGGAGATAATAGATGAATCAGAGGAAGGAAAGGAGTCAGAAACTCAAAGCCCTGTAATTCCTTGGCGTTCAACACGAATCAGATGTCCACCTGATCGCTATGAAGCAAGTATAATATGTCAAGTTAGTGTAGGCTTCCGGTGGTGATGCGACGCTGAAGACAGCCATCTCTGGGCTGTCCACTCTGCAGCTTTGTTGAATCACTGAAAAACAGTGCCGATCAGCTGTTTTGGTGATTCGGAAGCCCCCTCCCCGGGAGAAGAGGAGGGGGTGAGGCCCCAGGTAGGGGTTGAGCTCTCCGGGGCCGCCTGAGCTTTAAGTTCGGGCGGCTGAAGGATCGAGCCCCCCCGAAGCTTGGGTTTGCTCCGGGCTGTGCAGCGTCTCTGCTCTGTGATTTTTGGAGCAGAGCCAAGCGTTAGCAACCACCCCTGCCAGAAGGAAAGACTCTTGAGTATCAAGACGCAGGCAGAGCGGTACAGGAGGTCAAGGTGAAGTGGACTTTTATCTTTACTCTCTAGCTCAACGGATTTTATGGATTAAAAGTGAAAGTGCGCAACAAGTGAAAGTGGGGGAAGATGGCGACGAAAGCCTCTAAAGTTCTTCGGAGTGCGGGGGCTTCCCCGGTG
Organism: Vipera ursinii; assembly: GCF_947247035.1. Lineage (NCBI taxonomy): Eukaryota > Metazoa > Chordata > Lepidosauria > Squamata > Viperidae > Vipera > Vipera ursinii. The sequence goes on along the minus strand of NC_139516.1, from coordinate 109,039,525 downwards.
CAACAGACTTCGTTGCAAGCTTTGCTCCCTCCCGCACCTGCTCCGGCACTGACTCTTAAAGATTTACAGGATGCCTTTGAAAAGCAAACACAATTAATGTCAGATATGATGGAAAAGCTGGAGGAGAAATTGGAGGAGAAAATGGAAGAGAAGTTGGAAGAGAAGTTTAGAGCAATGAGGGCAGACATCTTGTCTACAATTGAAAATGTGGCTGTATGTGTGCAAAGCTTGGATGAAAAAGTGGAGGATCTTAGTCAAAAGAACTCTATATTAGAAGTAAAAGTATTAGAGAATGAAAATATAAGGGATAAAATGGATGGAAACTTGAGTCTGGTCCAGTACCATCAGATGGAGTTTGCTATCAGAATCAGGGGCTTAAAAGAGAATCCTAAAGAAGATTTAAAGCAGCTGATCTCCGAGGCTTTGGAAGTGATACTGGGCCAATCAGCAGCTGAAATTGAGGGAAGTATAGATAAAATCTTTCGTGTGAACTCCTGGATTGCAAGGCAGAGGAAGTTACCTAGAGATGTGGTAGTTTACTTTACAAAGAGAGCAATTAGGGATGAAGTTATTCAAGTTGCTTATGATACTAAGTTTGTGGTTGCTGAGCAAGAAGTTCTGGTTTTAAAAGAGATTCCTCCAAAGATTTTAAGGAGAAGGAAAGATTTTGCCTTCCTAGCACAGGAACTTAAGAAATGTGACATCAAGTTTAGATGGGAGATCCCAGTGGGCATGGTGGTGATGCATGAAGGTAAAAGACACCGTCTGGTTACAGTGACTCAGGCACGTGATTTTTACAGCAAAGTTTTAAAAGCAACCCCTCTATCACTTCTGGAAGCTGTAAAGGGATATGGCGAGGGAAAGCCTCAAGATGCTGATGGAACACAGACAGAGGAGAATGGTGCTGGAGGGGATCAAATTACAGTTTCATCGGCAGCTGCTGGGGAGCAGAGGATGACGCGTGCCGCTTTAAGACGAGTGAGACAAGAGCAAGAACAAGATCAGCAGAAAGTTATGGAACCTCCAAAGCGTACTTACAGTGAAGCTGTGGGAGGGGCGCGGCCTAAGGAAGTTAAAGGGGCCCTGGCAGATGTGCTCCAGAAGCTTCGGGATGCCAAGAATGGCGACTAAGTTCCTAACCTGGAATGTTAATGGATTAAATTCACCACAGAAGAGAAAGAAAGTTTTTCAATATTTAAAACAATTTAAGACTGACGTTATTTGCTTGCAAGAAACGCATATTAGGGTTATGGACCAAAAGTACTTGTTGAATTCAAGGTTGGGTACGCAATTTATTGCTTCTGCAATGAATAAGAAAAATGGAGTGGTTATTTATGTTAAGAATACTCTGACAGCAGAACTAATTGAAGTAGATAAGCAAGGAAGATATGTTATGATAGATTTGCTGTTAGAAGGCAAAAAAACGCTTTTAGTTGGACTGTATGCTCCAAATCAACAACAAGCTGACTTTTATAGTTCACTACATACAAAGATTACCCAGTTGGATTATAAATCTTTTATTTTTATGGGAGATTGGAATGGTGTCTTGGATGTACAGCTGGACAAATCGGGTTTTTTTAAACATGCCCCGAGTCATGCTAGACTGCCTAAATCTTTTTTTGAAATGAAGGATGATCTGGAATTACGAGACATTTGGCGTGAAGCGCATTTACATGAAAAGGATTATACTTTTTTTTCTGATAGACACCAATCTTTTTCTAGGATTGATTTTATATTACTGACTAATGATTTTTTTCTAGGATTAAGAAGATAAAGATCTGTGCAAGAACTATATCTGACCATAGTCCAGTCTGGTTAGAGATCAATAAGGACAATAGAGATAGGCGCTCCTGGCGCGTAAATGAGAATTTGTTTAGAAATCAGAGAAATGTGGAAGAATGCAAAAAGCAGATGAAAGACTTTTTTGAAATTAATATGAACAAGGATACTTCTATGGACATGGTTTGGGATGCTAGCAAAGCTTATATGAGAGGGGTGTTAATATATATGAATAATAAATACAGACGTAATATGGAAATTAGGAGGAAAGAACTGGAGAATGAAATTAGGGAAAAAGAAAAGGCCCTAATTTTGAATCCATCGGATGTGAAGATTAAAGAGGTTATTAACTTGTTAAGAGGACAATTTGATAAGTTGATGGCTGATCAGGTGGCAACTAACTTACGGTTTGCTAGGCATAACACTTTTTGCAATGCCAATAAACCAGGTAGGTGACTAGCTTACAGGTTAAGGAAAAAACAAAGGGCCTCTAACATAGATAAAATTGAATACAAAGGAAAGGTTGTGTTTCAACAGGATCTTATCAAGGAAGCCTTTGTGGATTTTTATTCTAAACTATATGTTAAGGAAAAGATTAATGAAACAGATATTGATGTATATTTGAAGAATGCTAGCATCCCGGTTCTTACACAGGAACAAAAGGAGGAGATTAATCAATTGATAACAGAAGAAGAAATTTTTATAGCAATTAAGGAATTGAAGTTGGATAAAGCGCCAGGTACGGATGGTCTGACTGCGGTCTACTACAAACATCTACAATTGGAGCTGATAAAGCCATTAAGGGAATTGTTTCAGACAATTCAGAAGGGGGGAAAGGTGCCTCCGTCTTGGAGAACTGCTTTTATTTCTTTGATTCCGAAGGAAGATCAAGATGCTACTCAAGTAAAAAACTACAGACCAATATCACTTTTAAATACAGACTACAAGATATTTGCTAAGGTATTAGCTAATAGATTGATGAGGGTTTTGCAACAGATGATTCATGGGGATCAAACCGGGTTTATTAGTGGTAGACAAATGAAAAATAATGTGAGGCATATAGTTGATGTGGTGGAGTTTTTGGAAAGGAACAACCAGATCCCTGCGGCGCTAATTTTCTTAGATGCTGAAAAAGCTTTTGATCAATTGAATTGGCAATTTTTGATGAAAGTTTTAGATAAAATGAATTTTGGGGATAAATTTTTACAACCAATTAGGGCATTATATCAAAAACAAACTGCCCGAATAATAGTTAACAATAGTCTGACTGAAGTATGCAATATTGAGAAGGGCACAAGACAAGGGTGTCCGTTATCACCTTTATTATTTGTTTTAACATTGGAGATATTATTGATAAAAATACGGAATTCGGAAAAAATTAAGGGTATTCAAATTAGAGATCAGGATTATAGATTGAGGGCGTTTGCAGACGATCTGGTTGTTACGGTGACTCAGCCAGAAAGCTCTGTTGTGGACTTGATGGAGATAATAATGCAATATGGGAAGGTTTCTGGATTTAAGGTTAATGTACAAAAACCAAAAATGTTGGCCAAAAATATGACAATACCGCAAAAGGCCCTTTTAGAAGGATTAACTGGATTTGAGATTGTTAAAAGGGTTAAATATTTGGGGGGTGTATCTGTCACCCTCAAATGCAAAGTTATATAAAAATAATTATGAAAAGTTATGGGGGAAAATTCAAAAAGAATTGGAGAGTTGGGAAAATTGCAATTGTCTTTACTGGGAAGAATTGCAGCAGTGAAAATGAATGTCCTGCCTAAATTTTTATTTTTATTCCAAATGATACCGATTCTTAAAAAAGATTCTAATTTGGAAGAATGGCAACAGGGTATCAATAAATTTGTGTGGGCAGGGAAAAGGCCATGAATTAAACTTAAGATTATACAGGATACTCGTGAAAGAGGTGGTCTTAAAATGCCTAATCTTAAATTATATTATGAAGCTGCTGCGTTGTCAGGAATAAGTGATTGGATTAATTTAACACAAGGGAGATTATTAAATCTTGAGGGCCACGACTTGTTATTTGGCTGGCATGCATATTTGTTGTATGAAAAGAAGGTAGATAATGTATTTAAAGTGCATATTTTAAGACAGGCATTGTTGAGAGTTTGGAAGAAGTATAGACATAAGTTAGACTGCAAGATGCCGTTGTGGGCAATCCCGAAACATGCAATAGAAAATATAAATGTAGGCTTCAAACATGATGTGACTACGTATAAGGAGATCTTAAGTTTGGAAAGGAACGTCTGGTGTTTGAAGCCGTACAATCTCTTGCGAGATGAGAAGATTGTTCAAACTTGGTTCCAATATACTCAATTACATGCCAGGTGGAAAGAAGACCAGAAAATTGGTTTCTCAATGACTGATGAAAATTTGATAAAGCAAATTAGAAATCAGGGTCCAGCACATATTAAACGGATTTATCTTGCATTGATAGATATTGACTCAGAAACAGAACTTGTTAAAGACTGTATGATAAAATGGGCCCAGAATATCCAAGAAGTTATTACAATGGATACTTGGGAAAAGATCTGGGTGAGGAATGTAAAATTCACGCAAGCCCAAAATCTAAGAGAGAACTTTTATAAAATGTTTTATAGATGGCATTTAGATCCTAAAAAGCTTGCAAGTATGTATCCGAATTATCAACCTAAATGTTGGAGATGTGGTGGTGAAGATGCAACGTATTTTCATATATGGTGGACCTGTAAAAAGGTTAAGGCTTTTTGGGTAAAAATTTGGTGGAATATGCAGAAGATCTTTAAGCAAAGGATAAAGTTTTGTCCGCAATTGTTTTTGCTGGGCATAATTACAGATGCTACTGTTGTGGACATTAAGTTGATGTTGAATTTAATTACAGCAGTAAGACTCTTAATAGGTCAATATTGGAAAAAGGAGGAACTGCCGACTATAGAAGAATGGACTCTAAAGGTTTCTGACCTGGCGGAAATGGCAAAGATTTCGGCTTACTTGAAAGATCATTCGCAAGAACGTTATATTATGGAGTGGAAAAAGTGGATTGATTATATTCAGAACAAATATGGGACTAAAAAGTTTCATTTAGCATTTGAATAAGTTTCCTTTTCTTTTTTCTTTTTTTTTCTTTTTATATGTAACATTAGTATTGCTTGTAGTCATTTTATATGAGCTAGAGGGCGATAGAATTAATAGTTTATTGTTTTTAGCATATGGATGTTTATGATTGTTCTTTGTTTTTATACCTTGTACTTAGCTCTGGGAAGTCGGGGGGAGGGGGAATGGGGGGGAGGGATAGGGAGGGTTAGGTAGGGGTGGGGGGAGGGGGGATTGTTAAAGATAAAATGTACTGTAAAACTTTTCAATAAAAAAATATGTCAAGTTAGTGTAGAGCCATCTAACTATGATGAGATTAGGATGTATCCTGAAAAGGAACAGGCATCATGGAAAGCTGCAATGAACAGGGAGTTGAAGTCTTTGCAGGATCTTAAGGTCTATGAGAAAGCAAAACTGCCACCTGGTGAGCAAGCTATAGGTTGTAAATGGATATATAAGATAAAGAAGGGTGTAGATGGGACCGTAACCCATAAGGCACGTTTGGTTGCACAAGGTTTTGCCCAAACTACTGAGGATTATGACGAGGTGTTTGCACCCAGTCTGAGGGCAACTACTTTAAGAGCAGACTTAGTATGGGCGGCTAAAATCCAATATATGGTTACCCATGTAGATGTTGAAACTGCATATCTACATGCTCCATTGCAACATACTATTTATTTAAGAATACCACCAGGATTGACTAATGATAGAGACCATGATTGTTGGGAATTAAAGAAAAGCCTCTATGGATTGAAACAATCAGGCTATGAGTGGAATACATGTTTAGTTAATGAGTTGATTGCAATAGGTTTTGTAGCCAGTAATGCTGATCCTTGTTTGTTTAGAAGAGAACACAACGGAGCATTATCTTTTCTTTTATTATTCACAGATGATATTGCAATAATAACAAAAACTGAGTTAGAAGCACAAACTATCATTTCAAGATTGCAAAATAAATTCACAATTAGAAATCTTGGGAAAATAAGCCACTATTTGGGGTTAGATATTGTGAAAATGAATAGGGGTTTTAAGGTGTCGCAAGCCAGTAAAATATCTCAGTTATTAAAGAGATACAATATGGAAATGTGTAAACCAATTGGTTAGGTACAACAATAATCCAACTGTTAGACACTGGCAATTAGCTAAACGAGTATTAAGGTATTTGAAGCAGACTATTTACTACTCGTTATATTTAGAGCCAAATCGTGAGTTAATCCTCACTGCATATGCAGATGCGAGTTTTGCCTCTGATACAAGCACTCGTAAATCTACCTCAGGGTTGGCTATAATGTTGGGTGATTCTTTGATTGGATGGAAGTCTATCAGGCAAAAGCACATAAGCTTGTCTACAATGGAGGCTGAATTTTCATGTCTATCAGTGTTATGTACAGAACTGCTAGTGTACAAACAATTATTGTTAGATATGGGTTTAAATGTAAATGATCCATTCATTGTGTATGAGGACAATCAAGCTGCGATACAGATGGCTAATAATGCTGCAGTAAGAACAAGATCTAAACATACTGATCTTCGTTATTTAAATGTCAGACAATGTATCAAAGATAAATTAATACAGCTAAGAGTATTGCCCATCTGATGTAAATATTGCAGACCATTTTACGAAGGTACAAAGTGCTGTGAGACACAATGCTAATTGTGAAAGAATGTGCATAAGATTGTAAGAGTTATATATTATTCTACCCAAAGGGGAGAATGTTAGGCATATGGTGTTAGCCTACAATGTTGGGTTGAAAATATATTAACCATAATGCTATGTCTTTAAGAAGTTAATTGGCCAATGGGTGTGTAAGTGTTCTCATGGCTATAAGAGGAAGCTAGGAATGTAGCTTCTCTCTCTCTCTGAATTCACTGATCTCTACTACTACTGTTTTTGCTCTGCTGTTGGTTTACTACTGTTGTAAAGCTGAACTGTGTATTGACCTCTGGACCGGTAAGAAGACTTTGTATTTGGATTGCTACTTGGACTGTTTATCTTTGACTGTGCATTTTTGTTTTTACACCACCTCAAAGTAAAATACTTTTTGCTTTTACAACTCAGTGTGCTCCTGTGTGTGACTCTTGCTGCTCTCACTACCCTTCCTTGTCTGTGCAACTCTTTGGTAGCACAAGGAGATCTCTGCACAACAAATTCCTTAACATCTCTTTTATCTGGTTACCTTTATATTCAAAGATTCACAGTTGCTGTAGGGTATAAGAGGGTGCACCCCTAGCATCCATCCACAGCTAGGGGAAAGATTATGACAGAACACAAAATGTCATGAAACATTTTCTGTGCTGATGATAGACTGTGCTATAAAGTATATATATCCCTCAACAGGAGTATCTCTGAGTGTGTGTCCAGTTGTTCAAGTGAAGGAATCACATTAGGAGCTCACTCCTTGTTGAAGGTGCTGAGGATCTTGGTAAGGAAAGAATGACCCAGCAGATCACAGGTCATCCACTAGATATTTCAAATTAAGATGAACAACAGCAGAGATCCAAGTCCATCTTTACTTGCTCAGAATGTCTTGTCCTACATCATTGGCCCTTTGCCTTTTTTGGTGGGACGAGGAAAGGCAGCAGGAAATCCCACTTCTAGAGAAAATACTGAGAAGTCATCACCTACCTCATATTTTCTAAAATGTACTCCTGTATGCCATAGAAGCATTCATGGAAATAAAGGTGAGAGAGATTGGCACTCTGCTTTGCAGCTCACCAAGTCTTTATTACATTTTTGCTTTCAGTATTTAGTTTTTAGTTGCAAATCGGGACTTGATGGATGTCTGTAAAACTCTGGTTGCCAATCTCCATCTTAAACACAGATAAATTGTAGGATGAATGTAGAAGACTAAGAAAACCACAGCTGATCATTAATCTCTGTTCTGATAAAACTTTGGGGAAAATAGCTGGGAAAAGCAATAGGTTTGTTTGGATTTTAACTGACCAATCACATTTTTTATTATTGGGACTATTTATTTGCTTATTTATTTGCTTATTTTTAATGTTACTTTAAATTATAATTTGTCCTGACTGTTTCTTGATTAACTGAACTCTTTCTTCCTCTTGTTGCTTTAGCACTTCGGGGATCATATGAGGCCAAGAATCAGGATCCAAGCCCTTTTCTGAGTCTTCCAACCCACTTTGACTTCCTATCAGGCAGAGACCAACCAAGTAGCAGCCTCGGCATCCACAGGAGTAGCTCCACCTTTAGTCTCTCCCATCTCTGATTGCCCAGAAGGAGTTCAAGCAGCAAGTGAAGCTAGGAAAAATCACATCAGATACCTTGTACAGTTAGCACAGCTCCCCCCCCCACGAGCTGCGTGCTCTCTCCACTTCTCTTCTCTCTATATACCAAAGACATTTCGAAACATCCCTTTGTTAAAGTACTGAAGTTTGCAGATGATACAACAGTGATTGGTCTCATTCGAGACAACGATGAATCGGCATACAGACAGGAGGTTGAACAACTAGCCTTGTGCGGCCGGAACAATCTTGAACACACTCAAAACTGTAGAAATGATCGCAGACTTTAAGAGAAACCCTACTACTCTACAACCTCTTACAATACTAGACAACACAGTATCAACAATAGAGACCTTCAAGTTTCTATGTTCTATAATATCTCAAGATTTAAAATGGATACCTAACATCAAAAATGTCATCAAAAAAGCACAACAAAGAATGTTCTCCCTGCGCCAACTCAGAAAGCTCAGAATGCCAAAGGAGCTGCTGATGCAGTTCTACAAAGGAATCATTGAGTCTGTCATTTGCACCTCTAGAACTGTCTGGTTTGGAACTGCAATCAACCAAGATAGACAAAAACTTCAAAAAATAGAACTGTAGAAAAAAACAATTGCTACCAGCCTGCATGCTGCATGAGCCAGAAAGAGGGCTGTGAAAATATCTACAGGCCCCTCACATCCTGGACATAAACTATTTCAACTTCTACCCTCAAAACGATGCTACAGGGAACTCCACACCAGAACGACTAGACATAAGGACAGTTTTTCCCCCGTGCCGTCACTCTGCTTAACAATTAATTCCTACAATACTGTCAAACTACTTAGTAAAGCTGCATTACTGATATTCATCTTTCCTATTACCTATCAGCTTATGTCTATAACTTTGTTGCTTGTATCTTACAATTTATATAGTTTTTAGTATCCTAGTATGATTTACGTTGTTTGGTTAGCTAGTATTCTATGACTATCACTAAGTGTTTCATCTTATGATTTATAATGAATGTATTTTCATGTTGTTTATGATCATGATTATCGCTATTATTGTATGTACACTGAGAGTTTAGCACCAGAGTCAAATTCCTTGTGTGTCCAAAAACACTTGGCCAATAAACAAATCTATTCTATTATTCTATTCTATTCTATTCTATTCTATTCTATTCTATTCTATTCTATTCTATTCTATTCTATTCTATTCTATTCTATTCTATTCTATTCTATTCTATTCTATTCTATTCTATTCTATTCTATTCCATTCCATTCCATTCCATTCCATTCCATTTCTGAGACTGGTGCCTGGAAGGGATGAGATCTCCCTGGACCACGGGTCGGCAACCCGCGGCTCCGGAGCCGCATGCAGCTCTTTGAGCCATCTCCTGTGGCTCCCAGCCGCCCAGTGTGCGCGCACCTCTTCGAACGGGCAGTGGTGCGCACGCACCTCTCCAAATGGAGAGTGGCACCGCCAGTTTGGAGAGATGTGTGCGCACCTCTCCGAACGGGTGGAGGTGCGTGTGCACCTCCCCAAACCTTTGGAGACGTGCGCGCATACCTGCACGCGAACGGGCAGCGGCGCCGCTCTTTGAGAAAGCTGCCGCGGCACGTTTGCAGGCTGCCGAAAGCGGCAGGTCTGCAGATGGGCCGCGGCAGCTTTCCCAAGAAGCGGCGCCGCTGCCCATTCCAAGAGGTGCGCGTGCACCTCTCCGAACGACCGTAGGTGCGCGCGCACCTCCCCAAACCTTTGGAGAGGTGCGCGCATACCTCTGCGCGAACGGGCAGCAGTGCCGCTCTTTGAGAAAGCTGCCGTGGCCCGTCTGCAAAGCTGCCGCTTTCGGCCGCTTTGCAGACGGGCTGTGGAAGCTTTCTCAAAGAGCGGCACCGCTGCCCGTTCACGCGGAGGCACGCGCGCACCTCTCCAAAGGTTTGCGGAGGTGCGCGCGCACCTACGGTCATTCGGAGAGGTGCGCGCGCACCTCTCGGAATGGGCAGCAGTGCCGCTCTTTGAGAAAGCTGCCGCGGCCTGTCTGCAAAGCTGCCGCTTTCGGCCGCTTTGCAGACGGGCTGTGGAAGCTTTCTCAAAGAGCGGCACCGCTGCCCGTTCACGCGGAGGCACGCGCGCACCTCTCCAAAGGTTTGGGGAGGTGCGCGCACACCTATGGTCATTCAGAGAGGTGCGCGCGCACCTCTCGGAATGGGCAGCGGTGCCGCTCTTTGAGAAAGCTGTCGCGGCATGTTTGCAGGCTGCCGAAAGCGGCAGCTTTGCAGATGGGTCGTCGCCGTCGCGCAACCGGGAACTGGTTCCATCACACATTAAAAAAATGGCAACCACGCGCATCCATGCATGCGCAAGAAAAAACTGTTTTGCGCATGCACAAAACGTTTTTTGCACATGCGTGTGCATGGACGCACGCATGCGGCTCCCACTTTTTTTTATGTGTGATGGAACCGGTTCCCAGTGGCTCTTTTCCTTTTTCAGGTTGCCGACCCCTGCCCTGGACCAAATTCTCTCCCTCTAACAGCCAATTCTCTTTTCCTTTTCACTGAGAGCACTTAGATCCATGGTGGTGAACCTATGGCACACGTGCCACAGGCAACACGAGGAGCCATCCCTGCGGGCATGTGGGCCATTGCCCCAGAGGGAGGCGGGGCCAGGCTGCTCCCCTCTACCTCTCCACGTGCAGCTGCGCTCTCGCTCTCTTTCTTTCTGCACTGGGAGTCAGGGAGCAGTTGCAAGAGCTGGGTGGATCTGGGCTGGATGGTAGATGCAGCTGCCAGCGCAGGTCCTGGGCTGCGCAGTGATTTCATGCCCCCCCATGGCCGATCTGGGCAGCAGAGGCCTTTTCCAAGCCTCTGGAGCTCGCATACATGGCTGTGGGGCAATTTTGTGGTGCGCCAGCAGCCCGATCCGGGCTCTGGAATCCTGGAAAAGGCCTCTGCTGCCCACATCTAGGGCTGCACAGCAATTTCGTGCCCCCCCAATAGAGGCAATACAGGCGGCAGAGGCCTTTTCCAGGCTTCTGGAGCCTGGATCAGGCTGCTGGCGTGCTGCAAAATCACCCCACGGCCACGGATGCAAGCTCCGGAGGTGACGGCAGGGCGATCTGTGCAGGGGGTGGGGGGGGAAGTGACGGCAGCAGGGCAATCCATGCGGCAGGTAGGGGGAAAAGGCAGCGGTGGCAGGGCGATCCGTACGGCGGGTTGGGGGAAAACCTGCCCTACTTGTTTCACGGCCACTTTTGGCTGAGCTTCATTGCAGCAGCATTGGGTGCAATACGTGAGGTGGAAAACAGCTGTGTCACGCCAAAACCAGCCGTTTGCCACCTCCTGCCCAATGTGGCTGCCATGAGGCCACAGAACAAGCCAGACAGCACTAAGAAACCAGTATACTGGTTCCTTACCTCTGCCCGGCTTGTTCTGCAGCCTCATGGCAGCCACATTGGGTGTGATGCACGAGGCGGCAAACAGCCACGTTGCGCTGAAACCAAGAGACCGGCAGGCTGTGACTGCTGATGGACACAGTTGGCCCCCATGCGCTCTCTGTGTGCTGCTGATGGTGCCCCTGCCTCGCCTCGCCTTGCCCTGCAGCAACGGCACCCCTGCACTGCCCCCCTGCCTTGCATCGCCTCACCCCACAGGACAAGCCTCCTGCCCACCATCCCACCCGCCAGAGCCCCCCTGGATCTCCCCCAACCCTACCTGGCCCCACAGGCGTCCCTTTCCACAAGCAACATCTAGGTGGCCATGCCCACCCAGTCTACCGTGACCACCACGACCATGCCCACCCAATGGGCCACGCCCACTCGGCACTCAACAATACATAAGTAGGTTTTGGGTTGCAGTTTGGGCACTCGGTGTCTAAAAGGTTCGGCATCACTGACTTAGATGTCTTCTGGAGTCTCTGGCAATCCCATCTCTGCCTATTTTTTCTTTTTTGAACCATCAAAGACCAGATTGACCCACACTGCATTCTTTGCAAGGCACCAGAAACTTGAACTTGATTTCAATTTTTTTTTAATTGAAAAGTTTTAAAAATACATTTTATCTTTAACAATCCCCCCTTCCCTCCACCCACCCCTACCTAACCCTCCCTTTGAAGACAAAGCCCTACCTACGGCAGGGCTCTTCAAACTTGGCCCTTTTATGACTTATGGGCTGTGCGTGCCTGGCTGCGGAATTCTGGGAGTTGAAGTCCACAAGTCATAAAAGGGCCAAGTTTGAAGAGCCCTGCCGTAAGTAGTAGTTCTTATGGGGTAGGGGCAGCAAAGGCTTCTGCGTCTCTCCTCCGGCTTGCAAGATGGACTGCCATGGCAGGCGAGGACCACCAGCCACCCCCCACTTGCAGGCTGCGAAGTCCTGGCAGCCTTCGAGTTTCAGAAGAGAACTGAGCATGCGCCTCTGTCTTTTGCCCGCCTCCGCTTTTCTAGCTCACCAGCCTGATGAAAAAGCAGGGGGGCGGAGGGGAGGCGAAGGCTTCCCCTCTTTGGTTCCACCCTGCCCTTTGCCCCCTTCCCAGACTCTTCACCCTCGGGACCAAGGGGCCGCAGGAGGTCCTTGCAGGAAGGGAAGGGCTGGAAGGAGCAGCTGCTTCCCTGAAATAATAATAATAATAATAATAATAATAATAATAATAATAATAATAATAATAATAATAATAATAATAATAATAATTATAATAATAATTTTATTTATATACCGCCCTTCTCCCGGAGGACTCAGGGCAGTGAACAGGGCAAATATATAAAAATACAAAAATACAAAAGTTAAAAAGGATTAAACATGTGCCCACTAAAAACAATAAATACAAATATTAAAAAACAGTAAAAAAACCCACCCATCCCCCATCAGGCCAGGCCGGCTTGTTCAAACAAGAATGTCTTTAGATCGCGACGGAAGGAGCGAAGGTCGGGCACCATCCGGAGCTCAACCGGTAACCGATTCCATAGCTCCGGGGCGCCCACAGAGAAGGACCTCCCCCTGGGGGCCACCAATCGACATTCTCTGATCGGTGGCACCCTGAGGAGGCCCTCTCTGTGAGAACGCACAGGGCGGAGGGAAGTTGATGCCGGCAGCAGGTGTTCCCTAAGGTACTCCGGACCCATGCCATGTAGGGCCTTAAACACCATTACCAGTACCTTGAATCTCACCCGGAAGACAACTGGCAACCAATGCAGCTCACGGAGCAGAGGTGTAACATGGGAGTATCAGGAAACTCCCAACACAACTCTCGCGGCTGCATTCTGTACCAGTTGGAGCCTCCGAGTGGTCCTCAAGGGCAGCCCCATGTAGAGAGCGTTGCAGTAGTCCAGACGAGAGGTCACGAGCACATGAGTGACCGTACATAAGGCATCCCGGTCTAGATAGGGCCGCAACTGGCGCACCAGGCGAACCTGGGCGAAGGCCCCCCTAATCACAGCTACTATGTGGTCTTCCAGAGTGAGCCGTGAATCTAGGAGGACTCCCAAGTTGCGAGCCCTATCTACGGGGGGTAATAGTTCACCCCCCATAGAAAGAGATGGAATGTCCTGAATAACCCGGGATGCCGCTATGCAAAGCCACTCAGTCTTGTCGGGGTTGAGTTGAAGTCTGTTCCTCCCCATCCAGACCTGAACCGCCTCCAGGCAACGGGACATCACGTCGAGGGCATCACTGGGGTGGTTTGAGGTCGAAATAAAAAGCTGGGTATCATCAGCATACTGATGATACCCAACTCCAAAACCACGAATGATTTCACCCAGCAGTTTCATATAGATGTTGAACAGGAGAGGCAAGAGGACCGACCCCTGAGGAACTCCACAAACGAGAGACCTTGAGGTCGACCTCTGCCCCCCTGCCAACACCGACTGCGAACGTCCCAGGAGATAGGAGGAGAACCACTGCAAAACCGTGCCTCCCACTCCCAATCCCCTGAGACGCCGCAGCAGGATACCATGGTCGATGGTATCGAAAGCCGCTGAGAGGTCTAATAGGACTAGGACAGAGGAATGTCCCCTGTCCCGAGCCCTCCAGAGATCATTCACCAGAGCGACCAATGCCGTCTCCATGCTGTACCCGGGCCTGAAACCCGATTGGTACGGGTCTAGATAATCCGCTTCATCCAGGACCAGAGGGAGCTGATGCGCCACCACACTCTCAACAACCTTCGCAAGAAAGCGAAGGTTGGAGACCGGACGGAAGTTATTCAACACAGCTGGGTCCAAGGCAGGCTTCTTGAGGAGAGGTCTCACCACCGCCTCTTTCAAGACGGCGGGGAAACTACCCTCACTCAAAGAGGCAGATATGACCGCCTGGAACCAGCTTCGTGTCCTCTCCCGGGCTGCATAAACCAGCCAGGAAGTGTTCTGTACCAGCCTGCTACCGGCCTTGCAGAAAGGCAACCCCTGTACAAACAGTAGAGACTGGAGAGCGTCTGAGGCTGGAAAGCGTCTGCCAAGTTTAATTCACAAGCAAAACCACAGAACATGAAACAAGATACCGGAACTTTGATCCTCAAACGGAACGGTTGCTTTCAGCAACCAGCCCTTCCCCCAAACACTCCCTTTATTAGAGTTCAGGGCGTGGCCTCCCTATGCCTCCTTCCGAGGAGTCCCACAGCCTTTCTCTGCTTGCTTCTACTGGTCTGCCTCCTGCGTCGGGCGTCCTTGAACAGGGCCAGCTGTGGGTCCTCTTCATCTGCACTGTCGGGCTCGCGCAGCTGAGAAGAGGGGCCTGGCTGAGGGCTCTGCGAAGCCTCCAAGCCATCATCAGCAAGATCGTCTTCAACACCCTCCTCCTCCCCCTCGTCTGAGTCATCCGAGTCATCCGAGCCGGCTGCCGGACCCACAGGCTGACCCTGAGTCACAACAGGAAGGGCACGGGTCCAATTAACATGTGGTGGAGCTCAGCCTCCCCATAATCCTGTCCACTTCCTCTGGAGTCACAGAATCAAACTCCTCCCAGGTAATATTGACAAGACCGCCCGTGTCCTGATCGTCAGACTCTGCCCAGTCAGAGTCCAAACCAGTCCAAATCCGAGTGATTTTGTCCGACAGATGTTGGTTAAACTCCTCGGCACGACCCTGCAAGGGTTCCTCCCTCACCTCCTGATTAAGGAGGGAGCGAGTCACCCTAAACAGGGCGGCCTTATCTGCGGACGCGATAAGGGTAGCGAAGTGATTAGACCTCACCACCCTTATCGCAGCGAAATAAGACCTAATATAGGTTCTTAGTCGCAATCGGTCGGATTCGGATCGGATGGACCTCCAACAGCTCTCTAGGCCCCGTCTCCGACGCTTCATCTCCTGAAGCTCTGCGGAAAACCATGGAGCTCAATGGGATCTGCACCGGGTCAGGGGCCGCAAGGGTACAACTCGGTCAAGAGCCTCCGTGGCTGCCCTTTCCCAGGCTTCCACTAAGGCATCTGCCGAGCTGTGAGCAGAGGAGGTAGGTGGGGATCCCAGCGCCGCCTGGAACCTCTCAGGGTCCATTAAGCGCCTGGGGCGGTACCATCTAGTTGGTTCCTCACACCCACGGTGGGGAGTGGCAAAACAGAAGACCAGCCGCAGGAGGTGATGATCGGTCCATGACAGGGGCATAGCAGTTGGAGAGCCCCCACCAAAATGCCGGATGAGCCGCTGTGCAGCATCCCGAGGAAGGGGATTCCTCCAGATTGCAGGCTACAATGGGGAGCACTCGGAGCGAGGGGGTGTGTGTGTCTTTGCAAGGAGGTTGTACTCCTGGCGTGGGTTGCTGGGGGGTTCCTCTCCCTCCGGAGCCACCATCTGAGCCAGCACAGCGACTTCTTTCCTTTTGGGCTTCTTTTCCACTTGATCCAGTGATGTTGGGAAAGATTGGATGCTCCTCATGACCCCCTGGAAGGAATCTTGTCTTTAGGATGTCTTTCCAGCAAGCCAAGCAAAGGTGCAAGTGCCACGGTCCTCTCCCCCCACCCCAAATCAGTGGCCTGAAAGATTTCTCTGCAGGAAAGCAGTTCCCTGATGGAGGCCAGGAGGGGGATCCCTTGTGAGAGTGAGTTGGATCCAAAGCCGACCCCATCAAGTGTGTGCTTGGATCTGTCTGGACCTCTGATGGTACACCAGTTGGAAGGAGAAATGGGTGGGTCAATCCAGTCAAAGGCACACCTGTCTGGATCTTGTTGCACTCAGCAGTTTGAAGACCTATTCTAGACAAAAGGATGTGAGAAGCTTGCAAAGAGCCATATCTGCACAATTCCAAGAAAGCATTGGGCAGATTCTCTCCATCCCCTGAGCCAAAATGGGATACATTTTCTTGGGGCCCACACTTGAGACCACCAAGAGGGATGTTTGTTTGGTTCTGAAGAGCCAGCCAGGTGGGACCAGATATCAGGGAATTGGGACACCCCTTCTCATCCAGACACCTGGAAGAAAAGCTAGCGTTGCCCCCAAACAATGGCAATTAATCCTGTGCACAGAGCAGATGGGCAAGAGCCCAAGAATGTGCTGACGGTTGTCCTGGGCATTTTCAGATCAGGATAAATCTGCAAAATTCCCCTTTGTTCAAAGGAAAGTCAAATGAACTTTCAATATAGCAAGGAATGTATTTGGCAGGATGCTAGTTAGGAAGAGGGACAGCTGTATCCCATCTGATTCCACCCCTCAAAATAAGTTTTAATCTGGAGGATTTGAAAGCTAAAAGGATCTCATTTCACAAGTGAAATTTCTATCTACGGTATCTCAAACAGGTCAAGAGAATTCCTGATCTTAAGAAAGAACTTACTCCTTTGCAGATCGAAGGAGATCCCTTGGGACAGCTTTTCAGCACCATGAAAAACTGTATCCACAGTACACCAGAGGTGGGGAAAAAAACCCTTATTATTCTGGTTGGGCCTTGTGGGAAATTCTGGCCAAGCATCAAGACCAACAACCTGGGGGAAGGAACCACAAGTTTTGATTTACAACATCATTTTAGAGAGTTGTGCTACCAGGAGGGGCCCTGGGAACATAGCAGCCACATCCACCATCATTGACATCAGTGGCTAAACTCAGAAAAAATCCCAAAGCCCAGATGATCCTGTAGCAGTTCCTGGCCATTCTGTCCCTGGAGATGCAGAGCCGAATTCAAGAATGTGGAGCAGAGATCTGGTCCTACCAGTAGATGGTGTCCCTAGCAGAATTTTTCTGGCGCCAGGAATAATACAAGGAGATGAAGGTGATAGAATTCCGAACAGGTGATAATAGTTTATCAATTGTTATTTTTTTCTGACTCATTCCTTTGCTTTGCCCAGATAATTTCTCTTCTCCCAGCTTGCTCCCAGCTGGCAAAATGGCAGCAGAGTGAGAATTCAGTCCTTATTGTGTGCTGCCTTCTAACTCCCCCCCCCCTTTTTTTTTGCTTCCAGGGGAAGAGTCTGCCATGGAGACAATTACTCCAAGGCAAGAGGGAATCTGCACAGTTCCTCTTAACAGCCACCCCGTTGGAGGGAATCTCCCTGGGGGATCTAACTCAAGTCACATCACAGGTAAGAAAGGGCTGTCTGAATGCAGCGAAGTCCCAGAAGTTCCCAACTGTCTTCATTCATCTTCTTCTGTTCTTCTCAAACTCTTACAATCGGATTTATTTCCCTTCCCAGTCAGCTGACACAGACTAAATGCAAATTCCTCATTTATTGGGATCAGTTTGATTTTGTTGTTGGACAGGAGATCACACAGTAGTGACACCTTTTTATTTAAGGGACTGATGTGGATACCCATCTTATACACATCCCTGAGCAGATCAGTACATAACAATAAAATATAAAAAACAACAAAATGATAGTAACCACAAACCATACACTGTATCATACCCGCAAAACCATTCTCCGTCCACACCTTCTGGACTCTAGTCTCAACCTACCCCCCATATATTGCGGGAAGAACCAGCTGTTTGCGGTGTCCTTATCACCCAATAAGGGGATGGAGAGAGGATGCTGGATCTCATAGAAAATCCTCTTTCACAGGGCAGGGACAGCTATGGGAAAGGTGTGCTAAATCTCATTGGGTGACATCTAAGTGAGGGGACCTGGAGGCACCCACTTTATCTGGCTTGGTCAGATGGGCAAGTACCCTCAAAGAGAGGCCTTCTTGCAAGTTCCTGGCTCTATCTATTCATGGCTTGAAAAGTGATAACCAGCACTTTGTATCGCACCCGAGAAAAAACCAAAAAGCTTGTGCAGCACGATGGCTGAAAGAAGGCCAGCTGTACAGCCCAATCCATGAATCCAACTGTGAAGGGACCAAGTTTGTGATGGTGTCAGAATCCATTTATATCACATTCATAAATGTATGTTTAAAATATTATCCCCCCCATACGGATTCTGCCATCTCCGGAGGAAGGAGGAGCATATGTGGATTCAGCCTGCCTTAGGTTATTTCAAAGACCAAGGGAAACTTTTGAACTAGGGGGATCAAAAGGGAGGGGGAGAGGAAGAAGGCAATAACCATAAAGATTCAAAGTTCCTTTCCTCCCCCACAAAAGGGGTGACACGAAGTAGAAGGATGGGGGCTGACCAAATGGGGTTGAGGGAAGGGGGGTTGAACTGGGTACCCTTTATAAAATTTCAATTTGTAAAACAATACTAAGTCCTGTCTTGTATTCCCACAACCAAGCATGTCCTAGTAAAGATTCCTTTTGGACTAGAACTGACTCCAAGAGTTTTTGTCTTCCTAAGACGTGGTTTGGGGTGGGTCCTGACAGACGGACTGTGAGCAAACGCTCTCAGTCCAGGAGTGGGCACAGTTGATGCAGAAGATGGATCTGTACAAAGCCCACTAGCCAGTTATCAGCCACTCCTCGAGAAACAGTTGTGAGTCCAGAGGGAACCAGCTCCGTCTCAGGGAGCCCTTGCCCCACTGAGAAGCAGGGTTGAAGTAGACCCCGTTCCTCCCTATCCTGAAATTCACAGCCTCCAAGCACCGTGTAAGCACATGAATAACTTGGTCCGAGTGACCAGGGTTCCTTGCTGCTCCTTTTAAATATCAGCAGGTATGAAACCATCGGGTGAGGTCATTTGGCAGAACGTGGCATAGTACAGTACAGTGTCAAGATTTTCAGTCAAAATAAAGTAGAATATTTTTTTTACTGAATATTTTAACACACCATACACGAATAACCAAACTGATTTAGCATGCAGTCCATTATTTATCACTATATTTTGGGTTTTTGCTAAAAAATTTAATCTCTTCAGATTGACCAAAGAACCTCTCATGAAGTGACTCAAACCTATACCATACACAATCAATGTATAATATCTGAAAATAGTTTTATTATTTATTAAATTTCTAGATTGCCCAACCCTATAAAACAAAGCAGCTTCACAAAATTAAAATAACAATTCCATAAAAATAACATTCATAAAACAACTATCCAAGGGAACAAAATCATGTCTCTTCAGTTCAAAAGGGCCTACCAATCAGTCTTAACCCAAGGCCTAGGAAAAAGCTGGGATTTTAAAGAATGCTTGATAATGGGCATGATGGAGATCATATGGATCTCGGAGGAGGAGACACTGCCCCAGAGGATAAATGGAGTAAAACGTTGTTCTCTGTTTCCACTTAATGACAGTGTAGCCCAGTGATGGTGAACCTTTTAGAGACCGAGTGCCCAAAAACCAGCCCCTCCCTGTCCCGCCTGCTCTGCCCCTCCCCCCTTGCAGGGACACTCACCGCCTCCAAGGCCCACTGCAGATCACCCAGGCGGCCCAGCAGCACCATGGCGGCTACACCCTCCACCTACGCCCTGCAGCATCAACTACACACGATGGTGGCACAAGGGTGGAGTCTTGCCCCGCTGCCATGTCCTTGGCTGCACTGCTCCGCTTGGGCCGCGCCTGGGGATGACTCTCCTCCGGGGGGGGTGCTGGTGAGGAGGGGGCCACAAGGGGAGGCGGGGCTGGGGTGACGGCACACATGCCCACAGAGGGCTCCGAGTGTCACCTCTGGCATGTGTTCCATAGATTCGCCACCACTGGTCTAGTCAATGGGACCTGAAGCAGGTTAAAGCTGTTGGAGCAAACAGAGTGGATGGACACTACAGGAAACGGGCTGTCCCTCTATTAGGATCTCTATGCCATTAAATGGCTTATAGGTGAAAACTACCCAGAATTACATCCAGACACCAAGTAAGGGCTAACTGTAAATTATATTCTTTAATGCTCTGTTCTTTCCCATATGCACTTCACCTTATCACTCGTTTGCTTCTCTCTGGCAATTAATCTAGTTATTAGATTGTATCCCTAGTCTTCAAAATAGAGAAAGGAAGTTAAATCTTTCTGCATAACCAAGTACATCTGCATTTGTCTGTATTACAGAGAGGTCCAGGTTCCTCAGATATTTCAGACAGGAGTGCATATATAGCAGACTGTACTGGCTACCACCATACTTAGTTCTAAAAGATTAAAAATCTTACTTTTTAAAGCAGTCTGTAGATCCTTCTTCTGTAGAACACTGAACTTCTCACCCTTTGTGATTTTGTGATCTGCTAATTTTATGGCAGCCTTTGCTAATAGTTTGACATTTGGGTAGAAGAAGAGATAAATACATCACTTTCAGTAATTATTTTTTAATTTATATATCAAAGCAATGTTATAACTTTGCAAATTTATACTGTAAAACATTTTAATTGGAAATAAGCAATAGTACAATCAAATTTAAAATAATTTTAATTTAAAGGGGCTTAATTTGAGTTTCCCCTTCATGGATTACTGCCTTGTCGTGGCGAAGGGGCTTGCGTAATTCAATGAAGCTATGAGCTATGCCGTGAAGGGCCACCCAAGACGGACAGGTCATAGCCGAGAGTTCTGACAAAACGTGATCCACTGGAGAAGGAAATGGCAAACCACTCTAGTATCTTTGCCATGAAAACCCTATGGACAGTACCAAAAGGCAAAACGATATGACG
The DNA here is from genome assembly GCF_947247035.1 of Vipera ursinii. Classification (NCBI taxonomy): domain Eukaryota; kingdom Metazoa; phylum Chordata; class Lepidosauria; order Squamata; family Viperidae; genus Vipera; species Vipera ursinii. The sequence continues at coordinate 109,018,526 of NC_139516.1, read as the reverse complement.
CTGGAAGATGAGCCCCTCAGGTCGGAAGGCGTCCAATATGCTACTGGGGAAGAGCAGAGGGCTAGTACTAGTAGCGCCAGAAAGAATGAAGCGACTGGGCCAAAGCCGAAAGGACACTCAGCTGTGGATGTGTCTGGTGGTGAAAGGAAAGTCCGATGCTGTAAAGATTTTTTCTCCATAGGAACCTGGAATGTAAGATCCATGAATCAAGGAAAGCTGGACGTGGTCAAACAAGAGATGACAAGACTGAACATCGACATCTTAGGTATCAGCGAACTAAAATGGACAGGAATGGGTGAATTTAATTCAGATGACCATCAGGTATACTACTGCGGGCAAGAATCCCTCAGAAGAAATGGAGTAGCCTTCATAGTCAATAAAAGAGTAGGAAAAGCAATACTGGGATACAATCCTCAAAATGACAGAATGATCTCAGTTCTAATCCAAGGCAAACCATTCAATATCACAGTAGTCCAAGTCTATGCCCCAACCACCAGTGCTGAAGAGGATGAAATTGACCGGTTCTATGAAGCCCTACAGCACCTTATAGAACTAACACCCAAAAATGATGTCCTTATCATCATGGGGGATTGGAATGCTAAAGTAGGAAGCCAAAGGATTACTGGAATAACAGGCAAGTTTGGCCTTGGAGTACAAAATGAAGCAGGGCAGAGGCTGATAGAATTTTGTCAAGAGAATACGATGGTCATAGCAAACACTCTTTTCCAACAACCCAAGAGACGGCTCTACACATGGACATCACCAGATGGTCAACACAGAAATCAGATTGACTATATGCTCTGCAGCCAAAGATGGAGAAGCTCTATACAGTCAGTAACAACAAGACCAGGAGCTGACTGTGGCTCAGACCATGAGCTTCTCCTTGCAAAGTTTAGGCTTAAACTGAAGAAAGTAGGGAAAAGCACTAGGCCACTCAAGTATGAATTAAATCATATCCCTGTTGAATATACAGTAGAGGTGACAAATAGATTTAAGGAATTAGATCTGATAGACAGAGTGCCTGAAGAACTATGGACAGAGGTTCGTGACATTGTACAACAGGTAGCAACCAAAACCATCCCAAAGAAAAAGAAATGCAAGAAAGCAAAATGGCTGTCTGAGGAAGCTTTGCAAATAGCTGAGGAAAGGAGGGAAGCAAAAGGCAAGGGAGAAAAAGAAAGATACACCCAACTGAATGCAGAATTCCAGAGAATAGCTAGAAGAGATAAGAATGCCTTCTTAAATGAACAGTGCAAAGAAATAGAAGAAAACAATAGAATAGGGAGGACCAGAGATCTTTTCAAGAAAATTGGAGAGATGAAGGGAACGTTTAATGCAAAAATGGGCATGATAAAGGACCAAAATGGCAGGGACCTAACAGAGGCAGAAGAGATTAAGAAGAGGTGGCAAAATTACACAGAAGAACTATACAAGAATGAGCTTAACGTCCCAGATAATCACAATGAGGTGGTCACTGACCTTGAGCCAGACATCCTAGAATGTGAAGTGAAGTGGGCCTTAGAAAAGCTGAGCAACAACAAAGCTAGTGGAGGTGACAGTATTCCAGCTGAGCTATTCAAAATCTTAAAAGACAATGCAGTAAAAGTGCTACACTCAATTTGCCAGCAAATTTGGAAAACTCAACAGTGGCCACAGGATTGGAAAAGATCAGTTTACATTCCAATTCCAAAGAAAGGCAGTGCCAAAGAATGTTCAAACTATCGCACCATTGCACTCATTTCTCATGCTAGTAAAGTCATGCTTAAAATCCTACAAGCTAGACTTCAGCAGTATGTGGATCGAGAACTACCAGAAGTACAGGCAGGATTTCGAAGAGGCAGAGGAACTAGAGATCAAATTGCCAACATACGCTGGATCATGGAGAAAGCTAGGGAGTTCCACAAAAACATCTACTTCTGCTTCATTGACTATGCTAAAGCCTTTGATTGTGTGGATCATAACAAACTGTGGCAAGTTCTTAAAGAGATGGGAGTACCAGACCATCTTATTTGTCTCTTGAGAAACCTATATGCGGGTCAAGAAGCAACAGTGAGAACTGGACATGGAACCACTGATTGGTTCAAAATTGGGAAAGGAGTCCGGCAAGGCTGTATACTGTCGCCCTGCCTATTTAACTTATATGCAGAGCACATCATGAGAAAGGCAGGGCTAGATGAATCAAAAGTTGGAATTAAAATTGTCGGAAGAAATATCAACAACTTAAGATACGCAGATGATACCACTCTAATGGCAGAAAGTGAAGAAGAACTAAAGAGCCTCTTGTTGCGGGTGAAGAAGGAGAGTGCAAAACTTGGGTTGAAACTTAACATTAAGAAAACCAAGATCATGGCATTTGGCCCTCTCAATTCCTGGCAAATAGATGGGGAAGAAATGGAGGTAGTGACAGATTTTATTTTCCTGGGCTCCAAGATCACTGCAGATGGGGACTGTAGCCAAGAAATTAAAAGACGCTTGCTCCTGGGGAGGAAAGCCATGGCAAATCAAGACAGCACACTAAAAAGCAGAGACATCACCCTGTCAACAAAAGTGCGTATAGTCAAGGCTATGGTCTTCCCAGTTGCAATGTATGGCAGTGAAAGTTGGACCATAAGAAAGGCTGAGCGCCAAAGAATTGAGGCCTTTGAACTATGGTGCTGGAGAAGACTCCTGCGAGTCCCTTGGACTGCAAGGCGATCAAACCGGTCAGTCCTAGAGGAGATCAATCCCGACTGCTCTTTAGAAGGCCAGATCCTGAAGCTAAAACTCAAATACTTTGGCCACCTAATGAGAAGGAAGGACTCACTGGAGAAGAGCCTAATGCTGGGAAAGATCGAGGGCAATAGAAGAAGGGGACGACAGAGAATGAGGTGGCTGGATGGAGTCACTGAAGCAGTAGGCGTGAGCTTAAATGGACTCCAGAAGATGGTAGAGGACAGGAAGGCCTGGAGGAATGTTGTCCATAGGGTCGCGATGGGTCGGACACGACTTCGCAGCTAACAACAACAACAATTTGAGTTTATTTTTTTACATAATTTGTAATATCTGTGTTTTAATTCTTAGATAGATCTTCCGCTTTTGGTTGCACACATCTTGTGTTAATATTTGCTCTTTATAGCAGCAATTGTAGAAAATCCCAATTTTGTCTAGCAGGAAAAAAAAATGATCCAGTTCTGACTGTATACGCCACGAGGATTGCTGGACTGCTGTAAGACTGGGCTAGATCTCTGTCAAACCTTACTCCATGTTTTCCTCTCTGCTTTGGATAAATAATCCAACAGTGAGCATAATCAGGTTGTGACAGGGTTCCAGCTTGTGAGACAAAGAAGGATCATTGAAAGAACTTGCTGCTACTCTGACAAGGTGGTCATCAACTTGTCCAAGCAAAGTGGGGAGGAAAATGATAGATAAAAAATAAGAGTTTGGGCTTTGTGTGTCCAGGCAGAGAGGAAAGGAGTAGTGCAAGTGACCCTGCTTTGCATGAGGCTTGTAAAAGCTGGAGCCTTTTAAGACTGTGTTCTGAACTTTCCAGTTTGCTTAAACAAGTCAACAGCCATTTATTCAAGCATATTAGGAATTAATCCTGTGGCTTTATGTGCACAAGCATCTCTCACCTTCTCAATCGTGGTCCCTCTCAAATATTTTTGTATGTTAAGGAGTTGAAATAGGGGCTTAATTCTGTAGCACATGGAAAACATTTTAAAATGTATCCTAATCCAACTATTCTAAATTCAAATCCCACTAGTTTAATTAAAAAGAGGCTTGTGTGAAATGTTGTATATCTTACACCTAGTAGAGCAATTTAACAAAGATATCTGCCATGCAAATGTGGTTCTCCTTTATCATAGATCATACCAATTCCTTCTGCTTTATTCCCTGCTTCTTTATACTTCAGACGTCTGGCCAATTGGCAAGAGGTTTTGTAAGATGGTGACCACCGAGAATCTCTAACAGAAGCACATTAAACATTAAAATGAAAACAAGAACTCTAACAAACCTATGTTTGTCATAAAACAAAAACAACTTTGAACTACAAGAAGGAGAAAACGATTGCAAGCAACCCCAAAGAAGCCCCCGATTTTTCCTAAAAACCACCACGCAGCTAAGCACGCAAAGCCTCCGGGATGTGACGGGCCGCAGCCCCCCGCGACCGTGATCTTTCCCGCGTTTAACACGGGACCTTCACTTACAGGCACACCCCATCTACATAACTGGCCCGATCCGCTTGCATGACGGCGCAATCAAAACTTGGAAAAGCGCATGTAAGACCGTATGTATTCTGTCGTTTCATACCATTTTTTTTAAAAAAAGTATGTGCCTAAATAGGTATGTGCTGAGTGCTGTCCTTCTACCTGCCTTTCTTTCCATGATTACGTCCTTCACTCTTTGTTTAATCTTTTGCTTCTGATGTTTGGTTTTTGTAACTCTAAGCTGCTTTACCTGAGTTGTAACTATTCACTGCCCTAACCAGCAGATGTTAGGGAACTGTAGGTTAAATAAATTGCGGAAACCAGTACAACCGAAACGAGCTAAAACCGATTCAAGACTTGGTCAGGGAAGCAGAGAAGAGCACGGCAGCTATTTCGGTTAATCCGAATCCTTTTGAAACTCGGAAAGCTATTCCTAAAAGACAGAGGCAGATCCCAGCTGTGGTGCACCCGGGAGCATCCTTTGTTTTGAATCTAATCTGTTGAAATTCGCCTTCCTATCAAATTGGAAGAAAGAGAAGGAGGAGATATTTAAGCTGAAATCCGGGTTCCACACCGAAGTCTATTTGGAGGAATAGAAGGGTTGAAGAAGAGACTGAATCTATCTAGAAATTGTAAAACTGTTAGTCCACTTATGCCTCTACCCACCAAGGTGGAGAAGAAATGAGCTTTTCATCGGAGAGAACAATTGAACTATGTACATGTGTCCTTTCCGGAAAGTGTGTAATTAGAATTGAAGCCTGTGGACACATTTACATATCTCGCCCAATCAGACTTCACTCAAACTGAGTTTTTGGGATAGATCATGATGTTCGGATTTTCATATCTGAGCCTACAGCAAGCAAATGACATCGTAGTTTAGCGCCTTAGGTGAATGAATCTATTCGATCCCACGACCGCGGAAGGTGGCTTTTCTCAGACTTTCCTCCCTCCCTCCCCTCCCCCAAGCAATTTATCTACAGCAAAACGGGATCACCAAGGGAGTCATCCCACCTGCTTGCCCTGTTTTTCCACAGAGGGCAAACTTGGCATTTTGCTCGAATTAAGGCACATTTGCATCAAATCGGTTGGAGAAAAATGTGACTGGAAAAATCAAGCAAATTACGCATCGCCAGCTTCTTATTAAGCACGGCTTCTTCCAGCTCTTAGCCCCCTCCTCGTTTTCGCTAATAGAAAATAAACGGAGCGCAGCCGATTGTTGCGCTTAGATGGAGGATGGCAAACGGAGCCCACTTGTCTTTGCTCCGTTTCTAAACCATGTGCAGGTTCGGTTTTCTGGAGAGAAAACCCCGGGGAAGCAGCGTAGGAGGGAAAGCAGGACAATCGATTTTATACCCCACCTCGGGGAGAGGGATACCTTATTGCCTCACCCACAGTTAAGCAACATTCGCTGATTTCCCACAAATTTTCCGGGTCTCAGTTAGGCTTCCAGCAATTACTGCGGATTAGAGCAGAGGTCAGCTGTGCCAAGGGAAGAATTGCCTCGGAAGGGAACCTCTCCATTGTGGCGCCTTTCCCCCCCCCGGGGGGGGCTCCGAACTGGGGAAAAAGGCTGGACTTCCGCATGAAGGCCTTTTCGTTCCTCTAGTTCAAATCAGCCTGTTTACCTTGGAGATACGTCGTAGGGAAAAGGAAAGAAAGAGATAAATGACGAAGAAAATCAGGAAGAGAGAGGCTCGATTTGGGGCCACCAATCCTGGGCTCTGAACCAGGATTACTTCCTGTAATTAGAAAAGGTGAAAGGAAACTGACTCCAATGCTCAACTCCCTCTCTGCGAAGTAAGGAGATGCTTTGGGGATCTTATTCCAGCGACACTTGGCAGCTTAAAACAGCTCCATGGACATCCCACACCAAGCCCCGCCTCTCTCATGTGTTCCCCAAATGTTTTAGACGGCCAACCCAACCTTTCCTAAACTGGGAGCACCATTTGGGAAAAGTCGGCCTGGCACACCCAAGCTGGGCTTTTCTCTCTACCTTTTCCGCGGAGAGAGGAAGAGATAATTAGGAAAATATCTGACTGTGCCTCCAAGTGAGGAGCCACCAACGAAAGGGCCCTGTCAGAGGGCCCCACATCTCCTGCATGGGAAAGGATTGGGAAAGGCCAGAACCGATGGGAACCAAGATGGCTATACCGGGCAGGGCAGCTTTGAAAGCTAAAGGAGAGAAATAGTATGTGAAAAGGTATGAAGGTGCAGAGAAAGGCAGAAAAACTGCTACTAAAATATCACATCAAACCAACAAAACAGAGGCAAAACGTCAGTCTTTCCAGGACTCCTGCTGTCAGTCTGCACATTTATAGTCAAAAAGAAAAGGAGAAGCTGCGAAGGTGTGAAAGGTATGCAAAGTATACCAGTTACCAAAAGCTCTTGTGCTGATATCAGTATGCTTAGGCACATTGAACTTGACACTGGCTTGTGTGTGCAAAAGTACAAAAAGAGTGTGCGTGTATATGAGAGAGAGAGAGAGAGAGAGAGAGAGAGAGAGAGAGAGAGAGAGAGAGAGAGAGAGAGAGAGAGAGAGAGAGAGAGAGAGAGATGTGAATCCCAGTGTTAACTGAGGAGAGAAAAAGTAAATGGCTCCTGGCATGGAAAGCGAGCCAGGTGAAAAAGTGAGAATGCAGACACTTCAGCGATTAGATAATTGGAATTTAACGGACTTTCTGAGTTATATATATTCTAGGCCTAATTGAATGGAACCAATTGACTCTCCATTAGACAAACTCGAGCAGTGACCCAGGCTATAAATTTGGGGCACGTAGTTTGCAGAGAGTTCCCCGAGTTGCCTTTCTGCCCTCAATCGGTTCCTCCTACCTAATTTAATGGAAACTGGTTTCCACGAAAATAAAAGGATTTGTCCTGGAGTGGCATTTTTAAGAAGAAGGTAAGGACGGGTTTCCACCAAGAGGCAAATCAAGAAAGGATTCTTTATTGGAATAAATGCTGGGTGCGGAGAAAGAAATTAAAGCAGGAGGAGGTAAAGATATGAGGAAACAAAGCTGGTTCGGTGTTAACAACAATCAGAGTCTTCCTGCCAATCTCTGGTCTACAGCCAAATCATGCCAGACCGGGGTTTCCCAATTCACAACTTCCCATTTATCTAAGAGGTTGGCCGCATCAAGACAGTGGGGTGACACCAACCCTCGAAAGTCTCTTTCCAGTAAAATCTAGACTTGTGGGGGTTGGGATAAGACCCTTGCATTTTAGAGGCAAAAGTCAGGGCATAAATCATCCTAAAACTCAAGGTATTTCAAGTCTGGTTGCTTAACCAGCCATTAACAAGGCGCAAGGCCTTCGTTCAAAATGGCTGACTTCACTCAAGGTGTGAAACCAAGGCAACACAAGTCAGGTTCTAGCTTAGGTGAGGCGCAAAGGTGTTGATGCCCAATGAAAGGCTGTTCCCAGGCCAACTCACCTGCCCGCCAGGCCCTTTTCGGGCAATGGTTGGGGCTGAGGCCGGTGACTGGGCTGACTGAGAACCCGGCCAGGTTCCTTCCCGGGCAGCCTGGTCCGCTAGAAAGTCGCCCTTCCTGCCGTTTCCACAACGGAACTTCTGAAATCAGCAGCAAGTGCCCTAAGACTAGTCAAGCCTGCCTAGGAGGAAATGGAGGGGGTGGTGGGAAAAAAAAGGCGCTCGGGGGGGGCAGGGGCAGGGTGGACGGGGTTGCCTTGCTTACGATGGGAGGGCCTGGGATCCCCAGCCAAAATCAGCCTCCCTCTTCCTGGGGCCAGAGAACCTGCCTCCTTCTCGTGGTAGCTCCTCATATCACCTCTGGCGCTCGGTGCGACGGAGGCGACCCTCGACTCCTAAGGACTGGGAGCGAAAGGGAGCCAACTCTTGCGGAGTGCTCTCCTCTGGAAGAAGGACGCCTACGGGAAGCACCCGGTTTTCCCCGGCCAAGGAGCCTGCACCGCCCGGTGAAAGCGCCCGACCCAGTGCAGCGAAGGCCGTCCGAAGCGGGGGGGGGACGAGAGAAGGACCTGAAAAGCCAGGGAAGCCAGCCGAGGATGGAGATTCAGACAAAGGGACTGACTCTGCGGCAGGCCAGCTAGACAGGCAATGGGAGCCGGCCTGGAAGTGTCCGCACCACTTGCTGGGCAGGATCTGGCCAACTTCGTGAGTCCATCCTGAGCGCTCAGAGACCCAGCCGAGTCCCAAGCAGCACAAGGCGGGGGGGGAGGGGAGTTGACCTATCCTGGCCAAGTCCCAGCGCCACTGTGGTTACCCAGGAGACCCTCGGCCCTTTTGACCTTCAGCTGAGGGCAGGGCTGGCTCCCTCGAAGCCCTTCAGAAAAGAAGTGGAGAGGGGATGCGACGCTAAGGTACCTGTCAAAGATAATTTTACCTATGCTCCGCCTAACCTTCCCCGCCTAGCCTTCCCTTGACCTGAAGTGAACCTAAAGGCCCTCCGCTTTGGCTCCCTCGGGGCCTGTCTGGGAAGACTCAAGGTTCCCTAAGGCGCTCCCTCCTTCCGGCCAAAGCGCATCCGCGAGGCCCTCCGTAGGCCACGGCGTTGAGACAAACTAGCGGAGGCTGGCAGCCCGCGGTGGAAGTCCTCCCCTCTCCAGGGCGACAGTCTGTTAGAAGCGCCGCACCCTTCGGGTCGCAGGCGGCTCCTTCTGCCTAGAAAACGGAAAGGTCCCATCTGCACCGTGTACCGGTATGTATTCCTGGCTTGCTTAAGCGGTCCTCGCAAAGCAACTAATTTTTACAGAGGCCAAACCCTGGCTCTTTCTCCAGGAAGAAGTTTCCCGAATTCCCTTCCCCCCCCGCCCCCGAAGCAACCTCTTGGAAGCAAGGTTGACGCACCTCTAGGAAGGCACTTCTAGGAAGGCGCCTCCGGGAAGGCGAGCAGTGCCTGGGAGGGCTCTTTCTAAAGGTCCGCCCCCGTTTAAATCACAAAAGACTTGAGAATCGATGAGCAGATCCGCCAGGAGTCGGGACACAAGGAAGGGGAACCGAGGCCAACCGAAACTTGTTGCTCACCAAGGCCCAATTCATAGCAGAGCTCAGGTTGCAAAAGTACACCCATCGGAGGAGAGAGGTGGGCACAGGAGATATTCTCGAGAGACCCCCTACCCTTTCCCCTTATTCGTTGCATGCGTGTGCCTTGAAGGCCACCGGTTTTCAATCCACTTCCCGCTTCCTTGACGCACCTCGTGGGATCCGCGGAACCTCCAAGGGGAGATTTCAGCAATTAACTCTTCCCCTCTTTGCAGGGTGAAAGAGATGCCTTCTCACGACGCAGCATAGATGCTCCTCATTTTCTCCAGGCTGCAGCAAATGCAGGCCCGGCTGTTGCGATGAGCGACCGGTCAGGGTTCTGGCTTCAACTCTTAGAGCCCCTTAACAGGGGTGGGAATTTAGAGGGACCCTCACAAGGGTGATCACCTTGAATATGGAAGGATCTGGCCCTTTACCACCGACCCAGCATGCCGGAAATTCCAACGGTCATACTTGGGAACTGCGATAGTTTAGAGCAGAGTCCTAGGACAGACTGAGACACCAACACAAGTTTGCTCAAGGTGAGAGCACAGAGTGCTCGGGGAAGATGTTATGCCCCAGAACAGTTCTGGCGACCCTCTTTTATTAGGCTGTTTCATTTGGGAGGGGGGAAAAATACTCATGGAAGGTCAAAGGGGAACATAGCTTATGGTATACAATTGCTAATGAAGAAAGCAAAGGTCATTACAGGAAACAATAATGCATAGCTATCTTATACAAATGTTGACAGGGATTATTGCAGGAAGACATAACTTGAGGCAGAGATATACAAATGCTAACAGGGAAGACAAAAGGTTATCACAGGAAGACATGACTTGAAAGACATAATCTTGAAACAGAGACAATTTCAGGAGACAGAAAACTATATATCTTGAGGCCTGGGCAATTTAAATGAAACAAGTCTTTGTTGTATACACATGTGAATCAGAGACAGGAATGTGGTTGTAAATAAGAAAAGAGTTTTATCATCAGAGGCAGAGATGGAATGTAGGAATGTGACTTAATCGATTACTAATTGGGGAAAAGTTTGAAGTGTTGAACTTTTTCAAAGAAGGTCTTTTGCAGGCAGAGGAAAGCAGATTTTACACTTGCAGAAATATCATCACTGGAGACAGGAAGGGAGAACCTTGTAATTTTTAATATCTTTTGTAGGTCTGGGTTCTCTACAACTCCTCTTTTTCTGTTTTTTAAAGCCAATTACTGAGAAGGCCCCTCAAAATCCAAAACTGTCTCTTCTAGGATACTTACGCTGGAAAAAGAGAAATCCTCCGACAACTCCTGTGCCGGCCAGTATTCCTTTCAAAGAGTGTTGGTGTGAGGGTGCAGCAGTCTCTGGGTCAGAAGTGAATTCTAAAAGAGGATGTTTGTATTCACTGTCAACAGTGTGTTTCATCAACAGAATGTCATCGCTAATGCTGCTCAGCCTTCGTTGTAGAAAATTTAAAAGTTTACCCATAACACATGGGCCAATTGCACATGCAAGTAATAATAAAATTAAAGGACCAGCTATAGCTGAGAAAAGGGTGGTCAGCCAGGGAGAAAAGTTAAACATTCCTTGATACCAAGTATAATTCTGCCATGGAGTCAAGCACAATCAAAGAAATACTGTTAGTAATACTTCTGATAAAAATAGGCAAGACACAAGGTAAAATAATACATCCTAATACAATCATACTAATAAAAGCTACAATAGCTTGTAAACCAGGTACTTTGGGAAACCAGGAGCCAAGTAATTCCTGAAAGTTGAAACCATTTCAAGTTTGGACAGGAACATGAGCTACAGAGTTCACATAGATGATGATAGTAGACTCGTTGTTAACAGGTTGTTCCCTCTGGGTCCATGCGATAGGCAAAAACAGTGTGAAAAGAGTCATTTTTGACTGGAACCAATGTCAAAGGTATGAGAGGCGGCAAGACTTTGACGTCTGGGGTTAGCTTTCAGATGGAATTGTGTTTTAGCAGCATCAGTCAGTGGTGTTAGAGCTGAAAAAAGTCACAAACCATGCTGTCATCTTTAATGGGTTCTGCAGTTGTGTTTGTGGAGGCATGATACGAATGAACGTGGTGACCTGGGATCCACAGCACTTTGTCTGGCAGTTGAGCAGCTGCGTAGCCTCTTCCCCAAGTGAGAAGGTCTGCAGGGCCTTTCCAAGTTAGGTCTGGAAGTTGGCGATACCAAACCTGTGGCTTAGGGGGATCTGAAGAAGAAGAAGAAGAAAAATGCTGCTCTGCAGCTGTGGTTAAGGGATAGCCAGTCAAGTTAGAAAAGTTTAGAGTGTAGAGGCAAAGATTTTGCACTGCTGGGAGGTTGGGGTTTCGTTTTCCCCTGTTCTGATTTTTATAGTGATCTAAGGCATGTTTCAAGGTTTGGTTAACCCTTTCCACCAAGGCTTGGCCTTGGCTATTATATGGAATTCCAAATTTGTGTGTGATTTGCCAATGATGACAAAATTTTGCCATGGCTTGACTGCTGTAGGCAGGGCCATTATCTGTTTTGAGTTCTTTTGGACATCCCAGCACTGCAAAGGTCCGAATACAATGATTAATGACATGTTTGGTGGCTTCTCCCCTTTGGGGGGTAGCCATGATGAGCCAAACTGCTTTTGCAAAGCTTTGGAATTTTGATGAAAATATGAATGACTTTCCCAGGGGGTGAGGGGTTGCAAAGAACAGGCTGAAGGTCCGGAGGCAGCCTGATCTGCAACAGTGTTTCCCTCTTGCAAAAAACCTGGAAAAGGCTCATGACTACGAATGTGAGCAACAAAAATAGGATGTTGGCGTTCAAAAAGCAAATTTTGCAAGGTTAAAAAAAGTTGTAACAAATCTGGTTGAATGGATGGGGATAAATAAGATCCATAAATCACTTGAATTGTGTGATAAACATAAAAGCTATCCACAATAAGATTCAAAAGTTGAAATGAAAAAATTTGACAGGCCAAAATTGAAGCAGCCAATTCAGCTTTTTGAGCTGACCGCTGGGGTGTTGTTTGCTTGGTTATCCATTGACCATTTTCCAACCAGGCACAGGCGCCACACTCCTTGCTCCCATCTGCAAAAACTGTAACAGCCGAATGTAGGGGGTGAGGAGACAAGGGTGACAACCAGTCAATGGGTACAGTGCGAACAATTTGCAAACGATAATTCACTTGAGGTTTGAAAAAATGATTCCCAAATTTGCAAAGACATAGGCACAAAAAAAGTGTCTATCTCCAGGATTTTAAAAATCAATGGAGCTAATTGTGCTTCTCTGGTTAAAATAGAAACTTTGGGCGTATGGGATAAATGAATCCACTCCAAAATTTTCAATTGGTTAAACAATAGCAACATTCGACTCCCATCATGCAACGTCTACCTCTCACTTTCTACTACTTCCCATGTTTACATTCTTGTTCCTTCAGCATTCTAAGGCTTGTGTTAAGGCATACAATTCATGCATGCAATTCACAAATCTGTGCAAACCAACTTAAAACCACTTTTCTGTTTCTCCCTTCTATATCTATTCATTCACTGCCCTTCTGCCATTCTGGCCTAACTTCTGTCTTTTCTGCTTCCAGCTTCTATCAACGTTTGCATGAGCCAACTGTTTCTCTTAGCTATTAATCAATCCTTTTCATTAATCATATTTGGAGTCAGTGTATCTTTATTAACAATCTCAGAGCCTGTTGTAAGGCATAAAATAGTGCAGATTAAGGGAGGGAAATTCTCCCAGATATCACCTTCTATCAATGTGTCCTGCACACAGACACAAAAACATCAAAAACAAGAAAACAAAAACAAAAAACAACTCCACAAAAAGATCAGAGTAATTTCTTTTAGGTGAAGTTTAACTAAAACTCAAAGAATTCCAAAAACTTCTCCAGCAAAGAATCTCTCCTCTTTCGAGTAAAAAAAATTGCAAGCTGAAACTGCAAGAGTGGGCATCAAGCTTCACATCCACCCCCCCTTTCTCAGACTGGAATTCTAAGCAGAGAAAAAAAAATGGTTAAAAGAACCAGCCACCCCCCCTCCTTCTGGCTGTTTAGGATATCTTGTGGAAAGCTGCTAAAGCCCCTTCAAATTAAAAGCATCCCTTGGGCTTTGAGCCTGTTGGTCATTAGTAATGAATTGTCCCGTGCCAAATAATTGATCCCTATTTACTCCTTGAGGCAATCCAGCAAGAATTTTTACTTATTAAAAATCCTTGCACATAGTTGATCAATTCATGATGCAAGGGTGGATTGGTGAACCTCCGGCTGCTGGTGGTGGCAAAAAATTAACAAGATAACAAGATGACAAATCTTCCTCATAAGGAGGGGGAGGTGGAGAAACTGAAAAGGCTTAATGAAAAAGAGAATCATTAAGAGGAAAGGAACAAAAGGTGCCTCTTGAGTGAGGAGAGAGATTTGGAGAAGGAGGAGGAGGGAAGGGGGGAGGGGGGGGTTTAGAAATAGCAACAAGCTCAGAGGCTTTTTCCTCTTTGCCGAGAGCAGAAAGAGAGACAGGCACAGCAGGGCAAAAATAAAAGGCAGAAGGAAGATTCTCCGGAGGCAGAGCAGAGGGGGGGACATGCACAGCAATAGGAGGAAGTTTCTCTGATTTTTCATAGGGTGGGGGTGGCACGGATGAAGGCAGAAAATCAGAAGAGTGATCAAGAGGTTTAGAGATAGAAGATGTTAGATCTAAAGGAGATGGCAAGAGTTTTAATGCTGCCATCACTGCTTGCCATGCGGACAGAATGTCAGCAGGCACCCTGGGATGATTGTGAAGATATTTACCTAGCTTTTCCCAGGTTATAACAGACAAAGTGCCTGATTCTGGATAAGCCAGACAATTTTTGTTAATATATCGTAAAAGTTTTGTTAAAAGTCTCTTTCCTACAGGATGGACCATGGTGCCATTGTGTTTTTGAACAAAATTAGCCTTCTGCATTATATTAAAAAGTTTGTCCCTATGACCCGACGAAACTTTGGAAATTGGAGAGCCCGTTTACTCACGATTTGAAGCCTTCTCCGAGGTGCGTGAGAACAGGGAATGCAGGCAGCACACGCCTGGACAGGAGTCGTGCTGTGGAGTTGAAGCCGCGATCCAATGGACGAGCCCCCAGTTGTTGCGATGAGCGACCGGTCAGGGTTCTGGCTTCAACTCTTAGAGCCCCTTAACAGGGGTGGGAATTTAGAGGGACCCTCACAAGGGTGATCACCTTGAATATGGAAGGATCTGGCCCTTTACCACCGACCCAGCATGCCGGAAATTCCAACGGTCATACTTGGGAACTGCGATAGTTTAGAGCAGAGTCCTAGGACAGACTGAGACACCAACACAAGTTTGCTCAAGGTGAGAGCACAGAGTGCTCGGGGAAGATGTTATGCCCCAGAACAGTTCTGGCGACCCTCTTTTATTAGGCTGTTTCATTTGGGAGGGGGGAAAAATACTCATGGAAGGTCAAAGGGGAACATAGCTTATGGTATACAATTGCTAATGAAGAAAGCAAAGGTCATTACAGGAAACAATAATGCATAGCTATCTTATACAAATGTTGACAGGGATTATTGCAGGAAGACATAACTTGAGGCAGAGATATACAAATGCTAACAGGGAAGACAAAAGGTTATCACAGGAAGACATGACTTGAAAGACATAATCTTGAAACAGAGACAATTTCAGGAGACAGAAAACTATATATCTTGAGGCCTGGGCAATTTAAATGAAACAAGTCTTTGTTGTATACACATGTGAATCAGAGACAGGAATGTGGTTGTAAATAAGAAAAGAGTTTTATCATCAGAGGCAGAGATGGAATGTAGGAATGTGACTTAATCGATTACTAATTGGGGAAAAGTTTGAAGTGTTGAACTTTTTCAAAGAAGGTCTTTTGCAGGCAGAGGAAAGCAGATTTTACACTTGCAGAAATATCATCACTGGAGACAGGAAGGGAGAACCTTGTAATTTTTAATATCTTTTGTAGGTCTGGGTTCTCTACACCCGGCTGCTTCTCATTCTCCCCTCCGCTGACAGGAAGCTTTCCCCCCTCCCCACCAGCCCAAGCCGGAGGTGCCCCAAACGCAAGCAACATCCGGCCCAGTAAAGGGACTCAAAAGAAGACTGCAATTGACCTGAAGGGCAATGGAAAAGGGTCGGCCCGCCTGCTTCTCACAAGCGAGAGGACAGAGGCAAAGTTCTGGCCAGCCGCTGCTCAACCCGCCCTACTCCACGACAAGGCCATTCTCGTGTCTGCCCAACATCCTGATCATTAACCTCCTGCCCACCCCACCCGCTTATCTGGGAGAGAGAGAGACCCATGAAACTCAGCGGGACTCACTCCTGGGTGAGTAGAGTAAGCGGGGAGCTGCTGTCACTGGCCATCTGGCATGTTGGTGTTTCCAGCGCTGGGATTTATTGATCCATAAGGCAAAAAGACAACCCTGCAAAACAACCTGTCCTCCTCCTGGTCACAACCTTGGATGATCGCTTGCACAAAACAACACCCCCCCCCAAGAAGAGAGACACGCTAATGTACACAATATCGCCAGGCAGAATCTTCTACCCTCGTTCCTAACGTGGACAACGCAGCTCTTTTAATAGCTCTCCTCCCTGCACCACTCAAGCTCCCCAAATTGCACATTTCTTTATTATTAAATTAACGTGGACGAGAGAACGAGGGAGTAGGGAGAAAAAAGATTTCTTACGTTGCATTGGCACACCAAGAATTTCTGGAAGCGCCTTGACAGAGCCTTCCGTGGCGAGTGCTGAGCTTTGCATCATGTTAATTCAATGGACAGAAAAGGCGAAAACGCTGGGTGAAGGGGGGGGAAAACACCCAAGGGGATTGTTACTAAAATAAATAAATAAAAAACTCAGAATAAAAAAAAACGAAGTCTATTCGGGACCGATCCTTCTCGATTTGCAGAAGATTGGCCCCAGTTGGTTTCAAATCCCCTTGGAGTCTCCTGCTATTCCAGCTTGGCCGTATCCTGGTTGGAAAGTGATGCTGCAGCAGTCGCCTGCTTAGCCGAGTGCTGGTCCAGAGAACGCAGCTTTGATTCATTCACACTGCAGGGAGAGGGCGTGACGTCACTTTCCGCAGGGAAGCCCCGCCCCCACAGCCAATCCCGGTGCGCCTCCTTTCAAAAAATTCTGGGCGGGGAAAATGGAGCCCAAAGGATCTTCGAGAGTCCCTTGGATGCGAGCCGAGAAGATCCCCGCAAGCCGCGTCTTTTTTTTTTTTTTTGGCCTTTGGACTGCCAGCAAGAGCGTCCCGTCCCGCCCCGTCGGATCCCTCTTCTTTTCGTCCTTCGCATCACAAGCGAGGCGTCCGGAGAGACTCTGGAACCCTTTCCGGGGGGAAGGGGGGTGTTGTCGCCTTTCGATCCCAAATCTTTTCCCTGGATTTCCTCTCTTCCCGAGCTGCCCAGCCAGAGAAACCCAAGCCCTTTCCGCTCCGCGCAGAAGGAGGCCTCCGAAGCACCCCTTTCTTCACCAGCCCAGCTCTTCCAGCCCCCGCATCCGTAGTGGTTTTTTTAAGGAAGAAATCTAAACGCTCGTCGTAGCCCAGGACATCGGTGTAAACGCCGCACTTTGACGCTTGGTTGAAATGCAACGAGACTAAACTCGCCTTCCTTGCCCACCCCGCAAGGACCACCGCCGGCGAGAAGCGCTTAGCGCAGCCGGTCTCTGCCAGGCTCCGCGAAGGGCGTTTTTCCTTCCCTCTCGGCGAGCACGAAGTCTGAGCGTTTCGGCCTCTCCTAGGCCCTGAGCGCAGAGAAGCAGGTTCGCGCTGGGGAGCCTGGACTGTTCTCCGCCTCCTACCGACCTTCGCTTCGACCCCCCCCCCTTTCCCTTTCTCAAACCAGGCGGGGATTTGGACTGGACTAAGAAGCCTGACCAAAACTCTTGTTTAAGACTTTAAGACTTAGTCCCAGCTTTTCTCTCTCTCTCTCTCTCTCTCTCTCTCTCTCTCTCTCTCTCTCTCTCTCTCTCCTCTCTCCCTCTCTCCCTCTCTCCCTCTCTCCCTCTCTCTCCCCCCCCCACACACACATTCTTCGGTAAAGAGATTCACTCGATCCATGGTTTCAAGGTTGGGGTTGGGGTAGAGAAAATAGGTTGAGCCTATCCCGGTTTGTTTCAAGAAACCGGGGTGGTTTATGAGCCTATAGACTTTAGACTTTGCATCTTGTTTTGCTTCCTCAGTTCCCACGAAGCCCGAAACTCTTTTCCCCCCCCTCTGGCTTCTGCCCAACTGTCAACTCGAGGCAAAGCAAACAAACAAACAGAAAGCCCTTGCCTCTGGTTCCTGAGGAAAGAAAAAGTTGAGGCGAGAAGTGGAGAACATTCCCTTCTTCGCTGAAAGCTGAAAGCAAACGCGCTGCAAAATTCGTTCATCCTCATCCTCTCTCTCTCTCTCTCCTTCTCCCTCCCTCTCTCTCTCTCTCTGGCAAACGAATTGAACAGGCACCCAAGCTATCAGGTGACGGCGTTCACGCTTGGGTGTTTGCGCGGATCAGACACGGAAGGAGAAATTCATTTCTGCTTGCAATTCACTATCTCGGGCATCCCTGAGAGAAGAGAGCTTTTAAAGAAGCAGCCACTTCCCATCTTTTTCATTCTTAGTTCAACTGCAGGGACCGCCGCCTTTCGTTCGGATCCCCAGGCTCTTTTGCTGGCCGGGCTTCCTTTTTTTAGGGTTCCTGGGATTGCGCGGTAAATGCGCCTTTCCGAAGGGGAGTAAGTTTGGCTTACGCGCTTCTTTTCACCGTGTGGGATCGCCTGTCGTTTCAAGGGTTCTAACACAGCCTTTCTTTGCCGTTACCTTTATTTGTAACCCAGTTCTTTGTGTGTAACTGCTCTCCTCCTGTCTGGCTTTACTCAGCAGGGAAACGGAGGCAAGTACCAGGTAGGATGGCTGGATATGATCAACCACAAATAACGCTGCAATTAAATCTGCAGAAACTCTCCACCGGTGATGAGTGAACGAGGCTGGAAAGAACAGCAAGAACCAAGAAAAGACAACGGAAGCTCGTGAAACACAGCTTTTCTTTTTCGCAATCGAAAATCAGAACTCAGATGGAGGATTGGAAAATGAAATTTTTCTCTGGGCAACATTCTGGCTCCTTTGAACAATGCTGAGCCTCCGCTTCTGTTTTGTTTGGCT
This sequence comes from Vipera ursinii, assembly GCF_947247035.1. Lineage (NCBI taxonomy): Eukaryota > Metazoa > Chordata > Lepidosauria > Squamata > Viperidae > Vipera > Vipera ursinii. The sequence goes on along the minus strand of NC_139516.1, from coordinate 109,000,192 downwards.
GGAACTGAGCTGGTGGGTTTAGGAAAATTGACAAGGGAGCAAAACCTTCCCTTTTCAATCAAAGGAAAGGGACATTTACTTCCGTGGTGTTAAAATGTTAAGGTCAATGGTTACAAATTGCTCGATTCTTCTCAGGCATTAGATAAGTGAACCAGGGGAGGCAGAAGTAGGATCTCCCAGAATAATTAAGAATTAAATTCTCAGAATATTTGAGTACCATAAGGAGACAGCAGGGAGAGGAACCTATGTGAAATAAATTTGCCAAATAAAGTGTCAACACATTTGGTTAAAAAAAAACAGTGACTGCTGTTTAGGTTTAGGTTTAGGTTTTATTTAATTTATATACCGCCCTTCTCCCTGGGGACTCAGGGCGGTTCACAGGGCATATATAATTACGATACAAAAGTTAAAATAAGATTAAACCAATGCCCAAATAAAAACAATAATACAATAATAAAAACAACTATTTTAAAAACCCATATTCCCCCATCAGGCCAGACCAGCTAATTCGAATAAATGGGTCTTCAGGCCGCGACGGAAGGTTCGGAGGTCTGATGTCATCTGGAGCTCCACCGGCAGTTGATTCCAAAGTGCCGGAGCGCCCACAGAGAAGGCCCTCCCCCTGGGGGCCACCAGTCGGCATTCTCTGACCGGAGGCACCCTGAGGAGGCCCTCTCTGTGGGAACGCACAGGGCGGAGGGGAGTTGACGCCGGCAGCAGGTGGTCCCTGAGGTAACCCGGACCCATGCCATGTAAGGACTTGAAGATCATAACCAAAACCTTGAACCTCACCCGGAAGACAACTGGTAGCCAATGCAGCTCGCGGAGCAAAGGTGTAACATGGGAGTACCGGGAAACTCCCAAGACAACTCTCGCGGCCGCATTCTGTACCAGTTGGAGCCTCTGAGTGGTCTTCAAGGGAAGCCCCATGTAGAGAGCATTACAGTAGTCAAGGCGAGAGGTCACGAGCGCATGAGTGACCGTGCACAGGGCATCCCGGTCCAGATAGGGCCGCAACTGGTGCACCAGGCGAACCTGGGCGAAAGCCCCCCTAGTCACGGCCACTATATGGTCTTCCAGGGTTAGCCGTGAATCTAGGAGGACTCCCAAGTTGCGAGCCCTATCCACGGGGGGTAAGAGCTCACCCCCCATAGAAAGAGATGGAACATTTTGAATGTCCCGGGATGCCGGAATGCACAGCCAATGTACTGTATAATTTTGGTTAGAAACAAATTAACTCTTTATCTTATTTTCTAAATTGATGCTTTCCACACAAATTGGAAGTAGACATCACTTTTTTCCCCAGTTTGGAATTAGTTGCAACCCCACTGCATCTGAGATCAAGTTGACAGAGTGTGTATTGCTATGTAAAATGATCAAGACTTCATTCAAGCTAGCCGTGGAAGAGCTTAACTTGTGCACACCATGAGGAAAAGTAAGATCTGCATTTATACACAGTATTTGTGAGCATATGATGTTCTTTTGTCCTAGACATTTGGAGAAAGTCTTGGTTTTTGAATGTACCATTCCACACCCAGTATGGCTCTAAAACACAGAAAGCAGGTCTTATCTAAATACCCCAGAGCCTTTTAATTATCCTAATGCTTGTTATACCAACTATAGCTTATAACCTATGGTTTGATTCTTATTTACGGAATACTGCAGCACATCTATTATCATGACAATCATCAACAATTTATTAGTAATATTGGGGTATTAAGATGGGGAAGCAGAGGTTATTATTTCCCAGAAGATATTTTCCCAAGCAAATACGGATTTATATTTGTTTTCTTGATACTGTAACTGATGATAGATCATGGGAATGCAGTCAATGAGCAAGCAGGAGTTGTGACATACAGAAGCTCATATTTCTGACCCTGGAAAACCACTTGGCAAAGCTGCTATTGTAGGTTCAGTATAGTTAATTGAAACATCTGTCAACTAAGGTCTTGGTAGCAATTAATGGATCGATATTGGGCTGTGCATCTAAGACATGCATTCCCCACGATCTAGTTATTTGAAAATCCTTAATTGTTTAAATGTACAGATCTCCCCATATGACTTTATGGTTGGCTGCCTTCCTTTTAACAGAAGCTGTTTGTCCTGTTGTCCTCTGAATAATTCAGTCTATTTTGTTTTTGTATTATCAGCATACGCAATTGTTTCATCTGTATCATTGAAGATTACACTAAACTCAGAAATGCGGAAACATGGGATTATGCTGTAGTTAGTACACCTGTCAGAGTTCGGAGAAGAGGCAACTTCATTTCATAGCTGGTTGCAGGTACTCATGGTATGCTCTGGTTAATCTCTGATCCATTCATTTTGGTTAAAAATCAAAGGCAATAATCCCAGACTGATGTTACTCAAAGCGGTTCAAGCTCAAGCTGAAATGGACAGTGAATTGCTACGAGAGACTCCTACAATTTGATAGTGAAAATTTATGTATCTATTTATTTTACAGATGTCTTATCCTGCCGCAATAAATAAAAAAGCAAATTATACAGAATATAAAAAACAGTTAAAGTATCCACAATAAACCTTTGACAAAACTATAGAAATAGCCAATGGTTTATTAAGTACAAACTTTGCTTTAAAAAAGCACCAACCAAACATAAGAATGAAAACAAGAAAAAAATAGTTGGAAATAGCATGATAAAATCAGGGAAGAACCCTTTGAAACAACGGTCTTTAGTAGCTTTGAAAACATTAGCAAACAGGGGGATAGCCTGATCCCTACTGGGTGGTCACTGCATAATATTGGCATTGCCATAGAATAGTAGTGCCTTCTCATCTCAACCTATGGGTCCTCTCCAAAAATGCAGGATCAATAACAATTTCTCCCTGATTGATCTAATAAGTTAGCCCAGAACTGTTTGCAATAAACCGTTCTGCAGATATTGGGGCTTCAAGCCATAGAGGGCTTTAGATGTTTTGAAAAACAGCATCTTAAATGGTAGCCTAAAACCAAGCAAAAAGCTATACAGGATTCACAAAACTAGCATTATGTGCCAGTGCCAGAGAGCTGGTAGGCTGCTGCATTTTGATCCAACTCTAATTTCTGAGTGGTTTTTGAGGGAAGGCTCAGGTAGAATGCATTACATAGTCCAACTGGTGACCACTTGGATCGGGGAAACTGTCAGTTCCTCATTGCTGGGGTGGAGTTCCAAAACCTTGAAAGAGGCTGTTTTATTGTATCTGGATCCACTTGCTTCAGGGAAGGTTGTAATTGACACACCAGCTGGAACTAGGCATAGGCCCCTCTGGCACACCTTCTATTTGCTGTTTCAGTAGGAGTCCTGGATCCAAAAAGATCCTCGAAGTGAGCTTGCTTCCTAATATCTATACTCTAACATAATCTTCATCTCAAACTTGGATCAAGGGATGGCTCTTTCAGGAGTGGGGGGGGGGAAAGACCACAGTCTCTTTCAAAGTTCTGGAACTCCACCCCAAAAATAAGGAACTGACAGTTTTCCATTCCCAAGTGACCACCGCTTTCTCCACTTTCTGAGCAAACCAGGAAAGGCAGGAGTCCAAATGGCATCTGCCAAAGGGCATGCAAGACAACACCCTATCCATTTCCTTAGAGGTCACAGACTAAAAGAAACCCCAGACAACAGGATGAGCTAACATCCCAGGCACCACAAGTGATTGACTTTGTTGACAAAATGCTATACAAGTTGTTCACTTATCACAGCTATCACCTCTCCAGAGGGGAGCGTTGAAAATAAGGAGTCCAAAAATGACATTTCTTTTGGAGCCAGAATAATTTGGGGGAAATACCAAACTGGGAGAGAGAGAGAGGTGATCTGTGGAGAAAAAAAAGCAAGAAAGGGAAGCTCCCTAATAGTGTAGAGTATTAACTGAAAAACTCAGCCCCACTGATTCCCATTGCTATGGAAACTTCCACTTAATCACTAAATGTGACGATAGAGATAGATAGATAGATACAAGATAGATAGACAGATAGATAGATAGATAGATAGATAGATAGATAGATAGATAGATAGATAGATGATAGATAGATAGATAATGGATGGATAGACAGAATTATATGCTGTATTATTTATTTATTTATTTATTTTATTATTTAAACTTGTATACCGCCCTATTCCCGTAGGACTCAGGGCGGTTTACAGGGAAAGATTAAAAATACATACATACAAAGTTAAAATCGATTAAAACTAAGATTAAATTAAGTCCCTGAATTTAAACTAAAACCCCATTAATAAATAATTAAAACCCCTCAGTCTGGGCCAGACAGCTCAAAAAACCAAGTTTTCAAATCCCTGCGAAATGAGCGAAGGTCGGGGGCAGTCCTAAGCTCCGTGGGAAGTTGGTTCCAAAGGGCCGGCGCACCCACAGAGAACGCCCTTCCCCTGGGGATAACCCGCCGGCATTCCTTGACCGGCGCTACCCTAAGAAGGCCCTCCCTGTGGGAGTGCACGGGATGATGGGAAGTTGATGCCGGCAGCAGGTGTTCCCTTAGATAATCCGGACCCAAGCCATTTAGAGCTTTATAGGTCATTACCAGCACCTTGAATCTCACCCGGAGGGCAACCGGAAGCCAATGCAGCTCACGGAGAAGAGGTGTTACACGGGAGTATCGGGAAACTCCCATAACAACTCGCGCAGCTGCATTCTGCACCAGTTGAAGCCTCGGAATGGTCCTCAAGGGCAGCCCCATGTAGAGAGTGTTGCAGTAGTCTAGCCGGGAGGTCACAAGCGCATAGGTGACTGTGCGTAGGGCATCTCAGTCCAGATAGTGCTGCAACTGGCGCACCAGACGAAAGCTGGGCAAAAGCCCCCCTGGTCACGGCTCCTATATGGTCTTCAAAATTGAGCCGTGAATCCAAGAGGACGCCCAAGTTGCGAGCCCTATCGACAGGGGGTAACACCTCACCCCCCCATCATTAGTGGTGGAACAACCTGGTTTATCCGAGATGCCGGTATGTACAGCCACTCAGTCTTGACAGGATTGAGACGAAGCCTGTTTCTCCCCATCCAAACCCGGACCGCTTCCAGGCAACGGGACATCACATAGAGTGCATCACTGGGTTGGTTCGGGGTGGAGAGAAAAAGTTGGGTATCATCAGCGTACTGATGATACCCCACCCCAAAACCACGAATGAGCTCGCCCAGCGGTTTCATGTAGATGTTGAACAGGAGTGGAAAGAGAACCGATCCCTGGGGGACTCCACAAATGAGAGAACTCGGGGAGGACCTCTGCCCTCCCGTCAACACCGACTGCGAGCGGCCCAGGAGGTAGGAGGAGAACCACCGTAAAACAGTGCCTCCCACTCCTAAACCCCTGAGACGCCGCAGTATGATACCATGGTCGATGGTATCGAAAACCGCTGAGAGATCTAAAAGGACTAGGACAGAGGAACATCCCCTGTCCCGAGCCCGCCAGAGATCATTCACCAGTGCGACCAATGCTGTCTCCGTGCTGTACCTGGGCCTAATGTATTATAACGGTTTACACACCATACACCAGGTCCCCAAGGCTCCAAAACAAAGGCAAAAATAGTGATTCCAAGGGACTTTCAGGGAGAAGATTTGAGTTTAAAGTGCAAGTAGATTGTCCTACAGAATGCAAGCAAGATAATAATCTGGAAGTCTAAGATAACAACTGTATTTGGAGAATAGCACAGCATATTTCTCTCTGGCCTAGGCAACCCAGGGAACAGTTCAATTCATTAGAGTAGAGGCTGGGGAGGAAGTGGTAGGAAGGGTCACAAAAAAGAGGCTAAGAACAGGCTCCTGGTTCTTAATGTAAAGCAACTTAATGGCTGGGGAATTCTGGGAGTTGAAGACCACACATCTGAAAGTTGCTGAGGCTGAGAAATGCTGATATAGAGCATCCTGGCATTGTAAACTTGGATCTGCAGCCCTTTCCAGAAGAAAATAATTATTTGATGTTAGACTGATGCCAAGAAAATGTAGAACAGCTACATATTTGCAGATTTCCAGTGCAGCTGGTTAAAAAAAAGAATTCCTACCCTGGAAAAAGGTAAATTTACAGGCACAATGGATAAATATGGGAGACAGGCTGCAAGAAGCTGAAATATTAAGAGATTGAAGTTCTGAATCTTCTCATAGTTTTTTTTTGCCAGTGATCTAGGTGATCTAGCTACAAACAGCAACTAACATCTTCTTATACTATTAGGATCTGTTGTGCTTTGGTTGAAGGGGCATTTCTTAATTGGTCCAGGGTAATCATGTTTTGGAGGTCTTACATATCAGATCTTGATACTAAAATCTATCGTCCTGTTTGTAGTATTGAAGAGTTTCTTTTTCAACAAATACTACATACATACTATGTGACACTGTATTTAAACTGTACTTCTTACAGTTTTTCTTACATACCATGGCTGGATTTACATTTACATTTACAACTTGTCTGACCAAGTTGCCTTCACTCAGCATGGTGATTTTGGTTAATTTTAACATTGGTTAATTGGGGGGGGGGTAGAGATAGTGTTGTGAAAACACAGACCTTTCAGTTAGTTAAATATTCAACAAATTAAAAATAGGTTAGTTCAGAAATTGAATTAATGGATTGATTCAGTAACTGAGTTAAGTATATTGCTCACCCATAGAGAAACAATATAGAGCAGAGAATCTGATAATATTGAGTGGCCCTGGCTGATGAGTAACTACAGCCAATCTTGCATTATGAGACATTTTTTTAAAGAAGAGTGTATTTCCATAGTAAAGTATTATTCTCAGTCCTAAGATTTTTCACTGAGATTAAACAACATAGTCATTAGCAAAATAAATATGATATGCTTTCACTAGGCTTAATATATCTATTTCAATTTTTTTTTAAAAAAAAGGCATTTCAACCTCACAAAAGCCAAAAATCTCATACCATTTTTAGTGATGTCGTCATGTGAGAGTCACACCCTATAGCTTTTGGAGCAAATATATAATGAAATGATTTTTCTCATGGGGCAACATTCCAATACTTTCTTGACAGTAGCATCCCCTCCGCTTATAATGTATTCTGACCAGGGTCCCCCAACCTGTGGTCCCTCCTGTTGCAGATCCACAGATCTACAATGCTCAGACTAAGCTGCCTAGAGATTGTGGGATTTCAAGGCCAATATCCTGGTAAGACCTAAGTGAGAGAAGTGCCCTTGAGCATTTCATTATCTTTTCTGCTCAGAGCTACCAAGGTTAATGGGTCTACTGTTATGGAGGAACATTTATACCTACTAGCTGCTGTCATGATTACAACCCTTGTGGGTATAAATGTGTTTTTGACCCTCCAGGTGTAAACAATCAGTTTTTATAGTTTATGAAATGGAAAGTAAAGGATTAAAGAAATTTTGGATGGATGGCCGTACATCTCCCTTTCTCCCTCCCTCCCACATCCACTTATATATCTCACTATAGAATGTAAAGTCTCTGACCTTTTCTTTTGTAGCTGGGTTTTGCAAGAATTTATCTTCCAGGGTAGGTACCATATTCTATGTAAAATATTACTGGTGTCAACGTGGGTTGCTCTGATGTCTTTATAACCCTCTGAGATCGATTTCTAGTTTTGTGCCATAGGAATGTATTTTAAGCTCATTCTATTTAAAAACAACAACAACCAAAAACAGGGCTATCAAGGGTCTCTGTACTCACTGTTGCCATGGTCTGATCTTCTGGATTCTTGCAGCCCAGATCTAACAACCCTATTTTTATACATACGCCTCCCTCTTCCCCCCCCTCTAAATGGCCACTTGGCTTATTTTGCAAAAGAGCATCTGGAATTCAGGCTGAAAACAGCTGCCAAACTCTTGAAAATTACATCTTTAAAACCCTGCATTCAATTGCTGCCTAATGAAAAAGAAAGGACTCACTGACTAGAGCATTCCCCACTGATGTATAGGATCATCATCCAGCCAGCATGAGAGCATCAAAGCTAATGACTCTTAGCCCAAGTCCGCCTCAGAGTCAAGGCATGCCAGTGGAGGCCCAGAGGGCCCAAAATATGAATCTACTGGGAATTGAGCTGCAGACTTTCCAAGCATGATGAGCTCTAGGAGTCAGCTATCCAGGGGAGGCCCTTCTCATACAACAGCCTCCTAAGTGTATTGACATATAAATTTAATTTATGTATCTATTACTTACACGCACACACACCACTCTGCAATAAGGATCAGCACTCCTTCTAATGCAGTTACATCTTGGCAGGAGAACTATAGTCAATTTCATAAAAGCAATCCTAGCAACAGCTATGAGAATTAGATAGCCATACTGGAGCTGATGCACAAGCCAAATCACTAAAACACAGTTGTCTAAGAAATAATGCTATGGCAAGTAGAACCCAAGTTCTGCACCCCCTGCTGAAGTTCAGGATTGAAAGAACAGGCTATTAATCACAATGACTGTATGTTACCTCCAGTATGAATGATAAAAAGTTTGTAATATCAGTTGCCTGGACACATTAGCAAGGAGGGTGCAATGGCAGCTTGGAGGCTACCAATTGCCATCAGCTCACTCACAGTGAGTAGAGGAATAGCAACTGTGTTTGATCCAATTAGCCTTTGTTTTTGGCCCTGAGAAAAAAGAATTTTTAAAAACTGCATGTTTGTATTTGTTCCATATGAAGATTATTAATCCTTTCTTATTCATGACTTTGGAATTTTTAGAAGGTATTGATCAGATCACAGAAGCTCATAAAGGCACCATCAAGATGAACTCAGACCCATTTTTTCCCCTGAGAATGCATTATTGAGAGTTATTTCATTTAATGTGAGATACTCAATATTTGCATCCAACAGAGGCAGGAGGTACAATCTGACGGATCACGTACATACTCTGGGAAAGCAGGAACAAGAAGAGATGACTTCATGGGACATTGGAAATATTGTCTTCTCAAAATATTGCTTCTCAAAATCATCCAATAGACCAGTTAAAGAATAAGTAGGTCCTCTTCAGTCTCCAAAGAGTTTTCTCTAGCCCTTTCAACATTTTAGGACTACTAATCCCAGAATTTCCCACTGAGCATATAAATTCTGAAAGTTATGGTCCCAACAGACCTTACAAGCTTATAGTCACCTGATACTATGTGTGCGTGCCTGTGTGGTGAACAGTGCTGGCCTTTCTCTATAGAGTGTGCTTTTAGCAGGCCTGTGGCAATCAAGCCTGGACTGATTCAAATGGTTGCTGTGAAAAATTAGTCTGATTTTTTTAGACATCAGAATTAATTAGAATCAAATAGACAAATCAGGCTGATACAATTCATGATGCTAAAAACACACAGGTCAGTGACTTTCCACAGAATATCTGAAATATTTATATAGTTCTGCTCTTACCCAGTTGTTCCTGCATTTTGGGGCCCATTCAAGCATCTTTTGTCCATAAGGAGCAGGGGCATAGAGGAGAACCTCCACACCCATTCTCTTCCTTGAATCAGTAAGGAAGGAATTGCAGTTGGAATGTGCGTGTCAGACACATAAGACAAAACTTAATTCATGGAGGGATTGGCTGACCTCTGATAAGATTCTGCATTCACTGACTGACAAATTTATTTAGAAATCTACAAAATTGGACTTCCGGTGGCGACGCGACGCCGAAAGACAGCCGTTTTCGGGCTGCCCGCTCCGCAGCTGTGTTTTTCCATCGTAAACAGCGCCAATCAGCTGTTTAGATGGATTTGAAGCCCCCTCCTCAGGAGAAGAGGAGGGGGTGAGGCCCCAGGTAGGGGTTGAGCTCTCTGGGGCCGCCTGAGCTGAGAGCTAGGGCGGCTGAAAGATGAGCCCCCCCCGAAGCCTGGGTTGCTCCGAGCTGTGCAGCGCCTCTGCTCTGGGATTCTTGGAGCAGAGCCAGGCGTTAGCAACCACCCCTGCCAAAAGGAAATACTTTTGATTATCAAGATGCAGGCAGAGCGGTACAGGAGGTCAAGGTGAAGTGGACTCTTTATCTTTACTCTCTAGCTCAATGGATTTTATAGCTTTAAAGTGAAAGTGCGTAATAAGTGAAAGTGGGGGAAGATGGCGGCTAAAGCTTCTAAAGCTCTTCGGAATGCGGGGTCTTCCCTGGTGCAAGAGACCTCACTGCAAGCTTTGCTTCCTCCTGCATCTCCCCCGGTATTGACGCTTAAGGATTTACAAGATGCTCTTGGAAAGCACGCACAACTGATGTCTGATATGATGGATGAAAAGTTGAAAAAGCTGGAGGAGAAATTGGAGAAGAAAATGGAGGAGAAAATGGAGAAATTGGAGAAGAAGATGGAAGAGAAGCTGAGAGCAATGAGGGTGGACATTTTGTCTATGGTTGAATCCGTAGCTGAATGTGTGCTACAGCTGGATATAAAAGTGGAGGATCTCAGTCAAAAGAACTCTATATTAGTAGCAAAGGTATTAGAAAATGAAAATATAAGGGATAAAATGGACGAAGAATTGAGCCTTGTTCAGTATAATCAGATGCAGAATGCTATTAGAATTAGGGGTTTAAAGGAGAATGGTAAAGAAATCTAAAGCAGCTGATTTCTGAGGCTCTGGAAGGGGTACTGGGCCAGTCAGCATCTGAAATTGAGGGAAATATGGACAAAGTTTTTCGTGTAAATTCATGGATTGCAAGACAGAGGAAGTTACCCAGAGATGTGGTGGTCTATTTTGCAAAGAGAGTAATTAGAGATGAAGTCATTCAAGCTGCTTATGATACTAATTTGGTAGTGGCTGAGCAAGAAGTTTTGGTTTTAAAAGAGATTCCTCCGAAGATCTTAAGGAGAAGGAAAGATTTCGCATTTCTAGTACAGGAACTTAAGAAACGTGATATTAAGTTCAGATGGGAGATTCCAGTTGGGTTGGTGACAACGCACGAAGGTAAAAGACATCGTTTGGTTACTGTGGCTCAGGCACGTGATTTTTATAGTAATGTGTTAAAAGCAACCCCCCTGTCATTTTTGGAAGCTGCAAAAGGATACGGTGTGGGAAAGTTTCAAGATGTTGCAGATAGACAGACAGTGGACAATGGTGTTGGAGGGGATCAAGCTACAGTCTCATCGGTTGCTGCAGGAGGCCAGAAGATGACGCGTGCCGCCCTAAGAAGAGCGAGACGAGAGCAAGAGCAAGACCAGCGGAAAGTTATGGAATCTTCAAAGTGTGCTTACAATGAAGATGTAGGAGGAGAGCGGTCTAAAGAAGTTTTGGGGGTCATGACAGAGGTGCTCCAAAAGTTTTGGGGCGTTAAGATTGCTGATTAAATTTTTAGATTAGAATGTCAATGGAGTAAAATTATTATAGAGGAGAAAGAAAGTTTTTTTTTCTTTTTTTTAAATATTTTATACAATTTAAGATTGATGTTATTTGCTTGCTAGAAAAGTATATTAGGGTTATGGACTTAAAGTATGTGTTGAACTAAGAGTGGGTATGTAAACTCCTAATTAACAACAAGTTGTCTTAGAGATTGCCTAATTTTTTTTTATATATACTCTTTTTATTTGAACTTTTATTTGAACTTAAGGATGATTTGGAATTGTGAGACATTTGGCGTGATATATGCAAGAACTATTTTTGACTATAGTTTAGTTTGGTTGGAGATTATTAAGATTAATAGAGATAAGCGCTTTTGGTGCGTAACTGAGAATTTGTTTGGAAATTAGAGAAAGGTGGGAGAATGCAAATAGCAGGTGAAAGTTTTTTTTTCTTTTCTCAATTTATTTTGAGTAAAGATCTTTTTCTGTTTTCCTCTTTTTCTTTTCTACTTTATTTGTAATATTAATATTGTTTGTACTCATTTTATATGAGCTAGAGAGAGATAGAATTTATAGTTTATTGTTGATAATATAGGGGTGTTTATGTTTGTTTTTTGATTTTATGCCCTGTATTTAGCTCTGGGAAGTCGGGGGGGGGGGGGAGTGGGGGAGAGGGATAGGGGTGGGGGAGGGGGGGATTAAAGTCAAAATGTATTGTAAAACTTTTTAAATAAAAAAAAAAGAAATCTACAAAATTGAAGTTCTGAGGTAAGAGGCATAATCATCATTGGCATCCTTCAGTCTCGAGAGACTATGGTATCGTGCTCTGGAAAGAGGTCCTAAAGCAGCATCTGGTGTGGCTAAAAAGGCCAATTCGAGAGTGGCAGTCCCTTCCACAGTGAGGACTGGTACAATCTGTCCCCTGTCCAGCCCCCAGATTTTGCTGGTTCCGGGACTGCCTCTTTGCCTCAGCCTGCCGCACAAGTGTCTCTTCGAATTGGAGGAGGCCATGCTGCGTCTTTAGCCTCCAAGCTGAGCGATCAGAGGTCGAGGTTTCACAGCTGTTAATGTCCATTCCCAAGGCCTTTAGATCCCTCTTGCAGATATCCTTATATCGCAAGTCTGCTCTCCCTCTGGGACGCTTTCCCTGCACTAGTTCTCCATACAGAAGATCTTTCGGAATCTGACCATGAGCCATTCTCACGACATGCCCAAGCCAGCGTAGACGTCACTGTTTCAGTAGTATATACATGCTAGAAATTCCAGCACATTCCAGGACTGCACTATTTGGAACTTTGCCATGCCAGGTGATGCCAAGATTAAAGCGCATATGAAAGGTGTGTAACTTTCTCTCCTGCTGTGCGTAAAAGGTCCAAGACTCACTGCAGTACAAGAGTGTGCTCAGGATGCAGGCTCTATAGACCTGGATCTTTGTATGTTCTGTCAGCTTCTTATTAAGCCATACTCTCTTTATAAGTCTGGAAAATGTGGTGGCCACTTTACCAATACATTTATTCAGCTCAGTATCTAAAGAGAGAGTGTCAGAGATGGTTGAGCCGAGGTACACAAAGTCATGAACGACCTCCAGTTCTTGTGCAGAGATTGTAATACAGGGAAGTGAATCCACATCCTGACCCATGACTTGTGTCTTTTTCAGGCTGATTGTTAGTCCAAAGTCTTGGCAGGCCTTGCTAAAAACAGTCCATAAGTTGTTGAAGGTCTTCGGCAGAGTGAGCAGTAACGGCAGCATCCTCAGCGAAGAGGAAATCCCGTAGGCATTTCAGCTGGACTTTAGATTTTGCTCTCAATCTAGAGAGATTAAAGAGTTTTCCATCTGATCTGGTCCGGAGATAAATACCCTCTGTTGCAGTTCCAAAAGTCTGTTTCAGCATGACAGCAAAAAAGATCCGGAATAAAGTTGGCGCGAGGATGCAGCCATGCTTCACCCCACTTCGAATGTCAAAGGAATCTGATGTTAAGCCATCAAAAACTACAGTGCCCTTCATTTCCTCATGAAAGGACCTGATGATATTGAGGAGCTGAGGTGGACATCCAATCTTGGGGAGAATTTTATAAAGGCCGTCCCTACTAACCAAGTCAAAAGCCTTCATAAGATCTGTGAAGGCTATGAAAAGTGGCTGTCTATGTTCCCTATTGAAGTTCTGAGGTAAGAGGAATAATAATAATTAATTTATTCAATTTGTGATGACACCCAACTCTCAATGACTCTGGGTGGCTAACAACAATCAAAGAAACCAAAGTAAAAGTTGGCAAGCGTGACCGACCAGATGGAATGAAGCAAGGGGTTTCATTCACCCTTGCCAAAGGGCTGGGTGAACAGCCAGGTCTTCATGACTTTTCTAAGAAATATAGAATGGGGATCATCCTTTTCTCGGGGAAAACCTCATTCCAGAAAGTGTACTTCCAGGATTACGATAAATGACATTATTTAATGAAAGAAAACCAGAATCTGCAGAACTGAATTGGTGGGCAGATGCTAACGGGGGCAAGCAGTCCCTCAACTAAGCCATGTAGGGCTTTATAGATAACAACCAGCACCTTGAATCACATCCAGAAGCAAACTGGAAATCAGTGCAGCCTGAAAAGCTGATATGTTTCATGGGCATATCAAAGCATGTCCATCACTGCTTGTGCTGCCACCTTCTGAATTAACTAAAGCTTCTGGGAGGCTTTCAGGGACAACCCCATATAGAGCATGTTGCAGTAGTCCAGCCATGAGGTAATTAGGGCATTACTATCTAAAGCCCCCCAAATCTAGGAAAGAGTGCAATGGGCACACCAGATGGAGTTGTGCAATGGCCTTTCTAATATATGCAACTATGGTGCTCTAATGAGAGGGGGGGAAAAAGGTCAGAGTGATCAACCGTCTTTTTCTTTTAGACATGCACAACCAGGACTACCATAACTTGGCTGAAAAAAATCATGCAACCACTAGATGGCAGCAAAGAGAAATGGGCCATTTGAACTCCCTGCTGCCTTCTAGAGTACATCCTGATTTTGCAGCACACATACAGCAGTTCAAATGAACATATTTAAATGATGATATCAATATTGCAATTTACAAGAAGAGATTCATTTTCTAAGAGAAGACATTTCTGCAATGAAATGGAGTTAAAAAGAAGTCAGCAAACCAGGCTGAGTGGCTATACTGCCATTTTTTCTCCAGTATGCTCATTTTCAAATATTCACTGTTGCTAGGGTCAGGTTTTTGGTTTTGTCCGCCCAGATTTAAAAATCCATAGTGATGACCACTACAGAAAACTTTATGAAACTCATGGTTTTTATTTTTACTTCCAACCAATATCTAATGTGTGTGTGTGTGTGTTTGTGTGAGTGTGATCAGAAAACACACACAGAGACATATATTTAAAATAGCCATAAATCAGATCCAAGAAATATTATGAAGGGTTACATTTAGAGAAGGTGGAAGAAAAATCAGAAGAGTAAAAACCATACCTCATTCTTCTGCAGTGAAGGTTCTTGCCCTTTACTTGCGTATGGGGGGGGGGGGGAAATCTCCCTTCAAAGCTAGCTCCTCTGCAGTATTGCACTCCTGGTTGCGGTGAGTAATATGGACCAGGGCAGAGGGTCTATATCAATCTAGCAAAGCAGAAAAATGAATGAAAATTGAATTCCCCTGGGAGAAAGAGGAAGGGGAGGAGAGAGCTGTGCTTCAGACAGAAAGATAAATCAAAGGATGCTGGGAGGAGAAGAATGATGAACCAGCTCCTAGGCAGAATGGAATAATTAGGGGAAACTGGTTGGAAAGGCAAAGAGGAGGGAGAGATGGGAAAGGCAGTGATTGTCCATTGTCACAGGAGAGGGACACCTTTGCCCAGAAGATCCTTTCAGTTTTGATTTGGACTATATTAAGACCACAGAAAGATCATCTCTGAACTAACAGAGAAGGTACAGCATGGTATCTATACTGTTCTCTGTACCTAGCCGCCAGAGAAGTATCTGAAAGTAGAACACTCTCCCTCCAGATTGATTATTTTGCCTGTGCTGGTGCCAGAGAAATAGGATGTGTGTATGTGTGTGTGTGTAGGTACAAATACAAAAGATACACTTTTATAGTCATTCCTATGATTCTCCCTTGAGGCTGCATACCTGTTCTAGAATTTAATTTGCTGGAGAGCTGGGAATATTTTAACTATACTGGGGGAAGAATTGTTCTCCACAGCTGCTAATTCATCTGTCTTTCAATATTGCTTTTCAGAATCAGAACAGATCCTAACCTTTTCACCTTTTCTTCTTCCCAGGCAGACCTCAGGTTTAACAAGTCACTAGATTAAATGAGTTTCCAGGGGATAAATCTATCAATGAATATTAGGTAAACACTGACCCTCCATGTTCAGAAACAATGCCCTTCTGGATCCTAAGTACTTTGAAAAGTGAACTGTGTCCACAAGAACGGCTAATTTTGATGTTATCTGCATTCTGAAGTAGAACAAACCTTGATCAATTTGAGCAACACAATTCTTACATTAAGAATTACATTAAACCCATGCCTCCCAAGGCAGTTTTCGGGAAGGACCGGATGACACTGTAAGCTGAGATTTCCTGATTTTTCTGTTTGCTTGTTTTCTTATCAAAGGAAAACTGTTCAGCAAAGAGAAGGCAAAACAGAAGTAGAATCCTTCTGCGGGAGTACTATATATAGGACAGTGCACAACTGAACCACAGAGGAAAAAGCAATTTCATGGAAGGTACCTACCCTTGGTTGGGATAATTGTTTTCTGTTATTTATCCTGCACTTTCTACTTCAAAGTCACTTTACTTCTAGTTTGTATCCTAATCCTGGCCAGCACAATTTGCAAGCAAGGTTGGTGTCTACACAACCCCAAAGGCAAAATATAAAGCCATTTTTTTTTATAAAACTCCTGATCAAGAAAAAATATTTTAAAGACTTATGCATGAACCACATCATTTTGTGTCCCTTATGCTCCATTCAAAAATGTATTATCATGATATGCATGTAAGAAAAGAATTAACCTTCACATAAACTATGAATTCTTGTATGGTTAAAACCAGTTTATTTTATAAATTAAAGATATCAAAATCATTTTCTTTTCTTTGAAAGCAAATACAGTAAAATATTGAGAAAATATTTTATGAATTTAAGTACACCAACATCATTACTTTAGGTTTCTCTCTGAATGTTTTACTTTGACGCACATTGGCTATTTTTTCCAAGAGACAACATTTCCTCATTTGTACATTAGTTCATTATTTGAAAAAGCTATTTTTCCTTTCCATTACAAACTCTCAGAAACCGAGTACAGTATAAACCATATATAATCATGTTTAAAAAAGTAAAGCTAGATAACTGGGAAACCACATATTGTAAAAGTGTTTTCAAAATTTAAGATTTTGGATTCTATATTGCCCCTTCTGCAATTCCTCCTTCTCATACTGTAATTAATCTACCTACCTATGAAAAACCTTAATTTAAGATCTGCAACATAGAAAATAAACTCATTTTCTTTTATTATTAATTATTATTGTTAAGGAATTTATTGTGCAGAGGTCTCCTTGTGCTACCAAAGAGTTGCACAGACAAGGAATGGTACTGAGAGCAGCAAAAGTCACACAAGAATACACTGAGTTATAAAAGTAAAAAATAGTTTACTTTTGAGGTGGTGTAAGAACAAAAATGCACAGTCAAAAATAAACAGTCCAGGTCATAAACAATAGCAACAGTCCAAGGAGTAATCCAAACTACAAAGTCTTCTTACCAGTCCAGAGGTCAATACACAGTTCAGGTTTACAACAGTAGTAAACCAACAGCAGAGCAAAAACAGTAATAGTAGAGATCAGTGAATTCAGAGAGAGAGAGAAGCTACGTTCCTAGCTTCCTCTTATGGCCATGAGAACACTTACACACCCATTGGCCAATTAACTTCTTAAAGACATAGCATTATGGTTAATATATTTTCAACCCAACATTGTAGGCTAACACCATATGCCTAACATTCTCCCCTTTGGGTAGAATAATATATAACTCTTACAATCTTATGCACATTCTTTCACAATTAGCATTGTGTTTCACAGCACTTTGTACCTTCGTAAAATGGCCTGCAATATTTACATCAGATGAACAATACTCTAGCTGTATTAATTTGTCCTTGATACATTGTCTGACATTTAAATAACGAAGATCAGTATATTTAGATCTTGTTCTTACTGCAGCATTATTAGCCATCTTTATCGCAGCTTGATTGTCCTCATATACAATGAATGGATCATTTACATTTAAACCCATATCTAACAATAATTGTTTGTACACTAGCAGTTCTGTACTGATAGACATGAAAATTCAGCCTCCATTGTAGATAAGCTTATGTGTTTTTGCCTAATGGACTTCCATCCAATCAAAGAATCACCCAACATTACAGCCAATCCTGAAGTAGATTTACGAGTGCTTGTATCAGAGGCAAAACTCGCATCTGCATATGCTGTGAGGATTAACTCACGATTTGGCTCTAAATATAACGAGTAGTGAATAGTTTGCTTCAAATACCTTAATACTCGTTTAGCTGATTGCCAGTGTCTAACAGTTGGATTATTGTTGTACCTGGCTAATTGGTTTACACAGTAAGAAATATTAGGTCTAGTCCAATTACTAAGATACATAAGACTTCCTATCAAAGATTGGTACATAGTCTTATCAAATACAGGACTCTCAACATTAGTGTCCTTAAAATCCATAGCCATCGGAGTTTTTGCTGGTTTACACATTTCCATATTGTATCTCTTTAATAACTGAGATATTTTACTGGCTTGCGACACCTTAAAACCCCTATTCGTTTTCACAATATCTAACCCCAAATAGTGGCTTATTCTCCCAAGATTTCTAATTGTGAATTTATTTTCCAATCTTGAAATGATAGTTTGTGCTTCTAACTCAGTTTTTGTTATTATTGCAATATCATCTGTGAATAATAAAATAAAAGATAATGCTCCGTTGTGTTCTCTTCTAAACAAACAAGGATCAGCATTACTGGCTACAAAACCTATTGCACTTAACTCATTTACTATACATTTGTTCCACTCATAGCCTGATTGTTTCAATCCATAGAGGCTTTTCTTTAACTCCCAACAATCATGGTCTCTATCATTGGTCAATCCTGGTGGTAGTCTTAAATAGTATGTTGCAATGGAGCATGTAAATATGCAGTTTCAACATCTACATGGTTAACCATATATTGGTTTTTAGCCGCCCATACTAAAGCTGCTCTTAAAGTAGTTGCCCTCAGACTGGGTGCAAACACCTCGTCATAATCCTCAGTAGTTTGGGCAAAACCTTGTGCAACCAAACGTGCCTTATGGGTTACGGTCCCATCTACACCCTTCTTTATTTTATATATCCATTTGCAAGCTATAGCTTGCTCACCAGGTGGCAGTTTTGCTTTCTCATAAACTTTAAGATCCTGCAAAGACTTCTATTCCCTGTTCATTGCAGCTTTCCATGATGCCTGTTCCTTTTCAGGATACATCCTGATCTCATCATAGTTAGAAGGCTCTACACTAACTTGACATATACTAGCTTCATAGCGATCAGGTGGATGTCTGATACGCGTTGAACGCCAAGGAATTACAGGGCTTTGAATTTCTGACACCTCTCCTTCCTCTGATTCATCTATTATCTCCCCTATATCCTCTTCATCTTTTATATTTACAGGAGATGTATTATCATTACTAGTTACGTTATCAGAGGAGTCCTCAAACACTAGAGGATCAGTATTAACGGTTTCTTGCTCTAACCTATCCCAACCAATGTGCTCAAGGAATTTTGCACTAGAACTGTTATATACATTAGTTGTGCCTCGTTCCCAGAAACGATATGATCTGTGGTTAGCTTCGTAACCTACGAAGTATAATTGCCTAGCCTTATGTTGGCCTTTACTCCTGAGTTGTGCAGGAATGTGGACCCAAGCTGGGGTGCCAAACGTGTGCAGGTAATCAAGGTTTGGTCTTCTACCATGCCATATTGTATATGGTATTTTACCAGTAGAAGTATTAACAACTAAATTCAGAACATGGTTTGCACATTTTGCTGCCTCCCCCCACAGTCTATCTGTTAAGCCAGAATCTTTTAACATGGTTCTAATCATGGCTTGTAACGTTTGCCCACGTCTCTCAACAAATGCATTATGTTGAGGCCTCTAAGGGGCTGAACGTTTATGCTCAATGCCAGCAGATTCTAACATATCAACAAAACGCTTGTTTGTAAATTCAGTACCATTATCAGTAATTATGCACTGAACCTTTTTCTTTGTTTTTCTCTCCACGAATTTCAGCCAGTTTGCAAATTGTTGGAAAGTGTCTGCCTTTGACTTAAGCAGATAACAAAATCCATAACGATAGTAGTGATCCAATATACTTAAAATATAACATGACCCTCCTAAACTTGGTTTCATGGGTCCAATTAAATCAGCAAACACAACTTCCAAAGGTACAGTTGTTTTGAAGCCGTTTAACCTGTTTGCAGGAGTTGCCTTACTCTTTTCCTGATTACAGGCATTGCAATTCAAATACTTACTACATGGCTTCAGTTTAATTCCTTCTACTAACTCAACTGTTTTACGTAGTGAGTTAAAGTTTACATGTCCTAACCGCCTATGCAATAAATGTATACATTCATCATGTGGCTTCTTGTTCTCACATATTGAGTTTGCTTTAACTGTACTAACCTGGTTACTTGTGAGAACGAATAAACCATTTTTCAAATTAGCAGTTACACAGGTTCCATTCCTCTCAATAGTGCATTGCTCCCCTCTGAATGTTACCACAAACCCAACTTTAACCAATTCCCTTACAGATAACAGGTTGAATCTTAGTTTAGGTATATATAACATAGGTAACTGTTCATCAATGCATGGACAATAGGAATTACCTTCACCAGAGGCCTTCATCCTCCAACCGTTTGCCAGTGAAACATATTGGTTGCTGTTTTTCATATTAATAAACCTCTTTTTCTCTTTAGTAATGCATTGTGAAGCCCCATTATCAACAACCCACAATTCATTATTTCTGGATGTTGATTCATCAGAAATAGCCAAACCAATGCTCTTCTTAGCCTTCCCACTGCTATTCACATTCTGTTTTTTACCCTTTCTACAGAATTTGGCTATATGCCCTCTAGCCCCACAAGAATAACATTTCTTGATGTTGTAAGCAGTGGTGAATTGCTGCTCCTCTTGTGGCTGTGTCTCTCTCAGCTGGTCTCTGTCATGCCTCCTTCTGGACTCTTCCAGCAGTCTCCCAGTAATGTTGGTCAATGTCAGTTCCTCTCTGGTCAGGACTTCCAAAGAAGAAACATACCCATCAAAACTCTCATCCAAAGATGACAAAATGATATACACCTGATGCAACTCTGAAAAAATCAGCTCCTTTTCATGAAGCTCTTGAAAAGTTGCCTTCATGTAATTTAAATGGGTCAGCATATCTCCATTCTTCTGCAAACGAGCCCTAAACACCTTACGTGTAAGGTGTATATGTGCACCCACACTGTCACGAACATAAAGCCTTCGCAAAACGCCCCAACACCTAGCAGCAGACTCCTCACCATGAATATGGACAAGCTGCTGGTCATTCAGTGTTAGTCCAATAATGCAAAGAACTTTCTCATTGCTTCTTTTAAAGTTGTCTATCCTCTTTGCATCCTCTTCGTCATCTGGATCCCATGCAGTAGTATCTGGTGGGTTATTTACAACAGTCCATAGTCCTTCCTTGCGCAAAAGCAAGCAGCATTTCGTGGACCAGGAAACATAGTTTGTCCCATCCAACCGGGTTATCCAGGAGATGCCTGACAACAGTTCTTGTGCAATTTTACACCAAATAGCTAACACAAACTCAGCTAGGAATACTGTGTGTACTAACTCTCAGTACAGGCCTGGGCCCATAACCAGTGTTAAGGAATTTATTGTGCAGAGGTCTCCTTGTGCTACCAAAGAGTTGCACAGACAAGGAATGGTACTGAGAGCAGCAAAAGTCACACAAGAATACACTGAGTTATAAAAGTAAAAAATAGTTTACTTTTGAGGTGGTGTAAGAACAAAAATGCACAGTCAAAAATAAACAGTCCAGGTCATAAATAATAGCAACAGTCCAAGGAGTAATCCAAACTACAAAGTCTTCTTACCAGTCCAGAGGTCAATACACAGTTCAGGTTTACAACAGTAGTAAACCAACAGCAGAGCAAAAACAGTAATAGTAGAGATCAGTGAATTCAGAGAGAGAGAGAAGCTACGTTCCTAGCTTCCTCTTATGGCCATGAGAACACTTACACACCCATTGGCCAATTAACTTCTTAAAGACATAGCATTATGGTTAATATATTTTCAACCCAACATTGTAGGCTAACACCATATGCCTAACAATTATTATTAATTTTATTTGTATACCGCCCTTCGCCCGAAGGACTCAGGGCGGTGAACAGGGCAGTACTTGTTAAAAGACAAAAGACAAAATACAAAAATACAAAAATTAAAAGAGAATTAAACAGAATGCCCACAATTCTTACAATTAGTTAAAACACATTAAAATAGGTTAAAACACATTAATAAAACCCAACCCCATCCCATCAGGCCAGGCCAGCTTGTTTGAAGAGGTGAGTCTTTAGATCGCGCCGGAAGGAGCGAAGGTCGGGCGCCATCCGGAGCTCTACCGGAAGATGGTTCCATAAATCCGGCGTGCCCACAGAGAACGCCTTCCCCCTGGGGGCCACCAGTCGGCATTCTTTGACCGGTGGCACCCTGAGGAGGCCCTCTCTGTGGGAACGTACTGGGCGGAGGGAAGTTGATGCCGGCCGCAGGTGCTCCCTAAGGTATTCTGGACCCATGCCATGTAGGGCTTTGTAGGTCATTACCAGCACCTTGAATCTCACCCAGAAGACAACTGGAAGCCAATGCAGCTTGCGGAGCCGAGGTGTAACATGGGAGTATCAGGAAACTCCCAACACAACTCTCGCGGCTGCATTCTGTACCAGTTGGAGCCTCCGACTGGTCTTCAAGGGCAGCCCCATGTAGTAGTTGCAGTAGTCCAAACGAGAGGTCACGAGCGCATGAGTGACCGTACGTAAGGCATCCCGGTCTAAATAGGGCCGCAACTGGCGCACCAGGCAGACCTGGGCGAAGGCCCCCCTAGTCACAGCTACTATATGGTCTTCTAAAGAAAGCTGTGAATCTAGGAGGACTCCCAAGTTGAGAGCCCTATCTACGGGGGGTAATAACTCACCCCCCATAGAAAGAGATGGATATCTTGAATATCCCGAGATGCCGGTACGCACAGCCACTCAGTCTTGTCAGGGTTGAGTCGAAGCCTGTTCCTCCCCATCCAGACCCGAACCGCCTCCAGGCAACGGGTCATCACGTCGAGGGCATCACTGGGGTGGTTTGGGGTCGAAATGAAAAGCTGGGTATCATCAGCATACTGATGATACCCAACTCCAAAACCACGAATGATCTCATCCAGCGGTTTCATGTAGATGTTGAACAGGAGAGGCGAGAAGACCGACCCCTGAGGGACTCCACAAGCGAGAGGCCTCGAGGTCGACCTCTGCCCCCCTGCCAACACCGACTGCGAACGTCCCAGGAGATAGGAGGAGAACCACTGAAGAACCGTGCCTCCCACTCCCAATCCCCTGAGATGCCACAGGAGGATACCATGGTCGATGGTATCGAAAGCCGCTGAGAGGTCTAATAGGACTAGGACAGAGGAATATCCCCTGTCCCGAGCCCTCCAGAGATCATTCACCAGAGTGACCAATGCCGTCTCCGTGCTGTACCCGGGCCTGAAGCCCGATTGGTACGGGTCTAGATAATCCGCTTCCTCCAGAACCAGAGGGAGCTGATGCGCCATCACGCTCTCAACAACCTTCGCAAGAAAGCAAAGGTTGGAGACCGGACGAAAGTTATTTAGTACAGCTGGGTCCAAGGCAGGCTTCTTGAGGAGAGGTCTCATCACCGCCTCCTTCAAGACGGCAGGAAAACTACCCACACTCAAAGATGCAGATATAACTGCCTGGAACCAGCCTCGTGTCCCCTCCCGGGCCGCATAAACCAGCCAGGAAGGGCACGGGTCCAATAAACACGTGGTGGAGCTCAGCCTCCCCATAATCCTGTCCATTTCCTCCGGAGTCACAGGATCGAACTCTTCCCAGATAACATTGACAAGACCACCCATGTCCTGATCGTCAGACTCTGCCCAGTCGGAGTCCAAACCGGTCCGAATCCGAGCGATTTTGTCCGACAAATGTTGACTAAACTCCTCGGCATGCCCTTGCAAGGGTTCCTCCCTCACCTCCTGATTAAGGAGGGAGTGGGTCACCCTAAACAGGGCGGCCGGGCGATTATCTGCGGGCGCGATAAGGGTAGCGAAGTGATTAGACCTCACCACCCTTATCGCCGCGAGATAAGACCTAATATAGGTTCTTAGTCGCAATCGGTCGGATTCAGATCGGCTGGATCTCCAACAGCTCTCTAGGCCCCGTCTCTGACGCTTCATCTCCCGGAGCTCCACGGAAAACCATGGATCCTGCTGGGATCTGCACCGGGTCAGGGGCCGCAAGGGTACAACTCGGTCAAGGGCCTCTGTGGCCGTCCTTTCCCAGGCTTCCACTAAGGCATCTGACGAGCTGTGAGCAGAGGAGGCAGGTGGGGACCCCAGCGCTGCCTGGAACCTCTCAGGGTCCATTAAGCGCCTGGGGCAGAACCATCTATTTGGTTCAACACACCCACGGTGAGGAGCGGCAAAATGGAAGACCAGCCTCAGGAGATGATGGTCGGTCCATGACAGGGGCGTAACAATTGGAGAGCCCCCACCAAGATCATCTAACCACTGTCCGGATAGAAAAACCAAATCAAGGGTGTGGCCTCCCACATGAGTCGGTCCATGAATTACTTGCGTCAGGTCCATGGCCATCATGGAAGCCATGAACTCCTGAGCTAACTCAGAGGATCCTCCCAGGGATGGCAGATTGAAGTCACCCAAAACCATAAGTCTTGGGAACTCAATCACCAGCCCCGAGAGGGTATCGAGAAGCTCAGGCAGGGCTGCTGCTGTGTGACTAGGCGAAAGGTACACCAACAGCAAGCCCAACTGCGCCCTAGGACCGCATCTCAGGAGAGACTCACACCCAACTATCTGAAGAACGGTGGCCTCCTGCGGACACAAGGTCTCCCTCATAACTACTGCCACTCCCCCACCCCTACCCTGAGCCCGAGGCTGGTGCAGCACCCGGAAACCTGGTGGGCAAAGATCAACCAGGGGGATACCACCCTCTGGGCCCAACCAAGTCTCCGTGATGCAAGCCAGGTCCGCATGCTCACCCTCAACCAGATCCCGGATGAGAGGAGCCTTGTTAACAACGGACCTGGTATTCAAGTACACCAGCCGGAGCTCAGGTGGCTGCACATCCCCGCTCCCAGAACCTCGGGCTGAACACAGAGGGTTGGGGCGCCTCACCGCTTGTAAGTAGCGGAGATGCCCTCTGTTTGTACACCTGCCGCCATTCCCTAACGTCGTGGGAATAGGTAATCCCACGACCTGCTCCAGAGCTCCGGAGGCAGTTAACCCCGGCTCCCCCCCTACGCGATCAATCCCGGACTTGGCCTGGACAACAGTTGGTGGATTACCCCCCATTTCCAACCAACCATGACCCTCCCCCTCCCTAACCCCACAAAAAATTTAACTAGAAAAGTAACCAGGTGTTTTAAAGACATCAAAATGTGAAGTTGTCATAGTGTTCATACTCAAGGTAGTAAAGATCTACCACCTTGGTTAGAGCACATCACTCTATGTGTCACTGAGAAATTTGCTAAAGTTAGTCTCCATTCTGTTTATTTAATTTGTATCCCCACCTTCATTGTTTTTACAAATAACTGAAGGCAGCAAACATATTCCAACATATCTTCCTCTTCCTAGTTTCCCCAGAACAATAACTCAGTGAGGTCGGTTGGGTTTAGGGAGAGTGACTGGCCCAAGGTTACCCAGCTGGATTCGTGACTAAGGCTAGATTTGAACTTACGGTTTCCTGCTTTGTAGCAAGATAGAAAGCACTAGACCAAAATGGCTTTCATAGATATTTCATAGACATTCGATAGAGGAGGATATCCATCCCTTAAGAGAAGAAGCACATCTGGACCAAATATGCTACAAGACTTTAAACCAGCAACCCTGGCATATATATATATTCAGGGCCTTGAACCATTCATGCTCATCTTTATCCTTTTATTAATTAAAGCCTCCTGAGATTATAATTTGAGGAAAAAGACTGGAGCCACTTAGATGTGAGACTGACTTGGGGCAGCAGGAAGAACGTTGGATACAGAAGAACAAATCCCTGGTCTAAATTCCTGTTAAGCCAGGAAATTCCCTGGGTGTCATCATCTCTCAGTCTTCGCTTCTTCACATGGCAGGCCTGTGAGCATGGGATTACTTAGCATAATTAGTCTAAAATTCATTAGTGTACTTGATTATTAGTATTGCTCATAGATTTCTTTTCCTCCCTGGCCAGCAGCCATTAATTCTCTCTCATCTAAAAAGGCTGCAGCACACCTCATGTCAGCACTGAGAAATAATTTCAGAGAAATTGGTATGAAGATTTGGCAGCTGATGGGATCGTTCTAGTTGTTTAAAAATGCTTCTTTTGCTTTAACAGAAACCAGGGACCTATTTCTTGAAGGTCTTTGGTAAAATGATTGATTGCATTATATTGTTTCATAACAAAGTGCTTTTATTCTATTTTCAGTTTGTGGAGTACTGCCTTGGTGACTTTATCAAATGGACGTGATATAAAATACAAATATAAATATAAACCAAGCACCATCATCCCACTGGAAAACCTCCTAACAAGGAACACGTGCAAATTGAGCAATAGCAATGCAGAGGTACAGAAAATGCTAAATACTACCTATTATGAAAAAATAATTACATCTCAGTAAGCATCATATAACCATGTCCAGTCCCAAACACCACAGAAAAGATCCCCAGATCTGAGGCTGTTCCCCTTGGTCTTCATACAGGAGGAAAAATGTCACAGAAACACATTCAGAAGCAAACCCAGAAACACGCACTCAGAAGCACACTAATACAGGCATTTCTGTAAGCCTTTTTGAAATACAGCCTCCATCTTTTCTTTGTAAGAAAAGTGCAATTACTTGCTGATAGAAATATGGAGCTCAAACCATCAGGAAATTCTTCTACACTGGCTCCATCCAGAGCCTAGTTTTGGTACAAGAACACGCCTGTATTTCTTTCTAAACTTGATGCCCCTCAGTTTAAATGGTTCCATTCCAGAAAACTTTCAGGTGTCCAAAATTAGCTATACGTAAATAAGAATGGCTGTACTTACCAGTGATAAAAGGAAGGCAGGTCTTTTGTTTCAAGATATGTAGAGGATGATGATAATCTAACCTTGAGAAGTGAAACTTGTTTGCATGCCAGACCTACTGCCTGGCATTTAATTCCCCTTCCCCACCGGGTGGGCTTGTTTTCTTGGACAGAAATTATGAAGGCACAGATTGATATTATGGGGGAGACTCTGACTTGAAAGGGGAAGAGAAGCCAAAAAGTGTGAAAGAGGAAGAGGCAAAAGGCGTCAAGTCTCCCTGCTGAAAAGGTGCTGTGATCTCCACTGTGTAGAGTGGAGAAAGTGATTCTCTGTGTGGGTCAGTAGAAGAGAAAGAAGGAGGGGGTGGAAAACAACCTCTGAGAAAATTAAATTGCACTTGAGGGCAAATTCTATTAGGGAATAGTGACTGTCTCTCAACAGCCTGCATCCATTTAGGTAATTAGTTGCAGGACAGGAATAGCCATCCAGGAGTTGGTCCTGCAGGCCTGGTTTGACTGATCACAGGCCTAGCTTTGTCCTGGCTTCAGGGAGGCTTTCCACCCCCAGCCCCCTAGTTGCTACCAAGGAGTTATGTTTGGTTTAGGAAATCAAATGCACCCTACTGTAAATTATAGAGCCTGAAGTCTAAATTTGTCTCATATGGTTACAGACCCAGTTGCCAGCGTTCCATACTTAAGTTTCAATTAAACATCTGCATAAATTAAACATTAGTGGGATTTTTATGTCTTTCAGATTTTGCTACAGGGATTGGCCATTTGTTGAAACTATCCCTGCAAAATGCTTAACTATGATGCAAATAGCCCAGGCCTCTTAGTCTGTAAACTAATTTATGTCCAAAGGGTCCTTCTAGAATTGCCTGGAAATGTCTTGGTAAGATTTGTTCTAGTGATCTTTAGGTTCTGCTCCACATGGTTGGTTGAAGGTTACCCTATCAAGGTAAAAGAGATCACGAATGGCACTCATTTAGAGTTCTAGTTGCACTATATTCATACAACATGCATAGCTCGGTTATTGAATAAACTCATTTTTAGAAGGATTATACAATTCTTTGAACCGAGCAAGAAGAATGGAATCACACAACACATTAAAATATGTGCCACAATTCAAACAAGTTTCATAAGTTGAAATGTAGTTGCCTGATTGCTAATTGGCCTGATTCAGTGTGTTCTGCAAATACACCCACATGTAGGGCGGGAGTTTAAAATGGCACTGCTTTTAATCTCAGGTTCTTGCTCAGTGTGTTATATCACCCAATCTTTGATCCTGTAAAAAGTGATTTTCTAGCCCTTCTTTTACTAACCCACTCTCGCTTGCGGAGTTCCTCAGGGGTCGGTCCTCTCGCCTCTCCTGTTCAACATCTACATGAAACCGCTGGGTGAGATCATTCGTGGTTTTGGAGTTGGGTATCATCAATATGCCGATGATACCCAACTTTTCATTTCGACCCCAAACCACCCCAGTGATGCCCTCGATGTGATGTCCCGTTGCCTGGAGGCGGTTCGGGCCTGGATGGGGAGGAACAGACTTCAACTCAACCCTGACAAGACTGAGTGGCTGTGCATTCCAGCATCCTGGGACATTCAAAATATTCCATCTCTTCTTATGGGGGGTGAGTCCTTACCCCCCGTGGATAGGGCTCGCAACTTGGGAGTCCTCCTAGATTCACGACTTACTCTGGAAGATCATATAGTGGCCGTGACTAGGGGGGCTTTCGCCCAGGTCTGCCTGGTGCGCCAGTTGCGGCCCTATCTGGACCGGGATGCCCTGTGTATGGTCACTCATGCGCTCGTGACCTCTCGCCTGGACTACTGCAATGCTCTCTACATGGGGCTTTCCTTGAAGACCACTCGGAGGCTCCAACTGGTACAGAATGCGGCCGCGAGAGTTGTCTTGGGAGCTTCCCGGTACTCCCATGTTACACCTTTGCTCCGCGAGCTACATTGGTTGCCAGTTGTCTTCCGGGTGAGGTTCAAGGTTCTGGTTATGATCTTTAAGTCCTTACATGGCATGGGTCCGTGATACCTTGGGGACCACCTGCTGCTGGCGTCAACTCCCCTCCGCCCTGTGCGTGCCCACAGAGAGGGCCTCCTTAGGGTGCCTCCGGTCAGGGAATGTCGACTGGGGGCCCCCAGGGGGAGGGCCTTCTCTGTGGGCGCTCCGGTGTTATGGAACCAACTGCCGGTTGAGCTCCGGATGGCATCGGACCTTCGCTCCTTCCGGCGCAGGCTGAAGACCCACTTATTTGAATTAGCTGGTCTGGCCTGATGGGGTTAGGGGTTTTTTAATGGGTTTTTAGTATTTTTATTGTTATGGTATTTTAATTGGGCATTGTTTAATTTTCTTTTAACTTTTGTACTGTTATTTATATATGCCCTGTTAACCGCCCTGAGTCCTTCGGGAGAAGGGCGGTATAGAAATCGAATAAATAATAATAATAATAAAATAATAATAATAATAATAATAATAATAATAATAATAATAATAATAATAATAATAATAATAATAATACTCCTAAACTTAAACTGCAGCCTCCTTTAATTCCCTTGGCTCCCGCCCTCTATATTTTGCTATCCAGAATTCCTGCTTCCCTTATTTTCTGGTGACAAATCTTTTTGTCTCTGTGAGCACACTGATAAGTTAAACATATGCCACTGGGCAGTGCCTTGTGAGGGTGGGTGGGTGGTGGTGGTTCACAGAATTCAACGTCCCTTTCTTTATACATTTCTATAGAAAGACGCTTGCCTCTTTCTGCATATATCTTTACTCCTGAACACTATCATAGTTCCACATTTCTCTTATTGATATAGAAAGGGAATCTGGCTGAAAGAATTAACTCAAAGTTTGGTGCTTGCTTGATTTATTTCACAAAATCTTCCAACATGCAATATGTGCCAGCATTTTAAAAAAAGTAACCACCCTTTCAGATTTAGTAACTAGTTGTCCCACTTTTAACTGCAGCTAAATGCTTCCTGTAATTGGTGATCAGTTTCTCATGTTGCTAGGTTCCTTCTTGATTGGCAAAGTTCAATTTACTAGAGTTTTCTGCGTATGGTGTGAACTGGTCCTGCTGCATGTCTAGGCAGATTAATCAGTAACCACCTGGTAAAAACGTTTACTTTTTACCTGTGGACAGTGCAGCCGGGGACAGTCCTACCCATTTTCCCCAACCAGATAGCTGACCAAGTTCCAGATCCCTTGCTTCCTTTTGCTAATGGCAGTAAGCAAGCAAGGTCGGTTCACTAGAAAGGAGAAAGCCTGTTGACCCGTCTTTCAGTGGCCCTACACAGAATAACTGGTTTCCTACCATAGAAAACCCTTTGAAATAAAGAGATTAAGCTCTCGGCATTTTTTCTATGTCCATAAGAGTGGGGGAGAAGAGATAATTGAAAGACACATTGACCTGGAGATGCCAAATAGCCACTGCAGCATCTCAATCTGAAAGCTTGGAAGGTTCTTTTTAATGCAAGCTTCATTGAGTTATTAAAATGCGTGTTAGCAATGAGAGCCGGTATGAGTGTGTGTAAAGGACATATGATTATTTCTTTAAAAAATTAAAATTAAATTACTAAATTAAATTATTATTTAAAGTCCATCCTGCTTCACTTTAACTTGGCATTGATCTTTTCTGCTATAGTAAGATATAACTAGATCTTTCCTACTCTTCGAGAACCCAGCATTTGGATCTTTCTGAAGACTATACGGGGTAGGGCAGGGAAATTAAATATTTTCAACTGTGTTATCATTTAGCTTGCCAGTAACTATAATTAGACCTTCAATACATGATTGATTGGTAGGATATAAATTATAAGATTTTAAAAATTAATTTTGTATTCTTTTAGAATGCAGCAACCCAATTCAATTCAGTGGTTGCACAGAGAAAATAAGTCATCCCATCAGATGCCGAAAACTTTGGAGTACAGGTTTTGGTCAGCTTTATTGATGTTTTTGGGGGAAATGCTGGGACCCACATTGTTGGTTTCACCATAATGGTTTTAATCTTCACAACTTCTCTGGGTTGATTTGCAGAATTAATTCAAAGGCAGTTTGATAGAACGTCTGAATCAAAAGATTTGATTCAATTTGAATCCTTAATAACTGAAAGGAATGCCTCTGGAACCATTTGATTTGGCCCAAGTCATTTGCCACTAGACCACATGAGCCCAACAATGCCTGAACCAAATTCAAGCTTATCACATTACTAGAGAAGAGAATAGAGGGCCTGGAAGAATATCTGGCCATACTCAGCCTAACTGGGGAAGATGATGACTTCCTTGACAAGGTAAAGAAAACAGAAATCCTAGAGGAAAAAGCCTGGCAGCACATAATTCAGAAGACGAAGAGAACCAAGAGACACTCTCGGTGAGTGAAACTGTGTAGTCAGTTCTAGGTCTTCCCCTCGGAGAACGACTTGCAGGCCCAAAGAGAAAAATGCATGTGGTGATGATGGGTGATGTGATGCTGAGATGAGCAGAGTCTGCAGACCACATTGGATATAATGGAGAAGCTGACCTGACTAAACAGACATACTGACCACTGTCCCTTTTTTAAATTTCATCTTGGAATAAATGACACTCCCAGAAATAACCTGGAAAGAATATCAAGGGAATCCAAAGAAGTAGACAGGAGACCAAAGAGTGTTTTTGTCTACAATTTTGAATGGAGTTCCTGGCCCAGGAAAGAACAGAAGATTCTGGAGGTGAAACACTGGATCAAGAGATAATATTATTAAGAAAATACCAGATTCCTGGACAGTCAGGCATTCTATTGAGAGGTAGACTGTCCCTCATAAAGTCTGTGAAGAATCTGTTTGGAAGATTATATTCCTCATATCGTCTGGTAGGGGGCGGGAATCATGAACACATAGAACCACTCTGAAAGAATAAACTCCAAGGCAGTAAACCTTATAACAGGGAAGGAAGTGATCAGAAGGAAGGAATGCTCAGGAATACACCAAGAAGTACAGCAGCCAAATCTATGAAGCCAGTTGCCTGTACACCAACATGCAGAGTATGAGGACCAAAAGTGGGGGGAGGAGCAGACAAAGTTGACATTATTAGTATTAGTATTCCTGAAACCTAGCGGAAGGAACTCATGATTGAAATACAGCATTAGAAGGAAGTAGTTTGTTTCACAGAAACAGAAGTGGAAGAAGTGGGGGGAGGACACATAATATATAAATAATGTATACTTTGATGGACATTCATTACATCAAATAAAAAACCATGCCAAAGATTTCTGGGTGAATATCAAGGGTAAAAGAAGTGATAATGGCTCTGTTGATATATTTTAAAGGCCAGGCGAATGATAATGAAATATTAGTTAATTACATGTTTGAGATATTGATTTGCTGGTTGGAGAAGTTGCCAAGATGGTGAGAGAGAAAGTAAGAAGGTTGAAGTGCTTAATTCCTGTTTTGAATCTGTCTTTTTGCAAAAGTTAAAAAAGGTCCTCTAAGAACTTGCTCAATGTGGGGCAGGAAAGAAATGCATGTCAGCCTTGGCAGCTTGAAGAGGGGTGGACTCAACCTTGGCAGCTTGAAGACAGGTGGACTTCAGCTCCCAGAATTTCCCAGCCAGTTCCAGTTTTGTTCTCCAAAATACAAAAAGGATGATGAGGAGCTGGAAAGAGTGCAAAAGCAATTAACAAAGAAGTTAGGGACTTCTATGATAAATCCAGGGCTTTTTTTTCTCATAGAACGCTCAGAACGGAGTTCCGGCACCTTTTTTGGATGGAACCTTGTAGGGTAGGCTAGGCGGGTTGTATGACATGTGTGAGTTCCGGCACCTTTTTCTTTTACAAAAAAAGCACTGGATAAATCCCATGAAAGAACTGTAAGAACTGGGTAGTGCGTATGGTCAGTCTAAAGATTACAAGGCCAAGGAGAGACATGGTAGCAGTCCTCCAATGTTTAAAGAAATGCCATAGGGATATGGGCATTGATTTATTCTCTGTAATCTCCAGGAGCAGAACAAGAACCAATGGGGGCAGCTTTACACAGAGAGATCGAAACTCGAAACAAGGAGCAATTTCCTCACAAAAGTTTGGACAGCCATTTGTCTGGAATGCTCTGAGGATTCCTGCCCCAGGCAGGAGGTTGAACCAGGAACCTTCCAATGTCCCAAAGATTCTGTAAGTGACAATCAATAAACATGAAAATGAGGGGGCGGGGATGTCCCGGTCCACTTTTAATTATGTAATAAGCTTCTGGCATTTGCTAAAACTGGTAGAGGCTCCCTGTTACCATTACTGTAGGGTACTGCCAGGGGAGAGATGTCTTAAATGTGATTACATCAAAAGGGACTCTTGGCACGTTTATTCCTGACCACACAGACCTAGCATTCCAGAGGACTACCGATGTATGAAACAGGATGATGGAAATTCCACTGATTAGACTACTTTTCTTTCCAATTTCATCTTTCCTACTTGGTTAAATCTCAGTATTTCACAGTCTTTGGGGCCAGAATACCTGATGAAAGTTAGCCTGTTTCCTCTGCTGTTGCTGCCTGCTTTTTTGTTCTCTTTTTCGTAACTGCTGTCCACTCCTCTAAGCCTGTATATTCAAGGTATGTAATAATTACTCTGAGAAAGCCATAAACTATAGTAAGCCTATGCCTTTTAAGGTACTATGCACACCTAACTTGGAATTCTGGATTAAGTGTTCGGATGCCATTTAAAAGTGTATATAATTTTAGAACAGATCACAAACAGGGTGATTACCAAAAAGCATGGATTTGTCAAGAAGACAGCTGCCAGGCTACTCTTCTCCCAGATACACGATAGGAAACATGACCACGTGAACTAACTCTACTTTATTAGAAAAACGCATCAAGAGAATCTTACAAGTCTGAAAGTACAAATCTCCCACCAATTCTTTTTAATGCCTGAAAAGTCAGGGAAGTTGTTATGTATGCAGGCACCTGCATAGCAACAGCCACCAGGGGGCGTTGGCCTGAACGGTTTTGGCGGGAAACCCAGTTTCGGCGGGAAACCTAGGGCCAACCCCATTGGCTGTCCGCTTACCTGGCTAGGTATTTAAGGAGGCCAGGTAACCCTCACTCCCCAGTACGCTACCCCCTTCCAAATAAAGAGCTGAACACGTACTCCGGCTGGCGTCTCTTCCTTGCTTCGGACCCACTACACAATAGAAGTTACTTTCTGATTTTCTTTCTCTTCCAGTTACGCAGCTGTGCTCCCCGCCACCCATCAGTTGATTCTCTAGGGCAGGGGTCTTCAAACTCGGTCCTTTTATAACTTGTGGACTTCAACTCCCAGAATTCCTCAGCCAAGTCCACAAGTCATAAAAGGGCCAGGTTTGAAGACCAGTGCTCTAGAGACCATTTCCTCCCCCAATCCCCAAAGTCATTTATTGATTATTTATTTGTATCTCACCTTTATTATTTTTACAAATAACACAAGGCAGTGAAGATATCTACTTCCTCCTCCTATTTTCCCCACAACAACAATCCTGTGAGATGGGTTGGGCTGAGACAGAGTGAGTGGCCCAAAGTCACCCAGCCAGATCTGATGTCTAAGGTAGGACTCACCGTCTTCTGCTTTTTAGCATGGTGCCATACCATATTTGCACATATTTGCACATATTTGCACACTTCCTTACTAGATTGTGGGAATGCTGGTGGTATAACCTGATTTCAGCAAAGTATTAACAAAGTACTTCCTGATAATTAATCTAATTAATTAATTGATAAAATAAGATTTTTTGATGCCACATTTATACCAACTCTTCAACAAACCTATTTTGGTGTTATTTTAAAAATAACCAGATTCCATAATAATATTTATTATTTCCTAATAGTTAGAGGTGCTTAAGTAAAACCCAGTAGAAAAATATGCAGTTTTTAGCAATAGGACATAACAAACTATGACATCTTTTGTAAGAAAAAAAAGGTTGGCAGCTACAATGTAGAACTTTCATTAAGATTTCATTTGTACTTTTTCTTATGTATGACTTAGACCTAGATATAAAATTCATAACACATCTTGATAGTTTACCAAAATGGGCTGAAAAAAAACTGTATGGAATTTACAGACAGGCAAGTAGAAAGTTATTCATTTAGAAGAAGGAAAATGAGATGCAAGGGAAAAAGGACGGGGGATGTTAAGAATATTTGTGAAAATGATCTTAAAATTATCATTGATGTCAAACCAATTTGCTAATAATTCAAACATGGGCAATACTGAATAGGGAATATGTATATCTGTAGGAATTTTGATTTTACATTTCTGGGTTTCCTTTTGAAGTTTCCATTAGTCGTATCCAATTTCAAATCATAATAACACTAGGCGGATCTGTGGCTCTATGTATTTGTGGATGATCCTTAGTCTGGCCTCAATAGGTGGAGGCATGCTTTCCCAAAATACCATTAGACCTCCTTTTATGCTGCTCTTGTATCTTCTTTGGTTTCAGCTATAGGTACCAGCTGCCTCATCTATTTTTAGGAGAAGTGTGCAAGAGTACTATGGAGTGGAACATTTTCCACTGCCCTTCTCTAAGTTGTAATAAATCTGACTCATGTAAAATGATAGCATGTTTCTTTACATATCATCCTTCTCTCCCTTCTACTCTATTCCTTCTACTCTCTGGTACATGTTATTTTAATTTTCCTGGCTGTGAGTCACTTGTATGTAAGCCTGGTAATAACTCATTAAAAAAGATTTAAAATGAGAGGTCATTTGGTTATCTTCCTTACCATCTCAGATTGTCTCCAGCAGGTAAAAGTTTTAATGTGTTTTACTACGGTATGTTTTATATTTTAAAAAGATGATCACAAAAAGAACCTTGCTAAGTGTTCCATGATCTTTTTTTCTTAATATTTATACCTTGGTTTCATGCATTAATTTTAAAAAACTAAAATATTAAGAAAAGGAGTTCTATGGCTACCTCATGGAGAGGCTTCAAAGAGGGAAATTGGAGAGAAATTATGGTGATTTTAGGTATGTTGTTGAATTAAATTTAAAACTGTTTCTGGTGAAGAAGTTAAAATCAAGAATACAAATTATCGCTGGACATGGAATATTTAATAATAACAGTAAGTAGGAATTTAGAATGTATACGCTTTCAATAGTGGTATATATATGCATATGACTTTTGTTTAGAGTACTTGTTCTTTTTTAATAATGATTATTTTGATGTAATTTTATTAAAATCCAATGTGTATTTTGTGGCAGAGCAAATTATACAGCACTTGGTAGAGCAGCCATGAAGGCATTGTAAACCACAGCCAAGGGGAAAAAAATCCCAAACAAAGCAATCCAAAGTTCTCGCCCAAGGCACAAATAACTAGGTTCTTTAGAAACCAGATTTTTTTCTGCAGAATTTAAATTATAACTTTAGTAAATGTATATGGAAATTTTCAGTTATCCAGATCATGGTTGTCCCCAAAGTGCTTTGTTTGGTGGGGGGGAGTGCCACCATACACCAAATTCTGGTTATTCGCTGTACTAAGTATTAAAATTATACTAAAGATGCTTTTTAAAGAGGCAACTGGATTTTTCGTTGCCTCTTGAAAGAAGGTCCAGTTTGCCTCTTGAAAAAGCATCTTTAATATAACTTTAATACTTAGTACAGTGAGTAACCAAAATTTGGTGTATGCTGGCACTCCCAAAAAATACTGAGGATGACCCCAAATGCTTTGTTCTGTTTATAAGTGAATATTGGTAATTGTGCTTTGTGACCTAGACTCCTTCAGATTTAATGGTACGAAGGGGTGGTAGAGCATGCAAAAGCATTCATGTTTAGCAGCTAGCTAGATCTTTTCTCTGGATTCTGATGGTTGCCCACCACAGCATATTTCTGGTAAAGGACATATTTGTTTAAGGAACTGAAGGCTGGTTCTGTGTAACCAGCTACAGACTGTACATCTCAAAGAACCTTGTTATATTAGAATCTCAGGTGGTGTACAGCCCTGTTGCACACGAATGTCATTGTGTAACCAGGTTTTCACTTATGCCTTGTTTAAAAAGTTTTCAAACACCAGTTCACCAGTTTACATTAGACTTATACAGTAGAATGTTAGAAAGCAGGCAATATTAATGGGAATTATCTCAATTTTATGTTTCATTCTAGATATAGTATATAAGTCATTTTGTGGATATTTACTATTTTTTAATTTGTTTTATAATTTTAGAATTGTAAGCTGCCCAGAGTTGCTTGGTTGAGATTTACCTATGGTGCTGGAGAAGACTCCTGCGAGTCCCTTGGACTGCAAGGGGATCAAACCGGTCAGTCCTAGAGGAGATCAACCCTGACTGCTCTTTAGAAGGCCAGATCCTGAAGCTAAAACTCAAATACTTTGGCCACCTAATGAGAAGGAAGGACTCACTGGAGAAGAGCCTCATGCTGGGAAAGATCGAGGGCAATAGAAGAAAGGGGCGACAGAGAATGAGGTGGCTGGATGGAGTAACTGAAGCAGTAGGTGTGAGCTTAAATGGACTCCAGAAGATGGTAGAGGACAGGAAGGCCTGGAGGAATGTTGTCCATAGGGTCGCGATGGGTCGGACACGACTTCGCAGCTAACAACAACAACAAGAAACTGAATAACCAAATAAAGTCATGTGCAATATGTTTTGTTTTTGCTCAGTTTTCGTTTTTGTTTTATAAACCATGGCTTATAGCTTAGTATAAAGTGTGTATTCAAATACTTCAGCATACAGCAGTTTAACTTCTGCATGCCACTATCTACAGTTTTTACTTCTCAATATTTTTTTGTACTGAGGGACACAGTAATGTAGAGGACATAGGCAACAAGGAGAACTACAAAATACTAATGGAATAACTGCAAGGGATAGAAACTGGAAAATCACTGGTTTCCACCTGGCTTGCTACTAAACCATTTTCTTTTGAAAAGCAATATAGTGCTCAGGCATTGCTAGTTTAAACATAAATGAAGAATAAAATCCAGGAGGTTGCAGTATAAGGTGTTGTGTCTGTAGATAGTTGCAAACATGTAAATAGCAGGTTGCAAAAGAAGGTTCTTGAAGCGGGAGATTCTGGTGCAACTATTGGTTAAAGTTGCAAAGAAGCGGGAAAATAGCGATTGATGATTGGTTACAGTTTAAACAGTTCTAGTATAAAAGCTTGAAACATTTGACAGTTGTCAGTTGACTTATGTGTATTGAATAAACTCTTTCATTGTAAACCGCTCTGAGTCATTGTCTACCTGAACCAAACAACTGGCGACGAAGGTGGGATAGACGGCAGACCAGAGTAGGTTCGGTGGAACAGCTGCGCATAGGCGGCAAATTTGAAAAGAAGTCACAGTCAACCACAAGCGGCCGCGGCGGAATCAACAATCCTCCGAATGGCGCAAATCGGGTCCTTGAAAGAATTCGACCCAAGCTTCCCAGAGGACTGGGAAGAATATGTAGGACAGGTCGAGGGGTTCCTGCTTGTTAACGGGATAACGGATGACCGGAAAAAGGCGGCAGCTTTACTGACCATATGCGGCACACCAGTGTATTGGATCGCTGTAGGACTTTGTCAACCACAGCCGGTCTCAAGCGTACCGTATGCCGATCTGTTAGCCAAACTAAAAGTGCATTTCACGCCAAGGAGATCCGAACTCTTTTGGCGTCGTATTTTCGAAAAAAGAAATCAGAGACCGGGTGAATCGATCCAAAAATTCGTTGCTGCAGTCAGAGAAGCCGCAGTACGTTGCAAGTATGACAACTTGGAAATCAGAATTCGGGACTGAGTGGTACTTGGCTTGCGAGATGAGCATCTACAAAATAGAATTATCGCCAAGCCCACTGGCGATTTGCAAGAAGTACTGGACGAACTATTAACTTATGAATCCACCGGGTATCGCGACCCCCCCCGTAATAGCATGGCTGCGTCTGCCGAAATTAATCAAGAAGGCCTTGTGGACTGCGGGGAGGTGGACCAGCAATGGGAAGCTGACATCGCCGAAGTCACCAGACGGTTTGGAAAAATGGCGGCAAAACCATCCCAAAGCAACGGGCCTGAACCGAACCGCTGATTCCAAACCTCAACACCGCAACGACAAGCAACCGCGACCCAACGACAATGGAGAGACACCGCAACGAGACCGTGCGACAACGACAACTGATGAGGCAGCTGCGGGGGCAATCATCCCCGTGCAACTTGCAGATTTCGTACCGCCAAATGTAGATTGTGCGGGAAGACCGGCCACATTCAAGCCATCTGCAGGGGTCGTGCACGCAACAATCGCCTACATGAAGTCGACGTTTGGCCCGAAGGTAAGGTAACCCCTTACTATAGTGGCAAAGAGACCCCTAGACCGTGGGCTAAATTTCCGAACCGTGGGGAGGTGGCGCGAGTCAATCATAGTAGGAAGGGAAAAATTAATAATTTTCCGGAAGGAAAATTAAAAATTATAGTCCAATTGCAAGGGGTTCCTTGCAAAATGGAAATAGATTCAGGGGCCTCAGTGTCCATAATATCTAGTGAAACTTTTAAAAAGATTGAACAAATAAGTGGCAGAAAAATTCCACTTAGTTCAACCAAAATCCAATTGACCGACTTCCAAAAAACCCCAATAAAAATTAAAGGGAAAATTACCCTTAGTGTTAAATATAAGGGGTTTAAGGGAGCTTTAGATTTAATAGTTACTGAAGGCCATAGGACTAGTTTAATAGGCCTTAACTGGTTTCCTGCCCTGGGGATCTGGATAGGGGGAATAAACACAGTTATTAAAAATAAGACCCTCGAATCAGTCTGCGATGAATTCGCAGACGTATTCGATGGGTCTTTAGGTAAATATAAAGGGCCCCCAATTAATTTTAATTTAGATCCGTCGGTTAAACCCATCCGGCTTAAGGCCCGAAGGGTGCCTTTCGCCCTTAAGCAAAAAATCGAGGCCGAGCTCGATAAGCTTGTAGGCCAAGGCGTCCTAGAACCAGTCGAGGGTGGTTTGTGGGAAACGCCGATCGTCACACCCCTTAAACCTAATGGGGATGTGAGGATCTGCGCTGACTACAAAGCCACCCTGAACCTTGGAATGAAAAAACACGCTTACCCGGTCCCGACGGTGAAGCAGGTCCTCGCCACGATACAGGACGGCGCCATATTTGCCAAGTTAGACTTGGCGCAGGCGTACTTGCAATTAACTGTTTCTGAAGAGGCTGCTGAAGCTCAAACTATAGTTACCCACAAGGGGGCGTTCCGAGTCCACAGACTGCAATTTGGTATTGCAGCAGCTCCAGGGTGATGGAGAGGACCTTAAAGGGCATACCTGGTGTATGCCCTTATTTTGATGATGTTCTGATAGCTGGAAGAAATGAAGAAATATTAGCAGAGCGTCTGGAACAGGTATTGGAAAGGTTTAGGAGGGCTGGACTTAAATTAAAAAAGGAAAAATGTTGCATTGGGGTTAAGTCCACTGAATTTCTAGGATTTAGGATAGACAAAAATGGAATTCATCCTACCCCTGATAAAATCAAGACAATTAAATTGGCACCAGAACCAAAAAACAAGGCTGAATTACAAGCCTTCCTTGGATTAGTTAATTTTTACCACACATTCGTGCCACACAAAGCTGCCATAGCAGAACCTCTTCATAGACTTTTAGATAAAAAAACCCCGTGGCAGTGGCTTGACAAACATAGTTAGTTTCCAAACATTAAAAAATATTCTTTCTAGCCAATCAACAGTAACCCATTTTATTGAGAATAAACCAATTTATTTAGCTTGCGATGCTTCACCTTATGGTGTGGGGGCTATCAGCCACTTGGACAGTCATGGTGTTCAAAAGCCAATCGCATATTATTCCAGGACGCTTACTAAAGCAGAGCGGAATTATGCACAGATTGATAGGGAAGCATTAGCAATCGTGGCAGGAGTAAAAAAGTTCCATGATTACCTTTATGGTAGGAACTTTACCATACTCACTGACCATAAGCCATTATTGGGACTGTTTACCACTGATAAACAGACACCCCAAATAATGTCGCCCAGAATGCTGAGGTGGTCAATTTTCCTCTCAGCATATTCATTTTCCCTTCAACACAGACCAGGCAAGGAAATGGGACATGCAGACGCCCTTAGCAGACTGCCATTAAATAACACTGAGGAAGACCCTGCTCCTGTGGGACAAATAATGTCTTTACAGGACATTCCTGAATGCCCCTTAACTGCTAAAGATATAGCTGAGGCAACCAATAAAGACCATATCCTAAAAAGAATTATGGCCTGGGTCCTTAGTGGGTGGCCAAGTACTAACCCGGATGCCAAGTACATTCCATATTTTAGAAGAAAGGATGAACTATCATCCCATTTGGGATGTGTTCTGTGGGGAAACCGTGTTGTCATTCCTGAAATCCACAGACCTACAATTTTATTAGAACTACATGAGGGTCACCCTGGAATAGTACGTATGAAGGCATTGGCTAGAAGTCACTTATGGTGGCCAGGACTTGACAAGGACATTGAAGAATGTGTTTCTAATTGTTATTTGTGTCAGCGTTCTAGACCTGAGCTGCAACACACACGTACTCATAAGTGGGAGTTGGCCAGGAATCCTTGGTCTAGGATTCATATTGATTTTGCTGGACCTTTCCAAGGGTTAACCTTTCTAGTAGTAGTGGACAGTTTCTCTAGATGGCTAGAGGTAGTACCCGTCAGTTCAATGACTTCAGGTAAAACAATACAAGTCTTAAGGGGCCTCTTTGCCACTCATGGGTTACCTGATGTAATTGTGTCAGATAATGGGCCCCAATTCACCTCTGTTGAATTCCAGGATTTCCTCAGGGCCAACTTGATTAGACACACGACATCAGCACCCTTCCACCCGTCCACCAACGGCTTGGCTGAACGCAACGTG
Organism: Vipera ursinii; assembly: GCF_947247035.1. Lineage (NCBI taxonomy): Eukaryota > Metazoa > Chordata > Lepidosauria > Squamata > Viperidae > Vipera > Vipera ursinii. The sequence goes on along the minus strand of NC_139516.1, from coordinate 108,958,800 downwards.
AGAACCACCAAGGACGCATTAAAGAGAATCATCCGTGGCGATTGGCACCAAAGACTGGCAGAATTCTTGCTGACCCAACATACGACCCCTTGCATGGCTACCGGGAAAAGCCCAGCAGAAATGAGGTGGGGGAAAAGATTAACCACCAAACTGGACAGGTTACATCCTGACAGACTACCATCAAGTGCTGAACCGGATATTCCAAACAGATCATTCAAAATTGGGGACCTAGTCTGGGCCAGGAATTATGCACAAGGGGACAAATGGGTCCCAGGGGTGGTCACTGAGATAATGGGACCTTTGTCTTACACTATTGAGGGGGAAGGGAATAGGGTTAGCAAAAGACATATAGATCAGCTAAGGAAGAGAACTATTGGTAGCATGCCAGTTGATGGGGATCAAAGTATACACGGGGGGAACATTGCATCATGGCTTATTGATAACAACCTGCCAGTTAGTGGGGAAGCAGAAATTCAAACCAGTCCGTCCACAGCTAACCAACAACAACACAGTCAAATTGACTGGGAGCTGCCCCCTTTGAGCAGGCCCCGCATTAGCTGAACATCAACATCAAACACAACAACAACCACAACTTGTTAGCAGAGAAGCATCTGAGCCAATTAGTCAAGAGTCCAGATCCACCAGTGTAAGCCAGCCAAGCAGACAATCTGATAGAGATGACTTAGGTATCCAAAGCAATAGATATCCATCAAGGGTCCATAGGCCACCCAAATACTTAAGAGACTATGTCAATAAATAACAACAACTGGGGGGTAAGGGGTGTTGTGTCTGTAGATAGTTGCAAACATGTAAATAGCAGGTTGCAAAAGAAGGTTCTTGAAGCGGGAGATTCTGGTGCAACTATTGGTTAAAGTTGCAAAGAAGCGGGAAAATAGCGATTGATGATTGGTTACAGTTTAAACAGTTCTAGTATAAAAGCTTGAAACATTTGACAGTTGTCAGTTGACTTATGTGTATTGAATAAACTCTTTCATTGTAAACCACTCTGAGTCATTGTCTACCTGAACCAAACATAAGGGATCTCAAGACCAAGGCATTGATGTTCATCTCAATGTTTTCCCATCAAACTCTGTTATTTTAGGCTGGTCAATTATCTAGTTCACCTATCTTCTAAGCCAGGGGTAGGCAACCTCGGCTCTTTTATGACTCAGGAATTCTGGGAGTTGAAGTCCATTTGTCATAAAAGAGCCGAGGTTGCCTACCCGTTCTAAGCCAAGGTTTTTTTCCCCCTCACCATGGCTCTTTAAATAAAATACAATTGGTCATGTTTGGAGTAATCCACAGTATCAAGCCATCATATGGTGTGTGTGTGTTTGCAGAATATTCAGCCAAAACAACTTTATTATCGTTAGCCTGGCATGTAAATTCAGCCTGAGTTCAGAAGCTAGGTGTTTGCCTTAATGGAATTTCACGTTGCTTATTACTGAATAAATATTAATAGGATTACATTGACTATAACTGTACCACAACTTAACTCAGAGGCAATTTCCCCATGCCCGTTACTAGCATAAATCTCTGAATTCGGTGATATTTTAAAGGCATACACTGACTTAATTACAATTCAATTTAAAAATAAATCTTAATTACTTTTTACAGAAAACAAGATTCAAAAGATTCAACAGAAATTTTTAATCGAAGAGTTGATAATCATGTTGTACCCCTTTTATAGTAATCCATATACCGAGATGCACCCCACCAATCCCACATTGACACATTCCTTTGCTGTTTCATTTTTTTAAGGAAACCCTGGCCGGTAGGGACAATGGCATCAAAGTGATGGAACCAGGCATTTCTTCTTTCAGTGAATCTTTAATATTCCCCTACTTTCAACCACAAACCAACGTATAGGTTTTCCCCGCATTTCATGTCTATTTAGCGGGGGGCGGGGGGGGGGAGAGAGAGAGAGAGAGATGGGCGGAGTGTATTTAACTCTACCACACTCAAGATGACCGGAGCGCACAGAAACCGACTCGTCGATAGCCATATTTGGGAGGTCTATGACTTCTCTTAGGACATATCGCGAGATTTCCAAACGCAGCTCCCGCCCTATTGAGCGCCACTGGTATTCTGAAGCTTGAGTCCCGGCGCTCGTGTCTCAGTTGGCGAGCGGGTTGTGGGCGTTTATGCCGTTAAAACGACTTGGGGGGGGCCACGCCTCCGCTTCGCCGCAGCGTTCTATTCCGAAGACTTGCGGGATGAGCCAACGAGCTCGGTCGCCGCGAAGAAGGAGGAGAAGGAATGGAAGCGGCGTTAGAGCAGGTGAGGCGGCTCTCCAATTGTGGGGAGCCCTCCAGCTGAAACCCAATTGGGGGCTTATAGGGAAAGCGAGAGAAACTTGACAGGATTTCCTCATCGCCGCGATGATTGCCAAATGAATAAATAGGTAGTCTTTTTCTTCTAAAGTATATAAATTTGTAAGTTACCATACTATTTACTAGTTTATTATATAAATGTATAAAGTAGTTTAAAAATGCTTATATAAAGTATTATATTAAAAAATTAAAAGCTTGGTTAATGGCAGGATTATTATAAGTGAGACTTCATATAAGCAACATAATTTTGGATGCTGGGTAAAAATTGAACATTAAATATAATTTGGTTAGTGTGTACAGTTTTCACACTGAATAATCTGTTGAATTTGACTTGAAGTAAAATGTTTTGCAGGTTCAGATTTAGCTTTCTATGCTAATAAACTTCAAAATAATACTGATAACTTACAAGGTATGTGTATGAATTTCTCTTAGATATTTCAGTAATCATTTATCTTTATGTTATAGGTGAAGTAATAGAATGTGGAGGAACAAAACAAATGAGTTTCCCTTACGCAATCCAAAATTCCCCCAAAACAGGAATTCCACCAGAGGTACAAATTTATTTAATTTTTATCTCACTGGGTGCAAAGAATTTTATCTGACTTTCTAAATTTTAACAGAACAAAAATTTGTGTTAAACTGAAATGATATCTGTTGGGAAGAATGGTCAGATAACAAGATCTTTCTTATTCCCTAACTTCTGCTAGCAAACATTCTGGTTTCTATTTGCAAATTTGTTAGGTAAAGGTAAAGGTTCCCCCGCACATGCGTGCTAGTCGTTTCCAATTCTAGGGGCCGGTGCTCATGTCTGTTTCAAAGCCAAAGAGCTTTGTCTGAGGAAGTCTCTGTTGTCATGTGGCTGGCAAGACTAGACACCAAAGGCGCACGGAACGCTGTTACCTTCCCACTGTACTGGTCCCTATTTTTCCTACTCAACCTTGGCATTTTCTTGACCATCATCACAAAAACACTTCAGCTTGGGACAACCTTATTTTGTCTGAATCAATGCTTCTGAAACATCCATATCTCAGTTTTGATGTAAACCACCTGAAACAAACTGTTTTATATACAAAATCATTTTGTTCGTGAACCATTTTGTTTTGCCCTCGATTGGGTTCATACAACATAGTAACCCCAAACCAGATAAACCTACATTATGGTTTATTGTGATGTGTAAATCTGGCCACAGTCAAGTAAGTATATTCAGAGAAAAAAATAATGTAAATATATTGTTTTAAATAGCATATAAAACTTATTGAACCTTGCAATATGTTTATCACACAGGTGATGCTTGAATTTATTTAATAAGTGCCTCTTTTCCATTTTTTTCTACAGATTTTTCACAAACAAAGGCAGCAGTAAGTAGTATTTTAGCATTGAGTTAAATTAAAAAGAAGCCATACAGGAGACTGTATTTAAAAATGAAAAATGTTAAGTGTTGTGCTTATCCTGGAAATGTTCTAGGACAGTAAAAGATTAAGATGCTTTTTCAGTAAAATACAATCACTATCCTCCTAAAATGCACATAGAAGTAAGCCACCCAGTAGTTTGTCCTATCTGGACACTGAGCTCTTTTTTATGATCCTAGGATTCCCAAAATTAGGAACCTACTGTCTTAATTCCAACAGACACTCTCTCCTCTTGTGTATACAGTTGCTGAAGTTTTTTTTCCTTTTTCTTCCTTGTTTCTGTCAGTCACCCAGATTTTAATGCTAGTTATCTGAAAATGCAGTTGATCTGCTAAGCTAAGGCAACTCTTCTCAATTTCTAATATATAGTTTGCGTTTACAAAAAAATTACTGTTAAGGAATTTGCCCAGAGTTTTCCAATATAATGAATTTGATGTGTTTGGTCTGATACATCACATTTTCATTTATCCTTCTGGTTTTCATTCATTTTCTTTTTTTCAAGATTGAAAAATGTAATATAAATTGTTTCCTGCAAAGAAAAATGTTACATTAATGTGTTTCACAATTGTGTGAAAATATTTTTGATTGTAGAAAGATGAATTTAAAATCTGAGCTCATTTTACTTGGGTTAGGGAATGTTTTATCCAATTTTTGTAAGCCTTTTTTTACTTTTTGTTTTTTTAAGTGGCGATATAACAAATTTAAAATGTTGATACCTTTCCTATCCCGTTCAATCTATCTAGTTGCGGCATATGGAGAACAAATTGGAAGTAGCTCCTATTAGCATAGCCGGATTGGATTCTGTCATGGAAAAAAAGCCATCAATTAGTACTACCAGGAAAATAAGCAGGAAAGGTATGTATTAAGGGCTTTTGAAAAATGAGCTTTCAGTTGCTCAGCATTTTTAAGTGGAGCATTTTTGGTCTGCAACCAGCAAAATCAGCAAATTACAAATGGCAAAACTTGAAAGTTTTGTTTGAGAAACAGAATTCCTGCGTGATGGCTAGTAGGGTATCTTAAGTTCTCGCAGTGAAAAAGTTCTACACTGAAAATAATTACGGATGCTGCTATTGCTGATGTGCATGTGAAGAATAAGAAGAGATGGTTTCTTGTTTTTGTAACCAGAAGTTTGCCTTCATAATATTTCCAGTGGTGTTGCATTTTGTTATTAGTGTTATGCACTGCATCATTTTAATTTAGGACGAAGTGCTTTGAGTACGGTACATAGTCATAAATCTGTTCCAGCAGTGCTACATAAACATCCCATTATCATCCTCTCCATTCCATCACCATCACCACCCTTTTCACTCTGCATCATGAACCCTTCTACTGCAGCCCTGGATATGCTCTCGACCCCTCCATCAAATATAATCCTTGGCTGTGACAAAATTGTCTCTCTTTTATAGACCTAAGCTTTGGGGCAGCAATTACTTTAGGCCAGATATCCTGAGGATTGTTATTGTTGTTACACCATGATGGGATCTCTCAGGAACTGTCAGAACTGTTTTTGTTCTCCTTAATGAAAATGCTTTTTTAAATTCCCCTTTTTGCTTCCTCTCATTTTTTGTTTCTTCATTTTGTTGTTAAGGAATTTGTTGTGCAGAGGTCTCCTTGTGCTACCAAAGAGTTGCACAGACAAGGAAGGGCACTGAGAGCAGTAAAGGTCACACAAGAATACACTGAGTTATAAAAACAAAAAGTAGTTTACTTTTGAGGTGGTGTAAAAACAAAAATGCACAGTCAAAAATAAACAGTCCAGGTCATAAACAATAGCAACAGTCCAAAGAGTAATCCAAACTACAAAGTCTTCTTTCCGGTCCAGAGGTCAATACACAGTTCAAGTTACAACAGTAGTAAACCAACAGCAGAGCAAAAACAGTAATAGTAGAGATCAGTGAATTCAGAGAGAGAAAGAAGCTACGTTCCTAGCTTCCTCTTATGGCCATGAGAACACTTACACACCCATTGGCCAATTAACTTCTTAAAGTCATAGCATTATGGTTAATATATTTTCAACCCAACATTGTAGGCTAACACCATATGCCTAACATTTGTCATTTTGGATATTTCAGGAATAAGGATGCCTTTTGTGGGTTTTTTTCACCATATCAATACTCTGTCTTTCTGTTATAAATTTTTGTCTATAAATCAAATTTTGTTCATTTTTTCTGGTGGTGACATATTGCAAAATTTAGTTTATTTTGTTAGGCATTTACAAAACAGATCAAAAGACATAAGTCATTAAAACAGACTACTATTATAAAAGAAAACAATTTGAGTAACATAGTTGTTAAAAACTGATCAGAGAGAGATATGATTTGGTGGAGCAGTGGGCTAATGCCTCCTTAAGTAACACCAGCTGCCTGCAATTAGTGCAGGTTCGAGTCCCACCAGGTTCAAGGTTGACTCAGCCTTCCATCCTTCCGAGGTAGGTAAAATGAGGACCCAGATTGTTGGGGGCAATAAGTTGACTTTGTAATAATGCCGCTTGGGGGGGGCGAAAGCCCTAATAAGCAGGCATATACATAGAATGAAGGCTATTGCTAAGCACGTTGATTTGTGCTTTAGATTGTAAGCCGCCCTGAGTCTTAGGAGAAGGGTGGGATATAAATGGGATTTTAAAAAAATTATATTTAAGATTTTACATAAAGTAATGTTGTGATTCAGGGTCAGCCTGTGGGTTCGGCAGTTGGGTCAGATGATTCAGAGGAGGAGGAGGGGGGTGTTGGAGAGGTTGCTGAGGGTGTTGGAGAGCTTGCTGATGAGAGCCCTCAGCCAGGCCCCTCCCACCTGGTTACAACGCAGACCCAGCTGTGTGAGCCTGACAGCGTGGATGAAGATGACCCACAGCTGGCCCTGTTCAAGGACGCCCGACGCAGGAGGCAGTCAATCAGGAGTAAACAGAGGAAGGCAATGGGGCACCTCGGAATGAGGGAGAGAGAAGCCACGCCCTGAACTGTTTAAAAGGGGAATGCATGGGAGGGCTGGTTTGCTGAAGGCAACCGTTTGAATAGCTCCTGTTTCATGGTTCGTGTCTTGTTTTTGCTCTGTTTGCTTTTGTGTCCATAAATTTGGCAGGCTTAGTTCCAGCCTCTTGCCTTCTTGTAAAGGGGTTGTCCCTGCCTTATCTGCAGGGCCGGTAGTAGGCTGGTACAGAACAAGTAAAAAATCTAAACAAAAAGAAAAATCCAAGACAAAAATTAAGAAAGAAAAGCAAAGTTAAATGTCTATGGAGATTCTTAATCATCCAGGTCATAGTTACTCAAAGATGCTTTTTCACGAGCCAACTGGATTTTTTTTGTTTTTCTTTAAAGACATTTCGCTTCTCATCCAAGAAGCTTCTTCAGCTCTCCACCATCCAATCAGAACTGAAGAAGCTTCTTGGATGAGAAGCGAAACGTCTTCAAAGAAAGTTCAGTTACCTTGTGAAAAAAAGTATCTTTGGGAAAAGCAAAGTTATGAAATATAGTGATTTCCAACCTCTTCAGTAGATACTGTTATTAACAGACCTATCATTTCTCTTCCCTCTTAACTCTTCCAGAAATCTCTTCATCCCCTTATTTAATTCTCTTCTGTTTGAATCATTAAACACATACATCATTTTATTGTTTTCTTCTTTGAGCAAAATGTTTATAGAAGATTTCCATTCTTTTAAAAATATTTTTATCTCCTTTTTGCCATTTCCATGAGTTCTGACTTTTTTATTAAAAAGTTTTACAATACATTTTTAAATACAAAAAACTCCCTCCTCCCCTCCCCTCTCCCCAACCCTTCCCTCCCGTCCCCTCCCCCTCCCCGACTTCCCAGAGCTGAATACAGGGTATAGTGATACAAACATAAGCTAAAATATGCTAACAAACAAAAGTAAAACATTAAATTCTATCGCACTTTAACTCTCCATACTCATAATATTAATAAAATAACAAATAACTAATTATGCATCATAAAAATCCACTACTTATTCAAATGCTAAATGAAACTTTTTAGTCCTATATTTATTCTGAATATATTCAATCCATCTTCTCCATTCCATGATATATCTCTGTTGCGATTGGTCTTTCAAATATGCTGAAATCTTTGCCATTTCCACCAAGTTACCCCTGCGTTAGACAGTTGGAGCTGCTATTAAGAGTTACTTTGTAAAGCGTTTCTCCGTCCTTATTGCATGCGTGGATTGACACCTAGTGGCATTGTTTAAAGTGATCGGGCTCTCCTGGATAGATCAGGCTTGGAGGTTTATCTGCAAGGCTGCTCAGATAAATATGATGGACATCAGTCAGACAGAATTGCTTACATCTGCTCCCAGTTGAATACCAGTTGTGGGGCAGGACCTATAGGATAACTAGAGTATAGTCTTGCTTAGTTATTTGGGAGAAGTTTGAACCGGTTGAATCTGATGAAGTGGCCAGTTCTCACAATTGTGAACTTGGTTATCTGTGTACTAGATCAATGCCTTCTGGCCGACTAAGGCCTCCAGGGAGGTGATATGTGGTTGAGTTTTTGCAGAGGTACATTTTTTTGAGAGAGGGCCATCCCACCATCCCTTAAAGAGGTGGTGGTTCACCCTCTCCTCAAGTAGCTATTGCTAGACTGAACCAGACTGAACAGCTTTTACCTTTTTACGGAATGTAGTTAAAAAGATTCCAGAATATCTAGAAGAAACAGATTATCTAGACTCTTTCAGCCTGGTTTCAGGCTTTGATATGGGACCAAAACAATATTAGTTGTAGGAGGCCTTTCTGCAACTACTTCTTGTGCACCAGTTGTACCTGTCACTGGACCAAAAGACTCAGCTCATAGCCACTGATACCCTCCTCGCCTCCCATATGGATTATTGTCATGCACTCTACATAGGGCTGCCCTTAAACAGCACCCAGAAGTTAAGCTGGTTTCAGAATGGTGGCTGTGCAGGCACGCTATAGTGCTCCTTCTATCAACAAACATTCCATCTCTACTCTGTGAGTTGCATTGGCTACCAGAACATTTCCAGGTTCACTTCAAGATAGTAGTGATTCCATATAGAACCTTTCATAGCACGGAACTGGGTTATTTGAACGATTGCCCCTTCTCAGTTGCATTTATCCAGCAGGAGAGGCGTAATCTAGGTCCTGTCTACTAGGAAATACTTTCTGCTAGGTTCAGGAAAAAAAGCCTTTTCTGTTGTGGCACCTGTCCTTTGGAATATCATTCCCTGAAGAGAGCAGATGGGCCCCAACACTATTGGCCTTTTGCAAGGCCTTAAACGTGTGGCTTTGTGACTGGGCTTGGAAAACCGGGTGTGCAGTAGAGCCTTCTGCAGTGCTTATGTTGACTGTTGTTTGATTTTATAACTTGGCTGGGGATTGTGTTATATTGTTTTCTTATGTGGTTTTCTATGCTTTTTATATTATATTAATATTACTTTTAATGGTTGTAAGCAGCCCAGGGCCATGTACAGATAGTCCTTACAGCCATTCATTTAATGGTTACAACAGCACTGAAAAAGCTGACCTACAACCTGTCCTCACGCTTATGACAATTGCAGCATCCCCATGGTCATAAGATCAAAATTTGGGCACTTTGCGACCAGCATGTATTTACTACAGTTGCAGTGTCCCAGGATCACATAATCACCGTTCACATCCTTCCCAAGGGACTTCCGACAAGGAAAGCCGGTGGGGGAAAGGCAGATTTGCTTAACAACGGCAAAGAGTCTCAGCAAAAAGTTGTAAAATTAGGTGCAACTCACTTAGTGACTACATCATTTAGCGAGGGATGTTCCATTTGTAAGTCAAGGACTTTGAGGTGGCTTTGAGATAGGCAGTGATATCAATTGAAATAATATACAAACACTGGTTTAAAAATCTACTGAAATGTATCAACACTAAAATACATTTATTTAATTCTCTGTAAATAAATGCCAATATACTTATTTTTGCTTGTTTGCTCCACAATTTTCCTGCATGGGATCAGGACGTCCTGCAGCGAGTATCTCTCTCCTAATCAGTATAGAGGCTAACTGGAGAAAGTTTTGACAAACACATATATTCATATTCTCCTTCTCTCTCTCTCCCTCCCCCCCCCATAGTTGTCAATAAGAGTGGAATGGGTTACATACCCAGTCTGGATACTTTTGACTGACCATACAGAGCAGTTAAAAGGGATGCAGTGGCTCAGTGGGTTAAGACACTGAGCTTGTCAATCAGATGGTTGGCAGTTTGGCGGGTTGAATCCTGAGTGCCGCGTAGCAGAGTGAGCGCCTGTTACTCGTCCCAGCTTCTGCCAACCTAGCAGTTTGAAAGCACGTAAAAATGCAAGTAGAAAAATAGGGACCACTACGGTGGGAAGGTAACAGCGTTCCGTGCGCCTTTGGCATCTAGTCATGCCGGCCACATGACCACGGAGATGTCCTCGGACAAGTGCTGGCTCTTCAGCTTTGAAACGGAGATGAGCACCATCCCCTAGAGTTGTGCGGGGGAAGCTTTACCTTTACCTTTTACAGAGCAGTTAGAATTCTACCTCACTTCTGCCCCATACTAGAGGGTTAGGAAAATGACTTAGATGGAGGCATGTAACCTCTGTGCCAAAGCAACAGATAATGCTTGGAGATCTTTCAGACAGATGCTTTCTTAATTCACTGGAGTATAAGAAAGGGAAGGAGATACAACACAATCAGTTTTGCAAGATTATTGTCAGCTCCACAGATCAAAAAATCAATTCCACAGGAAGGCTGCAGTCAAGTGAAAAAGTAAGTACACCTGGTTTTATGTATCAGGACATCATAAAAATCATCTGGTCCTTAGCATTTTTTAAAAGTAAGTAGATACAACCTCAGATAAACAACAAAACATGAGATATCACAAGACTTTTGGAAAACTGTCCTTTGGACAGATGAGACCAATGTGGAGATACTTGGCCATAATGCACAGTGTCACTTTTGGCAGAAACTAAACAGCATATCAGCAGAAACATTTCATACCAATCATCAAACACGGTGGTGGAGGGGGTGATGATTTGGGCTTCTTTTGAAGACACAGGATCTGAGCACCTTGTAGTCATTGAGTCGACTGTGAACTCCTTTGTATACCAAAATATTCTAGAGTCAAATGTGAGGCCATGTCTGACAGCTAAAGCTTGGCCGACATTGGGTCATGCAATACAACAATGATCTTAGGCACCCCAGCAAATCTGTAACGGAATGGCTGAAAAAGAAAAGTATCAAGGTGTTGCAATGGCCCAGTCAAAGTCCAGACCTCAACCCGATTGAAATTCTATGGTGGGACCTCAAGATTGCTGTGCATAAACAAATACCAACAAACCTCAATGAACTGAAGCAATGTTGTAAAGAAGAGTGGGCCAAAATTCCTCCAAAACAATGTGAGAGACTGATAAAGTCATACAGAAAACAATTACTTTAAGCGAAAAATGGTTCTTTACAAGCTCTTGAATCATAGGGTATACTTATTTTTTCGCACATGGCTTTTCCATTTTGGCTTTCTTTTTGTAAAATAAATTGATGACATGGTGTGATATGTTGTGCGTTGTTCATATGAGTTTGTATTTACCTAGTTTTAAGAACTGCTAAGGACCAGATGATTTTTACTATTGTGATTGGCTATTTTAAGAGAATCTTGCGAGTCTCATTGCATTGCACCTCCTCCCCTTTCTTAGAAAATGTTTGACATTTACAAGACCCTTCTCATGGATAGCTGTGATAAGTCTGTGTATAAAATATCCTGCTTCTGCTAGAGGAGAATAGCACATTGAACTTAATATTCACAAATTTTCTTTTTGCAAAGTAGAGACAGAGCAAGTAGCCCTATCAGGCATTAAAAAGAAAAAGTGAGAGGGAAATTGACATTATCAATGTTTGCAACCAAAGGGCAAAATCTAATATTTTTTTACTTCTCCCCCTATGTTTATAAAGTTCTTTACCTTTAAGCCCTCTTTTCCCTGCTTTTCATTGCAAAATTAAAGGAACAGTTTTCTCCCATCAGAATCATTGCTGCAAGCTTTTTCTAGCCCTATTTCCAAACTGGGAAATACTAACTGCAGGATGGGTTGTCTCCATGTAGAAAAAAGTCTCTCACGGTAATTCTTACCATTGCTTATAAAGCTGGCTAATACAATTGGCTGTCTTATTTAAGTTAACTGACCTAAATGTAAAAAAGTATATAGTTATGCACAATGTATCTATTATGAGGGTTTTATGTGTCTTCAATCATTTAACTTTATAGAATTAAATTTCTCCCCCAGTGAGTGTTGATGAGGAACATTTCTTGATCCTTCTTGCTTACTGTTGGAAGAAATATAAAACCCAATTACATGAGTAAACAATTGCTCATGTTATATTTATTCAATACATTGTTTTTTTCAGATAGCATACTGCAAATTTAAACATACATACATATTTATTTATTTATACATTTACACATCTAGGTAAAATTGAAGGTGTTGGTTATTATCTGTAAAGCTCTTCATGGCATAGGGCCAGATTCTTTGAAGGGTCACCTGTCCTCCATGGTTTCTTCCTGACCAGTAAGATCAGACAAAATAGATGTGCTTTGGGTGCCTTTGATCAAACACTGCTGTCTATCTAAACATAGGAAATATCCTTTCTCTATTGCAGTGCCTGCCCTCTGGAATGGTATTCCCTCCCCCCCAGAATTTTGTGTGGCTCCCATTCTGAGGGTTTTTCTGAATCTGGAAGACTTCAAAAATATGGCTGCTCTCCCAATCCTTGGGGTAGGGTGGTTGTGGAGCTCCTTTTGGTTGGACTTTGTATGTATATGTGTGCGGTATATGTAGTGTCGTCTGTGTGGATGTAGGTGTTCTTTTTTCCCCTTTCATTTCCTACTTTTTTTAAAGTGTAAACTGCCCAGAGTTGCTTTGAAGCCAGGTAGCTTTTACATTTACTGTAGTAAATAATAATAGTCATTAAAAGTTAGTCAGCATATAATTTATTTTTAAACTGTGTAATGGTCAGTAATTGAACTTAGTATCTGTCTGTGTCAGGGGTAGGCAACCTAATACACTCAAAGAGCCACTTGGACCCGTTTCCCACTGAAAACACTGGGAGCTGCAAAACCCTTTTGACATCTAAAATGAAGATAACACTGCATATATTGTTTTTTTACCTTTATGCTATAAATGCAGCACAATAGTGTGCTGCATTTATAAAATCAATGAACTGCTACAAAGAAAACAAATTTTTATTTCTGCATGCAACAAGCATTTTGAACTCCAAAAAAAAAAAAGACGCTGGGTCGAAGGTTAATTTCAAATAAAATATTCAAATGTCTGAGTCCTGCTCTTATTCATGAAATAAAAAGCCGGTGCAAACTATAAAAACCAGAAACAGAAATACAGAAAAGAAAAAGAATTGCTGATGATCGTGGGTCCGAAGCCAGGCCATACCCAGGACCAACGGTAGATGGAGGTCCGCCGTGATGTAGAACTGAATCGCCTCCTCATGTGCCCCAATGGCTAGGTGTAAAGGCTGGGTGGCAGAATTAATGGGACCCGAAAAAAGCTCCCGCCCATCAATGGTCTCTACCCTCAACGGAGCGTCCACCGGAGTCAAGGGAATGCCAAAATGAGCTGCAAAGGCCTGGTCCATAAAATTGGTCCTTGCCCCCGAATCCACCAGCGCATGCGCCTGGATCCTCCCTGGTCGGTCAGACAAAAAGACCCGAGTGTCCAAATTCAGATGGCGAGGGGTCCAGAGTCCATGTCTGCTGTTCCTGGCAGGGGTGTAGTGCGTACCCGGCTTAGGCCGCTTTCCTTGCCGGAGGTCTTTGATGCATCTGGCTACAGTCTGAGTGCGGATGGGGTCCTCATACCTGAGCCTCATGTGTTGCCAGAAGCCCTGGTAATCAGTCAACAAGGGGCTGTTCTGAGTCAATAACGGTATGGCCCATCGAGCGGCAGAGCCAGAAAGAAACCTGATTACAACCCCCCCTAGCTCAGTCATCAGGGAAATCCTCCGGCCTCATAGACATAAACAATTGGCACTGTCCCATGAAGGTCGAGAACATCTCAGGCTGTCCAGAAAACTTCTCCGGCACTGCTACCGGGCATTTCCGACGGAGAGGAGGGAGTGCAGGAGCATTCAGCAGAGCGAGTTGTGCAGACAACTGGCCTACCTGCTGTTGTAGGAGTTGATTGTCTGCCTGCAGCTGCTGCAGCTGCTGCTGCTGCTGATCCATCTTAGGTAAAAGATGGTTTGTCTGTTGGGGTGATGAAGAAGTTGTTCTGTTCCCCCAAGCAGGCACGACTCGCAAGAGTTAATACAGGCTTTAATTAATTGCCTACTGATAAGGTCTTGGCAGCAACATAAGCTCGTTACCTCAAACTTCAACTGAAATGAGATAATGTCCAAGCAAAGAGTTCATTAGCAGATGTACAGAAGTGTTGCCAAGAATGCAGACCAAGGTTTCAAACAAGCAGAGTTCCCAAAGACATGACCTGAAGTTGTTGAAACTATTGTTCATCATAAAGTTCTGAGCGCAGCCACACCCCCTATATACCTTATGGGGTGTGGCTCAATGACTCAGCTACTCCCTGACCCTCCCCAACCTACGTTGCTGCAGACGCTTGGCCCTGTGTCTTTCTCGAGGGTCTAGCCATGACTCATCTTCGCTAGACTGCTCCTCTCGGCCTCCTCTCGTTCCTCCCCATCATCCTCAGAGTCCTCATCCTCAGTTAAGACAGGCGCAGGGGTCGGGGCCACAACAAACACTCAACACTATGTGTGGAGAAAAAAAGGCACAGCACACCAACATCAAAACCTTATCCCCACTGTAAAACATGGCGGAGGGTGCATCATGGTTTGGGGCTACTTTGCTGCCTCAGGGCCTGGACGGATTGTTGTCATTGATGGGAAAATGAATTCCAGAGTTTATCAGGACATTTTGCAGGAAACCGTACGACCATCTGTCCACCAACTGAAGCTCCGCAGAGGATGGGTGATACAACAGGACAATGACCCAAAGCATACAAGTAATTCAACAAAACAATGGCTTCAACAGAACAGAATACGCCTTCTGGAGTGGCCCAGTCAGAGTCCTGACCTCAACCCAACTGAAATGCTGTGGCATGACCTTAAGAGAGCGATTCACACCAGATATCCCAAGAATATTGCTACACTGAAACAGTTTTGTGAAGAGAAGTGGTCCAAAATTACTCCAGATCGTTGTGCAGGTCTGATCTGCAACTACAGGAAACGTTTGGTTGAGGTTATTGCTGCCAAAGGAGGGTCAACCAGTTATTAAGTCCAAAGGTTCACATACTTTTTCCACCCTGCACTGTGAATGTTTCCATCTTATGTTCAATTAAAACATGACAACAGCTAATGTTTGTGTAGTATTATTTTAAGCAGACTGTGTTTTTCTATTGTTGTGACTTACATGACGTTTAGAGCGCATTTTATGGCCAATTCATGCAAAACTCCACGTAATCCCAAAGGGTTCACATACTTTTTCTTGCAACTGTAAAAGGCTGAGCACCAAAGAATTGAGGCCTTTGAACTATGGTGCTGGAGAAGACTCCTGTGAGTCCCTTGGACTGCAAGGCGATCAAACCGGTCAACCTAGAGGAGATCAATCCTGACTGCTCTTTAGAAGGCCACATCCTGAAGCTAAAACTCAAATATTTTGGCCACCTAACGAGAAGGAAGGACTCACTGGAGAAGAGCCTAATGCTGGGAAAGATTGAGGGCAATAGAAGAAGGGGACGACAGAGAATGAGGTGGCTGGATGGAGTCACTGAAGCAGTAGGCGTGAGCTTAAATGGACTCCAGAAGATGGTAGAGGACAGGAAGGCCTGGAGGAACGTTGTCCATAGGGTGGCGATGGACACGACTTCGCAGCTAACAACAAAGCTTCCGTTAGTGGTTCACAAATATATTACTATTTTTTACTAGTTTCATTTTTAACTCTAAGGTTTTAAAAACCAAAAAAATAAAAATAAAACAAATTTAATTTTTTAATATAAAGATTATAAATAACGTTCAGTACTGAGGCTCTTTCAGTTACCACGCTAATTAAACTGGGCCAGCGTAAAAATCTTTCACCAAGACATTAATGTGTCTAGGAAATTTCTCTGTTGCTCCCAATTCTGTATAAGTGAACTTATCCCAAACTTGTCATGTTTTTAAAACCCAGAAATGTTATAAATTTGAGAGAAAATGATAAGACTAGAAGTTTTCTACTGGAACCCTCTTCAGAAGAATTTATAATTATCTCTACCATGATTAACAAAGCTACTCTATCACAGCAAAATTCATTGCAAATAAAAATTAAAAATAGAAAACCACATTCAAGCCTCAGTTGAAAGTGACTAGGTCTCTTAAGTATTTGGTTCAGATGTTTCCTACCATTGTTTCAAAAACTTTAATTGTAGCTGGAAATAAATGAAATTCCACAAACCCCCCTTCCAAGTTCTTTCATCTTTGAAATTTTATTTTAGCTATTATAATATTGCTAGCACTGATTTGTGTTTGTATGTGTTTCATTGATGCATTATTAAAAATAAACAGGAAGAAGGAATAGCGTCATACTTTGTCATTACAGGTAGTTCTCATTTAATGAACATAATTGAGATTGACAGCTACAGTGCTAAGCAAAGTGATCACTAAGTGTGCTTTCCAGCTAGAAAGAGACAAAATTTTTGATGTTTAGAAAAACGAACAACTTACTCTGTTGTCTGACAAAGAAGAGATTGCCTATAGCAGTGATGGCGAACCTTTTAGAGACCAAGTGCCCAAACTGCAACCCAAAACCCACTTATATGTCGTCGGGTGCCGGGTGGGCGTGGCTGGGCGTGGCCCATTGGCTGGGCGTGGCTGCGGTGGTAACGGCAGACTGGGTGGGACTAAAAAGTTTAATCAATCAATTCCAACTTTGTGCGATCTTTTTTTTCTGGTGAGAAGTTGAAATTGATTGAATGAACCTCTTTTATTTTTTTGCACACGGCAGTGGAGGCCGAAATCAAAAAGGTTTTATAAAACTTAGCTGAAGGCCTAGTACTGGGGCGATGGCATGTGTGCCCACAGAGAGAGCTCTGTGTGCCACCTGTGGCATGTGTGGCATAGGTTTGCCACCACGGGCCTATAGAAATAACTTGTTTCTCCCTACACTCGCACACATAGCAGACAGAGTACTTGCGCAAATGGAGCTATGCGCACCAGCTGCTTGCGTGAAACCATCCCCTCTCCCCCTCGCCCACCGTTGCCGATGGTCTGCAAAGCCAGAAAGGTTGAAGACCATTGCTCCAGTCCTGAGCTCCTGCATGATTGCATTGGTTGTGATATGTAGAAGAGCAAACATATCTCTTGCAATCTCTTCCTCTCCAATCACTGTAGAAGGGGGGGGGGAATCATAAGTCAACCATAGGCACAGGACAATATGTACTGACTATAATAGAGATCATCATGTGACTGAAGTTGTAAATGGTTGTAAATTAGTTGTAAAGTTATTTTTTGAGAAACATCAGAACTTTGAATAGTTGCTAACTAAGTGGTAAGTAAGAAAGCACTACCTGTCCTTTGATTATCGTGTTTCATTGCGATGAGGTAAGAGTATGGAAGTGCAAAACAATTGAAACTGAGTAGAGTCCAAACTTCCGGACAAATGTAGAGTAAAGCATAGAGCAGCATTTTGAAGTTAAATATGTCTTTTAAGTTCCAGACACTGCTAAATTTGAAAGCAGTGTTTTGCACACTGGAAACAGTGTTCCCGCTACCACAAGCTTCTAGTAGTCACAATATATATAGCATAATAACTTATCCTTTATTGTGTAACTGTCTTGTTTGTAATTTCATGAAAAGTCTCAAATTTGTGCGTGTAGTTGTGTATAATTAATGTAGCTCTTTTATCTATTACTTTTCAGTGGGTATTCGCAAGCTTGAAATTATATTGAAAGTCTATCTAATGTTAATTTTTACCATAGTTCTTGACTTCGTATTGAATCCTTAGAGATGCATGAAAGACGTCTTGATTTTTGTTGCAGAGTGCAGGTCTTCCAGTCAAAACAAGGAAAGTTGTTTCTGCAAGCCTCTTCGTGTTACCGCTTTGGATAGCAATGTGAGTACGAATGGACATGTGGAATTTCGTCAGCCCCTGGCTTCTTTCAGGTGAGTTTGATTAGCTTTGTCATTTTACTATTGCAGGGATTATAGAAGTAAACTGTAAGCATAATTATTTACTGTTTTTGAAGAACTTAACACACATTGATAACGATTTCTGTTTCACCTTGAGAAGACAATGTTTTTACCAAGTTACCATGATACTAGCTGCATTGTAAAGACAGTAATCACCTCTATTCTAAGAGTGAGGGAAAGGCGTTAATGGTTCTTGGAAGAGGAAAAATAAGAGATGTGCTTAGTAGGTCTACATGAACTGCAATTAAGGAAGTTACTATGCTGTTTCATACTGTTGACCTAGAAAGGTTACTGAAGGGGGCTTTTTGGTTTGGCTTTTTATAGCCAAGATCCTTTGGATATCTGATAGTGAAAATGCCAGTCCATGTTTCTGTGTTCGTGAAATCTTGGAACTGGAGAGAAAAAAGGAATTATTATCTATCTTAGAATTATAGTTTCAAAATGAAAAGGCCTGGATGACAGGACATTCTCAATGACAGGAGAAAAAAGATTTTCAAATTGCTTATTTCTTTCTCTCAAGTTCAAAGTTGTTTTTGTTTTATGGCAAACATAGGTTTGTTAGAGTTCTTGTTTTCATTTTAATGTTTAATGTGCTTCTGTTAGAGATTCTCGGTGGTCACCATCTTACAAAACCTCTTGCCAATTGGCCAGACGTCTGAAGTATAAAGAAGCAGGGAATAAAGCAGAAGGAATTGGTATGAATTATGATAAAGGAGAACCAGATTTGCATGGCAGAGATTTGAAAAGCTCATCTTCTACAGATGAAACTGTTGTTCGCTATTTGAATGACCATCCAGCAATTAACGCTTTGCAAAGTTCAGATGTGGTGAATCCTACAAAATTAGAAAAAGAAAAACGTGAGGAATCCAAAGGCGATGAGTATACAAAAATATTTCCAAGTTCATTGATCCAAAATGAACTAAAAGTATTACAATTGGTAGAATCTTCTTCTTCTGCCAGTACCTCAAGTGCCCATAGATTAGATATTTTAAAGCAGCATCAGCATGATGATAAACTGGAAAAACTGAAAGAACGAATTAGAAAGCGATGGGAGTGTCCAGAAGAACTGACTACCAGAGGACATGATCCTGAGCATTCTGATCATCCTATAACTGTTGCAGCTCCTGAAAATATAGTGACTCCTAAAGTCAGAAAAGTGGCAAAAGCACCAATGGTTCCCTCCTATAAAGGTACATACTTTCTAAAGAAAATGTATGTATGGGAAAAAATCTCTGGGTTGTGTAATAAAGGCTAAGATTTCCACTGTTCCCTTCTCGGGATCGATTAAAAACCCACCTAACATTATTTCAAAATTAAAGTTTTTAATTTTTTTTCTACCTTCCAAACTTTAATCTGTTGTCTAACATCATATATTTTCTCCTCTTTTTTGTCAATAATATATTGTGACAAACTCTTTGTGAATAGTATTTGTTGTTGAATTATATGCAGGGTTTTTTTAAAGTGTACTACTACTTCACCTAGAAAACTTTTTCCGGAATTGGTAGCTGAACATGGAACTGGTAACAAATAAATGGCTACAAGTGGACCACAGATGTATAATATAGTGGTTGTATTCTAATGGTTTTGTAAAGATTTGTTAATTGTGTGCATAAGGATTGGGAATTTATACTTCATTTTGTTTTTTATCTTTGTTTTTAATATTGAATGTTTTTAGACAGAAACTTCTCAGCTACTTTCAGGTAGTAGCGACTTGAAATCTAAATAGCTTTGTATTTGATAACCAATATATCAGATGCGCAAGATAAAACTAACTTCCTCAATAGAACGTCATGAGTATTTTAATCTGCTAAAGTTAAGTGTATTGTTCTTTTAGGTTTCAGTCTATCAGAAGCCAAAATTCGTACTCCTGATGGAAAGGTATGGTGTGAAGAGGAATTTCTGAACCTCAGTAGAGAGTTATGTCGAGATTTAGAATTCCAGTTGGCAGGTAAATAGCCAGAGTAATTTTGTGAGTATTTACATGAAAAGCAGTGCTTAACCCATGAGCCTGTAATTAATACTTTGAAGCCCTGTTTCTCAGAATTCCTATACATATAAAGAAAAAAATTCTTTAACTTAATTCATACCTTGTTTCAATGAGTTCTGATTTGAAAATTAATAATAGTTGCTATAATATCCTCCTGTAGTTTTGATGGGAGTTTCCTTGATGCACTAATGGTTCTTCAACACATTTTTCAGAAGAGGATTTGCCTGCAATAAAGATACCTACTGAAAGAAAAGAGAAAAAAGGACACAAACCAGTGCGGAAAACCCAGAAGATTGCCCAACTCTCAAGTCCTGATTTTAAATCAGGTGCATTTTATTGTAATTTTTTGTTTAAAGATTGTGAGCTACCAAGAGTCATTGACAGTCAGGTGGCATACAAGTTTTATCATTCATTCATTCATTCATGACTGACTGACTGACAATCATCAGCGTTGGCTTGTTATACTTTTCAAATAATGTACATGAGAGCTGCTTCCATGTGTCTGAGGACTACAGTCATATTCTCTCACTATCCTCATGCTTGCTTACTGTTTCCTCAAATATGACATATTAATAGCATGTGTCATGTTAACCAAGCATTGCAGATACATGACCCTATGCTAAGGTGAAGATCTTAAGTTTCACTGCAAGAGTTCTGTAGATTTTCTCAGTATTACTCTCTGTAGAACACATTGAAGGATATAAAGAGAGACTAAGCAAAGTAAGCAAAGATTAAAGGCAAGGATAGCTTTAATTTAAGAATGCAAGAAATTATTATTGTTATTATTACATTTAAAATACAAAGATAAAAAATAATGCTAACCAAAAAAATGCCGTGACCTGAAGGCCTGGTTGTTCCAACAAGCAGGTCTGGACTGACTACGATTTTTAATTAGGCTTTTTACTGGGTTAAATTGTCTAGTAATTATTGTATCTATTGTTCAATTCTTTTTTAAGTTTTTACTCTATGTTTTTTAATTTTTATTGTTGTGAGCCGCCCTGAGTCCTCAGGGAGAAGGGTGGCATATAAATTTAATAAAATCAAATAAAATCAAAAAAAGGGAGAAGGGGGAAAAAGTTACACAAGAAAATATTTCTCCCTTCATCAAGACAAGTACAAACAATTTCAGCAGGTTATCACCTTTCAGCCAAAGGTTTGCAAACAATTTCAGCCAAAAATCTGTTCATCTCATATCTCCTCTTTTATCATTTGCTAATAAAGCCTTGTTCTGTGGTCTCCTCATGGGGCCCACTGTAAGGAGCTCTTGTTCTAGAGGGGGGTTTGAGGAGCTGATCCATTCACTGGCTTCTCTTTCTGCCACGGTCATCAGCTCTGCTCTCTGTAGAGACGCATTCCGTCCACCACTGCTTCCCCGGAAGTCGGTAACGTTAGTTCAATAAAAACCCATGAAGAAGGAACTCTGGGAGAATAGTAAAAGAGTGCTACTAGCCAAGTAATTTCAGGTGGTGATGTCATTCTGTGAAAGGGTGAGACAGCAGTGCATTTCCTTTTCTTGCCACTTCTATCCATGTATTTGCCTTGAAAGATAGAGTAGTGGTGTGTTTTTCAATAAGAAATGTTAAATGTTTTTTTTCTTGGTTTAGATGGTGCCAAAACAATAAGTACAACATCCTGGCGAGATGGACAAAGACTAGCAAAGAAAATACTGGGTCCAGTGCCTAAACTAGAGCAGCCAAACACTCAGATATTGTCTAGTGACAGGAGTGAAAAAGATAAATCTATTAAATCTGGTAAGTTAAATCTCTCTCTCTCTCTCTCTCTCTCTCTCTCTCTCTCTGTGTGTGTGTGTGTGTGTGTCTGTGTGTGTGTGTGTGTGTGAGAGAGAGAGAGAGAGAGAGAGAATTTTTCATGCCAATGAATACAGTGAACAAAATGGAACTAATTCTGAACAATTATTCTTTAGATCATATTGCACACAGAATTCTTTAAATCACAAAATAAAAAAGTGGTAGTTTCACTTTAAAGGCTGAATGAATACCGTACGGCAGGGGTCCCCAATCCCCAGAGTGAGGTACTGAGCCACAGCCTGTTGGGAACTGGGCCAGATAAATGGCACGCAAGTGCATGTAGCTACATTTGCGCAAGCAGTGCATGCGAAACCATCCCCTCTCCCTGGAGCAAAAAAGATTGGGGACTATTGTTGTACAGCACAGAATTACTAATTCATTCCTTTTTTAAAAGACACAAAATGGTAAATGTAAATAAAACTTAAGATTTACCATGCTTGACCACCCAGCAATATTTCGTGAAATATTTTGCTACCAATAAAAGAATCTTCAAGGGAAAAATGTAAGTATTTTTACCATTTTTAGATGAAGGCACTTGTAAAGTATTTTTTTCTATTCCTAAAATAAATTATTCCATTGCTGATCACACCCAGTTTTGCAAAATTGTAATTTTGTAAGAGAAGCTGTATTCTAGAGCCTATATACAGTCTGATTATGCTATAAATAATTTCTGTAATATAGCAAACTCTCGTGGATGTTCCAGTTGAAAATCTGAGAACATGAAAATTATAGCTATAACTAATTCTCTCATTACCAGTTTCCAAAGTTCTATATATTCTTTTTCAGATAATGGTTAAAAAAATTACATTGCGGTTGCATATTATTTTATTACCCAACATTAATTCCAACCTTTTAAAAGCAATTTTTCCTTCTGTATTAAAGAATGTAGTTTCTGGATAAAGTGTTCAAATCTCGTAAAATCAGATAGATTAAAAAATAATGCCCATCAAATAATGTCCCACATAGTGGATATCGAGATGAATGTGCTAATTTGAATCTTAGTTACTTACTAATGTTAAATTCTGATCTTTTCCCTCCGCTTCCCTCTACTATCCTCAGCTCAAGTAAAAGAAACCGACTGCAATGTGCCCGTGGATGTAAAACCCCTCACAAAATGTCCTGAGCTTTCATGGAGCAAAATAAGAGCAAAGAACCTGAAGAAAAAAGATGTTGCTCCTCACAATGGGGGACTAGGAAATGATCATGTAAATAAGGATTTCTTGCCAGTAGAAATCCGTGGGATTCTTGATGATCTGCAACTGGATTCTGTAGTTCAGGATTCAGAGAAGAGGAATGAAGAATGTCAGAATCAGGAATCAGAAGCATCTCCCTTTTCTAGAAGTCACAGTCCAAGCAAAAGAAAATCAGACAAAGTTCCCATCAGTGAAGACACTCAGTTTATCTTAAAGAAACGCCACTATGATGCAGATGAAGTGCGCCAGTATATTGCGAGACAGCGAGAGGCTAGGAAGAGGAGACAAAGTGAAGAAAAGAAAGCACAAAAAGAGGCAACAGAGCAAAAAAATAAAAGACTCAAGGAACTTTACAAGAAACAAAAAGAAGCTGTTGCCAGTAAAACAAAGACAACGTCAACATCTGAAACGGTCACTAAACAGTTACAAGAAACTTATTCTAAATTGTTCTTGGAACAAACATTGCTGGAGAATCCAGCACTCTCTGTGCAAGAAGTTCAGGTATCTTGATAAGAGTTGGAATAGTTTCTGTATTTCTTCCATGTTACTTTTAAAAAAATGCATACAATAAGCAGAAATAGCTGTTATTTATTCATTTGTTGCATTCATTTGTTGCCCTTTCCTTGATATTAATGCCTGGGTACTTTTTTGAGATCTGAAGGTGAGTTATATCACATTAGGTAGGGTTTAGGTTTTATCCCCTTAATACTATTAAACTTGTTGAGGTAATTCAAGCTAAAAGAGACTAGTCAGAGTTATCTATTAAATTCCACGGTTGCCTAAAGACGGAATCAGGAACAGGGTAAGTAAGAATAGAATTAGCGAGATGTATAAGAATTGCCAACAGCTCTTGTAGTCTGCAACTGTAGTATAATATACAATTTTTAGCATAGCGTAAGATGTGAATAGACATTAGCCAGATTAAAGCATTTTTAAAAACGCAGACAGGCACAAAATAGATAAGGGCCCTGTATTCTTTCCTGGTCGTCAACATGTGTTAATCCTAGCTGCTCCTGCTCCTTCCACATTAAGGAAGTGTCTGAAGATTCATTCTAGATATGTTTAGTTGAACACATTTAGAAACCATCATGTCGGTGGAAGCCTTGATTATACAACTGTAATACTCATGGAGTATAAGCCTTGGCTATTTATTCGAGTCATTATATAGTTGTTACTTTATTTAATTATATTGAAAAGATTCATGTTCAAATCCTCAGTCATGAAAGTCATGGGATAGTATAGTTCATAGTCCAATACATTATTGATTCAGTTTGCCCTTATTGTATAAAACATGTCAATTTTTCTTCCCAGTCCAAACCTGGATATCAACCATCTGGAGAATCTGATAAAGAGAACAAAGCTCAGGAGCATCCTGTTAGTGCATCATCCACTAGCGATATGTCTCTCTCTGAGCCTCCTCATCCTCTTGTAAGGTAAGAAAGTAAGAAGGCATTCAGGACTAGGAAAGTGGTACACACTAGACATGTAATTTTACATATGATTTAGCTGCACAGCTTTTGTAGCAGCTGAGAATTTTGAAATATTTTTCCAAAGCTTTTGAAAATATATTTATTAAAATTCAGTGCTTGTAAAATTCTTAAATATGTCATGAAAAGCAAATGCTTCTTCATGGATCATTACAAGACAAGGATAATTTCTTCTGTATATTCAAGGCTATATCTGTACCAAGATTCTGCAGGAATGCAAATGAATAGTACAAGATTATATTGTATGAAGAATTCAGATTCACTTTAAAACATTCAAATTTGGGGCTGGTAATATGTTTGATGTTTATCTATACTGGGTTTTTTTCAGATTTTAGTTAACTATTTTTATGTATCTTTTATTAATTTTTACAGTAACAATCTTCAGTATTTAGTAAGCAACACATCTGGGTTTGTATGTTTGACATTAAAAGTAATACAATATCCATTCCTACCCTTTATTCTATTTTTCTAACCATTTATAAAAATTTTCCCATGTTTGAAAGTATTCTGAATCTTGCTTCCCCTTCATTTTCAATGTGAGCCTATCCATTTCTGCACAGTCCAAAATTTTCTTTATTATGCCTTCTACAGATGGTACTTCTCCTTTTTTCCAGTATTGAGCAAATGTAATTCTCGCTGCTGTTAATATATGTAATATTAAGTATACACATTTTTCATCATAATTTTCTGAGATTATATCTAAAAGAAATAATTCCGGTTTATGGTTTACATGCTCCTATTGTCTTTTCTAGCCACCTATGTATTTTTGACCAATAGGGGTGTCAAACTGCCGGCTCGCGGGCCGGACGCGTCATCCCAAAACCGCTCCCACCCCATTGCTGGCAAAGGAGAAAAAGCTCCAATACATTGCGCGACATGTCTGCTTTAGGGCATGTCCACCAAGATTTTGTCTGCATTTCCTAATATTGCTAGACATATTTTTAAACATTTTTGCTAGTCTTGTAGGTGGTGAATGCCATCTATACAACATTTTATATAAATTTTCTTTATAAGTAGCTGCCCTTATTATTTTGTAGTTTCTTTCTCAAAGTTTTGTCTTTTTTTCTAACTTTACATTGTGCCCCAAGCTTTTTGCCCAAGTTATCATTGTTTCTTTAGCTTATTCATCATCCATCTTTAAATTTAACAGAAAGCTGTAGAGTTTCATAATCAATTTGTCATCTGATGACAATAGTATCTGGTCTAACGCTTTCTGGTCTTTGTTAAAACCATATATTTTTGCATCTTTCTCATATCTCATTTGCATTTGCAGATGTGGCCACCATGCTAGCTCAAATTCTTTTAACCATGTTAGTGTGGTTGCAAGACCCAGTCTGGTAGCCCAAACCGTCTATTTTCTTTTGCTTCTTGTAACATTTTCAGTCTGATTCTAGCTTTTTTTCCTTGCCAGATAAATTTCAATATCGATGTATTTAATTCATCGAATTTTTTTTTGACAATTTTTATCGGTATTGTTTGAAATAAAGTAGTTTTGGTAAATGTTCATTTTCACAGTCGCTATTCTTCCCAAGATTGATAGTTGTAGATTTTTCCATTTTTCCAAGTCTAGTTTTATTTGTTTTAATAATTTTACATAATTATCTTCTTTTATTGTTGCACACCCTGCTGTTAAATATATTTCCAGGTATTCAACTTTCTTAAGTACTTGAAGGTCTGTTTTTTTCTGATAATTTTTTTTCTTTATCTGTGAGGTTTTAAACTATAACTTTAGTCTTTTCTCTATTGATTTTCAGTCCTGCTAATTCTCCAAATTCTTCAATCTTGGCTAATATTAGGACTTGTCTCTAACAGATCCTCCAATATAAAGACCAAGTCATCTGCAAATGCTTGTAGTTTGTACTTTTCATCTTTTATCTCCATTCCTTTGATTTCTGGATCCTGTCCAACATTCCTGTTCAACACTTCCAGATTTAAGATAAATAATAGTGGGGATAATGGACACCCTTGTCTTGTGCCTTTTTAAATGTTGAAACTGTGAAACTGTGAAATTCCCATTCACAATTATTTTGGCCATTTGTCTGTGATAAATTGTTTGGATTATACTCATAAAATTTTCTCCAAAGTCCATATAGTTGTTAAACCATAATTGCCAATTGACATTATCAAAGGCTATCTGTCTAAAAAACTCAAAGCCATTTGTTTTCCTGTGTGCATTTCATAATACTCCAATGTGTCTAAAATCATTCTTAAATTATTTGTCTCTGGTAAAATTCATTTTGGTCTGAATGTATAAATTCAATCAAGAATCTCTTTAGTCTTTCTGCTATTATTGAAGCAAAGATTTTATAATTCAGATTTAGTAGAGATATTGGTCTGTAGTTCTTTATCAGGGTCAAGTCTGAGTCTTCTTTGGGTATTAGCATAATATTGGCATCTATCCACATATTTGGTAATTTGGCTTTTAGTAATACCCCGTTACACACTTTTTGCATTGGTAAAATTAATGTATCTTGTAAATATTTGTAGAATTCTGCTGGTAGCCTGTCTGGGCCTGGTGTATTATCATTTTTTGATCTTTTTATACTCTACTGTTGTTAAACCTTATTTAAATGTTAAATTCATGTATGGGCTGTTGGTGGTCATGATGGTGGATGGAGTATTTAGTTAGTTGTACAGGAATGCTGAAGAGAATTGGAGGAAAACAAGAACCCTATAATCCACAAATCTATCTGAGAGTCTTTACACGTGGTGGTGGGCTATTTGTGTGTATCAAAACTTTTTTCCAAAGACACATTAAACCAGGGGTGTCAAACTCAATTTCATTGAGGGCCGCATCAGCATTGCGGTTACCCTCAAGGGGCCGTGTGGGTATGGCCAGGGTGGGCGTGGCCTACTGGGTGGGCGTGGCTAGAGTGCATATGGCCTACTGGGTTGGCATGGCCAGCTCTACATCGTTTGCATCAAGGGTGCCTATGGGGGCCTGGGCAGGAGTGGGACAGATCTGAGGGTCTCTGGCAGAAGGAGGGTCTCTGGGCCAGGACCAAGGCAGTGGGGCCATTCCCTCACTGTTTCCAGGATGGCTTCGAGGGCCACATGAAACCACTTTGCGGGCCGGATCTGGCCCCCGGGCCTTGTGTTTGACATGTC
Source organism: Vipera ursinii (assembly GCF_947247035.1). NCBI lineage: Eukaryota > Metazoa > Chordata > Lepidosauria > Squamata > Viperidae > Vipera > Vipera ursinii. The sequence goes on along the minus strand of NC_139516.1, from coordinate 108,931,335 downwards.
TGCCTTAAACTATAGTGCCAAATTTCAGTTTCCCATCATTTTTAGATAAGTGAAAAATAGAGTGTCAATAAAAACCAAATCCAGTTTTAAAAAATCAAGGAACTTCCTGCCCAAAAGAACAACTGATCAACAATCCACATAATTTTCATTGCCCTCTTCACTGAAGCCATTCCTCCAAAATACTTAAACCCTTGGCCACCATCAATTCTTACTACAGGTGACTATTTTATAATTAAATGTCTAAACTTTATTTCTGTAAACTGATGACAATTCAATGGGTTATTTACAGGGATAATACACTGGAGCCTTTAAGGATTCATCCAGAGAAGCTGAATTCAGTAGCACAGGTTCCTTGCTCAAAATCTGTTTTGAATGGAGCTCTTTTCTCTCAGCTTTTATCTTTGGATAACATGGGTATCTTGCAAAAGGATTTTGAATCTGTAACATCAAGCAGGAGGAGCCATAACACAGCTATGGGATCCATGTCTTTGACTCCTCAGCCATTTATGTCATCTACTGTACAAGCCACCATTAATCATTATAAACATAAATTGGACCGTATTGAAGCCCTAAAGGCAACTGCAGCCTCTCTTTCAAACAGAATTGAAAGTGAAGCCAAAAAATTAGCTGGGGCTGGCATTAACTATGAAGCAGCATGGGATACTGAACGTGACTTGTTGCAAAGAGATGAAGGTGAGACCTGCTGGGCAAAAGCCAGCAGCCCTCCTGTGAGAGAAGATGATGTCTTTTCAGCTTGGCTTCAGAAAATGTTGGCAACCTGCAATTCACACACAACTTTTGATGATAACCTTCCTGGAATGGGAAATCTCAATGAGTTTAAAAAGCTCCCAGAGACTATTAGTTCTCACACAGGTGCTCTCGGTCTTCCAGGCAATAATACATCTGAAGGAATATTGGGAAACCTGTCTCAAAAGCAAACATGCCCTGCTGGGCCTGAAAACAAACCTGCGGTTCTGAATGATAGTGGGAGTTCCTTAAGTGAAGGTCTACTCAGCACTGGCTTTCTCTCTGAGGAAGAAGGTGAAAAATCTAATAATCCATCCTTGAAGATTGCCGAGGCATTAAATGAAAAAGAGTTCTGTGTTGCAGATAAAACTGCTTATGAACCCATAAAAGAATTTCAGAAGGAGGCAGAAAATTATTTACCTATTTTCACACAGATTAGGAATGATCCAAAACCATGGGAAGAACTTCTCAAGGGAAGTCCACATAGTGTCATCAACATCTTTATAAAATATTATCAGTTGTGTGGAAAAGGTGAGCAAATGCAAATCTTTTGATATTTCTGATTTTTTGTTAGGTAAACAATTAAATGAATATGTGTTGAAGTCCTGTGTTCTATATGCAATACCTGAGCCTAGTTTTGCTGATATCAGTACCTGCCAATATGTACAACATTTTTAATTTGTTTTGGAAATGTTGGCTGCTATACTTTTTTGGAATGAAGTCAATCATTTGTTAAAAAGTTCCACCTCTTTGCATTGCCAGAGAAAGAATCTTTTTTAGTTCTTTGTGTAGGCGTTTAGAATTTTCCGAGTTGTTTTGTATGATTGGTCTTTCGGTCATGATCATTTTACCTATTTGCATACTCTATGTTAATCTTTTTGTTGAAATGGAAATTCTTCTGAAATATTGGTTGTATTTCATTTTTCACTTTCCTCCTGCCAGAATCTGAAGAACATGCAGGGCAGGGATCATCAACACATCGACCTTTACTTCCTGCCATGAGCCCTCCAGATAGTATTGCTTCTTATGAGGATGGGTTCATCTCATCACAAGGAAGTGGTACATCGATGGACAAAAAGTCTACCCCTGAGCACAGGTATATATTTTTCAAACGGGTAATGAAGCTATAAAATAAGAGGGGAAAAGTTATTTTCATTGGATAATATGTGGTTATATATATATATAAGTGTATAATAGCTAATGTCTCAATACTCTTAGTCTAGTATTCTTTAATGATACAAATTGCTGTCTGAAAATTCTGAATTCTCAGGTTTAAAATTTTGGTATTTCAACATTTTTGTTAGGATGTTTTAAATTGGGACTGCGACAGGTAGACCTTGACTTACAGCCAGCTTTTTAACGACCATTCCACAATAATGACTGCCTTGGAATGGATGCCTTATGACTCATAAAGCACTTCTGGCCATCGAAAAACATTGCACTCCCCCCCCCCCCGGCCTTTGGTCACATGTTCACATTTTGGGCTGTTGGCAATAAGTTTCCAAGTGCCTGGCAATCCTGTGATCAGCATTTGCAATCTTCTCTTGTCGGTTTCCCGAGAAAGCCAGGGGAGAAGCAGGCTGGGGAGACTTCAGGCGGAGGGGACGTAGGATTTGCGGTCAGTTCCCCGAGTGCACCAAGGGATTTCTCCTCTTTTCTGTGCAAGGAGAGGAAATCTTCCTGCACACTGGAGGAATGGAGCTCAAATCCAGTGGGAATGGTAGGGAACACAGCGAACGCCTGTGGTGATTCTCAGTCAGCCAGGTGATAGTTGGTTGGAAGGTGCTTTTATCAAAAGGCAATTGGACTGTGTTTTTCTTTCTCCTTGAGGAAGAAGAAAACATTTCACTTCTCATCCAAGAAGCTTCATCAGTTGTGACAATGGAGGGATAGAAGGATAGGTAGTGAACACAGTGGTCTCATGATTGTTCTTGCTGATGGAGTGAGGAGAGGGCCCAGACCTCCTGCATAAGGTGGGAGGCCTGTGCCTTCTCACTGCCTTATCGTGCCCTGGAGGCTGCAGCCCTCTCCCTGATGCTCTGCTTAACAACCGAAATCATCCTTTAATGACCACAACTGAGAAAGCTGAAATTGCAGTCGCTGAGCAAAGCGGTCATATTTAATAACCATTTCACCCAACAACCGAGATTCCAGGCCCAATTGTGGTGGTAAACGGAAGCCTGTTTGTATACTATTTATATAAATATGGCATTATGAAATTCCAGCATAAAACCCTTTTTGAGGATTCTGGAGCATGAGAACTCACACTTAAAGAAATAGAAACTAGTGCATGCTTTCTACCAGATTAAAGTATTCAGTATTTTTTTTATCTTGAACAGTTCCTGAAATGGTATAAAATTCAGAATTTTTATATTTTGAAAACAGTTAAAATATTTGGCATGATATTATAAGAGATTATTAATATAAATTTATAAAAACCTGGAGGCCACAAAGTAATGAATGGCAGATCACCAGAGAGCACTTTTCTCTGAAGTCCGTAAATGGCATCTGCCAGGACTCTCTGTAGAACTGGGGCACAGAATTCTTCCCTCAATGTGACTGTGGGGCTCCCATGTCAAATTGTAGATCAATCGTGACCGCCTGTAAGCTGAGGGCATATACCAATCCATTATCTGATTTTTTAAATATAAACGATGCTGCGCCTCAGTGGTTAGATGGCCTAGACATTGGTATTTGAACATACCGTATATACTTGAGTATAAGCCGAATTTTTCAGCCCACTTTTTGGGCTGAAAAATTCCACTTCGGCTTATACTCCAGTCAACAAAAAAACTTACCGAGGACTTGTGCCCGGCCGAGGCTTTGGTGCTTCCGGGATCGCGCGCACCTCTCCCAAGCCACCGCCATCCGGAGACCTGCCGAAGTTTGGGGAGGTTTGGGGAGGTGCGCGCGCACCTCACCAAACCTCACCAAACGTCGGCAGGTCTCCGGACCTCCGCGCCTTGCCTGCCTGCTTCTTTCCGCAACGGAAAGAAGCAGGCAGGCAGGCCGCGGAGGAACGGAGACCTGTCGACGTTTGGGGAGGTTTGGGCGCCTCCCCAAACCTCCCCAAACCTCGGCAGGTCTCCGTTCCTCCGCAAAGACCTGCCGACGTTTGGGGAGGTTTGGGCGCCTCCCCAAACCTCGGCAGGTCTCCGTTCCTCCTGCCGACCTTTGGGGAGTTTTGGGCGCCTCCCCAAACCTCCCCAAACCTCGGCAGGTCTCCGTTCCTCCTGCCGACGTTTGGGGAGGTTTGGGCGCCTCCCCAAACCTCGGCAGGTGTCCGTTCCTCCGCGCAGACCTGCCGACGTTTGGGGAGGTTTGGGCGCCTCCCCAAACCTCCCCAAACCTCGGCAGGTCTCCGTTCCTCCTGCCGACCTTTGGGGAGGTTTGGGCACCTCCCCAAACCTCGGCAGGTCTCCGTTCCTCCGCGCAGACCTGCCGACCTTTGGGGAGGTTTGGGCGCCTCCCCAAACCTCGGCAGGTCTCCGTTCCTCCTGCCGACCTTTGGGGAGGTTTGGGCGCCTCCCCAAACCTCGGCAGGTCTCCGTTCCTCCTGCCGACCTTTGGGGAGGTTTGGGCGCCTCCCCAAACCTCCCCAAAGGTCGGCAGGAGGAACGGAGACCTGCCGAGGTTTGGGGAGGCGCCCAAACCTCCCCAAAGGTCGGCAGGAGGAACGGAGACCTGCCGAGGTTTGGGGAGGTTTGGGGAGGCGCCCAAACCTCCCCAAAGGTCGGCAGGTCTGCGCGGAGGAACGGAGACCTGCCGAGGTTTGGGGAGGCGCCCAAACCTCCCCAAAGGTCGGCAGGAGGAACGGATACCTGCCGAGGTTTGGGGAGGTTTGGGGAGGCGCCCAAACCTCCCCAAAGGTCGGCAGGAGGAACGGAGACCTGCCGAGGTTTGGGGAGGCGCCCAAACCTCCCCAAAGGTCGGCAGGAGGAACTGAGACCTGCCGAGGTTTGGGGAGGTTTGGGGAGGCGCCCAAACCTCCCCAAAGGTCGGCAGGTCTGCGCGGAGGAACGGAGACCTGCCGAGGTTTGGGGAGGCGCCCAAACCTCCCCAAAGGTCGGCAGGAGGAACGGAGACCTGCCGAGGTTTGGGGAGGTTTGGGGAGGCGCCCAAACCTCCCCAAAGGTCGGCAGGAGGAACGGAGACCTGCCGAGGTTTGGGGAGGTTTGGGGAGGCGCCCAAACCTCCCCAAAGGTCGGCAGGAGGAACGGAGACCTGCCGAGGTTTGGGGAGGTTTGGGGAGGCGCCCAAACCTCCCCAAAGGTCGGCAGGAGGAACGGAGACCTGCCGAGGTTTGGGGAGGTTTGGGGAGGCGCCCAAACCTCCCCAAAGGTCGGCAGGAGGAACGGAGACCTGCCGAGGTTTGGGGAGGTTTGGGGAGGCGCCCAAACCTCCCCAAAGGTCGGCAGGAGGAACGGAGACCTGCCGAGGTTTGGGGAGGTTTGGGGAGGCGCCCAAACCTCCCCAAAGGTCGGCATGAGGAACGGAGACCTGCCGAGGTTTGGGGAGGTTTGGGGAGGCGCCCAAACCTCCCCAAAGGTCGGCAGGAGGAACGGAGACCTGCCGAGGTTTGGGGAGGTGCGCGCGCACCTCCCCAAACCTCCCCAAACTTCGGCAGGTCTCCGGACAGCGGCGGCTTGGGAGAGGTGCGCGCGATCCTGGAAGCACCGAAGCCTCGGCCGCGCGCAAGTCCTCGGTAAGCTCCGGGCGGTCACTTGCTTTGCGTCTCCTGAGGGAAGGGGGGGCGATTGGAGCGGGCGTGTTTCCTCGCCTGCTGGGCGCCGCGATTTGCCCGGGGAACGCGCGGGCCCCGAATGGCAGCGTGGAGCGAGGAAGCGGACAGCCAGGGCTTCCCCGAGAGCCGCGGCCACACAGGGTATTCCTGTGTATTCAGGCTTGCAAAATGGCGGATCGAGCCTCTGCTGGCGGCAGAGGCTTGCAGAATGGCGGATCGGCTTATACTCGAGTCAATAACTTTTTCCAGTTTTTGGGGGTGAAATTGGGGGTCTCGGCTTATACTCGAGTCGGCTTATACTCAAGTATATACGGTAGATCTTTTTGACATTTATATTTTATTGTGTTTTACTAATCGAGGTGACATATTGCTAACCTTGTAAGCCGCCCTGAGTCTTCGGAGAAGGGCGGGATATAAATGGAATTAAAATAAAAAATAAAATAAAAATATTAATATATATTGTTATGTCATATGCTACATAAATAAATCCAAAGTGCTTTCTAAGTAGGCTTATTAGTTTGAAAATTATACTGAGGGCAAAGCAACTTCTAGGTTCCAGACCCCTGAGTGTTCTTTGTTTTTTATCATATTGGGTTTGCCTTTCAAAAAAGGAACGATCATATTCGGAGAACACAAAGCTTCTCTACAAAATAGATCATCTGACCTGACCCTTACTCTAATAAATATGCAGAGACGAAATGCAGGACTGTGAGGCTATGGTTAGGAGAATATTGTAAGGAAGGGTTTTTATAAACAAAGCAACAGGCTAGAACAGACATGTCAAACACAAGGCCCTGGGGCCAGATCCGGCCCGCGAAGTGGTTTCATGCGGCCCATGAAGCCATCCTGGAAACAGTGAGGGAATGGCCCTCACTGCCTTGGCCCTGGCCCAGACCCTCCTTCTGCCAGAGACCCTCAGATCTGTCCCACTGCTGCCCAGGCCCCCATAGGCACCCTTGATGCGAACGATGTAGAGCTGGCCATGCCCAGCCAGTAGGCCATACGGACTCTAGCCACGCCCACCCAGTAGGCCACGCCCACCCAGGCCATACCCACTCGGCCCCCTGAGGGCAACCGCAATGCTGATGCGGCCCTCAATGAAATTGAGTTTGACACCCCTGGGCTAGAAGGAAAAGAGACGATGGACTGTGATTGCTATTCCAATATAGCTAGGAGCTCCAAATGCAGTTTACAGACTGCTAGTGTTTTGTAAGATGTCACGAAAAGTCAGCAAGGTCATTTTCCTTATTGAAATACTGGTTTTAAATTTTATTGTAAATCTCCATTGTATACAATTAATTCTTTTTTATACACTTTATTGTAAAGTTCATTTGATATATAAGTTAAATTTAACAGATAAAAGTAACTGGTACATTTATTTCTTATTAAACTCTTAACTCCAATTAAGTCATTAGTTTTATTCATGGTGGGGGTTCCATAATACGTTTCCATTTCAAGGGAGCTATGATATCAAAGGGTTTGAAAATCCCTGTGTAAAGGAATTGATTAGTCATAATTATATTTATTCACAAAAATCTAGATGGATTTCACCATGAAAATAAAAATATTAACGATGTGTAATTCTGTGCTTGAATTGGCAGCGGCACAAGTAGTACCAGCCTGAAAGGAGAGCTTGCCAGTAAAAAATTGCCTTATGAACACCAAACTATGGAATTAACCCATCATTCCTCAAGATCGCCATCTTCAGGTTCTTCTCGTGCATCCACATCTTCTAAAAGAAGAGGAAGAAAAGAAAGTAAGAGCTTTTCATCTGTTTGTTTATTACAAAGATAAGTTTGCTGACCAGTTCATCACAATATGCATACATCAAAAAGGCTTTCAGGCCAGTACCAATTACAAAGATTAATTAATCTAAGTCAAATATTAAGGGACCCTTAAGGTAATTTTAAAGGGACGCGGTGGCTCAGTGGGTTAGGACGCTGAGCTTGTCGATCAGAAGATCGGCAGTTTGGCGGGTTGAATCCCGAGTGCCGCGTAACAGAGTGAGCGCCTGTTACTCGTCCCAGCTTCTGCCAACCTAGCAGTTCGAAAGCAGGTAAAAATGCAAGTAGAAAAACAGGGACCACTACAGTGGGAAGGTAACAGCGTTCCGTGCGCCTTTGGCGTCTAGTCATGCCGGCCTCATGACCACGGAGACGTCCTCGGACAAGCGCTGGCTCTTCGGCTTTGAAACGGAGGTGAGCACCGGCCCCTAGAGTCGGAAACGACTAGCACGCATGTGCGGGGGAACCTTTACCTTTACCTTTAAGGTAATTTTAGTATTTGTGGAGAATCCTACCACATTCCAGACATCCAACTTCACAGATTTTGTAAAAAATTTGGAACGATTATTAAAATCACCACAAGCAATCAGAGGAACACTATCCAGTTACTATTTTTTGTTTCTAATGTTACTACCATTATATAATATCATTCTGGCCTGGTTTGATGGGTTTAGGGTTGGATCTAATTTTAACATAGTTTTAATTATTGTATTATATCGGGCATGATTATTTAATTCTTTTTAACTTCTTTTAACTTTTGTATTTATATTCTGATATTTATTGCCCTGTACACCGCCCTGAGTCCTTCGGGAGAAGGGCGGTATAAAAATTTAATAAATAAAATAAATAAATATCGGGTTTGGTAAAATGTATTGTTAAATTTCACTTTTTGTTTGTTGTTGTATGAAGAGTTTTATCATGATTTGAACCATAATCCAGTACAAATACAGGTAGGCTTCAACGTAGGACAACTTGTTCAGCAATCTTTCAAACGATCATGGTGCTGAACCAAGGGTCCTATGATCCATGCCCAAAGTTATGGCTGTTGTAGCAGCCACATGATCAAAATTCAGCCACTTGACGGCCCACCTGCACTTAGAACTGCAAGGGTGCTGCAATTCCCCCCACTCACCTATCTCCCCCCACTTATGCTTTTTTGGCCCCCTGCCATCCTGCACTTCACAACCCCAGCTGACCTTTTCTGCCATCTTCTTGTCTCTGCTTCTAACAAAGCATGCCTGGTCTGGTTGCTACGCCATATGAGGCTGGCTTTGCGCTGTAAAAAAGAGGAGAAAGCACAGAACAGCCCCTCCTTGAGGCAGTCACTCCTTTGTGCCTCTTCCTGCACCTTATGGGACTGGCTTTATGATGGAAAAAAAATATGAAAAAACAGAAAGCCATCCCGTATGGCTCAGGAGCATGGTGCCAAAAGGATATTTTGGCATGCTCTGGCTTCTTAAAGCTGCTTTGTGGGGGGTTTTCCCCATTGCACAAATCGGCCCCATATGGTGGCTAGGCTGGCACACCTCGCCAGCAGCAAGAGCAAGAAGATGGTAGCAGAGCACAAGGCAGCAGAGGTCTTGGAGTGCAGGGTGGCAAGAGCAACTGGGTCTGTTACGGTTGCAGTTTCCCAGGGCATGGCAAGAAGCCCCAGACCCACGTGGTTCTGAGGCTGTTCGGGACTCTGTAAGGCAGGGTGCAAGATGGCCAGAAGGGCAGAGATTGGAGGAGGTAGGTGGGGGGAGTCCCTTACCTGACTGAGGCTCAGAGTTGGGAGGGATCAAGCCCAGAATGGCTTGGATTGGGGTGGATCTTTGGCTAATGATTGGTAAAGTTTGCTTAATGATGGCCACAGGGATTGCTGTGATAGTGGCCACTAAGCAATATGGTCTTGTGGTATCTTGCTTTACGACTGCACTGCTTAGCAGCTAAAATTCCAGGGTCAATTGTCGTAAGTCAAGGACTACCTGTTAATGTAGACTGTGACATTATTTCTTTCAGACTTTCTCTTTCTTGCCAAATATTGCTTTTCTTTAGCTATTATTAAAATCTAATCTCCTCTTCCTCTCTCTGCTTAATTTTTGTTCTCACACTGAATAAAATAGGTTAGGCGGAGAACGATTAGTTCAAGATAGTCAAGGAAGTTTTATGAATGGGATTTAATGGGAGAGTGGCATAACTCTCAGATACAAATATATACTGCACCTCTCTAGTTCTGGCTTAGAATCTCATATTTTTAAAATCTAAAAACATTCACTGTGTTTATCAGTTGGTGGTGGAATTCTTATTTTTTGTATTCACTTTTAAACATGCTTTTCTAAAATACATTACAGAGACAGAATCATTAAATGGATTTCCAAATGCCTCTCTCTGGGAAGAAAGCAAAGTGTCTCCAACGTGTCCCCAAAGTGACTATGGTTTGGAACAAGCAAAGCACTTGCTGTCTAGTAACACAGTGACCAGCAGAGAACAAGAAGCGAACCCAGATTCTGACAATAGTTTAGAGGAACTATCTGGTCACTCATTAATGAGGTAAAATACTATCACCAACTTTGACTTTAAATCATATAGCATAGTTTATAATTCAGGTAAGTACTGTAGTAGTACAACAGCATATTATATGGATAATATTTAGGGAGTAGGAACCAGTGTTTTTGGAACATTAGACATAATTTACATTTCCTTTCCTTATGCAAGTTTTCAACATAGTCACGTAAGTTTAATACAGCTTTCACTGATATTTGTGAAAGCAGTGAGTGGCTTAAGGGGCCAAGCTCTGAGTGCAGAATTTTGCATTTATTTGGTTGATTGATCTGGATCTGATTTGATCTGTAATCAAAAACATTTTTGCAGTTTACAACATCCATCAATACAAACAATAAAACATCCACTATAAAATCATAAAATAATAAAAGAGATCTAACATACCCAGTGCTTAAAAGATTATTTATTTATTTATTATTGGGACTTATATGCCGCCCTATCTCCCAAAGGACTCAGGGCGGCTAACAACAATAACATACAATAAATACAGAAGTTAAGATAAAATTAAAATTAAAGGCCTCTGTACAATAAATTAAAATTAAAATTAAAATAAATTAAAAATTAGAGTTAAAAAATTAAAAACATAATTAAAATCCCTGTCAGTCCAGGTCAGCCAGGTGGAAAAGGAGTGTTTTGAGGCCGCGGCGAAAGGACTGGAGATCTGGGGCCATCCGAAGCTCATGGGGGAGCTGGTTCCACAGGGCTGGCGCTCCCACAGAGAAGGCCCTCCCCCTGGGGGTTGCCAGCCGACATTGTCTAGCCATGCCTTCAGATGCTACCTTATTCAACCAAGAGTGTCTGCAGGATCTTGTTGCTTTTCTCACACTGATGAAAGCACTGAGGTGGCATCATATCACAACACGTCCCTCTTTTGGACAAGTGTGTAATATCTCTGCATGCATAGAGAAGGGGCAGGGCTGGCATAGGAACACTTGTCAATCCGTCCCTCCGTGCAAATGCCACTGGATCTACCATTTTGAAAGAAGCAAACCAAGCCTATCATTTGATTGCAACATAAAGTCAATTCTCAGAATAATAAAGGGCAACTTATTCTAGAACCTGATATCATAATTTGGGACTGTGTAACTCTGAACTCACTTTTCATCATTCAGAAAGAACATGTCAGCTCGGGCCATGGTGTCCAAAATGAAATATTCAAAGCCAGGAAACTTGTGGTAGATCTGGTAAAAGAAAACAAAAAAAGATATTTTCCATTCCTGAAAACTCCTTTGTCAATAAGAAATATCTTGATTTAGTTATTTATTTACAATGATTATGTGCCACTTCAGTGAAACTGACTCTGAGCAGCATGCAATTCCCATCTTCACAGATTCAGATGAAAAGCAAAATTAAACATATAATTGAACAAAAAAAAAAAGAAAGTACCAGAGAGATCCAATCTAGAAGTAAGGAGAATTTTTTTGACAGTGAGAACAATTAATTAATGGAATGGTATAAGGTTTCCTGCCTTAGGACTAGAAGACCTCTGAGGTCCCTTCCACCCCTAGGATTTTTTGTTGTATATGGGCATATCAAAGCATTCACATAACTACTTGAATTACTGCATTCTGGAGTAGCTATATATATCATATATCAAAGACTTTATGAAAATGGTTCAGTTTTAATAGCTTACAGAAATGCATAAGATATGGCAGACTGAATTCGAAGAGAATAAAGCTATCTCAAATATCCCAAAATTCTGAATTTTGAGTTAGTTTGATTTCTTTAGAATCATTACTGAAAATAAACCCTCATCCTAACTTCCGTTGAGTGATATGACAGACAAAATAATTGTCAATATCAAATCATAACTATTCCCTCCCTTTTTTATTGAAAAGTTTTACAATACATTTTGAATACAAAAAATTCCCTCCTCCCCCTCCCCTCTCCCCAACCCTCCCCTCCCCGACTTCCCAGAGCTGAATACAGGGTATAGTGATACAAACATAAGCTAAAATATGCTAACAACAAAAATAAAACATTAAATTCTATCGCACTTTAATTCTCCATAATCATAATATTAATGAAATAACAACTAATTATACATCATAAAAATCCACTACTTATTCAAATGCTAAATGAAACTTTTTAGTCCCATATTTATTCTGAATATATTCAATCCATCTTCTCCATTCCACAATATATCTCTGTCGCGATTGGTCTTTCAAATATGCTGAAATCTTTGCGATTTCCGCCAGGTTAGAAACTTTCAAAGTCCACTCTTCTATAGTCGGCAGTTCCTCCTTCTTCCAATATTGCGCTACTAAAAGTCTCGCTGCCATAATTAGATTCAACATCAACTTAATGTCTATAACAGTAGTATCTGTAATAATACCCAATAAAAACAATTGCGGAGAAAACTTTATCCTTTTCTTAAATATCTTTTGCATATTCCACCAAATTTTAATCCAAAAAGCTTTAACCTTTTTACAAGTCCACCATATATGAAAATACGTTGCATCCTCACAACCACACCTCCAGCATTTGGGCTGGCAGTTCGGATACATACTTGCTAATTTTTTAGGGTTTAAATGCCACCTATAAAACATTTTATAAAAATTCTCTCTTAAATTTTGGTCCTGCGTAAATTTTACATTTCTAACCCAGATCTTTTCCCAAGTATCCATTGTTATAACTTCTTGAAAATTCTGGGCCCACTTTATCATACAATCTTTAACAAGTTCCGTTTCTGAGTCAATTTCTATCAATGCATTATATATCCTTTTGATATGTGCTTGACTTTGATCTCTAATTTGTTTTACCAAATTTTCATCAGTCATCGAAAATTCAGCTTTCTGATCCTCTTTCCATCTTGCCTGTAATTGCCCATACTGGAACCAAGTTTGTACAATCTTTTCTTCTTTTAAAATATTATATGGCTTTAATTGCCATAAATTCCTTTCTAAACTTAAAATTTCCTTATATGTGGTCTCATCCTGTTTGAATCCCACATTTATATTTTCTATTGCATGTTTAGGTATTGTCCAAATTGGTATCTTAGAATTTAACTTATGTCTATACTTTTTACAGACTTGCAACAGAGCATACCTTAAAATATGTATCTTAAACACATTATCCACCTTCTTATCATACAATAAATATGCATGCCAACCAAATAACAAATCATGACCCTCAAGATTTAATAATGTCCCTTGTGTTAAATTAAACCAGTCACTTATCGATGACAAAGCAGTAGCCTCATAATATAATTTAAAATTAGGCATTTTAAGACCACCTCTTTCACGCGTATCTTGCATTAGGGTTAGGGTTAACTCATGGCTTTTTCCCTGCCCAGACAAATTTATTAATTCCTTTTTGCCATTCCTCCAGATTTAAATCCTTTTTAAGTATAGATATCATTTGAAATAAAAATAAAAATTTTGGCAAAACATTCATTTTCACTGCTGCAATTCTTCCCAATAAAGATAATTGTAGTTTTTTCCAACTATCTAATTCTTTTTGTATTTTTCCCCATAACATTTTGTAGTTATTTTTATATAACTTCACATTTGAGACTGACAGATATATCCCCAAATATTTAATCTTTTTAACTATTTCAAATCCCGTTAGCTCTTCTAAAATAGCCTTTTGTAATACAGTCATATTCTTAGACAATATTTTAGTTTTTTGTGTGTTTATCTTAAATCCAGAAACTTTCCCATATAACATTATTATCTCCATCAATTCTACAACTGAATAATCCGGCTGAGTTACTGTAATAACCAGGTCGTCCGCAAACGCCCTCAATCTATAATCCTGATCTCTTACTTGAATTCCCCTAATTTTATTTGAATCTCGTATTTTAATCAGTAATATTTCCAATGTTAAAACAAACAATAAAGGTGACAGCGGACACCCCTGTCTTGTACCCTTTTCAATATTGCATGATTCTGTCAAACTGTTATTTACTATTATACGGGCTGTTTGCTTTTGATATATTGCCCTAATAGGTTGTAAAAAATTTTCCCCAAATTCCATTTTCTCTAATACTTTCGTCAAAAATTGCCAATCCAATTGATCAAAGTCTTTTTCAGCATCCAAAAAGATCAGCGCTGCGGGGATCTGATTATTTCTTTCCAAAAATTCCAATAGATCTACAATGTGTCTCACATTATTCTTCATTTGTCTACCACTTATAAATCCAGTTTGATCACTATGAATCACTTGTTGCATTACCTTCATTAATCTGTTGGCTAAGATTTTTGCAAATATCTTATAATCAGTATTTAAAAGCGATATTGGTCTATAGTTTTTGGCTTGGTTAGCATCCTGATCTTCCTTCGGGATCAACAAAATAAAGGCAGTTTTCCACGATGGAGGCACCCCTCCTCCCAATTGAATTGTTTTAAACAATTCCCTTAAAGGTTCCACCATTTCTAACTGTAATTTTTTATAATAAACGGCAGTCAAACCGTCAGTTCCTGGCGGTTTACCCACTTTTAATTGTTTAATTGCTAGAAAAATTTCTTCATCAGTTATCAATTGGTTCATCCCTTCCTTTTGTTCTTGCGTAAGAACAGGAATATTGGCTTTCATCAAATATTCATCTATATCTACATCTCTAATCTTATCTCTAGCATACAACTTAGAATAAAAATCAACAAAAGTCTTTTTAATAAAATTCTGCTGATACACTACTTTACCCTTATGTTCTATTCTATCTATATTACAAGCTCTTTGCTTCTTCCTTAACAAGTAAGCTAACCATCTACCCGGTTTATTAGCATTACAAAAAGTGTTATGTCTAGCATACCGTAAGTTAGTTGCCACTTGATCTGCCATTAACATATCAAACTGACCCCTTAATAAAGTAATTACCTCTTTGATCTTCCCATCAGATGGATTCAGAATTAAAGCCTTTTCTTTTTCCTTAATTTCATCCTCTAATTCTTTCCTCTTAAATTCCAATTTACGTCTACGTTTATTGTTCAAATATATTAATACACCTCTCATATAAGCTTTACTTGCATCCCAAACCATCTCAATAGAAGTACCTTTATGCATATTAATTTTAAAAAATTCTTTCATCTGTTTTTTACACTCTTCCACATTTTCCTGGTATCTAAACAAATTTTCATTTAAACGCCAAGACTGTCTATCTCCATTATCTTTTTCTATCTCCAACCATACTGGACTATGATCAGATATAGTTCTTGGACAAATCTTGATCTTCTTAATCCTAGGAAAAAAATCATTAGTAATTAATACAAAATCGATCCTGGAGAAAGATTGATGCCTGTCGGAGAAAAAAGTAAAGTCTTTTTCTTGCAAGATCCTTTCTCTCCAAACATCTCTCAATTCCAAGTCATCTTTCATCTCAAAAAAAGATTTAGGCAGTTTAGCATGACTTGGCGTGCTTTTAAAAAGGCCTCCCTTGTCCATTTGTACATCCAAAACGCCATTCCAATCTCCCATAAAAATACAAGATTTATAATCCCACTGAATAATCTTGCTGTGTAATAAATTGTAAAAATCTCCTTGCTGTTGATTAGGAGCGCATAATCCAACCAAAAGCGTTTTCTTGCCTTCTATTAATAATTCAATTATAACATAGCTTCCTTGTTTGTCTGCTTCAATTAAATTCGCTGTTAAAGTATTCTTAACATAAATAACAACTCCATTTTTCTTATCAGGCGCGGAAGCAATAAACTGTGTGCCCAACCTAAAGTTTACCAAGTACTTTTGATCAACCGCTCGAATATGTGTTTCCTGTAAGCAAATAACATCGTTTTTAAATTGCTTTAGATATTGAAATACTTTCTCTTATGTGGTGAATTTAGACCATTAACATTCCAGGTTAGAAGCTTTGTCGCCATCTTTTGCGACCTGAAGCTTTTGGAGCGCCTCTTCCAAAATCACCTGCACTCTCTTTGGTCTCGCTCCTTCCACTGCTTCACTGTAAGTAAGTTTTTGCGATGCGATCATAACTCTCTGCTGTTCTTGCTCTTGTCTCATTCGTCTAGCTGCAGTACGTGTCATTCTTTGGTCTCTAACCTCCTCCGTTGGTACTGAAATCTGATCCACTCCTGTAACTTTCTGGAATTCTCCATCTTTCAACTGCGTAACTCCTTCAGCACCTTGTGTACTCTCACTTTGTGGTTGACGCTCTCCTTCACCATTCTTCCTTTTGAATTCCAGAAGTGGTGTGGGGCCTGCCTTCAGAATGTTGGCATAAAAATCATGTGCCTGTAAAACTGTGAGAAGACAGTATCTCGTGCCTGCGTGCATCACCACCACACCTACTGGAATCTCCCATCTGAACTGGATATCCCGTCTTCTTAATTCTTCTGCCAAAAAAGCAAATTCTTTCCTTCTTAAAATTCTTGGAGGGATCTCTTTTAAGATTAAAACTTCTTGCTCTGCAACTGTAAATTTGCTATTATAAAAGGCTTGAATAACCTCATTTCGAATTGCTCTCTTTGTAAAATAAACCACCACATCTCTAGGTAGCTTCCTTTGTCTTGCAATCCAGGAATTAACACGAAATATTTTATCTATATCCACCATAATATCTTCTGCTGAGCGCCCCAGAACCTGTTCAAGGACTTCAGAAACTACTTTTTTCAGATTTTCCTTAGGGTCTTCCTTCAACCCTCTAATTCTCACAGCAAACTCCATCTCTCTATGCTGAACCAATAATAAATCGTCATCAATCTTTTCCATCACCGTTTCAGCATCTGTCATTTTGGCATCTAATCTCATATTATTTTGGCTAAGTTCTTCCACTCTCTCATCCAAACGTTCAATACAAACAGCCATGCCTTGAAGTGCAAGTAAGATGTCTGCCCTTATTTCTGTGTTCTTCTCCTCAATAAGTTCAGCTAATTGCTGAGATTGCTTTTTCAAAGCTTCTTGCAAAACATCCTGCAGATCTTTTATTGTCAAGGCTGGTGCGGGTGCAGGTGCCGGGGGGGGGCATTAAAGCCTGTAACAAAGATTGCTGAACTGGCAAAGGCCCCACGCTTCTTTAGTTGATTTGGCAGCCATTTTCACCCATTTAATTCTATTGCGCACTTTCACTTTTAAAAGTCTCCACAAAGTTTACTGAGTTAAAGTTCATATACTTGCTCTGACAGCATTCTCCTGCACAGCTCTGCCTGCATCCAAGTAATCAAAAGTTCACTCTCGCTGGCAGGGATGGTTGCAGCGTCCTGCTCTGCTTCAAAGCCTTGAAGCAGAGGCATCCCGGAGTCCGGAGTGAACTCAGGCTTCGGGGGGGCTCAACCCTTCAACCACCAGAGTTTCAATTCTGGGGGAGCTCTACCCCTGCCTGGGCGCTCACCCCCTCCTCTTCTCCCGAGGAGCGGGCTTCCGAGCTGCCAAACAGCTGATCGTCGCTGTTTTTGGCGGCTCTACGGAAACAACGGGGCTGACAGCCGAAATGGCTGCCGTCAACGGAGCATTGCCACCCGGAAGTCCCTATTCCCTTCCTTTTTTATTTATATGCATAAAATGCTAAGAGCAAAACTCATTTGCTAAAATTGGTCTAGTTGGGTCAGAAGCAAATTTAGGTTTAACACTATATTTACTCAACAGTGAGCCATAATAAGTCCCTATTCTAATAAATGCATATTAATTGTACACGTTGATATTTATAGTTTATTTTAGATATATTCTTTAAAGCCATATAATGTGAAAAGAGGTGTCTTTGCCCTTTCATTTGTTCAATTCTCTTGAAATTCAACTAATGTATTTTCAAAGTTTTTATTCTTTTAAAACATATTGGTTGTAGTGCTGGAAACAATGGCCAAACGTAACACACCAAGGTAAAATATTTCAGGTTTTTATTGTTTCAGAAAGCCATACCTCACCATTTTGCCCAAGATAGAAACATTTAGTTAACTGATTAAAATCAGTTTCAGAAATCAAGATGTTTTGGCTCATTTAAAATTAAAGAAACTATGGTTAATTTACTGGTTTGCTTATGCTATAAAAAAAGAAATCTAGCTTAGGTTATTATTATGGTCAGAATAGCATATAGAACAGAGGTCCCCAACCTTTTGGGCACCAGGGACCGGATCTGTGGAGAGAGGTTTTTCTGTGGACCGGAGGGGGCGTGGCTTTGTGTGCTGCCTGCATCATGTGGATGGGGCTTTCCTTGTTTGTGCGGACCAGTTGCTGGCAAGCCGCAGCCTGGTACTGGTCCATGGACGGGGATGGGGACCCTTGATATAGAACATTGAGAAAAATAAATACACAGCATGAACAAGGAATCTAGACATTCTCTTGTGTTGCGTTTATTTGAAATACGTTTTCTCATCCTGTCTAGTGTATGAAAATATATTCAACTGATGAAAAAGCACAAATTTGTAATTTTTATATCAGTAGTTCTTTTCTAAATAGTAAATACCTTTAAACTATCATTTTAAACTGCTGCTTTATGTTTTTGAGCATAAATACTTTTTCTAATTAGCTTTTGTTTGTTTAGTGTCCCAGATAAAGTTAGATCACCAAGAACGATAAGCTCTCCTCAGTCTCCAAATATACAGAAAAAAATGGATCCTGTAGGAAATACATCAGAAAAACATAGATCTTTACATTCTCCCAGAAACATAGCTTCGGGATCTATGCTAAATCCAGCCTTCTCTGACCTAAGTATTGGAAACAACAGGACTGGAACCAATATTCCGAACGGTGAGCTGGCAAAGAATGGAAAAATGTATAGACTATGCTATATTTGATATATATGCTATATATTGAGCAAAATACATATAGTTGTTTACTAATTTGTGTACTGAATTTACAGGTTCCATGCGCTTCTCACCTGCTGGTCTCCAGCATCGTATGTCTGCAGAACTTAACTACCTAAGCACTATTGAAGAGTCGCTACACCAAATCTCTGATATAGAACGTGTGCGAGGAATATCACTTGCACAGCAGGAAAGTGTTTCTCTGGCTCTAATATTAAAGGTAAGATTAATGAATCTGAAATTCCTTAAAATACTTAGCATGTATTTTCAGTTTTTTTATCTTTTGGAAATTTCAGTTCTCAAACCTTTCACTCCATGTACAAAAAGTTTCTATTAATAATTGTAAAAGTAACCAAAAGTTGTTATTTTGGCTTTTATTGGTTTTGACACTCACTGCTAAGTATCTAAGCAGAGGATTAGAAGACTAATAGTAAGGCTGGGAGAATTTTATTTCGGGAGTATCCAAGATTGACATTGGAACTCTCTAAACTAAAGCAACAGAAAGTTTGGGATCTTTATTCCAGTAATTGTGTATTTTTGAAATCTAATTTTGCTAAAAAAAGATATAGCTATAATTTTCAGAAATGCTTAAAATATGTTAATTATATTTTGTGTTTTATCCTTAAATACCAGGGGTCGTATACTGTGGTTTTTGTATTTTAATAATTGTACAACCATTCAGAGTTACTATTTCGAGATGGGCAGCTATATGTATCCAATTAATTACATAGGTTATTCACTACGAAATTGGTACTAAAATGTATTAAAGTAGGAGCAGATGCTGAAATATTAAATCAAATTATTTTATAATTATTTCATTATATCTTATAATTATAATTAAATATCTGAAATATTAAAGCTACTTAATTAAAATCATTTAATTTTGGTAATGAGCCATTGCTGTTTTTAAATGATGAAAAATTGTATGACCTTTTCCATAATTCTATAAAAAGGAAAAATATAACTGAATAAACAATAACTAAAATTTCACCTTTAGTCCCAGCAGCAGAGGCATGAGAGGGACTTGGCCCTTCTAAAGGCAGAGCAAGAGTTGTTGCAAAACCAAAGGAATCTGGAAGAGGCAAAACAAAAAGCAGCTCAGGTATTGTAGCATTTTAAATAGCATGAAAAAACCCTGCAGAGTAGAATCCTTTTCCGTAGGGAAGTGGCTGACAATGGCAATGGATGGTAATTTAAAATGATAGGCAGTATATTGATATATTGGAACATTGTGTTAGTGGTGCATAGCATTAGTGATTAGCACAAGCATTTCTTCACAAAGTGCTGTATTTTGCCAGTATTTCTTTAAATTATTAGAACTTCCCTTGTTCAAGAATCAGGGTTTCAGCTTGATGATCTTTATTTCTTTTTGAACTACTTAACAGCTTAGAACTGAGATTGAAATTGAGATTCTGTTGATTTACTGCTCATGAAAACCTTCCTAAGCAGATGGAAGTAATCTTGAATGTGAAATTGAGAATCCCAAGAATAATAACTTTCAGTCATCTTAATATTCAAAATCTTATTCAAGGATCACATAAAACTATTCAAGTATCAAATTATTCAAGTATCAAAGTGGCATTCCAGGGTTGGTTTGAAAATTGGGTAGGGACAGGGCCCAACTTGGGACTGAGGTTCAGGTGTTTAACAGGTAAAACTGAATGCTTAAAAGAGACCCAAGACTTACAGTACCCAATTTGCTCCTTCATTCCCCATGGAGAAATGAAACTCCAAACCTTCTCTTTAGCTAAACCTTTTCTTTATTCCCCCCCCGCCTCTGTTTTCTTCGCTTTCCAAGATCCTTACCTATCCTTACCTTTTCTCTATGCTTTTCTTATCATTTTATATTTACTGCCTTCATTTTATTTATTTCTCTGCATTTCAGTTTCCTTCAGGTCTTCTTAGATCTAGGTCAAAAATAGCTGTTTTTAAGTATAGATGAAATGAAACTATAGATAGTCCTCAAATTATGGCTACAATTGAGCCCAAAATTTCTATTGCTAAGCAAGGCAATTATGCTGCATTTTACTAATTTTTCCTACATTGTTAAGAGAATCACTGCAGTTATTAAATGAATCATGGGGTTGTTAAGTGAATTTGACTTCCCGCATAGACTTTGCTTGTCAGAAGCCAGCTGGAATGATTACAGATGGTAATCCCATGATCCTGGGACAGTGAATCTGTCATAAATGCTTGCCAAAACATAAATTTTGATCACTTGTCCATGAAGATGCTGCAGCAGTCATAAGTCACTTTTTTCAGTGCTAGTGTATCTTCAGTCACTAAATGAATGTATCAGTTTTTCTGGACATGTCATCAAGGTCCTTTTCAGATCAAAGGGAAATGTTTCCCTGTGTGTTTCCCTTTCCGTGTCCAACTCTATAGCGCAGTGCTCATCTCTGTTTCTTGGCCGAGGGAGCCAGTATGCTGATGATACCCAACTTTTCATTTGGACCCCAAACCACCCCAGTGATGCCCTCGACGTGATGTCCCGGTGCCTGGAGGCGGTTCGGGTCTGGATGGGGAGGAACAGGCTTCGTCTCAACCCTGACAAGACGGAGTGGCTGTGCGTACCGGCATCTCGGGATATTCAGGATATCCCACCCCTCATTATGGGGGGTGAGTCATTACCTCCTGTAGATAGGGCTCGCAACTTGGGAGTCCTCCTAGATTCACAGCTCTCTTTAGAAGACCATATTGTAGCTGTAACTAGGGGGGCGTTCGCCCAGGTTCGCCTGGTGCGCCAGTTGCGGCCCTATCTAGACTGGGATGCCTTGCGCACGGTCACTCATGCGCTCGTGACCTCTCGTCTTGATTACTGCAACGCTCTCTACATGGGGCTACCCTTGAAGACCACTCAGAGGCTCCAACTGGTACAGAATGCAGCCGCGAGAGTTGTATCGGGGGTCTCCCGATACTCCCGTGTTACACCTTTGCTCCGCGAGCTGCATTGGTTACCAGTTGTCTTCCGGGTGAGGTTCAAGGTGTTGGTAATGACCTACAAAGCCCTCCATGGCATGGGTCCAGAATACCTTGGGGAGCACTTGCAGCCGGCATCATCTTCCCTCCGCCCAGTACGCTCCCACAGAGAGGGCCTCCTCAGGGTACCGCCAGTCAAAGAATGCCGACTGGTGACCCCCAGGGGGAGAGCATTCTCTGTGGGTGCACTGGATTTATGGAACCATCTTCCGGTAGAGCTCCGGATGGCGCCCGATCTCCGCTCCTTCCGGCGCGACCTTAAAACCCATCTCTTTAACGAAGCGGGCCTGGCCTGATGGGACGGGGTGGGATTGTTACTATGATTTTAATTTTTAATTTTAAATTTGTATTATTATGGGCACTGTTTAATCATGTTTTAATAATTTTAATTTTTTGTATCTGTTTTTATGTATTGCCCTGTTAACCGTCCTGAGTCTCTTGAGAGAAGGGCGGTATATAAATTAAATTAATAATAATAATAATAATAATTATCCAAAGACATTTTCTGTGTTCATGTGGCCAGCATGGCTATACGTCAGAGGTGCACAGAACACTCTCACCCTTCCCACAAAAGCAGTGCCTGTTGTTCTAATCGCATTTGCATGCTTTCAAATTGCTAGGTGGGTAGGGGCTGGGTAAGGTACGGGAGCTCACCCCATTGCACAGTGCTTGGGTCTCTAACCGGGGCTGTCAGCTCCCAACTGATCTCAGCATCTTTAACTGCTGAGCCATGGTGCCCCTGATCAAAAGAGTACTGGAGAAAAGGGGCCATATTGATTTTGGAACAATTCTAGAGGAGAATTTCTTTCCACTTCGGAGTTGCAAGCGTATGATTAGAATGTGGAAAATATCAGATATATATTACCTACTCCAGCTTCCAACCTTAGAAAAGATTCTCCAGGAATTGATTCTTGCCATTCTGTACAATTTTTAAAAGAAAGAAAGAATAGATATATGTTAGGTCCTAGACATAATAGGATTAAACTGATATCTTGGAAAACCAGAAATCCAGAAAGTCTCTCTTTCTAGTAGTATATGTCATAGGCAAGCATCTGTTTGAAATCTTTGCTTGGTATCTGAGAGGGCATCAGAGGCCTTGCCATTTTTTGTCCATTAGCAAGATTTCCCTAACTAGCTGGCCTCTCCTGCTTAAGAGAGACAGGATTCCAAATAAGTGAAACATTTCTATTTCCATGCTTGTAATTAGTGTGAGGGTTGTGTGTGTGTGTGTGTGTGTGTGTGTGTGTGTGTGTGTAATATATATTCCTTATTTACTCTTTTTCATCTTGATACAGTCTCCTTGCAAAAGCAGTGCATCCCTATCGAAGCAAGAATCAAACAAACAAACAGAGAAGTCTGGAGGTAAACAACTGTCATCTACAAAATCTCAGGATATATCTTATAGTTGGTCTGATGAGTCTTTATCCATGACCCAATCGGGTAAGTATTAGAGCTTCAACTTCCTTTTTTATAATTTTTAAATTATTTTTAATGAGTCTCGGTTTTCCATTGGAATTGATGGGGCTTGAATGCCATGTAATTACAGTATTAAGTGTAACATATTTGGAATTTTCCACTAATCTTCAGTTTTGGAAATGAAAAAGGCAAGACCTCTTATGAATATAAAATATTATTTGATGAAAGTATTACATCAGTTAAATCCTCTGATAGGCTGGGGAAAGATACACGGAAAGGTGATTCCCTGATTTCAGAACAGATTTCCATTTGCGAAGAGTTATCATATAGTAATCTGAGATCACGCCCCCGCTATTTTCGAGCTGTGGCATGCTCCGACCCTCTGGCTCTCACCTGCTGTCCTGGGGAAGAAGGAGGGCAGACACCTGAGCTCAGGCTGATCTATTTTAATGCCAGGTCTGTTGTGAATAAAGCTCCCCTCATCCATGATTTGATTGAGGAGGAAGACGCAGACCTGGCGTGCATCACGGAAACCTGGTTGGGCCTGGAGGGAGGGGTCCCTCTGACTGGTTTATGCCCTCCAGGTTTCCGTGTGCTGCATCAACCTCGAGCTCAGGGTAGGGGAGGTGGTGTGGCGGTCGTTATCAGAGAGACCCTCCATCCGCGGGAGGCCACTGCCCCTCAGATAGACGGATGTGAATCCCTCCTCTTAAGGTGGGGTCCTGGTGGTCAGTTGGGCCTACTTCTGGTATACCTCTCTCCAAGCTGCGCAGCAACGGTTCTACCCAGGCTACTTGACGCCCTCTCAGGATTGGCGGTTGAATTTCCAAGACTTATGGTTCTGGGAGACTTTAATCTACCTTCCCTGGGCAGTGCATCGGAGGTGGCCCAAGAGTTCATGGCTTCCATGACGGCCATGGACCTGACCCAAATTATTCAGGACCCGACTCACGAGGGAGGAAACATGCCTGATCTTATTTTTATCTCTGGGCAATGGCTTAATGGGCTGGGTGGGGTTACTCCAACATCTCAACCCCTTTCATGGACAGACCATTATCTCCTGCGGTTGGGCCTCCGTCATGTCACCCCCCGCTGTCAGGAGGCGGAACCGACCAGATGGTTCCGCCCCAGGCGCCTGATGGACCCAGATAAATTCCAGATGGCGCTTGGATTGATTCCCACCTCCCTCTCCCACAGCCCGGTCAAATCCTTAGTTAATGCCTGGCAACAGGCTGCTTCGGAGGCTCTCGACCGCGTTGTCCCTTTGCGGCCTCTGACCCAGCGCAGGTCCCGAATCGCTCCTTGGTTCTCCAAGGACCTGCGGGAGATGAAACGCCGGAGAAGGGGCCTAGAGAGCATTTGGAGAATCAGTCCGTCCGAGTCTGACCGAACACAGTTAAGATCCTTTTCTAGATCTTATCTTGTGGCAATGAAGGTGGCAAAGCGCGCTTACTTCACCACCCTCATTGCGTCCGCAGATAACTGCCCGGCTCCCCTATTTAGAGTGGTCCGCTCCCTTTTAATCAAGGGACGGGAGAGCACCCCCTACGAGGACGGGCTGAGGAATTTAGTAAATATCTGGTGGACAAAATTGCTCAGATTCGGGCTGGTCTGGACTCTGACTGGGCAGTATCTGACAAGAGGAAAACGATGAATCTGGCCGAGAACATTTGGGAAGAGTTTGATCCTGTGACTCCGGATGAAGTGGACAAGATCATGGGGAAACTAAGTGCCGCCACATGTTTGTTGGACCCATGTCCCTCCTGGCTGGTCTATGCATCTCGGGAGGTTACACGAGGCTGGCTCCTAGCAGTTATCAATGCCTCACTGAGTGAAGGGTACTTCCCTGCCGCCTTGAAAGAGGCGGTGGTAAGGCCCCTCCTTAAGAAACCTGCATTGGATCCAGCTATTTTAAACAACTTCCGTCCTGTCTCCAACCTTTGCTTTCTTGCGAAGGTCGTTGAGAGCGTGGTGGCATGGCAGCTCCCTTTGGTCCTGGAGGAAGCTGAGTATCTGGATCCGTACCAATCGGGTTTCAGACCCGGGTATAGCACGGAGACGGCATTGGTCGCGCTGGTGAATGATCTCTGGCGGGCCCGAGATAGAGGTTATTCCTCTGTCCTGGTCCTATTAGATCTCTCAGCGGCTTTTGATACCATCGACCATGGTATCTTACTGCGTCGTCTTGAGGGGTTGGGAGTGGGAGGCACCGTTCTACGGTGGTTCTCCTCCTACCTCTCGGGCCGTTCGCAGATTGTGTTAGCAGGGGGGCAGAGGTCAAGCCCTAGGCCCCTTAGTTGTGGAGTGCCTCGGGTCGGTGCTCTCGCCCCTCCTGTTCAACATCTATATGAAGCCGCTGGGAGAGATCATCTGTGGCTTCGAGGTGAAGTATCATCAATATGCTGATGATACCCAGCTTTTCATCTCCACCCCGAACCAACCCAGTGATGCCCTCGATGTGATGTCCTGTTGCCTGGAAGCGGTACAGATTTGGATGGGAAAGAACAGGCTTCGGCTCAACCCGGCCAAGACTGAGTGGCTTTACATGCCGTCATCTCGTTTAGTCCAAGAGGTTCCATATTTGATTATAGGAGGAGAGATGTTACCTCCCGTTGATAGAGCACGCAATCTGGGCGTCCTCCTAGATTCACGACTCAGTTTTGAAGATCATATTGGTGTCGTAGCTAGGGGGGCATTTGCCCAGATTCGCCTAATATACCAATTGCGCCCCTTTCTGGACCGAGATGCCCTACGTACAGTCACCCACGCACTCGTTACCTCCCGTATAGACTACTGCAATGCTCTCTACATGGGGCTGCCCTTGAAAACCACCCGGAGGCTTCACCTGGTGCAGAATGCGGCTGCACGGGTAGTGATGGGAGCTCCCCGATACTCCCATATAACACCTATGTTCCATGAGCTGCATTGGGTACCGGTTGCCCTCCGGGTGATATTTAAGGTGCTGGTACTTACCTTTAAAGCCCTACATGACTTAGGCCCGGGATGCAGGACCATCTGCTACCGGGAACGAATTCCCATCGCCCAGTACGCTCACACAGAGAAGGCCTCCTCAGGGTACCGCCAGTCAAAGAATGCCGACTGGTGACCCCCAGGGGGAGAGCATTCTCTGTGGGAGCGCCAGTCCTATGGAATCAGCTCCCCCCTGAGCTTCGGATGACCCAAGATCTCCGGTCCTTTCACCGCGGCCTCAAAACACTCCTTTTCCACCTGGCTGACCTGGACTGACAGGCATTTTAATTATGTTTACAATTTTTAATTTATTTTTAATTTTTAATTTTAATTTATTGCACAGATGACTTTAATTTTAATTTTATCTTAATTTCTGTTATATGTTATTGTTGTTAGCCGCCCTGAGTCCTTTGGGAGATAGGGCGGGATATAAGTCCCATAAATAAATAAATAAATAAATATTCTAATGATTTTGAAGAGTCTTTCTTAACAACAGATGTATCAAAAAGTGAGATAGTTCTTACTGAATATCACAGAGATATTTTTGATGCTTCTACATTATCTTTCAAACAAGATACAAAATCAGAGGGAGAGAAGTCTTTGTACACTAGACCTCCTAGGAGTGAATCCCCTAATTTTGGAAGTGATGATGAAATAAGTGAATGTCTCAGTGAAAACTCTTTGTCCGTAGCTGATAGCATTCATTCTGAAAGATTGTTAGAACTCAAATCACCAACAGAATTTGTGAAAAACAAAGAAAGTGGCAATGTGGAGAAAGTTCCAGCTGATGATGGTGATGATTCATCATCTCAGGCTTCCAGTTTCAGGGCATCATCAGAAAAACAAGAAGAAGATATATTGCTAGGTTTCATCATTGGTGACAGAGTTCTTGTGAGTAATGTCCAGCCTGGAACACTGAAGTTTAAGGGTCGGACAAATTTTGCTAAAGGTTTTTGGGCTGGACGAACTGGACGAACCTGTAGGTAATAATAATGGATCTTACAATGGTATTCAATATTTTGATTGTAAAGAAAAACATGGTATTTTTGCCCCCTCACGAAAGATCTCTCGTTTTCCAGAAAGTTTTGGTAATGAGTTAGATTCAAATGAAAATTCTTTCTTTAATCATGAACTAGATAATCAACACAAAACAAATCAGAAAGGCTTAGAATGTCTTGAAGAAGAAAAGAATAAAAGAAATTCAAATGAGAAATCTCCAAGAGAATCATCTGCCTTAAAAGGCTTAATTGGAGCTGGAGATTATGTAAAATTCAATAAATCAAGCGACTATGTGGCAGTTATTAGTACTGTTGATGAGTTTGATCAGGAAACCGGTGACTTTGACTCTCCCAAATCCTCTAAAAATGATAATGGTATGTTACCTTCTGCCATTTCTAATATCCATAAAGAAGATTCTGCTATTGAAGTAGAAGGGATTTTGGATAGCAGCTTTCCTGAGAAATGGAAAGAGCAGTCTGTTTGGCAAGAGCAAACAGAAAACCGATTTTCTCCCACTAATCTGGAGAAATCTGCAACGCCACTTCTGGACTTGTTGACAAAAGAAAGAAGCCAACTGGAAGCCCAGCTTAAAGTCCCATCCCAAGAAAAGGAAGATCTACTAGATCAACAGGAAAGAGTTGGTTTGTTGGCTGACAGTCTCTTGCAAGGTTTTGTGAAAGACACAGTCAGTCAATTTCAGCAAATCAAAAAGGCAAGGAATGAGAAGATCCATTTTAGCAATCAAGAACTCGGTGCTGTCCAAGAAAAGAAGTTGGCAACTAATGAACAGCAGAGGTTTTTAGTCGCATATGAATTGGATGAAGGAGAAGAAGTGTCTTCCCCAGATATGTGTCCCAGACCAGTAAGTATAGTTCATAATTAAGATAAGTAAGACTAGACTAATGCTTCAGTCATGAAGTTTGACAGGCTTTGAGCTAGGGGCTCCACCTGCCTATATAACAGTAGGCGTGAGTCTACAAGGATCCCAATATTGCAAGTATCTCCTTTCTGGGGTATCAGAAATCCATCAAGAGACAATATGGGAGATGACAGCATACAAATATCAACAAATTTTCTTTGGGCAATTATATATTTTTTGTAAAAAAAAAAAGCTGATGACAATAAATTGAACTCACTGTTTTAAACAACAAATTATACATGCCACAAACTCCTTTTGGAACTCTAGTGTTTCAGACGTGATTTATTAAAAGGCAAAAAGAGTCTTTGAGAAAATGAAATATAAAGATTTCATTGGATATTTTATAGTAGGTTTGGCTTGACCTTTGGGTTTAGAATATTTGCTTTACTTTTTTTCAATTTGGGATCCTAACAACTGAGCTCACATTCCTATATTTCCATCTAGTTATATCCTCACAAGAATACAATGAAGATAATGACCATTCCAAAGTAGGATAATAATATAATTTAATGTGGGTCATTGTAATTCTAGTCAGTATACTTTTCCATGTTCTGTGTTTTAGTTTTCTGGGTATAGAACTGTATTCTTGAATATTGTTTCTCTGTTAGGGATGCAATTCATGAGTTACTGCTGTTGTACCATTTCCATTTATCTAATTGGGGCTTCCACATGTGACTTGGTCTGTATGGTTGCGTACCTCAGGAGCTCTCCTAGAAAAAGCCATTAGACTTTCTCTATATCTCACTTTCTTGCACTCTAAGAACAAAAAAGAGTTTTAACAACCGGAAATATGATTATATGTCATTAAATATTAAAGCATTCATGGATAACACATATCAAAATCAGGAACATAGTGCAGGGAATATTTAAGGTTCTAAGTAATAATTGCTTTCTTATTGTTTAGAAAAGTCCTGTATTTGGTGCGAGTGGACAGGAATAACTTGCCAAGAGGCTAGCAGAACTGGAACTTAGCCGGGAGTTTCTGAATGTGTTAGGAGATGACCAGGATTGGTTTGATGAGGATTTTGGCTTGAGTTCACACAAGCTCCCTCAAAACCAAGCTGAAGAATCAGCAGTGTTACCTAAGATAAAACTGCCAGAAGTGTCCCCAAAGCCATGTGAAGAACCTTTGGCTGATAGCAATTCTCAGATGTTTTGGTCTCAGGACATCTTTAAATTCTTAAAAATTATGGAGGACCCCAAAGAGCTTTGGTTTACATGGGTTATATTTATTGGCATTTACTGTATTTAAAATTGAGAAATTTTAAAAGCTTTATTTGTCTTCATGGACCCTCTGAAAGGGTCTTGGGCACTCCCAGGAGTCCCTAGACCACGCTGACAACTACTGGTCTAGACTCTAGAACTTAAGGTAGAATGTGAAGTCTGGTGGAGTTTTATTATGCATTTTTATCTGAAAACTAATTTTCTTACGCCATCAGTCATATTCCAAGATGAGTGTGCATGTGATACCATCTCTCATTTTTCCACTATAGTTTCTTCTTACTGCTGATTTCGCTTAAATATTAGTTTGAAATAGGATATGGATGAATGCTTCTATTTCTTAAAACTAAGAAAGGCTTTAACTGTCACTAATACTTAACACTGTTCCAGTTAGAAATCCATCCAAGAAGGCCTACATCTAACATGTAATATTTTTTAAAAAAATACAATGAATTAAAATTGTATATAATGAATTAAAATTCTCCCAATACAACAACTAATGATAGCTATCCCTGAATTAATAGGTCTGGGTGCGGGGAAATAGTTCCAAAAAGTGCCTGATGCTGCATTTATCCATATTCTGGAATGTACAAGAGTTGAATCAGTGTCATAATTCATAATGAATTTCATGGATATTTCTAGAGTTAGCTACCAGGTTGCTTTACTGTAGTTGTAATTGCCTAGCAATACAATGTGTTTTCTGTTGCATATATGCCATGTCTGTGTCCTCACTAGAAATCTTCTCCCTGAAAGCTGCTTGTAGAGATGGTGTTGCAACTAGAGAAAATGTATTTAGTTAGCATTCATTATTCTTTTATTTCTCCTTTATCCAAGGTGTTTATAACAACTGAAGTTCTAAAGCTCTTAAATTTGAGAAAGGAATCAAATAATAAAACTGACAGAAAATGATGAAATTTGGACGAAAAAAAAGGATAGAGTGGATCACATATTGGTTAGTAATTATTTTTTCTATTATGCGTTGTAGTCAGGCATAAATACCTAGCAGCCTGCATGGTTTGAAAAAAATGGGTTAGATCTAATGTTGCTTACATATTAGCTTGTTCTTCTCTCCCAGATTTGCTTTCAGCCCTCCTAAGCAGAAGGATTGTAGATATGGGAAGAACTCCATTCCCCTATTGGGCAAACCATATTTTTCCTTATGTGTACTCATCCATATAAACTATGGATAAATGTCAACTAAAATTAGGCATTTCCAAATTTAGGTCTTTAAGCAGAATATGTGTGTGTGTGTGTGTGTGTGTGTGTGTGTGTGTAAGCAGACTTGTATTATTATTATTATTTACAAGGGTATATAGACCACTTCAATCAGAACCAAACTAAGCAGAATATATTATAATATATTTAATATATATAGCAGAATATAACCTCTAGGCCACAGGCTCTTTCTCGCTTTGTTAGCTGAGAGGCAAGGGAGATATGTGTTAAGTATTTGTTAAGTATTTTAGAATACCTTGCCAGGCCCAAATACAGGCCAAATCTTATTGCCTGTATCAGCCTAACCTAAGACCATCCACAAGCTGTAGTCGCAACTGTGACAACTCATTATTTGTGTAAATTTTTTGGATTGCTAACAAAGAATTAAAGGGAGAATGATATGGCCATTTCAAACTCATTTGTTCTCATCAGTCAGCCATACCCTTCTGAGATTCGAACCTGGGCCGATTGCACCTGCCTGATGTGCAATCTCTTCTCATTGGCATCTGTCAGTCTCAAGAGACTATGGTATTGTGCTCTGGAAAGAGGTCCTAAAGCAGCATCTGGTGTGGCTAAAAGGGCCAATTCGAGAGTGGCAGTCCCTTCCGCACTGAGGGCAGGTACAATCTGTCCCCTGTCCAGAGGGATCTAAAGGCCTTGGGAATGGACATTAACAGCTGGGAAACCTCGACCTCTGATCACTCAGCTTGGAGGCTAAAGACACAGCATGGCCTTCTCCAATTCGAAGAGACACTTGTGCAGCAGGCTGAGGCCAAGAGGCAGTCCCGGAACCAGCGAAATCTGGGGGCTGGACAGGGGACAGATTGTATAATGTTGACTCTTAGTCACCTCATAAATAGTGATAAAGTCCTATTTTTACATTTTTGTTTAACTGTATTATATCTAGGAATTATTATTCATTTTCTTTTCTTTTCTTTCCTGTGAGTTATTGAAAAACCAAACGACCCCTGTAGCTTTTATATAATGATGGTTATATGGTTTTACAATAATAATTTTTATTATATATGTTTACAGAGTAGTATATTAATAGTGGTGACTTTTCTTTCTCCCCTTTCTAATTCTAAGGTTCAAGAATTGCATGAAGAAGAGGCTCAATGGGTGAACTATGATGAAGATGAGTTGTATGTGAAGATGCAACCAGCAGATGGCATTTTTGAGGCCTTAATTAGAGAGACTAATGATCTCCTCAATCAGATCACTGAAAAACGGAAATTGTTGCTTGTCTAACATCAAATCATATATTTTTTTCCCAAAATGATTTTCCCGGAGTACAGTATGATCCTGAGATTGGCTGAGAAGTGACACAACGTCTCCTCTTCCTGTGCTGCCTTTGGATCTCCTACGCTGGATTTGTTCCAAAAAGGCTCCCCCTTCCCCAACATGCTTTTGCCAATTCAGTATGTACAATAATACTTGGCACTTGTTCTTTCGATATCGGCAGTTTTTAAATGGTTGGGATGGAGCACCAAGTACCCGACGATGGAAACTCAAGTTACTAGTAAACATTCGTTTTAATAACTGCTCTACTTTGTTTTATATGTAATTTATAACTCTGTTTTCCAACTTAACAGTGTATATGTCAGTCCAACCAAGTATCTATTCCTCGCTCTGATGTAATTTAAATCTTTTTGTCTCATTATGGATCTACTGTCATTGGATTAATGCATGCAGATCTGAGGAGTCATGCTCCCGTTTTTCAGCTACGTTTTTATTTCCATTTCTTAAATGATTAATCTAGGATACTTTTTCTACTTTTCCACTATATTTGTTTTTCCTCAGTAAACCACCAGCTGCTCCTAAGTAAATGGTACTCAGGATTCTCTCAGGATTTTAATATGTGAGAGATAGGAAAAAATGCTTACATAATGTGGGCCATTGATCCCTTTGATTCTTCCCTTGCTTACCACCTTACTGTAATGTACTGGTGAAACCATTACTTGAACTAGCTAGGGTTAGGAGTGTATGTACCAAAGAGAGTGATACTCAGTGCTTGACTCTGGACCTGATTTTTTTATGCTTGTGACATTAACACTGGGATTCTTGAGAAGGAAATTCCCTTTTGGCTCAAGTGCAATTACCTAATCACATCTTGCAATTGAATAGACTGGGTGAAGAGGGTGTCTGCAAAATGAGAAACCGAGTAAGGAGGAAAGAGTGAATAACTACTTGCCTTAAATAGTTGTTCTGGGCAACCCTCTTTTGCTCTTTGCACTGACACATTAAGGATGTGTTCTTCCCCAAATCCCCTTTCTGCTGCCTCCATTCAGATGACCCCAAATATTGATGCCTCTTTGTCTCCCCCCCACTAGAGAGAGGGGTTATATACTGAGGTTCTGTTATCATAAAAAAGGGCTGGAGACTTGCACTCAAATACCTGTTGATTTCAGTGATTATGGCTACCAGATTCAGCCTTTGTACCATCGTGCAGAAACTTACTATTATAGCTTTCTACAGTGCTTAATTATTCCTGCAAGTGAGATTGGAGGGCCATGTAGCTACTCTGGAAAAAACACCTGAAAACATTTTTTAGGATTTGCTATAATACCTCCAGCTCACTTTCAGAAAACCTATGTGTGTATAAATATATAATACATGCTCTTGTCACCCACAGATTCATGCATTCATATACCCTAGTGTCATTTCCCATTTTTTAATTTCCGTGCAAATACAGGCACGATCATTGTGTATACTAAATGTAATTTAGTGTAAAGTGAAATTTTAGCACAGTGCCCAGTGAATCCTTTAGAAGCTTGTCCTTTTTCCATCAGAGTTCAGAATGGACTTAAGCAGCATAGAGGAGTTAATTATGACAAAGAATCACTAATTGTCTTGGAGAGTATATCCTGATTATATTATATTATGCCCAGCCATCAGAATTCACTTTGGAGAAAAACACTGACAATAATATATATATAGCACAGCTAGAAAATATGGACTGTGAATGCTGTTTTATTCTGTATTAAATGAATTTTTGAGGAAAATTCCATACCTCAAAATGTATGCAAATATAAAGAGCAACAATCTTTGTGGATCTGTTCCTGACCTATAGATTTAAGATAAAATCCTCAAGATGTCATATTAAAGCTCAATTTAAATGTAAAACCATCACCAAGAAAACTATTTTATATGCTCTTGTATAATCGCCATTTACTTCAAAGGGAGGCTTGAATAGGAAAGTGGTTCCATGGATTGTAACCTGTCGCCTTTTCAGTGCTCCAGTATTTCAGAAAATTTAACAGCAAGGTTTTATGGCCTGTTTGGCAAGGGGGAGGAGGACAAATTGATGATCTTCAAAAAAAAACGTGGCCTTAGCATTTTTGCAATACTTGAATAAAAGTGTGTATTCACTAAAGAAATACCATAGCACAGCATTCAGAGACCTTTGATGTCACTGCACAGTAAAGCCTTTTTTTCAAGCAAGTTTATTAATCAGAATTGAATTATGTTCCAGCAGCAAAAATAGTTTTGATGGTTGTAAAGTAATTCTTTGTAAATTGTACATTGTCAATATAAACAGGGAAAACTCATCTGAACTAATTTAAAATCTCATGGATAGAGTGAAAAACTGTACATTATAACATTATAACAAATAAAAGTTTTGAGAGAGCCTTTGCTTACATTTTCAAGGTTGTCTAGGAGAAAGTATTCTTCCATGCATACTGTGCTGTGCAGATACTGTTCCTGCCTATGTGTTTATGTAAGTAACTTATTCATAGGTTTCCAGGCCAATTTCAGCCAATGTACACACTTCTTTGTGTAGTACGGCTTGGTAGAATACAGGGTGTTAAGGTTCATGTAATTTTGAAATGTAAAATAAACCAGAATAGTCTCTGGGTACACCAATGTAAATACCTTTGTTATTTTGAGATGTACTTTAAGAGTATAAAGTCTGTAAATGGTTTATAAATTATACAAATAGTTTATCGGTCTTTAAAATAAAGTATATTTATTCATATGCTGTTTGTTCTGGGTAAATGTAGGTCCCAATTCCCTTAAAAATATTCACCAGTGACAAGTGTGTTTTAATTACCCAGATTGTTTTCTTGATCAAACCAGTGTCTAATTAATCCAGTATCATGTTTCCAAGATCAAACAAAGACCTCTGGACATTCCAACATGAAGATATTTGATTATTCCTTTAATAATGGAGTCTCCTATATGCAGAAAATATGTTTACTAATATTAGCAAGGATTATTTCTTCTCAGTTGCCACTTAAGGTTCTTTAAGCCTAGAAAAGAAACAGAATATAGCAAAAGGCCACATTGGTCTTCATAATCAATGTTCTGAGTCAATATTCTGAGTTTTCATTACTAATCATGGCTTAAATTAATAAATACAGACAAAATTCTTACTAAAACAAATTTATTGTAAGAAGCAGCAGACAGTATATAAAATGAGAAAAGGTAATGGGATGTATCGTCATTTGTAGTACATTGCTATACAGTCACAAAATCACTCAATATAAACTTTGTTCAGAGTATTTCAATAAGAGATTACCTGGTTCCAGCCAAAGCAGCAAGTAGAGGTATCATGGAAGAAAGGCTGAAGGGTAGAAGAAGAGTATTGGTTTTTTCCCCAAAAGTAAATATTCCTTATTTGATTTTAAAATTTATTTTCATGTTATTCAGGCCAGTTAGAGAGTGCATTCACCTGCTCAGATGAGAAGTTAGCCTACTTAGAGTAGTCATATTGGGAAGTCCATGGGGGCAAAGGATGTGAGTCTTCATACACATTCCTAGTACAGTATCTGATACGATTAAGCCAACACATAGCTGAAAGAACAAACTCAGAAGACAGGATGGGGCAAACTTGCATTTTCCCTCATACCTTGGAAGTCTGTTATTGAAGGGTCCTTAATGCTCTCTGAGCTTGGTTGTTTTCTTGCAGACATTTCATTACCCAAATTAGGTAATGTTATCTAATTTGGGTAATGAAAGGGGTCTGCAAGACAACCACCAAGCTTAGAGAACACCAAGGACTCCTCATTTCAACCCTCAGCTACAAATATTTTCCTTTATTGATAGGTTTCTTATTTCCACAATATTTTAAATGGATGACCATTTTCATATCTTATTATATGAAGTTATTTTCTCTTTTTGAGTCTGAAAACACTCCCAGTTAGGCTGCTTAGATGGCCTTTAATTCTAGAATTACGAAGAAAAAAAAGAAAAGGAGTGAAGCAAATCCAGAGTTTATAAAACAATGGTCCAATCTCTGAACATGCAGGACTTCCAGATTTGGATTAATTTCACAGCGAAATTGATTTTTTTTCCACATCCAGCTTTCCCCCTCCATTGGTACTTTATGTACTGAAATATGATTTCTATGCACTCATGAATATCATAGCTTCTATTCTTTTTATCCATATTCAGTATTCTTATCCCACAATGCTGAATATGGCATACTACGGTACTGTTTATGTGATTAGGTAAGAGGGGAAGACTATCACCAAAGCTGAATTCCTTCAAACAACTATGTGTGTCTAAGAATATATTAAAATAGTCCCTTAGTCAGAAAGGTGTTTTCTCATTTATAGTAGAAAATAAGTGTTAAGAAATACTGTGTTGGGTACATACCCAGATATTAATTAGAAAGAAGATCTTAGGGCTGAGCTGAATGCAGATCCCATGAGTCACTCTAATACTGATGGAAACGAAGGAAAATATTAATAAATGTACGAGAGCAATTCGGAAATAACCCTCCGTTTGGTTATCAATGACAGACACTCGCAGATACAGAACTTTTATGATATACATTAGAAAACTATAACATTACTTTTTGACATTATCACCATTCAAATTGAGGTGCTTGTCATAACATCTTACAAAGTTTGAAATTCCTTAGCTCAGTGCCAAATCTGGGCTATGGAGGGGGAGGTGATCAAAAACATCCCAATGGAACTGCTTCGAAACTCCTTGGGTGCGCCTAGCGGTGTGTGGGTGAGTATTGTTGTGAACCAACACCACACCAGAAGTGGTGCCACAGAAAATCCCATCAAATGTGAAGATGCCAAAGGAGTACTGCTAGTGAGGTTCATGGAGCGTAGTTCAACCATTAGTTCAGTAGTCTACTGTGAAATGTTACAAAAACTCAGACAAGCCATCCATAACAAGCGTTGGGGCATGCTGACTCCTGGTGTTGTGTTGGTTCACGATAATGCTCGCCCGCACACCTCTAGACGCACACAAAATTTTTTGAAGCAGTTCCATTGGGATGTTTTTGATCACACACACACACACACACACACACACACACACACACACAATTAGCCCAGATTTGGTGCCGAGCAACTACTACTAAAGAATTTTAAACCTTGTAAGATGTTATGACAAGTGCCTCAATTTGAACGGAGATTATGTCGAAAGTAACGTCGTAGTTTTCTAATGTGTATAATAAAGGTTCTGTATCTGTATATCCACTGATAATTTATTTCCAAATTGCCTTCATATTTAACTGATAGCCTGTATTTGCCTCATCAAGGGCAATCTTAATTCCTTCAGATTTCACTATTTTCCCCCTGTTGATGGTCAGTGTGGCACATTTTTTTCAGTCTAAAAGCCATTGCAATATCTTGGTTGTATATATGGATAATGTTGAGCAGCGATTCCATTTCAGATGATGTTTTTCCATATAGCTCCAGATATTTCACATAAAGGAGGTGGGATAATCTGGCAGACATTTTTAATGTTTGATGGCCATGGCCTGACTCACATGACTTTCAATGACTCTGGGTGGCTCACAACAATTGAAGAATTTGCAATAAATTAAATAAAAGATAAAAGATGCCAGGTTCCTTCAGATTGTGCTCATAAAGATATCCTCAAGTCCTTGTGTCTTTTGTCACGTTGTTCTTAACCTATTCTGACATATCAATATCGTTTTGATAATTTAATATTTAGAACTGTACACAAAACTTTAGGTGTGGGATTACTACTGCAGAATAGAAGGGAATATGAACTCCTCATATGAACTACATCTTTGATACAAAGCTTCTTTTAACACATCCCAAAATGGCATTAGTTTTTGTAGCAGCTATTGCACATTGCTGCTCATGTTCATTTGCTTCTAATGACCTACTTAAGTTCTTCTCAGATGTGTTTGCAAGTACTGAACTCCCCTTCTATTATGTTTTATTTTTCCTCCCTGCATGTAATATCGTATATTTCTACATGTTGAAAGACATCTTTTTCCTTTCACCCAGTCTTCCATCTTGTTTAGATTAGATTACAATCTCATTCTACCATCTTAATTGTTGGCCAAATCTCCTAATTATATGATGTAGTATCACACATTGTTTGGACAGTTTAAATGTATGTGCTACAAGGAAGGGAAAACTCTGTCAGGCTTTCAAGGTTCTCTTACTATAGACTGTCAAAAATGGATCTCCAGTATTTTTTATGGAATCAGTTTCCTGACCTGACCTACCTCAAAGGGGTAACCTGAATTTTGATAACTGGCAGTGTTGTACCAAAGAGAATCAAGGCAGGAATAATTTTCTACTGTTCCATTGCTTAATAATTCTTACTATTAGGAAACTCCTCCCTATTTCCAAGTTTGGATCTGCCTCTGACAAGCTTCCACTCTTTGCTTCTTGTCCTATCTTTGGGTGCTATGAAGAATAAATTGACACCATCTTCGCTGAGGCAGCCCTTCAAATATTGGAAGACTGCTATCATACCTCCCCTCAGTCTGCTCTTTCTTAAGCTAAACATACCTAGTTCTCTTAACGGTTCATCATGTTCATCATTTAGTTTCTAGACCCCTTATCATCTTTGTTCTATTTTTTATCTGTATCACCTTGAAGATATTTAAGCAGCCCTTCCACTTCTTTTGGGGTTATAAAACCATATGGAGATATAACCTATTCTGAAATTCATGTTAAGCAGCTGGCAAGGTAATACAGGATCCAATCTGGGTCAGTCACCGGGACCATGAGGTTTTGTCTTCCTAGCTTTCGTACTTGTACTGGAGCCCATTTTCAGGGAACTCTCTAGCAGAATGTGTGCTGTTCTGTGTGCGATATTTCTAGTGCCTGTTGTATGTGGCTGTTTAGATGTTGATTGGGGTGTATTGATGATTGGCTTTTAAGTCACTAACTGTTGTTTGCTTGTATTGCCCAGCTCTCACCTTCTAAGTACTTGATGCATATTGCTATGCATGCTCCATCAGCCATGTTAAAATCTCTTTAGGCTGAGCAATTATAATTACAGTATCAACAGCAAATAAATTCATTTTATGTTCTTGTGCAGTTATTTCTGTACCAAATTCTGTTATTTTGGTGTAGCTGAATTTCCAGTGGTTCCTGTGCCAGTAAAAACAAAACAAGAAAGGGAGGACTTCCGGGTGGCAAGGTTCTGGTTGATGGCGGCTGTTCTGGCCGTCAGCCCCCGCTGCTTTCCATTGGAGCCACTAAAACAGCGATGATCAGCTGTTTTGCAGCTCGGAAACCCTCTCCTCGGGAGAAGAGGGGAGGGTGAGTGTTCAGGTAGGGGTAGAGCTCCCCTAGACCCCCAGAGTTTAAATTCTGGGGGTTGAAGGGTGAGAGCCCCCCCGAAGCCTGAATTTGCTCCGGACTCGGGGACTCCTCTGCTCCAAGGCTTTGGAGCAGAGCAGAACGCTGCAACCATCCCTGCAATCAACAATTAATTTTGGATTACTTGGATGCAGGCAGAGCTGTGCAGGAGAATATTGAAATAGCAAGTATTTGAACTTTAACTCTGGTTTACTTTGAAAGAAAAAGTTGCAAGTGGTGTGGAAAGTGAAAGTGCGCAACGGAAATTAACTGGGTTTTAAGATGGCTTCCCCCTTCATGGATTACTGCCTTGTTGTGGTGAAGGGGCTTCCGTAATTCAATGAAGCTATGAGCTATGCCGTGCAGGGCCACCCAAGACGGACAGGTCATAGCAGAGAGTTCTGACAAAACGTGATCCACTGGAGAAGGAAATGGCAAACCACTCCACTATCTTTGCCATGAAAACCCTATGGACAGTTCCAAAAGGCAAAACGATATGATGCTGAAAGATGAGCCCCTCAGGTCGGAAGGCGTCCAATATGCTACTGGGAAAGAGCAGAGGGCTAGTACTAGTAGCGCCAGAAAGAATGAAGCGACTGGGCCAAAGCCGAAAGGACGCTCAGCTGTGGATATGTCTGGCGGTGAAAGGAAAGTCTGATGCTGTAAAGATTCTTTCTCCATAGGAACCTGGAATGTAAGATCCATGAATCAAGGAAAGCTGGACGTGGTCAAACAAGAGATGACAAGACTACACATCGACATCTTAGGTATCAGCGAACTAAAATGGACAGGAATGGGTGAATTTAATTCAGATGACCATCAGGTATACTACTGCGGGCAAGAATCCCTCAGAAGAAATGGAGTAGCCTTCATAGTCAATAAAAAAGTAGGAAAAGCAATACTGGGATACAACCCTCAAAATGACAGAATGATCTCAGTTCGAATCCAAGGCAAACCATTCAATATCACAGTAGTCCAAGTCTATGCCCCAACCACCGGTGCTGAAGAGGATGAAATTGACCGGTTCTATGAAGCTCTACAGCACCTTATAGAACTAACACCCAAAAATGA
Source organism: Vipera ursinii (assembly GCF_947247035.1). Taxonomy (NCBI): domain Eukaryota; kingdom Metazoa; phylum Chordata; class Lepidosauria; order Squamata; family Viperidae; genus Vipera; species Vipera ursinii. Next base: position 108,891,502 of record NC_139516.1, on the reverse strand, counting down.
TGTCCTTATCATCATGGGAGATTGGAATGCTAAAGTAGGAAGCCAAAAGATAACTGGAATAACAGGCAAGTTTGGCCTTGGAGTACAAAATGAAGCAGGGCACAGGCTGATAGAATTTTGTCAAGAGAATATGATGGTGATAGCAAACACTCTTTTCCAACAACCCAAGAGACGGCTTTACACATGGACATCACCAGACGGTCAACACAGAAATCAGATTGACTATATGCTCTGCAGCCAAAGATGGAGATGCTCTATACAGTCAGTAAAAACAAGACCAGGAGCTGACTGTGGCTCAGACCATGAGCTTCTTGTTGCAAAGTTTAGGCAGTGGCGTAGCGTGGGTTGTCAGCACCCGGGGCAAGGCAAGTAATTTGCGCCCCCTAACCGCACTGCACGCCTGGCACCACCCCTCCACAGTGGGCGGCGACCCGGCGGCTCGGATCGGATTCGCACAGCCAGCACTGCAGTGAGAGAGAGTGAGTGAGCCAGGCAGGGGCAGAGAGCTGTGAGTGCGAGCGTGCCCCCCCAGATGTTGCGCCCGGTGCGGCCGGCCCCCCCTGCACCCCCCACGCTACGCCACTGAGTTTAGGCTTAAATTAAAGAAAGTAGGGAAAAGCGCTAGGCCAGTTAGGTATGAATTAAATCATATCCCTGTTCAATATACAGTAGAGGTGACAAATAGATTTAAGGAATTAGATCTGATAGACAGAGTGCCTGAAGAACTATGGACAGAGGTTTGCAACATTGTACAACAGGTAGCAACCAAAACCATCCCAAAGAAAAAGAAATGCAAGAAAGCAAAATGGCTGTCTGAGGAAGCTTTGCAAATAGCTGAGGAAAGGAGGGAAGCGAAAGGCAAGGTAGAAAAAGAAAGATACGCCCAATTAAATGCAGAATTCCAAAGAATAGCTAGAAGAGATAAGAATGCCTTCTTAAATGAACAATGCAAAGAAATAGAAGAAAACAATAGAATAGGGAGGACCAGAGATCTTTTCAAGAAAATTGGAGAGATGAAGGGAACGTTTCATGCAAAAATGGGCATGATAAAGGACCAAATGAGCAGGTACCTAACAGAGGTAGAAGAGATTAAGAAGAGATGGCAAAATTACACAGAAGAACTATACAAGAATGAGCTTAATGTCCCTGATAATCCCAATGAGGTGGTCACTGACCTCGAGCCAGACATCCTAGAATGTGAAGTGAAGTGGGCCTTAGAAAAACTGAGCAACAACAAAGCTAGTGGAAGTGACAGTATTCCAGCTGAGCTATTCAAAATCTTAAAAGATGATGCAGTAAAAGTGCTACACTCAATTTGCCAGCAAATTTGGAAAACTCAACAGTGGCCACAGGATTGGAAAAGATCAGTTTACATTCCAATTCCGAAGAAAGACAGTGCCAAAGATTGTTCTTTGTTTGTTCGCACCATTGCACTCATTTCTCATGCTACTAAAGTTATGCTTAAAATTCTACAAGCTAGACTCCAGCAGTATGTGGATCAAGAACTACCAGAAGTACAGGCAGGATTTTGAAGAGGCAGAGGAACTAGAGATCACATTGCTAACATACGCTGGATCATAGAGAAAGCTAGAGAGTTCCAGAAAAACATGTACTTCTGCTTCATTGACTATGCTAAAGCCTTTGATTGTGTGGATCATAAGAAACTGTGGCAAGTCCTTAAAGAGATGGGCATACCAGACCATCTTATTTGTCTCTTGAGAAACCTATATGCAGGCCAAGAAGCAAAGTGAGAACTGGACACGGAACCACTGACTGGTTCAAAATTGGGAAAGGAGTCCGGCAAGGCTGTATACTGTCGCCTTGCCTATTTAACTTATATGCAGAGCACATCATGAGAAAGGCAGGGCTAGATGAATCCAAAGTTGGAATTAAGATTGCCGGAAGAAACATCAACAACCTAAGATATGCAGATGATACCACTCTAATGGCAGAAAGTGAAGAGGAACTAAAGAGCCTCTTGTTGCGAGTGAAGAAGGAGGTAGTGACAGATTTTATTTTCCTGGGCTCCAAGATCACTGCAGATGGGGACTGTAGCCAAGAATTTAAAAGATGCTTGCTCCTTGGGAGGAAAGCCATGGCAAATCTAGACAGCACACTAAAAAGCAGAGACATCACCCTGTCAACAAAAGTGCGTATAGTCAAGGCTATGGTCTTCCCAGTTGCAATGTATGGCAGTGAAAGCTGGACCATAAGAAAGGCTGAGCACCAAAGAATTGAAGCCTTTGAACTATGGTGCTGGAGAAGACTCCTGCGAGTCCCTTGGACTGCAAGGCGATCAAACCGGTCAGTCCTAGAGGAGATCAACCCTGACTGCTCTTTAGAAGGCCAGATCCTGAAGCTGAAACTCAAATATTTTGGCCACCTAATGAGAAGGAAGGACTCACTGGAGAAGAGCCTAATGCTGGGAAAGATTGAGGGCAATAGAAGAAAGGGACGATAGAGAATGAGGTGGCTGGATGGAGTCACTGAAGCAGTAGGCGTGAGCTTAAATGGACTCCAGAAGATGGTAGAGGACAGGAAGGCCTGGAGGAACATTGTCCATAGGGTCGCGATGGGTCGGACACGACTTTGCAACTAACAACAACAACAAGATGGCTTCTAAATCAACCAAAGTTCCTAGAAGTGCTGGTGCTTCACCAGTTCAGCATTCTTCATTACAAGGTTTGAAGCCTCCCTCCTGTGGCACCCGCACCCGCATTAACATTAAAAGATTTACACGATGCTTTAAAAATACAATCCCAGCAAATAGCTGAACTTATTGAGGAGAAGAATACTGAAATAAGAGCAGACATTTTAGCTGCATTTCAAGGGCTTGCAGTCTGTATTGAGCGCCTGGATGATCGTATGGAAGAGCTGAATCAAAATAATTTGAGACTGGATGCTAAAATGTTGGAAGCTGAAAATGTGATGGAAAAGATTGATGATGATGTAGTTATGATACAATATAGAGATATGGAGTTTGCTTTGAGGATTAGAGGATTGAAAGAGGACCCAAAGGAAAATTTGAAAGAGTTATTGGCACAAGCCCTCGAACCGATTTTGGACCGTCAAGCAGAAGATATTATGGGGGATATAGACAAAATATTTCATGTCAATTCTTGGATTGCCAGACAAAGAAAATTACCTAGAGATGTAGTGGTTTACTTTACAAAGAGATCAATCAGAAATGTGATTATCCAAGCCTTTTATAACAATAGATTTAAAGTTGCTGAGCAAGAGGTTTTAATTCTGAAAGAGATTCCTCCAAGAATTTTAAGGAGAAGAAAAGAATTTGCTTTTTTGGCAGATGAATTAAAGAAACGGCAGCTTCAGTTTAGATGGGAGATTCCAGTAGGCTTGGTGGTGAATTATGCTGGCACGACATATCGTCTTAATACAGTTTTGAAGGCACGAGATTTTTATTCTAACATATTGAAGGCAGGTCCTTCACCATCTCCAGAATTCAAAGGAAGGAAGGATGAAGGAGAGCATCAGACTCAAGTGGAGCGTATACAAGGAGCTGAAGGAGTTATTTTGCAGAAGGTTAAAGAATCTCAGCAAATTTTAGAAGTTGAGCAGTCCCAGACATCGTCAGAAGAGGTTAAAGAACAAAGAATGACACAGGCTGCAATTAGACGAATGAGACAAGAACAACAGAAAGCTACAATCATATCTCAAGAACCTACTTATAGTGAAGCAGTGGGAGGAGCGAAACCAAAGAGGCAGGTGCAGGTGGTTTTGCAAGAGGTGCTCCAAAAGCTTCAGGTCGCAAAAGTTGGCGACAAAGTTTCTAACCTGGAATGTTAATGGATTAAATTCCACGCACAAGTGAAAGAAAGTATTTCAGTATTTGAAACAATTTAAAAATGATGTTATTTGTTTACAGGAAATGCACATTTGTGCAGCTGATCAAAAATATCTGATAAACTCTAGATTGGGTACACAGTTTGGTGTCTGCTCCAGATAAGAAAAATGGAGTAATCATTTACGTGAAAAAGAATTTAACAGCTAATTTAATTGAAACAGATAAACAAGGAAGATATATTATAATTGAACTGTTAATAGAAGGCAAGAAAATACTTTTGGTTGGATTATATGCTCCTAATCAACAGCAAGGAGAATTTTATAAACTTTTACATAGTAAGAAAAAAAATTGCGCATGCCCAAGGTGGCGGACGTGCTGGGCTGAGCTTCGTGGAACGTTCCCAGTTTTTGGCGTCCTTGGTGGTCTTTTGGGGGTCCGACGGGTCCGCAGAGATGTTCTTTCTCTGTGTAGAGGTTCGGAGGGACGAATGATCTGAGAAGAAAGAAAGGTCGGCATTTTCATTGGAGTTGCAGCCCTCCATTTCAAATTCCATCTGAGAGCTTCGGCACTTTTTTGGAGGTCCCGGTGGAGCTGGGAGGAGCCGCAGCTTGGAGGGCTCTGAGCAGTGGATCTTCGGAGCCGATAGAGCCGCGGACTAGAGTGGCCTCCGGAATTGCTGTATGCCTGTGAAATGGAAAATGGCCCGGTGTTGCTGTGGAGTGGCAGGCAGTGAGTTGAATGGGAGCGTCATGCCGGTTTGTGGTTTCTTCGCGGTCTGTTTTCAGTGGTTATCTGAGGCTGTTTTACACCTGTTTTCGGCCGGGGAGACCTACGGCTGGTGTTGGACTGTTGGACTGTTGGCGCTGTGTGTGGCTGGCCGGACGACACGGGTTAGCTCGTGCCTTCTATGTTCTGGCCATCTGGACTTCAGCTGCCTGCTTTGGGGTCCATCCATCTGCTGTTCAGCCTCTCTTGTTCTCCCCGCTTTGAGAAGAACCGTGCTCTCCAACTTGAACATTGTCATCTCCAGGTTGTTATGCCTGATAATTGCTGCTCTTTTTTCTCTTTCCCCCCATGGACCCACTGGACTTAGAAGGTCTTGGATGAGCCGCTGTGAGAGGGTGGCTCGGATGTACTATCATCTATACCAACCTATACCATCTGCTGCCTCCCTAGAGGTGAGAGATCTAGGGAGGTATGCCTTATTTGGGTTGGTATTCCGTCCGCTCCAAGATGGATTTGGGCCCTCCGTGAGAGGGAGGTGCCCATTCTACTTTGGAAGTTACCTCAAAGGTACCCAGCTCAGTGGCAGGGAGCTGGTGGACTGGACACTTTCGACCTTCTATTTTTCATCTTCCTGACTGACTGACTATGGGACTGCCTAACTGGACCTACCTGAACAATGGTCCATTTGTCCTATTCTAGCACAGACTTATTTGTGCTCAGGGGTGCCCCCCCTTCCTGGGCGTGACCCGCCTTTGTTTCCATTGTTCCTCTTGATGACGGGCCCAATTATTGGGACCCCGAGAGATGGTTGGGCAGGGACAGGAGCCTCTATCACAAATTTAATAGGAGGCCCCTGTTGCACTTTTTAGCAAAAAATTTTGTGGGGTTAGGGAGGGGGGTGGGTTCACAGGTTTGGTTGGAAACTGGGGGGGTTCCACCAACCGTTTCTCAGACCAGGCCTGGGATTGATCACGCCGTGACAGGGCTTGGGTTGGGTGCCTACGGGGCCCCGGAGTGGGGTGTGGGATTGCCTATTCCCACAGCGGTAGGGAATGGCCGCAGGTGCATGAACAGAGGGCCGTATCAATATCTGGGAGTGCGTCCCCGCTGTCTCCAAGCAGTGATGCACTCCGACCCTCTGATTTTGGCCCGTGGTACCGGGAGCGAGGATGAGCAGCCACCTGAGCTCAGGCTCGTGTATTTCAACACCAGGTCTGTAATGAATAAGGCTCCTCTCATTCGTGAGTTGGTTGAGGAGGAGCATGCGGACCTGGCTTGCATTACGGAGACCTGGTTGGGCCCAGAGGGCGGTGTCCCCCTGGCTGATCTTTGCCCGTCAGGTTTCCGGGTGCTGCACCAGCCTCGGGCCCAGGGTAGGGGCGGTGGAGTGGCAGTAGTTGCAAGGGAGACCTTATGTCCGCAAGAGGCCACCATGGTCCAGATAGTCGGGTGTGAGTCCCTCCTCCTGAGATGTGGCCCTAGAGCTCAGATGGGCTTGCTGCTGGTGTACTTTTTGCCTAGTCGCGTAGCAGCAGCCCTGCCTGAGCTTCTCGATATCCTCTCAGGGTTGGTGATTGAGTTCCCCAAACTTATGGTTTTGGGTGACTTCAATCTACCATCCCTGGGGAGATCATCTGAGTTAGCTTGGGAGTTCATGGCTTCCATGACGGCCATGGACCTGATGCAGGTTATTCAGGGCCCAACTCATGGGGGGGTGTCACATGCTCGATTTGGTTTTTGTATCCGGACGGTGGTTAGATGATCTGGGTGGGGGCTCTCCAATTGTTACACCCCTGTCATGGACTGATCATCATCTCCTGCGGCTGGTCTTCCGCTTTGCCACTCCCTGTCGTGGGGTTGTTGAGCCAATGAGATGGTTCCGCCCTAAGCGCTTGATGGACCCTGAGCGGTTCCAGGTGGCGCTTGGGTCCCCACCTGCCTCCTTTGCCCACAGCTCGGCCGATGCCCTAGTGGAAGCCTGGGAAAGGGCGGCTACAGAGGCACTCGACCGAGTTGCACCCATGCGGCCCTTGACCCGGCACAGATCCCAATGGGCTCCATGGTTCTCCATGGAGCTCCGGGAGATAAAGCGTCAGAGATGGGGCCTAGAGAGCTGTTGGAGGTCCAGCCGATCCGAATTCGACTGGTTGTGACTAAGGTCGTTCACAAGAACTTATCTCGCGGGAATGAGGGTGGCAAGGTCTAACCATTTTGCCACCCTCATCGCATCTGCAGATAATCGCCCAGCTGCCCTGTTTAGAGTAACTCGCTCCCTCCTTAATCAGGAGGTGAGGGAGGAGCACTTGCAGGGTCGTGCCAAGGAGTTTAGCCGATATCTGTCGGACAAAATCGCTCAGATCCAGACCGGTTTGGACTCTGACTGGGCAGAGTCTGACGATGAGGACACGGGCAGTCTTGTTGATGTCATCTGGGAGGAGTTCGACCCTGTGACTCCTGAAGACGTGGACAGGATCATGGGGAAGCTGAGCTCCACCACGTGTTTGTTGGACCCGTGTCCCTCCTGGCTGATTTATGCGGCCCGGGATGGGACACGAGGCTGGCTCCAGGCAGTGATAACTGCTTCTTTGAATGAGGGTAGTTTTCCCGCCGCCTTGAAGGAGGCGGTGGTGAGACCCCTCCTCAAGAAGCCTGCCTTGGACCCAGCAATATTAAACAACTTTCGTCCGGTCTCCAACCTTCGCTTTCTTGCGAAGGTTGTTGAGAGCGTGGTGGCGCAGCAGCTCCCTTTGTTCTTGGATGAAGCTGATTATCTAGACCCGTACCAATCGGGCTTCAGGCCCGGGTACAGCACGGAGACGGCATTGGTCGCGCTGGTGAATGATCTCTGGTGGGCTCGGGACAGGGGTTGTTCCTCTGTCCTAGTCCTATTAGACCTCTCAGCGGCTTTTGATACCATCGACCATGGTATCTTGCTGCGACGTCTCAGGGGGTTGGGAGTGGGAGGCACAGTTTTTCAGTGGTTCTCCTCCTACCTTCTGGGACATTCGCAGTCGGTGTTGGCAGGGGGGCAGAGGTCAAGCCCTAGGCCCCTTAGTTGTGGAGTTCCTCAGGGATCGGTCCTCTCGCCTCTCCTGTTCAACATCTATATGAAGCCGCTGGGTGAGATCATTCGTGGTTTGGGGTTGGGTATCATCAATATGCAGATGATACGCAGCTTTTTATTTCAACCCCAAACCACCCCAGTGATGCCCTCGACGTGATGTCCCATTGCCTGGAGGTGGTCTGGGTCTGGATGGGGAGGAACAGGCTTCGGCTCAACCCTGACAAGACTGAGTGGCTGTTCGTTCCGGCATCCCGGGAAATTCAGATTACTCCATCTCTTGCCATGGGGGGTGAGTTATTGCCCCCCATAGATAGGGCGCGCAACTTGGGGGTCCTCCTAGACTCACAGCTCTCTTTAGAAGAGCATATTGGAGCTGTGACTAGGGGGGCTTTTGCCTAGGTTTGCCTGGTGCACCAGTTGCGGCCCTATCTGGACCAGGATGCCTTGCGTACAGTCACTCATGCGCTTGTGACCTCTCATCTGGACTACTGTAATGCTCTCTACATGGGGCTGCCCTTGAAGACCACTCAGAGGCTCCAACTGGTGCAGAATGCAGCTGCGTGAGTTGTGTTGGGAGTCTCCCGATACTCCCATGTTACACCTTTGCTCCGCAAGCTGCATTGGCTGCCGTTTGCCCTCCGGGTGAGATTCAAGGTGTTGGTAATGACTTACAAAGCCCTACATGGCATGGGTCCGGATTACCTACAGCAATACCTGCGGCCGGCATCAACTTCCCTCCGTCCAGTGCGCTCCAACAGAGAGGGCCTCCTCAGGGTGCCTCCGATCAAAGAATGTCGACTGGTGGTCCCTAGGGGGAGGGCGTTCTCTGTGGGCGCACCAGACCTGTGGATCCGCTTGCCGGTCGAGCTCCGGATGGCCCCCGACCTTCGCTCCTTCTGGCAGGATCTAAAAACTTATTTATTTGAGCAATCCGGCCTGGTTTGATGGGTTTGGGGGTTGGGGTTTTAACATGGTTTTTAATTATTGTATATATCGGGCATAATATTTAATTGTTTTTTAACTTTTGTACTCTGTTTTTTAATAGTTATTGCCCTGTACACCGCCCTGAGTCCTTCGGGAGAAGGGCGGTATAAAAATTTAATAAATATAAATATAAATATATAATTCAATGGGATTATAAATCATGTATTTTGATGGGAGACTGGAATGGTGTCCTGGATACACAGAAAGACAAAAAAGGTCTTTTTAAAAGTATACCAAATTATACTAGATTGCCTAAATCCTTTTTTGAGATGAAAGATGACTTGGAATTGAGAGATGTTTGGAGAGAAAGAAATTTGGAAGAAAAAGATTTTACCTTTTTTTCCGATAGACATCAATCCTTTTCTAGGATTGATTTTGTATTAACTACTAATGATTTTTTTCTAGGATTAAGAAGATTAAGATATGTCCAAGAACTCTATCAGCTCATAGTCCAGTATGGTTGGAACTGGAAAGAGAGTGGAGATAGGAGGTCTTGGAGATTGAATGAAAATCTGTTTAGATATCAAGAAAATGTGGAAGAATGTAAAAAACAGATGAAATATTTTTTTAATATAAACATGCATAAGGGTACTTCTATTGAAATGGTTTGGGATGCAAGTAAAGCTTATATGAGAGGAGTGTTAATATATTTGAATAATAAACATAGGCGTAAATTGGAATATAAGCGAAAAGAGTGAGAGGAGGAAATTAAGAGGAAAGAGAAGGCTCTAATTTTGAATCCATCTGATAAGAGGATTAAAGAGGCAATTACTTTGTTAAGAGGTCAGTTTAATATGTTGATGGCAGATCAAGTGGCAACCAACCTACGGTATGTTAAACATAATACTTTTTGTAATGCTAATAAGCCGGGTAGGTGGTTAGCTTATTTGTTAAGGAAGAAACAAAGGTCACGTAACATAGATAGAATAGAATACAAGGGTAAAGAGGTGTTTCAGCAAAATCTTATTAAAAAGACTTTTGTTGAATTTTATTCTAAGTTATATGTTAGGGATAAGATTCAAGGTGTAGATATAGATAGATATCTACCAGAAGTGAATATCCCTGTTCTTACACAAGAGCAAAGGGAAGGGATGAATCAACTGATTAATGCTGAAGACATTATTTTAGCAATTAAACAATTAAAGGTGTGGAAAGCACCAGGAACAGATGGCTTGACTGCCGTTTACTATAAAGATTTACAGTTAGTAATGGTGGAACCTTTAAAAGAATTATTTAGAACAATCCAATCTGGAGGAGAAGTGCCTCCATTGTGGAAAACAGCTTTCATATCGCTGATTCCGAAGGAAGATCAAGATCTTACCCAAACCAAAAATTATAGGCCAATATCGCTCTTAAATACTGATTATAAGATATTTGCAAAAATTTTAGCAAATAGATTAATGAAGGTAATGCAGCAAATGATTCATAGTGACCAAACAGGATTTATAAGTGGTAGACAAATGAAGAATAATGTGAGACATATTGTATATTTATTGGAATTTTTGGAAAGAAATAACCAGGTCTCTGCAGCGCTGATTTTTTTGGATGCTGAAAAAGCCTTTGATCAATTGGACTGGCAATTTTTATTTAAGGTACTGGAGAAAATGAAGTTTGGGGATAATTTTTTACAACCTATTAGGGCAATATATCAGAAGCAAACAGCTCAAATAATAATCAATGGTAGTTTGACAGAAATATGTAATATTGAAAAGGGTACAAGACAGGGGTGTCCGTTGTCACCTTTGTTGTTTGTTTTAACATTGGAAATATTATTGATTAAGATACGAGACTCAAATAAAATTAAGGAAATTAAAATAAGAGATCAAGATTATAGATTGAGGGTGTTTGCGGATGACTTGGTTATTACATTAAGTCAACCGACTTACTCAGTTGTAGATTTGATGGAGATAATATTGTCATATGGAAAGGTTTCTGGATTTAAGATAAATACACAAAAAACTAAAATATTGTCTAAAAATATGACTATAGAACAAAAGGGTTGTTTTAGAAGAATTAACGGGATTTGAAATAGTAAAAAAGATTAAATATTTGGGGGTATATCTTTCAGCTTCAAATGTAAAATTATATAAAAATAATTATGAATTGTTATGGTTAAAAATACAAAAAGAGTTAGATATTTGGAAAAAATTACAATTATTCTTATTGGGAAGAATTGCAGCAGTACAAACGAATGTTTTGCCAAAATTTTTATTTTTGTTTCAAATGATACCTATACTTAAAAAAGGTTCAAATTTGGAGGAATGGCAGAAAGGTATTAGTAAATTTGGGCAGGGAAAAGACCAAGAGTTAAATTTAAGATAATGCAAGATGTACGTGAAAGAGGTGGTCTTAAAATGTCCAATTATAAATTATATTATGAGGCTGCTGCTTTATCATCAATTAGTGATTGGTTTAATTTAACACAAGGGAGACTATTGAATATTGAGGGTTATGATTTGTTATTTGGTTGGCATGCATATTTATTGTATGACAAGAAGGTGGATAATGTTTTTAAGACACATATATTAAGGTATGCTCTGTTGCGAGTTTGGAAAAAATATCGACATAAGTTAAATTATAAAATACCAATTTGGGCAATACCTAAACATACAATAGAAAATATAAATGTGGGATTTAAACATGATGTGACTACATATAAAGAAATTATTAGGATGGAAAGGAATGTATGGCAATTAAAGCCATATAATATTTTAAAAGAAGGGAAAATAGTACAAACTTGGTTCCAGTATGGGCAGTTACATGCAAGATGGAAAGAAGAGCAGAAAGTTGGTATTTCGATAACTGATGGAAATTTGGTAAAACAAATTAGAGATCAAGGTCAAGCACATATAAGAAGGATAGATAATGTACTGACAGAAATAGACTCAGAAACGGATCTTGTTAAAGATTGTATGATAAAGTGGCCCAGAATTTTCAGGAGGTTATAACAATGGATATTTGGGAAAAGATATGGGCCAGAAATGTAAAATTTACACAGGCTCAAAATTTAAGAGAGAATTTTTATAAAATGTTTTATAGATGGCATTTAGGTCCTAAAAAATTAGCAAGTATGTATCCGAACTGCCAGCCTAAATGTTGGAGGTGTGGTTGTGAGGATGCAACGTATTATCATATATGTAAAAAAGTCAAAGCTTTTTGGATTAAAATTTGGTGGAACATGCAGAAGATATTTAAGAAAAAGATAAGGTTTTCTCCACAGTTATTTCTGTTGGGTATTATTACAGATTGTACTGTCATAGATACTAAATTGATGTTGAATTTAATTATGGCAGCAAGACTTTTAGTAGCGCAATATTGGAAGAAGGAGGAACTGCCTACTATAGAAGAGTGGACTTTGAAAGTTTCAAACCTGTCGGAAATGGCAAAGATTTCAGCATATTTGAAAGAACAATCGCAACAGAGATATATTGTGGAATGGAGAAGATGGATCGAATATATTCAGAATAAATATGGGGCTAAAAAGTTTCATTTAGCATATGAATAAGTATTAGTTTTATATGATGTCTTATTAGGTATTCATTATTAGTTAGTTATTTAGTTATGTTTAAGGGGAGTTAAAGTGTGATAGAATTTAATGTGTTTTGTTTTAGTTAGTTAGCATATTTTAGTTTAAGTTTGTAAAAGTTAATACCCTGTATTCAGCTCTGGGAGGTCGGGGGGGAGGGGAGGGAGAGTAAGTGGGGGGGAGGGGGAGGGAGGGAGTTTATGTTTTTAAAATGTATTCTAAAACTTTTCAATAAAAAAACAAAATAAGAAAGGGAACTCCCTTGTCTTGTCCCCTTGGATTTTGCACATTGCTATGTAATAAGATTATTAACAAAAATGTTGCCTTTTTTCTTTATATATGCTCTGTACCCATGGACAAAAATTACGGTTACAATCTGGGTTTTTTCTTCCAAAACTACAAAATAAAAAGGCAATTCCAAATTGCCAAAAGCTTTTTTCAGCATCAAGAAAAGTCATAGCCACTTTTTTTATTTTTCTGATTTACCTTATCAACAACAAATATATTTCAAAGAGATACACAAGAATCTAATATTATATCTTCTATAATTCTTTGAAATAAAGGCCATCTTGTCAGGATGTATCATTTCAGTTAAAAAGCCATCTAGTATCTTAGTAAGAATTACTGTTAAAACTGTATAATCCATATTCAGTAAAGAGATGGGCTTCAGGATGCATTGAATCTTTCCCTTTTCTACAAATCAAACAAATGAAAGCTTCTTTCTAATGAGAGGCTGACCTCCAAGTAGCTTTAAAATTGTATTTTTTAGGTAGAATAGTATTCTTTATTGGCCAAGTGCGCTTGGACACACAAGGAATTTGTCTCCAGTGCATAAGCTCTCAGTGTACATACATGCAACAGTGATAAGTCATAGATCATAATTCATAAGATACAAGCATCAATTGATAAATTATAATATACCAATAGGAGAAGGTAGTAGGAAAAATGAGAGGTGAGAAAGAGGAGATGACATGGATAATAGCAATATAGTTCTACTACATGGGTAAAATATCTTTAGGCATAAGTCGGTGCTGTGGGAGTTAAATGTTCAGCATAGTGATGGCACAGGGGAAGAAACTATTTTTGTATCTAGATGTTTTGGTGTGCAATGCTCTATAGTGGCATCCTGAAGGGACAAGTTGAAATAGATTTATGTCCAGGATATGAGGGGTCTGTAGATATTTTCACAGCTTTCTTTCTTGCTCGTGCAGTATACAGGTCCTCAGTGGAAGGCAGGCTGGTTGCAATTGTTTTTTCTGCAATACTAACTATTGAAGTCTGTATCTATCCTGTTTGGTTGCTGGGCCAAACCAGGCAGTTATAGAGGTACATATGTAGGTAGAATTAGCTGATTAGTTATGAGTTATGGTGAAAGTTAAATGAAACTACGATAAGAAATATCCTGAAAATCAGATATTAAAAGCAACCATTGGATGTGCTACTTCATACTACTGTATATTTCTGAAATTTCCAAGGAAGCTACCTGGCTGCTGGTGAAGGACAATGTTTATTAATAGTAAATCAGATGAATTTATTTTTGTGGAAGAACAGAAATGTCCTTTCAAACCAGAGGGTTAATCAGAATGACAAACTCTGCCTCTATTGTAACACTCATGCCAAGATACACACTTACCAAAGGAACAGACTAGATGCCACAGTGTTGCAATGCATGCTTCTCCCTTTCCTCCCTCACAGTCCCCCCCCCCCGCAGATGCCCATTTTTTTTACACTTTTGCCTTCACCCCAGCATAGTATTCTAGCAAGAAAAAGTATAATGAAGTCATGGATACTTGTCTTCAGTTTCTATCCCTTATCTCTACAGACAACAAAAGAGATATTTTGAATTCCTCAGTTCCAGGGCCAAAAAAGCCTTTTGTAGAGATGTCCCCAGCAGCTATGCTGTGGGATATGATGCCAAATCACTGAGAGAGGAGCAAACATTGGTTTCAAATCTGCAAGGAAAAGCAACAGCTGCAGTCAAGATTTTTAGCCTAGCTTGGAATGTCCTTTGGCTGAAGACCAGCTTCTGATTTTGGCACAGACTGAATCCATTTGGAGAAGAAATTAACCCACATGAAGCTTTATTCTTGCTCAGCTACCTGAAAATGCAGCAGGGAGCAAAGTTCATCTTCAAAACATCTTCACATTTCAACAATAAGGAGAAGTGAAAAGTTCTAGACCAGTTCCCCCCCCCTTGGACTATGACAACTGAGAATTAGGAGAAATAAAATCCATATCATTCAGTGTTGCAGGTTAGAGAGTGACTGCAAATCTCTGCCAAACGTTGGATTTGTTCCTGAGCTCTAAGGTGAATCATTTTACCAAGACAATTTATAACAACTCTTTTGAACACACCAATAATATAATGGGGGATAGCAACAGCCTAAAAAGAAAGAAAAAAGGTCTCATGTGTCCACTGAATCTGTTGTTGTTGTTGTTAGCTGCGAAGTCATGTCCGACCCATCGCGACCCTATGGACAACATTCCTCCAGGCCTTCCTGTCCTCTACCATCATCTGGAGTCCATTTAAGCTCACGCCTACTGCTTCAGTGACTCCATCCAGCCACCTCATTCTCTGTCGTCCCCTTCTTCTATTGCCCTCGATCTTTCCCAGCATTAGGCTCTTCTCCAGTGAGTCCTTCCTTCTCATTAGGTGGCCAAAGTATTTGAGTTTTAGCTTCAGGATCTGGCCTTCTAAAGAGCACTCAGGATTGATCTCCTCTAGGACTGACCGGTTTGATCGCCTTGCAGTCCAAGGGACTCGCAGGAGTCTTCTCCAGCACCATAGTTCAAAGGCCTCAATTCTTTGGCGCTCAGCCTTTCTTATGGTCCAACTTTCACTGCCATACATTGCAACTGGGAAGACCATAGCCTTGACTATACGCACTTTTGTTGACAGGGTGATGTCTCTGCTTTTTAGTGTGCTGTCTAGATTTGCCATGGCTTTCCTCCCCAGGAGCAAGCGTCTTTTAATTTCTTGGCTACAGTCCCCATCTGCAGTGATCTTGGAGCCCAGGAAAATAAAATCTGTCACTACCTCCATTTCTTCCCCATCTATTTGCCAGGAATTGAGAGGGCCGGATGCCATGATCTTGGTTTTCTTAATGTTAAGTTTCAACCCAAGTTTTGCACTCTCCTTCTTCACCTGCAACAAGAGGCTCTTTAGTTCTTCTTCACTTTCTGCCATTAGAGTGGTATCATCTGCGTATCTTAGGTTGTTGATATTTCTTCCGGCAATCTTAATTGCAACTTTTGATTCATCTAGCCCTGCCTTTCTCATGATGTGCTCTGCATATAAGTTAAATAGGCAGGGCGACATTATACAGCCTTGCTGGACTCCTTTCCCAATTTTGAACCAATCAGTGGTTCCGTGTCCAGTTCTCACTGTTGCTTCTTGACCCGCATATAGGTTTCTCAAGAGACAAATAAGATGGTCTGGTACTCCCATCTCTTTAAGAACTTGCCACAGTTTGTTATGATCCACACAATCAAAGGCTTTAGCATAGTCAATGAAGAAGTAGATGTTTTTCTGGAACTCTCTAGCTTTCTCCATGATCCAGCGTATGTTGGCAATTTGATCTCTAGTTCCTCTGCCTCTTCGAAATCCTCCCTGTACTTCTGGTAGTTCTCGATCCACATACTGCTGAAGTCTAGCTTGTAGGATTTTAAGCATAACTGAATCTGTGCTATTCCTTAAATGGCCCCAATTTTTTCAGGTGTCAAGGGAGACCAAAATACTCTTGTAGCTGCTCTAAGAGTCACAATTGAATCTTAAAACAAAATCCCCTTCTTTAAGTTCAGACTGCCATATTCTACCCCATGCTCAATAGAAAGGAAGCAAGGAAGAAAAATACAGGTAATCCTCAATTTATAACCGTTTGTTTAGTGACCGTTCGAAATTACAGCATCATTGAAAAAAGTGAGTTATAGCCATTTTTCACACTTACAATGGTTGCGGTACTCCCATGGTCACGTGATCAAAATTCAGACACTTGGCAACTGACTCATATTTATGACGGTTGCAATGCCTTGGGGTTGCATTGCCTTTTGCGACTTTCTGACAAGCAAAGTCAATGGGGAAACCAGATTCACTTAACAATCATGTCAATAACTTAGCAACTGTAGTGATTCACTTAACAACGGTGGCAAGAAAGTTGTAAAATGGGGCAAAATTCATTTAACAATTGTCAAATTTTGGGCTTAGTTGTAACTATAAGTCGAGGACTACCTGTAGAAGCCAGTTGTTGGCCTCCTACTCCTGGCTTCTCAAGAAGAGAGGATGCCTAACAACCATTCATTGATTTGTTTGTTTGTTGATTTATTTATTTATCACCCATCTGGTTTCAAAGCAACTTTGGCTTTGTAGGTGGCGATGCAAAGTCCATAAGCTCACATTTCTCTTGAGGACAGAACTTCCTCCAGCAAAAATATGGCTGGTTCTAAATAAATATAAGGCCTTTCAGAGCAGCTTGTACTACCCTGAAGTTGAACTGCAAATAAATCAGCTCAGCTTCTCAGCCCCAACAAAATACCCCACATGCTGCCACTTTCTGGCAAAAAACAATTTCAAAAAGGAAACCATTAGATTCAGAGTGGACAGAGAAGCTGTGGAGGCACAGCAGCTGGAATGCAGTATTGCAGGCTAATTTTGCCAGCTGCCAACAGTTCGATCCTGACCAGCTCAAGGTTGACGCGACCTTCCATCCTCCTGAGGTTGGTAAAATGAAGACCCAGATTGTTGGGAACCATATGCTGACTCTGTAAACCACTTAGAGAGGGTCGTAAAGCACTGTGAGGCGGTATATAAAGCTAAGTGCTATGGATACCACTGGGGTTGGTTGGGGCATATCCACACTTTTTTTTAACCTTGCAGTTTTATTATGAAACTTTCTGTATTATAATCAACATTTGCACACATTTTACTTGTCTGTGATTAAATTGTCATGCAATCAGATAGAAATCTGACTTTTTAAAAATGTAATTATTCATCACCTAAAGCAAATGTATTTTTAACTTAAAATATTCCCTGCAAACAAGATTAAGCATACTACCTAAGCTGCTCCTGTTCTGGGCTCATAACACTGATTCAAAATTGGCTTAAGAAAATCTTATATGAATTGAGGCCTTTAGAGCCAACAGGTTGCAAAGTATTGAGTTTCAATAATAGACTATCATGTCCTTTCCACATTTCTTTTCCAGGGAAAAAATAGCAATTGTTTTCCCTTCTTGTGGATGGGTCTTTCCAAAAGAAACCAGTTCAAAATCCTAAACGTTTTTCCCCCTCATTATTATTTTCCCTGACAGGTACTTTCCCTGCTTACTTTTGTTTTATGCTCCAAGGATTTATCATTATACTGTTTTCCTGTCCTGGGAGGTAGAAGAGTTTTACCTCCAGATCCCAAATAGCTCAAACAAACCTATGATCTACCTGAGAACTGGAAATGAAACCCTTCTACCTTGCATGACTACAAAAAAGATAAATCTGTGGACTTATTTTAAAAAAATACAAAGGAAAGCCCAGGGGAAGGTTACCTACTCAAAAAAGGGGGGAAATGTCAATTTTCTCTATGTTAGAGAAAGATCTTAATAGCTATGGTGTTTCGTCGGTACTGATGAATGGAAATATAGAAATATGATAAGCATAAGTTTAATTAAAAGGGCAGACGTTTTTTTTGGTCAAAACAACCAATGAACTATGGGGAGTAGCCTACAAACTAAAGGAATCTAACCCCAAAAGACAGGATCACTCAATATGACCTAACAGAGAAAAGTGTTCTTCAGAAGTAGAGCAGAGAAACATGCCCTAAAGTCATTTTAAATATCAGTATAGGTGACACCATCTATTTTTCATTTCAAAAAATAGTTCCCCCACCCCCAGCAACCCCCATTCTGCGATGGGGTAAATGGGCAGTGCACAGAAGTCCTTGATAAATATTACCAGAATTGTTGAATTGATTGGAAAACAAAAGTTATCATATACATGTAGTCCTTGACTTATGACCACAATTGAGATAAAAATTTACCGTAAGTTGCTAAGCAAGACACTTGTTGAGTGAGTTTTGCTCCATTTTATGACCTTTCTTGCTACAGTTGTTAATTGAATCACTGCATTTGTTAAGTTAGGAACATGGTTGGTACGTGAATCTGGCTTCTCGATTGACTTTGCTTGTCAGAGAGTTGCAAAAAGTGATCTCATGACCCCTGGGACATTGCAACCGCCGTAAATATGAACCAGTTGTCCAGCATCCAAATTTTGATCATGTGACCATGGGGATGTTGCAATAGTGATGTGAAAAATGGTTATAAGCCAATTTTTTTCAGTCCTGTTGTAACTTCGAACAGTCACTAGACATATGGTTGTAAATTGAGGATTACCTGTATATGTACTATTTTCAGATGAAACCCCCCCTCCCACAAAGCAGTAGTGGTCAAAAATTATGGTTCTCCAGTTCAGTCTATGACCTGCACTTGGGAATAACTTAAAATGCTGCACCTCTCAAGACTGAGCCTGTTCCAGACAGCAGAGCTCAAACACTTAATTTTCCAAATTTAAAAAAAAAACATAACTAAAGGAAGTTTCATAATTTTTTAATAAACATAATTAAGATTCTTATTTAGATGAGCTGCTAATATTGCAGAAGTTCTTTTGTTATGCTAATGCATGTATGTTGTAGTTTCCAAGAACATTTCAACATCATCCTCCGATTCCATTTTCTTTTTTTTTTCTTTTTTTACACATTGCAAAGGAGGCTTCAGTCTAACTGGCTAACATTCCAGGTTCTCCCCTGTTCATCCCTTTCTGCCTGCTATAGTTCCTGAATACCATGTGGCCTTTTGAGGTAAAAGCATAGCAGTTTTCTGTTGTAGACACTTACTTCCAGGAAGACAGTTCCCGATGTCAGAATCCATTTATATTTCATTTCTAACTCTCTTTCTGTGCAAACCCAAATCTCACCCCATCCCTCTTGGATTCTGCCATTCCCAAGGAGGAAAGGGAAGAAACATGGGAGTTTATTGCCTCCATTTCCTCTCCTTAGATGTAACTTTTTGTTTATCTAGACTGCCTGTTGCCCATTACAATAAGTTCGATGAGAGGCATTCTCTCTCTCTGATCTTACGAGCAACTAAGAAAGGGGGTGGGGAGATTCTGGTTTGTTTCTTCAGATGGAGTGTGAAGGGGAGGGAGTGATTGTGCTACGAATGGACTGATGGTTCTCCCTTTCCCATGAGGGGCTTACCACCTGAAACTTGACTGATCCAGAACTGACCAAATGAACTGAGGAGTGGGGTTTTGCTTGGGGACACTTTAAAAATATTGATCTGTGAGGAGATTTTTCAGATCTTGTCTACTATACCTTCTATCATCTATGTCTTTAAAAAAGTTCCTGCTTGGACAATCTTGTCTCCAAGAGTCTTTCTTTCTTAAGATGTGGATTGGAGTGGGTTCTGAAAGTTCCCAGTAAAGCAAGCCATAGGAGGTAAAAGGCTTAGCTTAACTTCTTTTCATCTTTTGACATTGTAATTGCCACTAAAAAATTACCTTCCTACAGCTGGCAGAACCTGTCATGCAGACTTACTTGGTGGAGTCTTAGGGAGTAATATGCTGAACGAATCAACACAGCTGAGGAAAGACAAGATGCACGAACAAGGATTAACAAGTCCCATGAGCACAATGGCTGGGTGGAGATGTTGAAGGACAGACTTGGGTGTTACCTTAGTCAGATCAAAGTCTCCCAAGTAAAGGGTGCACAATTAGCAAGAGCAAATCATGACCCAGGTAGAGAAACGTTGTGGGCCATAGGTGTCTTGGAAAAGGCTGGTACAGGACCAAGGAGAGCTACAATGAGCAAGTAATTGGACTGCAAACACTTTTTCAAAACATACTTGATCATGTCATAAGGATGATAAGAATGTGGCATAATGGATCTTTCAACATTGTTTGTATTACTGCATTTAGCTCATTTTAGGATTTGGGTAACTCCAATGGAACGTGCATGAATATATCAGAAATATATTTTGAAAGAATAATTTGCAATCAATACCTTAGAAATGATTCAAATGTTGTGACCTGAGTTGACACTTTATCTGACTATGGAGTTTAAAATGTGACTACATTTTACTTCCTTGCCAACTATTTCAATTATCTAATTATGGCAATTGAGAGAGACAGTTTGTTCTAGTCTAGGCTAAAAACCAGAGGACTGTGAGTTTTAGTCCCACTGTAGGCATGAACTCAGTTAGGTGACCTCAGTCTTAGCCTTAGAAATAAGGCAGTAACAAACCACTTACAAAATTAAGCAGTTACTAGCAATCAAGCTTAACTCAAAATCTCTCTCTCTCTCTCTCCCCACCCATCCACCCTCCCTTTCTCTTTCTATCCCCTAGGTCAGGCATGTCAAACTGCCAACCTGGGGGCCAGATGCATCATACTGAAACCATGCCCACCCCATTGCCGGTAATGGGAAAAAAGTTTTGATATGTCACACGATGTCACATGACATCACGAGTTTGACATGCCTGCCCTAGATGATCTGATCTCCCTATTGCTTAAAACATTTTTTGATTATACAACTCAAAATCATATTACTTTATTACTCTCAGACTATAATCTCATTATAATATATAAAGCTACTGTTTTGTGCTGGATTCTACAAAATCTCTGAGAAACTGATTGCAAATAAGAGCCAACAAAAGACAGTAGATTAAAATGTCAAACTATACTTTTGCATCTGTGTGTCACTAAGTCCTCTTAAGTTTTAATTTTTATTACCATCAATCTTCTCTATATCACAGCTGTTATAGTTGTAATATTAATTTTGAGTACTACATACGGTATTTTTTTTCTTCTGTTCAATCATGTCTGAAACTTGGAGATTGCCTGTACAAGTCTCTGACGTTTTCTTAGTAAGGTGTTTCAGAAGAGATTTGCCATTGCCTCCTTCCTAGGGTTGAGAGAGAGTGACTGGCCCAAGCCTGGCTTCCTTTGTGCACAAAAGGGAATTAGAGCTTTTAAAAATGTTCATACTTTGTGCTAGTAGTGTTATCATTATTTTTGTACTTTTGAGCTTAGTCCATTTCTGTATAGCAGTTGTTTTCTTACTGTTTAGTAAGTTGTTATTTTATCAATTTGTTACTATTGATTTTCTAACTGTAAACATTAGATATCAATACAGTATATAATTTATGAAGTAACTTTTTCTTCTATATAGTTTTAGTATAAATATTTAATACTAGCAGACATGTCCATCATTTTTTTACATTTTATAGCCAAACTTGATAAAATTACCGGTTTTAAATTTGCAGTTTTATGTTATTTTATGCTGGCCCATGACAGGAATGAAAATTATTCATGAGAGCTCTCTGACTAGATTAAGTAGCATGGATTTCTTTTTCTAAGAGCATCTGTAGACACAAGCAATTTGTACTACTTATATTTAAAATTAATTTCATATGGCTTTCACTTGCAAACCCACTGAGCACTGGGGAAAAGCTTATTCTTGAGGGAAACCTCATCTTCCATATTTACAACTGCACCACACAAAATGTGGGCCTAATTCATACTTTCAGCTATAATCCTCCTCTGAGAGGAAAAGTTACAGACATAATGGCTATGTTATTGCATTAATTCATAATGAAGTTTGTTTAAAAATATACCACTTAATATGTGTCTTTTTGGATAGAGTCTTTTAACTGGTTTCTTTTAATCATGATTTATTGTATCTGTCCCAAAGGCTGAATTCATAACAATGCTAAACCATAAACCACACTTTACAAACCACCATGACTAGATTAGAACATGTTAAGCTTAAACCAGTAACTGAAATGCAAGCCACAGTTTTTGCATTGATTCAGGGACTGAATGTATGAGGAGGCTGTAGTAGATATTCAAGCAATGAGATAATTTCAAATTGCAATCATTGGCACCTGGGATGGGACTCCAAGCTAACCTCTCCAATGGATTGGGACTGGTAAGCCCCATCTTGCCAGCAGCAGACCCCTTGTGTCTATGGATGGGTTTCCCAGGCCCTGCCCATGTGGAACCAGGGTAGTAAAGGAAGTTTTGGGTTTGAGCTCAAGGGCTGCTTTGGAAAGAAGGTGAAGGTGAGTACCTCTAAATTTTAACTTTAAAGCCCAGGGAAGTGAGAGAAATGTGTGTATGTGAGTGAGAAGACCGTTTTCCCAATCACAGTTGGATTTTGCTCCCTCTGGCCTTTCCTAACTGCAGAAAGGATTTGTTCAAGTGGCAGACCTTGGAAAGCCTGGGGGTTTGGCCACAGTGCAGGACCTTTTGTTAGGGAAAAGGGAGAGGCTGTGTGAAAAGGGAATGGAATGAGTGAATGAGAGAATTGCATTGGGGCAACCAGATGGTAAGGCCCTGTAAGCAAAGCTCATCTGTAGGAGGGGCTCATACTACTGCACAAAGCAGTTTTCCTCCTGAGTCTGAAAACTGATGATAGGTGAGGAAGAAGGAGGTGTCAGTACCTGTTAGAGCTGTGAGTAGCAGGTCCTCCCCAGACCCCTTTTTGGTCTGAAAAGTGCGGGCGGCGGAGTTCCCTAAGTAGGAGAGGCCCGTACTTCATTAGGGAACTGAAGTCCTCCTAGGCAATTTTTTTGTGTGTGCCCAAAAACTGACAGGTGGGGCAGCAGGGATAATGTTGCTAAGAGTGGCTGGGCAGTGCTGCTAGGACCCAACTAAGCCGATTGAACCCCGCATCGTAAGGGGAACATGGTTAGCTGTAGTTCGAGGGTGGGAATTAGGTCACCTATTGGAGATTTGCTTGAGGTGTGGAACGAGAGGCGAGTGCCCGTCCTGGATGGCATGAAAAACAAACAAGCACAGAAAATTTGTAAAGAATTGCCTTTGCTCAGGGTTTTGCTAGGAAACCAATTTGGCTAAATAAAGGTACTTAAAAAGGAAATTAAAATATAGAAATAGTGATTTTCTTTCTCTCTTTCTATGTAACCATGTGATATGTTTAAGATTTGTGCCTTCCCTAATTTGAGTTAACTTGAGATTTATGATGGGAATGACTAGGATGTGTAGAACTGAAATTTCTGTTTCCTTTTCTGTTCTCTTGTCCTTGTGTGTGTATGTGTGTCAAAGTCTTTCTGTGTGAGGTAAATTCAAAGCCTCAAACAGGAACAGGAAACAACCTCAAGAGCCCCAGAGGGTATAAAAACCCATTCATGTGCTCTCTCTCTTTTCTTCCAGAGCCATATTCCTGTCCGGCTCTCCTCTTCAATAAACTGCAACCTTCTTTCTAAAGCAGTCACCATGTTGTTTATTCCTGGCTTGGAGTGAACCATGGTGAAGACTTTTCCTTCAACAATACGTACAAATTTAAATTGAGCTATAAAAATGGCAACTGCTATAATTAAACTAAACTATATACTGTTTCAAACCGTATATAGAACAATTTGTGGTGGTTCAGAACAGCTCTAGAACTGTGTAACCAGCCTCATCTGAGAGCAGGTTTTTTATGCGTCTACTGTGATTTATTTAAAACTAATGATGCTGGTGCTTCCTTTACACTCCTGAAGTGTTGTTGGTTAACAAATCACACAGAAATAAACTAGACATTCCAGGAAAAGAAACTGTACATTTGGCAAAGATGACTTGGACTCAATGTTTGGCATATAGCAGCATTCACCAACTTTTGCAATTTGGTAGCCTGGCTGTGGGGGGGGGACAGGGCAACTGGGCCATGTGAGTGGTGGGGTGGTGCAAACAGTTTGACTTGCACAAGTGGAGGGCTGGTGCATAAATGCATGATTGCCCACAACCTGCCACTCATGCAAGTTAAGTGCGTGCACAAGCACATGCTCCAGCCAGCCACTCGCATGCCCAATTCCAAATAAGCCACGGCCTGGTAGTTGGGGACCCCTGGCATACAAGACAACCTGGCTCAGTGCTTGTAGAAAAAGCCACATCTTGAAGGCTCTCTTGAAGACAAGCAGGGTCAGGATATATATTTCTCAAGAGGGGATGCAGTTCCAGAGCAGACACATCTCTTGGCCTGATGAGACCCAAAGTCCATAGTTGGACATGAGCATTCCTGCAAATATCCATACACTATGCCATAGACTAGAGGGCTTTGTAGACAACAACTAGTACTTAGAATTGCACCTGGAACCCCACTAACCAGTGCAGGTTGTATAATAGAAATGTTACATGGTGTACATGTTACACTAAGGTTTATCCATCATTATTTGCACAGCTGCATTCTTGATCAGCTGTGGTTTGCGAGCGATGCTTGAAAATAGTTGAGCTTACAAATGAAACGATGGAAACTCTTGCCACATCCTGCCTCCTGGTTCCAGATTTTAAAGCAATCAATATTCTCTCCCTTCCAAGGAAATTCAAGCATACTGTTCTAGTATCTGCCCTTTGGCATTCTTCAGAATTCATTTCCCCATCTTTCTCATCCTTGCTACCCAAAAAACATTGCCAACATAGGAACACCTACTGTTCTGGGGAAATATTTGGTTGCAAAACTGTTGTTGGCTTATTCAGTTGTCATCCTAGTTTGCAGTAGCAGCAGGAGGAAAGGCAGCTTTTGTACCCAGAAAGCTTTTCCTCATAGTACCTGTCCCACGATGAAGATCATAACGATGATAATGACCATCATCATCATCATCACCCATTATCATGTTCAAAACCAGACAATTGTACACAGCAGGAATTTAAAAACTGAATGAGATGTGAGGAATTTATTATATTTCCCTTTTGCAGTTGGTGGAGAATGGAGAAATGTTTGTAATGCCAGAAATGGAGGCAGCATTGTATTCTATTGATTGTATTTTCTAATGATTGGCTAGAGAAAGTTTTCTAGACAACACCAGCCTTGCTCGTGGTTTTCTCCCTGCACTCATCCATTTGATATGGCAGATCTGAAGATGACTGCGAGTCAGACTTGAACTGCTTTGGGGAAATTGGAAACAGAAATAATAATTATGTGGAAGTGTCCATAATAGAATAACATAGAATAACAGAGTTGGAAGGGACCTCGGAGGTCATCTAGTCCAGAGGTCCCCAACGTTTTGGGCACCAGTGACAAGTTCCATGGAGAAAAGTTTTTCCGTGAACCGGAGGGTGCGTGGTTTTGTGTGCTGCCTGCATCCCGCAGATGGGGCTTTGTTTGTTTGTGTGGACTGGTTGCTGGCATGCCGCAGCCCACTACTGATCCACAGACCGGGGGTTGGGGACCCCTGATCTAGTCCAATTCCCTGCACAAACAGGACCCTCTATACCATTTCAGACATGGCTATCCAGACTCTTCTTAAAAGTGTCCAGTGATGGGGAGGCTTTTTATACTGTTCATGTAGTCCTTATGATTGGTCATTTAATGACCACTGGGAGTTTCTGTGGCCTTGGAAA